>NC_073303.1:169692663-170892663 GCF_027595985.1 Sorex araneus | reverse complement strand
ATTTGAATACTTACAAGTCACGTATTAATATGTAGTGACTTATCTTGATTTCCACATTCAGTTGTAGGGATTTAATTTATGTTCATTCAAATAAATGGTATGCCATTAAAATACAGTACATAGTAATAATGAAAGTAAATGGAGTCTTTAAGAAGAAAAGACCCTTGATAATTAAGTTTCATTTCATTTGTTATTAAGGAAACACAGGTCTATACCCCATGGAACTTTGGGCAACAGTACAAGGTTTCTGTAATAACCAACAATTAAATAAAAATCAAACGTGTAGTTAATCTTAGGGACTCTGGCAATGACTACCTGTTTGTTTTTTGTTTGTTCTTTTTTTTGGTGTTTTATTTTTTAGCAAAACTGAGCTCATATGTGGGAAAAGTTAAAGAAACACTGGTCTATATTACTATAAACATTTTTGATTTACGGTTCAAGTCTTGTCACAACACTCCTACAACTCAGGTCCTAATAACTGACCACCGTAACCCACTGGATCCTTTCAGTTTAAATCCCTTCTATCTTCCTTAGTACTCCCAGTGGTGATCAGGGCTTACCACACGTTCAGTGGCCTGGGATTACAACTGCTGATCCAGTTGATCAAAGGACCATATTGGAGCTGAGAATTGAACCAGGTCAGCCACATACAAAGCGAGCACCCACCTTTTATACTGTGTCTCTGGCCCCATGAGAACTCTTCCCCCCACCTACTGGGAATTAGAAAGGTAGAAAAAAATTGATAGAACCATTTTTTATTCAAAATATTTCTTTTCATTCTCATCATTTATTCCCATATATTAAAAACACCCAAAATGATGATAAATGTGACTAGATTACATAGCATTGACTAAATTTTGTTCCGTCTTTCAACACTCATAATATATCACTATACAATGAGGGAAGCAGATGCTTTCAAGGTTATTTTACAGATAAGGACTTGACTTTATACCATGTTAGTCACTTTATGTACATTAGCATTAATATGTTTCCGTGTTTCAGGGACTAAAGAAAGTTAACTAAGCATACCACAGTGCATGGCCTTTGGAAATATGTCAATTTCTTTGATATATTTCAATGAGGGGAGAGGATTTCTGCCACAGTGGTCTGTGCTCAGGACTTATTCCTAGCTCTGTGTTCAGGAATGACCTCTGGTGCTGCTTGGGGGATCATCTGGTGTCAGGATTCAATCCAGTTCTATGCCCCACAGCTTGGAAACTGGCCTCACATGCTGGGGGAAAAGGCAGCTGAAATAGAGAAGGGAACACCAAGTAGAGGATGTTGGGAGGACCCATTTGGGTTAAAAGATGTGTGCCGGAAGTAGACTATAGACCGAACATGATGACCACCCAATACCTCTATTGCAAACTACAACACCCAAAAGGAGAGAGAACAAAAGGGAATGTCCTGCCACAGGAGCAAGTTGCGGTGGTGGGGGATAGGGTGGGGGTGGTGGGAGGGATATTGGAAACATTGGTGGAGGTGAATGGGCACTGGTGGAGGGATGAGTAAATGATCACTGTGTGACTGAAATGCAAACACAAAAGTTCATAAGTTTGTAACTATGCCTCACGGTGATTCACTAATAAAATATTTTTTAAAAAGATTATATCTCGAAAAAAATAATTATACCATCCATAATTCCTTGTAAAGGTTTTAATGAAACTGTTACTTTAAATATTTAACAAATAGCATCTTTTTCTCCCTAAATTGATGTGTTGTGACTGAAGAAAAATACTTGTAAGACACTTTCACTCAAATGAATTCTGCTAAATGATTAGAATATATTAACAGTGGGATGATTTTTAAAAATCATAATGGCATAGACTCAATCTGAAGAATTGGAATTTCAATACAAACAATAGTTATTTTAGAAAGAACTTTAAAATTGATACACACTCTTAGAGTTGTATCAGAAGTATATATGTGAAACAGGATTATTTTTGGACTTATTTGTGTGAATATATTTATGTAAGTAAATATCTTTGGCAGAAAATAACAAATGTTTCCTATGCTGTATATTCTAAGTGATAAAGAATAAATCAATTTTATCAATAATTAGTAAAAGACGTACATTAGTCAAATTACATTTGTCTTTTTAGGCTAGAAAGTTTGTTCAGTTATTATGAACTGGACAAAAGTGTATATGTTTCTTCATAGTTTATCTTTGGGCTGTAATACACAGGGCCACTAAGTGTAACAATAAAGTGCTTCCATAACACCTAAGAAAAATTGAAACTCAGCAGCTGATACCACAATGGAATGGTTTAATGAGAGCCAGGTTCTCAGGAAAATCAAGAAGTTTGATGTTTACTTTTGTAAGCAGGGATTTGATTAAGTGGCACCTGGCTGGCAAGAGTTGGTTTGGATTTGAAGTAACATATTCTATTTCAAAATTAGATTTTGGGGAGTATTTGGGGGATATATTTAGATCTGCAACTTATATTTTAAGTGCTTTTTCCTTCTAATTTTCTGTTCATTTGTAAGTGATAGATAAGAAAAATTGATAATATAGGTTTTAAAAAACGTTTTAAAAATTGAGAAAAAATAAAATAATTTAAATAGTATGTTACCATTAATATCTAATTTTATATTAATTATTAACAGTCCGATAGTAAATTATGCCTTGATTCAGTAGGTAGCAGATAGTAAGTTATATCAATTAAAATAATATGCTCATTTGTAACCACACATAAGATGAAAGTAAACCAGGATACGCTTTTGAATCCCCTCTCCCCCACATAGGGACAACATGGTAAAGTGCATAAAAGTTTTTACTACATAAAAGAACCTTTATAGCCGTAGATATTTGACAATTGTATGATTTTCCCACGTGATTTAAAAATAATATTGGTAGAGTTAATTGCACTTATAACCAATTTATTTGGCTTTTGTTGTTGTATTAAAAATGTCATACTTTAAAACAAAACTTAAGATTCCTGAATAGTTAAAAAGTTTGTGGGTAAACTGTTGACTTCTTTTGAAATATAGCTAGTTAATTTTTCAAATAGATAAGCCATACATTAGGTTAATAATTTTAAGTATACATAAGTAACAAAGATAGCACTGTAGCACTATAGCACCGTCATCCCATTGTTCATTGATTTGCTTGAGCAGGCACCAGTAACGTCTCCATTGTGAGATTTGTTGTTAATGTTTTTGGCATATTGAATATACCACGGGTAGCTTGCCAGGCTCTGCTGTGTGGGTGGGATACTCTCAGTAGCTTGCGGGGCTCTCCAAGAGGGGTGGAGGAATCAAACTCGGGTCTACTGTGTGCAAGGCAAAGGCCCTACCAGCTGTGCTATTGCTCTAGTCCAAGCAATAAAGATATTTTACATAATAACATGCTATTTGAAAAGTAAAATATTTGAACCATTGAAAGATTTTTTCTTTTTATTGAAATGGTATTAGTTTATAATTCTATATATCTCCAGTGCATGACATTATAAATTAAAATAAATGTATTTATATAAGTTAAAATAGAATTAAACTTTACATTATTAAGTTTAGTACAAATGACATTATGTGTCTGCTTCATAGACTTTACATGTATAATTTTAAATAAAACAAACTGTTCTTTTGATGCTTTCTTTTTGTATAATGCTGCTATTCTTAATTTAAAAAATACATTATATTTTAAATGCTTTAGGATGAACTACTATGAAGTACTAGCATGATTACTATGATATAACTTGTTTTATAATAAAGCTTATTAATTTTTACACTTTAAAGCTTTTAATTTTATTACTGGCAGTGACTCTATTTTATTCATTAGTAAATATATGGACTGGAGCGATAGCAAAGTGGGTAGGGCATTTGCCTTGAATGCGGCCAACCCAGGTTCGATTCCTCTGTCTTGGAGAGCCTGGAAAGCTACCGAGAGTATTCGGCCCACATGGCAAAGCCTGGCAAGCAACCCGTGGTGTATTTGATATGCCCAAACAGTAACAACAAGTCTCATCAGTGGAGACATTACTACTGCCCACTCGAGCAAATCGATGAACAACAGAATGACAGTTCTACAGTGCAGTAAAGAGAGAGAAATGCAAAATAGTATAGGGTCATGGAAACTCATACTATTTAACATTAAGCTGCACTTCTGTCAAATAAAAGTTTATTAAATTTAAAATTATACAAGACAAAAATAACCAATCATATTTTATGTAAATCATGTATTATTAAAATTTGTATTTTGCAATCTTCTTTATGAAAAGTATACTTCAAACTGAAAAGCCAATATCACATATTGTGTATCAGCACTAATATCGAACTATGAACCTAAGTAAATTAATGATTTTAAAATACCGTAGTATTCAAATATTTTGGGGGGTGTTTTTTTGGGGCTTCCACACCAGAGAGTATCGAGGGCTTACTCCTGGCTCTTACTAAGGGATCACTCTTGGTGGGCACAGGAGATCGGATGGTGGTTCTGAATCAAAACCAGGTTTTTCATGTGCAAAACAAATGTCCTATTTGCTGTTCCATTACTCCAGCTCAATTTTGTAACATTTATCATACTGAACTGTATGTTATAATGTAATGAGGGCTACTTAGATTTGCTTTTTCATGCGATATAATTTGCTCAGACTGGAGTGGTAGCACAACATGCAGGGTGTTTGCCTTGCATGTGGCTGATCCGGGTTTGATTTCTCTGTCCCTCTCGAAGAGCCCGACAAGCCCGGTATCATAGTTTGATACCAGCGAGAGTATCCCGCCCGCATGGCAGAGCCTGGCAAGCTACTTGTGGTGTATTCGATATGCCAAAAACAGTAACAACAAGTCTCACAATGGAGACGTTACTGGTGCCCACTCGAGCAAATCAATCAAAAATGGGATGACAGTGCTACAATGCTACATAATTTGCTCAGTGTAATTCAATAATATAAACATAAATTTAGAAATTTAGAATATTACAACTCTAGTTTTGGAAAATTCCAAAATCATTTCACAAGTAAAAGCACATATTCATCACTGTAATAATAAATTGATGACTAACACCCAGTGACAGGTGAGAAAAACTAAATTGTTTGTAATTAAGGCATCAGGAGTGACAAAGTTATTCATTGTTGCGATTCAGGCATACAAGGTTCCAGCACCAACCCCCAAAACCAGGTCATCTTCTCTCCACCAGTGTCCCCAGGGTCCCTTTCACCCACAGTTGGCTTTCTTGAAAGGAACATTTTTAAACATGGTTGTTGTAATTTGTATATCATACCTTAAGTGTTGCTGGCTCTACATTATATATATATGCTGGATTGTATATATGTATATATTTTTAAAGATTTCAATGACAGTTCACTACTCTTAACTGCATCCTACACAAAATAAGAACCTTGGATGGAAATTAATCAGCTATAAAAATTGCAGTACATAAATCTTTGTGAATGGGTGTGCTATCACAAACATTCATAAACATGTATCATGTAAGTTTTCATTTAACTATGGGTTTTCTCTCCTATTTTAAGTAATGAGAAATAAATATCTATGAGGATTCTTAAATTGAGTTTGGGCTGCAATTTTTATTGTTTATTTCTGTACCAAGGATGTGCTGCAATCCACGAATGTTAGTTTTTCAAAATTATATTTTCTTAAAGAAAATAATACCTCTGAGATTTTAGCAATCAACAAATATCAATAAAATTTGTGCTACGTACTTTATATTCATTACTGTGATTTATTTGTGAAAATGGATTCAAGTATGGTCGGTTGTATTTTTGAGAAATAGGATTTTAGAAGTAACACTAGATAATTGTTTGCAGCGATTAAGATTCTTGTTTTATACCATTCTTTGATAACTTTATGTGTAGTTAAAGACATATAGTTTAATTATTAGAAACTTGTAGTCCAAAGGTGAAACAAACTAATTAGAAAGGAACAATCAAGAACAATGGTAACAGTTGATAGCATACTACAACCCACAACATTGTTTCCTGTTTTTCTGAAAAATGAGTTGCTATTAGGTACTGAATATTTCCTTCATGTATATGTATTTGCATTTATGTATTAAATAGAGATTCTTCTAGCTTTCTGCTCTTATAGCAAAAAGCCATAAGAATCTCCTATTAGAATATGATAAACAATCTGAGCAGTTGGATATGGAAAAGAACGTGCTAATAATTTTGAATATTGTATAGAAGATCTTACATTACAGTTTAAGAATTTGACTTTTCAGGTAACTTTTACCTTAATAAAGAGGCTGGTGATAGCACAGTGATTAGGGTGTATTCCCAACTTGCTCCCGTGCTGCCTGGTGTGCTCAGGCCCTTGCTCTGAACAGCTGGTCTGAATGGTTACTTGAAAGCTTCCCCTCTCCCCTCCCCCAAAGGAAAGAAAACTGTAACAAGTCCTTTTCAACTTTGTTTTTGGCATGAAAATTGGCACATAGCACCTCGGGTAGGGTGTTTGCCTTACAGGCGACCACCTTGGGTTCTATCCCCAGCATCCCATATGGTCCCTGAGTACTACCAGGAGTAATTTCTGAGTGCAGAGCCTGAAGTAACCCTTGAGTATTGCCTTGTGTGTTCTCAGAACACCAAAAAAAAAAAAAAAAACCCAGTAATATCAAACTAAACTTTTCTCTTTTCTGCTACTGTTGCTAACAATTAGAAACTCTCCTAGCTTATTTTAATCTAATTTCCCCCTGAGGGCTTTGGCTTTTATTTTGTTTTGCAGTGTCAGGGTTCTAACCCAGGGCCTTGTACATATATTACTCTATCATAAATCCCTGGCCTAAGTTTTGTTTATTCATTTCTGCATGTTCCTCTAACAGTGTTTCTGTCATACATTATTTTAAATTAATATCCACAGCGATAATGCTGTTAACTTACTCTTTATAGTATTTATTTGGGGCTGGGAGCCTCACCTTTTGGTACCCAGGAGCTATTCCTGATATCTGGTTAGGCAGTCACTTCGTGCTGTACTCAGGGACCTTGGTAAGTGCCATCAGGGCTCTAACTAAGGTCAGTCTCCTGCAAGGCTTGCACCTTATCCCGGTACCCTATCTCCTGCCCTGCTCTTGACTTGACAATGACATTCTGTGGAATAAATTTTTGTTGGGGTGGAAAGGGAGATTGAGTAACCCAGCAGTGGTCAGGGGATATTTCTGACTCAGTGTCCACCTCTCTCCTCCAGTGGTTCTCTAGACTATGCAGTACCAGGGATTAAACCCAGGGCTGTGTGAGCTATCTTCCCAGACTCTGGGATCAATTTTTCATTTTTTTTTCTTTTCTTTTTTTTTTTAATTGTTGAAATGTGGGCTGGAGAGATAGCACAGCAGGTAAGGCATTTGCCCTGCACGATGCCAACCTGGATTTGATTCCTCCGTCCCTCTCGGAGAGCCGGCAAGCTACCGAGAGTATCCTACCCACACGGCAGAGCAGTGCAGTATTAAATAAAATTCTTCATTTATTTTGTCTAAACAATAAAAGAAAATTTGCTTTTTGTGGTACATTCCAATTAAGCTAGTTTAAGCTGTGAAAACCTAAAATAGAGTTTTAATATATAGTTTCACCTAAAAATAATAATTTCCATAAGTATTTCCTCCACATAGGCAGCATTTTATGTAAAATACAAATTTAAACAGTGATTGTGAGAGTGATAAATGTCCTATTTCTCCCTTTCTCAGACTATTAGATTCAGTATAGTGATTATTTTGAAAGTAACAACTCAGCCTGGGAATGTGGCTCAACTCACAGTGAGTATACTTTACTCATGAGAGTCCATGGGTTGAATCTTCGATTACTCATCTACCCTTGCCCCAGCCTTCCAGTGCCATCCTAAGTGGGTCTAAGAAACACCAAAGAAAATATATAATAGGAACTTATTCTCCTTATTTAGATACATTTAATATTATTATGTATCTAAAAGTAAACTTAAATCTTATGGAGCATAAATGTAAGTACTTATAAATATAAGTTCATTTTGACATGCTTTTGGTGCACAGGTATCAATGAAGTATATATTTTTGAAATGTAAGTGGGGTACCATATTCTGAACTTTTATTTTTAAACATAGATTTGCAAATATATATTTTTAGAGGTTAAATATATCATCATTTGACATCATATATCATATTAATTGGAGATTCTGTTCACATTGTGCAATGTTAGCATAGTTCTCATTTTAATAGGCCATATTTTATATTAAATATTTTTAAAGATACTTCCCACTATTGAGTAACAGCAATTAAGAAAACTACATAAATAACTCTCTCCTTCAAATCCCAACTTTAGGGTGTACTGGGGCATAAAAAAATGGAAATATAAATAATTAACCTACTCGGAATATATTTGGAATTACTTTTATTCTGTTTTCCTGAGGGCATGACACATCATTAAGATACCAATTAAATCAATGAAGTAGAATTCTTTTCATCTTTATGCTCAAAGAAATTAACAATTGGGAATTCCTAATCTTTAAAATTGAGAATATTTAGTGATTCTTAAAGTTAGCAATTACACTGAGAATATTTAGTTATTCTTAAAGTTAACAATTATAAAGAAACTTTAATGATAATTTAAATACTTTCACTTGCTCCAGGCTGTTTTATTGTTGTAAAAAATACTGCTTTTCCAAATCTACTGTGGTTTAGCCAGATTCATTTGGTGGATGACATTTAGTGGATAAAAAACAGATGCATTATTCTATTCCCAGGGTTCTATTCCCAGCACCACATTATTTCCTGAGTACAACTAGAAGCAACTCTGAAGAACTGCTAGTTGTGGCTGAAAAAAACAATTAGGCCATAAATTTCATATAACTTTCTGAGTTCTCAATTTTTTTCATCTTTGAACATTAAAGTCATTTAATGTTTCTAAGTTTTACTTCCCATGATTATTTGAAATAATTTTAATAATTGGTTTGGGGATATTTAAATTGTGTCATCATTTCTATATTGCAGGTTAGTATTCTTAGTCTGAGATATATGTGTACATAATATAAATAAAACATGTACAAATGTATAAATATTCAAATATAAAATGAAACATATTCTTTCAGATAATATAATTTAAAATTTTATTCATGGCAATTTTTTATTTATTATTGTTAGCAAACATTAACTTTCTGCTAGAAAGTTTTAAGGGCAGGGCAATTTTATGACCAGAAAAAGTTTTTTTTTTCAAGTAAGTTGTTTTTTTTGGGGGGGTGTAGGGAGTCACACCTGATGGTGCACTCAAAGATCACTATTAGTAGTGCTCATGGGGGCATATGTTGTGTTAGGTA
Organism: Sorex araneus; assembly: GCF_027595985.1. Lineage (NCBI taxonomy): Eukaryota > Metazoa > Chordata > Mammalia > Eulipotyphla > Soricidae > Sorex > Sorex araneus. The sequence continues at coordinate 170,883,438 of NC_073303.1, read as the reverse complement.
TTGAAACAGGTGGGCTGTGTGCAAAGCAAGCAACCTACCCACTCCAATATCTCTCTAGTCCTATTTTTTTTAAAAATAAAATCAGTGTTTATAGAGGAAAACTTAAGGGTAGTTCAATATGTGTTTAGTGAGCTTACTGGAAAATGGAAATAGCAAAATGACATGAACACTGAACTTTATATATATATATACATATACATTTATATATATAAACAATATACATATACACATGCATACACATCTCCATATATATAAGAATATTGATTAGAATATTTAAGATAAAGTTGAATCTGCTAATATGTTTGTGACACTTTCTTATTATTCCCTTTCACTTCTAGAAAAAGAAACTGAAAGCATTCCAAGTGCTATTCAAACATCTCATTTAACTCTATGTTAATCTTGAGGAAGAAATACTATCTTCCATTTTGGTAACTGAAGGAGGTTGAGTAACTTGTTTACATTCACACTTCCACAGAGTAGAAAGTTATCTTCTGGATTAAAACCAGTTTCTCTGGGTCATAGATTCTTTTAAAATTACTTCTGTATCTCATATGCTTGGCAGAATATAATATCTTGTCTTTAACCTGGCAGAATTCACAGTCTTGCTATTAATTAGCTAATTATAGACCTTGGTAATCTAAAAGAGTGTTCTCACTTTAGGGGTGTGGAACCCAGAGACTCCTCTTTTATTCAGCTCTTGAGAGCACCCTGGTACCTGCTGGAATCATCTTATACAAAATCCATGATATGTAATCCATGTCCTTCATCAATGATTTCTTGACGATGACAGCAAGTATAAGCAGGAACTCAATACATGGATTATGTAGTATTCAGTCTGTCATTTTCCTCCATCTGGCTTCATCGTCTTTAAAACCTTGGATTCCATGTAAGAACTGGTTATTTTATTTAATACATTGAAAGAAATTAACTGCTAATCTTTGCTTAGCAGCAGTAGATTATAGTTTTGAAAAGCCGTTTCTATAACCAGAATACTTGAATACTTGCATTTAAATTTTAGTTCTGCCAGTCACTACCTGTATAACAATGAGCAAACTTCTAAAGTAGTTTATTCATTAGCATCCTAAAATCTTTTCAATTGGGATAAAAACAGTACCTTAGTTGTACAATTCATAAATATTATATACTTATGTGGAAAGTGCTCCAACCAAGTCTGACATATGAAACATATTATAGAAATATGTGTTCTATTACTAGTATTTGAGAAGTGGTAATAATAGTAGTTTTATGTTGGAAAAAAATGCTTCCAGTAACAACTTATGACTTTGAGTAAAACCTTTTAATTTATTGTCAAGAGAATACCCTATTATAAATAATATTTCAAAGCAATCTACCTTGATTCTATAAGATTTTAATGGCTGCTATATATTTGACTTCCAAGTTTTTATTATTCCCATGTATTTCCAATAAATATGGATATTAGAAGATACACTAATAAAAATAGTATAAACTTTCATAAGGCAAAAATCCACCGTTAGCTGACCTCACTCTTGATCTCATAGAGTCTTGTTTTGTGTTTTTTAGTATTTCACATTAAAATATAGTCAGCTATTTCTATTTTGCCTGTTGCTATAGGCAGTAGGTAAGGAAATGTATTATCTGTACATTTACAAATACACAATCTCAAACTTTTAACCAAGACTAAATTTCTGTGTCTTGATTCACTAGATTTTATTTGTCACTCAAGCTTACCCATGATGGGTTGGCAAGAAAATTTCTTCATTTAAACCCTTTCAGGATCTCAGCTCCTGAAATGCCTCTTCAAACATTTCCTGTTTCTACCCTCTTCCCAGTAGAGGCAGGTGAAGTTATGCAACAGAAGAGCTTCTAAAACTACTGAAAAAATATCTCCTATCGCTTTATCCATATTTTCACACTCATGGCAAATCACACAGTTCTGTGACACAATAAAAGGAGAGAGGAATTGCTCTCCTGTGTCAAAAGAGATTCTAGAAATTACCCTCATGACCTTCTCACTAGAAACACGTTTACCTTCTCTCTTGTACGGTGATTTTATTGGCCTCCTGGGCTTTATGTTTTCTAATCAAATTAATCTTCACTATAAACCACATAACACATATCAACATTTGGTTCAAATATTATTTTTAAACATGTAGTTTCTTTCTAAGCATTTTTGTGTTCAGAGACATGAAAATATGAATGAAGAATGGAAATGATCCAAGTGGTTTTGGTGCTGGCAGTGGTCCTACTAACACTATAAATGCATACAGGAAATTTTTCTTTAATTCCACTGCTTACAATATATGTCTAATTGCCATGGCTATTTTTGGATTATTTTTTATTGAAATCATTGAAATAGTTGCAGACTTACAGTTATTATGAAGAAGAAAATGAACTAATTATTCCCAATGAGTTAAAGTGAGGATAAATTGCATCAAATTTAGATGATGATCCACCTTTCATCTCTGTAAAATGAAGAATCTTAAGCTAAGCACCTTTTAACTGAATCTCTTCATGGAAAATGAATAGGGCATGGCAGAGTCAATCTGTTAATTTCAGCTATATTAACCAGCCATGTGAATTCCCACACAATCTCTCAGAGTCAATATAAATCAGGACAATGACCTTAATGAACAGATTGTCCACCAGTTAGTGGGATTCACTGAAGTGTAAAGGTAAAGATTGTGTTTTGTGAGTTTAGAAAGTAATTATTTTTGCAATTTATCTCATTATCTCATTTAATAATGTATTTAAGACATGTTGTAAATTCTCTTGGGAAGAGGTTATAAACAGAGGCCAAGAAACACTAACATTGAGCAAAAGTATGAAGAGGGCAAGGATAAATGATTTAGACATGAAGCAAATGCTTCAATTTTTTTCAGCATTGCAAAATAATTTGAAGAATTAAACCAAAAATGTCCATTTTGAAAGTATACATATATTTGAGGGATAATTTTTAAATTACTTTTTCATATAATTAAAAAAGGCATTGATTATAGTAATTTTTAGTGGAGTGCCACAAAACCTTATGAATGGTAAGAATATTTTACTTTAAAATATTGCCTAAATATACTATCATTTCTGTTACGAGAAACATCATAGATCAACTTCTAACTCTGTGGCCTAAAATGAAGTTTCCTATAATTTATACTCTAAAATATTACCCTGAGGCTGAGCAGTAGTTCAATAGGTAGGATGTTTGCCTTGCGTACAGGCAACTGGGTTCAATTCCTGTCATCCCATATGGTCCTTTGAGTACCGCCAGGAGTAATTATTGAGCACAGAGTCAGGAGTAACTTCTAAGCAATGTTGAATGTGATCCAAAAAGCAAAATAAAAATAAATAAATTTAGAAAATATTACCCTAACTTCATAGTGCTCTCACCTTGTCTACATGTTCTCCCCTTCAGCTTAGTTTCAACACTGAAGTTAGCATGTTTCTAGTAAAATGTACAAGTAGTAATCCCATAGCTCAAAATCTCCAGTGTTTCTCATTTCACCCAATGAAAACCAAAATCTGTTGAAAGCTTCTAGGGCCAAATACAACCTGACTTTTTCAAACTTTTCTACAGTTATGCCTCCTAAATTCTCTGTTCAGGCTATACTGGCCTTTTTGCTGTACTAGTAACTTATTATTTTAGTTTCTTTATGTTTGCTGTTTATCCATTAAATTTTGTTATCCATTTGAGTTTCTTTCCAGTGCATAATAAATGTTTCATGACCTGATTCAAATGTATTCTCTCTCATCATTTTCTAGACCCCACTTTCCTGATGCACATCAATGAATCCATTCCATTTTGCCAGCTTTATTTTACATAGTACTTATAACCACCTAACATATTCCATTTTATACCATCACCCCTACTTGACATCCTTCCCACCCCACCCCCCCGCGATCATTCATTCAATGATGTTTCTCCAATGCATGGAATATAAGTTAGATAATGCTATTATTTTGTTTAGTATAAACTTTTTCTGGAATGTTAGATATTTCTTTCACTAAATTAAACACATATATCTAAAGTGATCTAATAGATGAATGGCAAACATCATAATGCCTAAAGTTTCAAGATAGTGTTACTAAGACATAAAGGTTTAGAACCATGAATAGAAAGTCTTTTATGTGTTCATAATATAATTTTTCAATTCAAGTTTCATATCATCTGGAGTGCATAAAGTGATTATTCAAGCACATACTAAATCTCACCTTAAACCTTATGTCTTTCTATAGAATTCAATTTAACTCATGGCCTTGAGTTTTGTATATATTTTTACCCTGTGACTCAAGTCATTTAAATATATTGTTTATGGGGCTGCAGTGATCATACATTGTGTAGAGTGTTTGCCTTACATGCAGCAGACCCAGGTTTGATTCCTGGCAAGCCATTTGATTCTTCGAACTCATCAGGAATGATAGCTGAATGCAGAACTAGGAGTAAGCACTGACCACCAGTGGGTATGACCCTAAACCCAGAACAAATAATGAAGAAAAAAATATATATATATATATTGTTTACTGTTTTATGTTAAAAATTGTATGGAAACATATGAGTCACTGCTTTAGCAAATCACTTTTTAAATTTTAATTCAACTTATTAAAGTATAATATTTGCTTACTAACTTTGTACAAGAAACTCATTAATGCAATTACTAGATTAATTTTATTATACAACTTCCTTTTATAACAATTTTACATAATTTGTAAATATTATTAGCCTCTTAGTATAATGCCATAGACTGTCACTGTCACTGGGCACCAGTAACGTCTCTATTACACTCAGCCCTGAAATTTTAACAGCCTCTTCTTCTTTTTCCCAACGTTTGGAGGCTCTTTCAGTATCAGGGGAATGAGACCTATAGTTACTGTTTTTGGCATATTGTATAAGCCACGGGTTCCTTGCCAGGCTCTGTCGTGTGGGCGGGATACTCTTGGCAGCTTGCCAGGCTCTGCTTTGTGGGCAGGATACTCTCGGTAGCTTGCCAGGCTCTCTGAGAGGTACGTTTATATCTTTTACTGTATTTGGGATAATAATACGCCACAGGGAGCTTGTCAGACTTCCTGAGCGGGTAATAGACTCTGTAGCTTGTCAGATTTTCCAAGAGGGATAACTAGGCTATTTGATGTCGTGTGGCCACATTGTGGCTATGCGCTTCCGGGAACTTGGTTTTATAGACATAATGAAATAGACATGCTAATCAAAATAGCTGTCATGAGAGCTGGAGGGGACAATACAGTGGATTAAAGTGCTTCACTTACATGTGGCCAACCTGTGTTCCATCCATGATACAACATCTGGTACAAGCCCTACCAGTAATAATCCCTGGGCACAGACTCAGGAGTAAGTCTGGAACACCACTGTGTGTACTCTTCCATTTTAGAAGTAGGTATCGTTAGTTCTTCAGTCTTTATGTCATGTAAAAATTATTTCATGTTTTTTCAGCAGTTTCCCACTTCCATGTATACTACTAAATGGCAATCATTAATTACTTGTAGTTTTGTATGATGAAGAATACAGACTTACCGAACACTAGCTTTTGAGATTGTCATGAAATCTGGAAATAAAATCAAATCAAAGTTAGACCATAAACATTTTATTAGTGTAGTCTATCTCCTTTAGTTTGATAGACAAGAGAATAATCCCTGTTGTGTTCTCTAATGGAGGCAATATAAATAATGGAATGATCTAATTTAAATTGATTTGTGGATGATTAAATCCACTTATTCTAATTAGTAGATTTTACAGTGTGCACATACATGGAAACAAAGAAACACAAGATGTTTCATGATATGTGACCATATCATTAAAATTAATTTACATAAGACATTCAATTTTTTCCATTTATCTACTTCGTGTACTGAATGTCCACATGATAATAATAAAAAAAATTGTGCCATGAATATTATCTAAGCAAATACTTCACTAAGAGACATGTATAGATGATGAAGGTGGACTTTGCACCTTTACATTCCAGTTTTTTTTGGACCCAGTAGGTATCTGACTTTTGGCAATTGTTAAAAAACTCTTCTAACTTGTTTTTTGCATTTGAGAGATGACATTAATATTTTGGGAATGCTGTGAATTGATATTTTTAACATCTAGACCAGTGGCTGACATGTACTTTATTAAAAATTATATTTGGTGTCTTGAATTATTAAGCAATATCAAAATGACCAGATAAAGGCGTCTATAACATTAGTAGTAATTGTGTTATGGTATTTCATGCTTTATATCTGGGTAAAAATTAACTCATTTTTTGTGACTATACTTGCTGATAAATGTCTCATAAAAGAGTCATCATTCCTTCTTAGATTTTTAATCAGGCTTCTGTTTTATGCTGTGGCTAGTGAAAACAAATAAAATCAACAGACCAAAATAAATTACCTCTTAATATTTTAAGTCTGTTAATTTTCTTTGGGCTGGAACCATAGCACAGCGCATAGGGTATTTGCCTTGCACACAGCTGACCCGGGTTAAATTCCTGCGTCCCTCTTGGAGAGCCCCACAAGCTACCGAGAGTATCTCACCCACAAGGCAAAGCCTAGCAAGCTACCCCTGACATATTCCATATGCCAAAAAAACAGTAACAATAAGTCTCATAATGCAGACTTTAATGAACAACAGGATGAGAATGACAGTGATTAATTTTCACTGTATTTATTAACATCATGATATAATATTTAATTGAAATTTATTAAAACCTAAATTTACAGTAGAATAGCATTAAGTATATTATCATAATTATTGGTTTATATAAATGGTAATTGTTCTATTGATTCATTTTATGTTATTGCATGTGGAACTTTAAGTAAGATATTTATACAAATTACCACAAACTGTTAAGTTTACAAATTCTAATTCTGTGAATGTCTGGTTGTGTTGCTATGCTGTATAGAATTTTCTGTGTGAAACACACTCAATGCAAATAAGTGGTTTAAGGCATTATTCAGTGAGGCTGGAAAATGATTGTATCATCTGACATACTTCAGAATTGACGTTTACAAGGGTTTGATTTGTGAGTTGATATTCCTTATATGCACCCTGAAAGCAAGGAACAAGTAAAAATGGAGCGAAGGAGGGGATTGGATTTGAATAAAATAATAGGTTGAGCAGGGAAAAGCGTAAGAACTAGGTGAAGTGCATTTGTAGGGAATGAGAAATGTTATTAGGGAGTGGCCAGGTTGTTCAGGCTGTGATGAAAATACTCAGAGTAGAAAAGAAGACAATGCATTTTTATGAGTGAATTCTAGGGATATACCTTGATTCTTAAATTCTCCTGCTAATCAAGGGTATATGGACACTTTTTATATGTAGAGTTTTATACGTAGAGTACATGTAGAATAATAAGCACATATTTATACAAAAGTAATACTCAAATTTGCTTTAGTGCTCTTTTCTATATTTTTAAACATTTATGCTATCAACAAATTTTAAACTGGCTACAGCCTCCTAATAATTTATTTGCTAATGTGGGAAAATAATATAGATCAATTGAATAAAGCGCTAATAAAGCACCATTGTGCTTTATCTGTTCATAAATAGTGAGGGACTTGAAAACATTAAGAATTTCATTGATAATGTTTATTTTTTTCCATTTATATATGTTACACTTTTAAAAAGCATGACAGGGGGGCTGGAAAAACATTATTTTGAGTAAGGTGCTTGCCTTGCATACAGCTGATATGGTTCAATCACAGGCACCATATATGTTGCCCTGGATTCATCTAGGGGCTGATCCTGAATGCAGAGCTAGGAGGAAGTCCTGAGCACAGCCAGGTATGACCCTAGAACAAAACAAAACAAAATAGTATATGATGATAGGAGATATAATTCAAAGACCAAAATACACAGAATTTAGAAAAGATTTTTTAGTATTTTTAATATTAATTGCTAAGGGTCTGGAGAAGTAACACAGAAGCTGAGACATTTGCATTGTCGGAATATTAATAAGAGTTGACCCTCAGCACTCCATATGGTGCCCCTAGTCTACCTGGAGCAAACTCTGAGCACAGAGCCAGGTGTGTAAGACCTGAGAACTGCCAGATATGGAACAAAAACAAACAAAATAATACAATTAAATCGGATTAGTCTGAGAATGGTCACCTCAGACTGTGATTAATTCACCAACTTGGAAATGATTCCAAAATGCAAAATTTTCGACCATTTCTGTTGTTTGAGCAAAGGTTATATTTAAAATTATAGATTTCATAAGTCAGATGTTGCAACACGAAAATATATTGTTGGGTATAATATTGACTCAACCTCATATAGATAGGTCATTTGATGCATATCACAGAGTGTAAATAGATCTGTCACGTACAAGAAAAAAAACACATTAGCCAATGATGAGGTCAACATAGGTTGATTCTCTCAGCTGTATAGGCAGCTGGGACCCTCTTCACATTTCAGAGCTAAAACCAACTGTTTCCCAGGTTGCTGGAAAGGAAATTGGAATAATAACTGGGGGAATTTCCCTTTTGGCATTTCTTGAGAAGAAGAGCTGCATGTTCCCTTTCTCAAGCACAGTGAAGAGTGTGACAAAACAAATTGGAAAATTAGGTAACTTTGGAATATCTAATTTTCAGAGGTATATGAGCTACATCATGTTCAGCATAGCTCAGCAGTTATAAATATGGAACACAAATATATGTCTCAAAGGGAGATGGCATTATTTTTATTTACTACTTGCATATATACATACGTAGCTGAATGATTATTTTTCACATATTTTTGTTTTCAAAAATATATGCTAGTAGGCCAGACCAGATAGCAGTGTTCATTGGCTTCTCCGAACTCAGTGCCTGGGTTCAGTTGGATCATTTGATGCTTGGAATTGAACCTGGGCCTCTGCATGTAAAGTATATGCTTCAGTTTATTCAGTTTTTTTCCCTCTGGCATAGAATGTTCTTTTAGTGAGATTTTGGGGGATTTGAGCTCCACCTGACATTGCTTAGGGGTTATTCCTGGCTCTGGTCTTATAAGTCACCTCTGGTGATGCTTGGAGGATGATAGGCAGTGTTGAAGATCAAACAGGCATCAGACGTATGTAGGGGATTACTTTATACCCTGCAGTATCTCTCAGGCTATCACAATAACCTAAATATCTTAAACATTACACAATATTCACCAAAAATGTATATGACATAGAATTGTTCTCAAGTATTGACTGTCTTAATTTCTATGTAGTTTCTGTTATTAATTTTAACATAGTTATATTTCTAAGTTTTGTACTTAGTATTTTTGTGTCTTTTTAAAGGAAAACCTCAGTTGTTAGGTAGATGCCTTCCTGTAGTGCTTCTTCTGATTCTTTGTTATTTACAATGAAGTCTTTAATCCCCCTTTAATTGATAATTTGCATCAGATTAGGAAGGAATTATAATTTTAATCTTTAACACATGGATAACAACTTGTCCCAGACTCATTTTGAAGGAATTCACCAATTCCATCAACTGCAATATAATAACTGTCACATATTCCTGTACTTATATGGGTGTTTTTTAATGTCTCTACACTGTTGGCTGGATGGTGGTGATGGTGTTTTATGATGGTGATGATGGTGATGGCCAAGATTCATAGCAATAAGTGATACCTGGAAGGTAAAATTTTTGCTAGATTAAGAGACATTTCCTGGAAGCTGGAGTGGTGGTACAGCAGGTAGGGTGTTTGTCTTGTAACAAGAGTGACCTGGGTTCAATCCCTGGAACTTTGAGCCTGTCAGGAGTGATGACTGAGCACAAAGCCAAGGTGTGGTGCCCAAACAAACAAAAAGCATTTCTTTGGAAATATTCTGGTTATTCCACTTCTTTTAAAGGAAGGGATGTTGAAACAATCACTGTATTCCTAGAGACATCTCTAACCCTTTAGGAGAACAGTAAGTCCTTAAAAAAGTGCTCCATGCAGTTTTTTTATAGTTAGTCCTTTGAGCAGATGATAAACCACAATGCTGAAAAGAGATGTCTGTCTTTGAAGGCTTTTTGTCTGTGTTTTTGTTTGGTATTTGGGCCACACTAAGCAGTGATCAGGCTTTAATTCTTGGCTCTGTACTCAGGGATCACCTCTGCTAGAGGTCGTTCATGCTGGATATTGAACCCTGGTAGGCTATGTGCAAGACACGAGATTTGTCCCATTGTGCTTTCTCTGCAGCCCTCACATAGCATAATTTTTGCATCGTCTTTTCAAATTACATCTATACTATCTAATAGTAAAGTTATTTTTAGTTTGTATTTAGTCCACCTAATTTACATATTATTACTTGTAATTTTATCAGAATCTGTTGAGTAAAAGAACACTTGACTTTGCACTACAAAGAAAAATTGTTCAGTGCACAATAACGTAAGATCACTCTCTAAGGCACCAACTATTTCTCCTTCTATTTTCAGTGTCTTAGCAGTGGATATTGGTAGCTTGGATTTTCTGATAACGAGAAAGGCGCTACATGGTCCTTTCTGGTACACCAGCATGTATATCCGAGTGAAGGTTAAGGTTAACTTAATTTCTCACTTCAGTTGAAAATCAATTCTTCTACCCTTTTGTCATAATCCTATCAACTACATAGAGAAGCTGTTCTATTCTTGAGTCATATTTGAATTTGCACAGGGAATTTAATCTTAGCTTTCAGAAACTGAAAGGTTTTATAGGATGACAGGACCTTTTTGTCTGTATTTACCGTAATAAGTAGTGACCCTGGAGTACTAAAGGGGTTGCCATAAGGGGCCTTGGCTAAGAATAAAGGGCAGTCAGGAGGAAGGTAGGAGTGAATGGACTTTCTGCTGCTGGGAAATGGTGTACAGAAAGATATTACTAAACTCAGATTGAAATAATGCACACTTAAAGAACATTTTCAAAGTAGGTGTTAGTCATAGAATAATCACTTAAAATTATCTAATAATTTTTCTTGTGCAGCCAGAGATTTTCCCATTGAAAATAAAATATGTTCCCTATTAAGTTGTAAAATAGCATATAGGTGTGATAATTGCCCTTACCAATTTCCTGAGCTAGGGTTTTAAATTAGTTTATTTGCTGAAATTCAATCTATTAAGAAAGTAAGTCAGATGGCAAGGAAGCCTCCTAGAATGTAATGTGGGTTACGCCCATCTAATTAAATGAAAGGGCAAAGTTCTCCTTTATTTAATGAGGCTCTCATCTTGAAATTTGCTTTCAAGTTCAGTGAGCACCGCAATGATAGAAAGGAGCACAGGGATGTAACAAAGAGCAAATGGGTAAAGGTAGGAAATTACCCACCAAGACAAGTTTAGTGTCTAGATCAATGTCCCTGATTTGGGGCTTGCAGTGTTGGCCGCCCAGCTAACTGTGTTCAAGGTCTCAAAAATCACTCGATTTTGGTGTTTTTGGTGGTTGTTTGTTTTTTCCTTCTGCTCCTGCCTCACAATATCCCTGGCTTTACTACTCTCCTACAAAATCCTCTTCAAAACTGCCCTTGTAAAACATCTATGAATATTTTTTCACTCCTATTTTGTGTGTTTCTGCTCATAGTTTTTTCAGTTCTAATTTTGTCTATTAGCAGCATTACTGCTCTTATTACTGGAAACTTAGAGATCCAGCATATAGATAGGATGGAAGATGAATACTTTTTTTTTTAAACTCATTTGAGAAATACCAAATAAGGTATTGAGAGTTTCAAACGTAGGAAGGAATAGAGAGGATAATGCTGTGTAGCCTCTGCTCTCCTTAGTCTCTGTTCAGGCAGCTAAAGCCATGACATCGATTTACATCATCATTTACATTGTCAAGGCATCTTATTCATCCCTTCATCCCACATAGCTTCCCCGTAGGAGATAATCCTAATGGTTTTGGTCATTTGTGGGGGAAGTTCAGAGAATTTCTCACTACAGTTACTGAGCAAGCAGCTGTCCTGGCTGGCAATTAGTAGAGTAAGAAATTTTTGTGTAGAAATAAGTTATGCTAACTACTTTATCTTTATTCTCATTTCATTATGGATGGTTTGGTATTGAAATAATACCTAATCCATACAGAGTACTTGATTTCTCTACCAGGTGCTGTCATAATTTCTTTACAAATAGGCTCAGATTTCCCCTACATATCAGTTGCATTCTTCTAAAATTCTATTTAGAAATGAGTCTGAGAAAGGTTAAAAAATGTATCCCTGTAAATAGAAAGTGACGCACAAATTCCATAGCCCAGTATATCTAGGCCGAATTTGAATATCAAAATCACATTGAAAAAATCCTAAATGCATGAATGATTTCAGTTACTGCTAAAATGACAAATCCTCTCTGACCTTAAAACAATCTCTGTAGGTAGGAAAGTGAGTTCCAAGGTGCTCACCTAAGTACTGCAGGCCTGATGTCACTACATGACTACTGGTGTGTAGTGGGTCTTGAATTGTCAGAGATGGAGCTCAGGGACTTAATCATACCAAAGTGGTAGTATATGTGTTCTACCACTTATTCCTCACTCAAAATAATATTTTAATATAGATTATTTTAATGACTACTATGAGATAGATTTGCAGTATAACATCTTGTGCTCTTTAAGTCATGAACGAGATTGTTTATTGATAATTTTAGTAGTAGTTTGGAGAGGATAGGCTTGGGAAAGTTACCCTAGAAAAGTAATACATTTTTGTTCTGTTTTTTCTTGGGGGCCTGGAGTGAAAGCACAGCATCAGGATGTTAGCCTTGCACGCAGCCTACTGGGGTTTGATCTCTCCGCCCCTCTCGGAGAGACCAGCAAGTTACCCAGAGTATCTTGCCCGCACGGCAGAGCCTGGCAAGCTACCCGTGGCATATTCAATATGCCAAAAACAGTAACAACAAGTTTCATAATGGAGACGTTACTGGTGCCAACTCCAGCAAATCGATGAGGAACGGGATAACATTGACAGTGACAGTTTGTTTTTTGGGGCAATGGTTCTCAGGGCTTTCTCCAGGTTCTGAACCCCTGGTGTTGCTCAGGGGACCTTAAGTGAGTTCTGGATCAAACCCTTATCAGCAACATGCAAAGCAAGCATTTTACCAAGTGTGCTGTTTCTCTGGCCCCTTAACTTACACTTAGTCATGGATAGGGTACTTCTTTGAAAGAATATTTCTAGTTTTTTATAAATAATTCATGAAGGAAGATTGAGATTGGAGACAATTTTCATTTAAAAGCTACCTATACATTTTTTCCATAATCTTAACAAATTTTGTCATTCTTTATCCAGACTTTTGTGGATACATGGATACATATCTGCTGTATTTTAATGCATCTAAGATGAATTTAGCAACTATACTTAGCTGCTTTTTTATGTACTTATACTTCAGGGCAGACTTCTCTCAGTAAGTTTAGATCTTAAAATGTCTTTGAAAACAAAGGTTTATTAATACTAAGTATAATAAGTATATCAAATGGCTTTAAGTTACTCCATATTATATACTTTAAAAAAGGTCGTGATTGCTGATTATAGCTTTAATATTTGACAAAAATTTTAATTACAAATTGATACGTGTAATAAATATATGTATTTTATTTTCCCATAAGGCCAAATACCCAGTGCTTTTCTTCTGTATGATCTGTTTTTCATCTTCTTAGTATTTTACAATCCAGTATTAAACAAAACATCTATTTTCCATATTCTCAGTTATTTTAGACTATATATTGTGCTTCGTACATTTGTATGTTAGGCTAGTGGTGCATACATTTGCAACAATGTATGCCCAAAGAAGATGGCAGTTATGATAACCTATTGTTCTACTTCATTGCCTTGTGTTTGATTGATTCTGCTCTGTCTTGGGCAATTTGATTCTCTTAAACTCATTACAGTCATACAGATTTTGTCTCTAACAATGATTCATCCTGCTTATGAGAGCAGATTTGCTTATTATTTCTTGTTTCTTAGCACTTAATGACAATGCAGTTTGAAGTTGTATTCCTTGTTTTACCAAATGCCCCTTTGCACGCCTCTCTTTCAACTCATAATAATCACATAGCTAGCATATTGTCATATATTCTTTCAGATGTGATTACAAATGTACATTACAAAAGAGTAATATTTTATATTATCCCATTGACAATTTCTGGAAGCAAATAATAAAGGTGGGAAGAAACAAGCCTGCAATGAATATTATCTATTTAATAATATAATCTATTTTATCTATGTATGTGTATATGCAAAATTAACTAGTATAGGGGCTGGAGTGATAGCACAGCGAGTAGGGCATTTGCCTTGCACACAGTGGACCAAGGTTTGATTCCTAGCATCCCATATGGTCCCCTGAGCACCACAAGGTGTAATTCCTGAGTTCAGAGATAGGAGTAATCCCTGTGTGTTGCCGGTGTGACCCAAAAAGAAAAAAAATAAGCAAGTGTATTGTATAGTAAAATGGGGGTGCAAACTTTTCATACTTCTTTTCATAGAAGTAGTTCACAATGAATGAATACACATGGCATATATATATGTATATATGTGTGTGTATGTATACATAGACAAATAGCCAGCAATTTTTCCATACTATTTATTTTTTATATTCTTGGCATCTCAACCACATTATTAGACTTCAAAAATATCTCTACCATTTTAGTTTGAAGTCCATTTTTTCTTATTAAGTATGGCTTCCCTGCTCTTTGCTGACCACCATTTGACTATACGGTGTCTTCTACTTTGGGGAAACTTTAGCCCTAAATCTATCTTTGGAGGTCCAGTGAGTAGCTTGTATATAGTAGAGATAAGATTTTTTTTTTAAATTCTTTACTTTTGTTTGGTGCAGATCACTTACTGATAATTTCAGGGCATTGATATTTAATACACCTGTTGTAATATTTTATTAGCCTTTTTCTGTGTGTATTCTAGAGTCATTGCAACATGTCTCTGTTGTGTTTTTAATTTTTTAATTCTCTTCCATGTACTTTATATATGTCTTATGTTTGGTAATTCAATTAATTTTTCTCTTCTTTTTTATATCAAATAAGTGTATTTTTTGGGGGGGTTTGCAGTGAAGTTTTTATCTGAGACTTAAGCCTATAAAGCAAGTAAATCATGAGTTGGTTCTAAAATGTCCTTTATTGTAATTCTTCCTTTCTCACACATTTTATGAATTTTAGGCATCTTGCTATTTCCAAGTAGTTTTTCTCTCTTTCATACAATATCTTTAAGTATTTCTTAGAGGTGCAGATGAGTGGCGGTGAATTATTTGCTTTGTTTGTCTGACAAGCTCTTTATACCTATGTCAAATATGAGTGATAACTTAGCCAGCAGAGTATTAGTGCTAGATTTTTCCACTCAGTAATGTAAATGTATTAATGCCATTCTTTTTCACCTGGGAAGTTGTACTTAAGAAATCTATATACACTTATGTGGAGATTCATTATATCTGTCTTTGCTATTCTGTTTAATTGCTCTTAGTATCTCTTAGTTTTTTTTTTTTTCATTTTATTTATGATGTATCTTGATATGTTCCTGTTTGGAGTACTTTATTTGAAAATCTTTGAGCTTTCTATTTCTGGGTATCCAAGTCATTTTTCAGCCCTGACAATAAAGCTGAGGGTGTCTCCCAAACACTACTAGATGTGGCTCAGATAACATCCTCTGAAAATGGCATGTTTAAAGAATTAATTAATTGGGAAGCCCTCGTATTCAGTCTATCATCTCCCTTTTTTTAAATTTTTTTAAAAAATTAAGATTTTATTGAATCACGGTGAGATATTTACAAGCTTTCATGTTGGGTTACAATTTCACAATGATCAAACACCCATCCCTCCACCAGTGCACATTCCCCACCATCAATATTCCAGGTATACCCCCCCTTCCACCCTCCCCCTGCCTCTAAGGCAGACAATATTCCCCATATTTTCTCTTTACTTTTGGGCATCATAACTTGCAACACAGACACTGAGAAGTCATCATGTTTGGTCCATTATCCACTTTCGGCATGCATTTCCCATTTTCTTAGTGATTCCTTCTCTATTCCATCTGCTTTCTCCCCTCCGCTCATGAAGCAGTCTTCCAGCAATGGGGCAATCCCCCTGGCCATTGTACCTATGGTCCTTGGGTGTCAGCCTCACAAACATAATAAATCTTTGTTAATATCTCTGAACACCAGTTTTGTCAAGCTTTAAGATAAACTTCTCATGTATTTTTTTTTACATTTTTTGGTGAGCAATCTTTAGGATGGATTGTAATAATTGCTTATGCTAGTTTATATTAGCTCATTTTATTTATTTTTTTTACAAATGTTTGTGTATAAACTTAAGTTTTTTAGAGAAATAGCTAGAGAAAGTACCCTCAATCCAAAGTAGGGTGATAAGTCCTTGCTGCTAAAAAGAAAATGTAATTAAAATAAGGAGTTTATAAAATTTGGAAGATCTAAAAGAGGTGAAGTTGGCGCGAAAAAAAAAATGTGTGCTTTGAACTATCATCTCCCTTTTTAAAGGGCAGGAGGAGATACACACAGTAGTGATCAAAGCTTACTCCAGGTTCTTTACTCATAGACCACTCCTGGAAGCGCGTCAGGGATAATCTGTGGTGCCAGAGATTTTAACTAAATATTGACTGCATGTAAGGCAAATACCTTTATCTCTATACTATTACTCTGTTCCTAATTTTTTCTATATTTGTCATGATTTTTTTTTCTTTTCGATAAGATCCAAAAGCACTGATTTAAGTTTTAGAACTTCAATTGTTATTTTCTCCAAACTTTGAAAAATCTTATAAATTAGTTCTCAAAAAAATTGACATTTATGCAATAATTAGTCTTCCCATATAGGAATAAGATTCTAAGGGATTATATAATCAGCTAAGGAACTTAATAATAGGAAGAGTTTCACATCTAGTGGGAAATAGAGGGAGACATGTTTGTCCTGAATTTAAGTGAAATTGAGTAACTTTCACTGTATATTTGACATGATCTGTAATTTTCACTCCATGCCCATTTGTTTTATACCATTTTTTGATAACTTTTTTGTCTCAGAGACAAAATAAATTTTTGAAGCTACCGGACATGTACCTACCATGATGAAGTAAATTTGGGGCTTTGATTCTGTTAAACATAATAAAGATAAAGTAATTATGTGTGTTTCTCTTTGAAAAGATTGTCTTTTCTGATATTGGCACTTCATATAAACTAGAAAACATTTTGTATCACAACACTCATTGATTTGTTTTGATAAAATGAAGTTTAACATATTCAAGTTCTTTAGAATTGGGGAAAATGTAGAACAAAACTTTTCAAGGATATAGTTGTGACAAATACTCTGTTTTTACTGGTTGAGAACTTATGTGGGTTTATGACTGCTCGAGGGCTGTACCCTCCTATATCAGTATCCCAGTGGGATCCCTGGTCTTCCCTCTATTTTATAACCCTGCCACTTGTGGGATTGCCAGTTAACATGTTTTCAAAGTTCTGTAGCACCATAGCACTGTCCTGCTGTTCATCGATTTGCTCGAGCGGGCACCAGTGACGTCTCTATTGTGAGACTTGTTATTACTGTTTTTGGCATATTGAATACACCACGGGTAGCTTGCCAGGCTCTCTCTGCGGAGCGGACAAGATACTCTCAGTAGCTTGCTGGGCTCTCCGAGAGGGACAGAGGAATTGAACCCAGGTCAGCCACGAGCAAGGGAAACGCCCTATCTGCTGCTTTATTGCTCCTAAGTTCAGTGCTCACAAATTCAGTGCTCAGGGTTTAATACACATGAGAGCCAAGGGGAGTATTTTTAAATATTATGTCAATATTTCAATGTCTGGTGAATGAAAAAAGAAATGAGGATGGGTGCACTTTACTGCTATAAGAGAATATGTGAGACAGTGCAAATTAGTCACAATTTTAAAATAGGAAGATGGGTAAGTATATAATAACTCAGGGTGTTTATTTGCATCTTATGCAATGGTATTGTTTTATATTTTAATTAACACCTATTTATTGCACAAATATTTATTGAGCTAAACATATGAACCAGGCATATTATAAACAACAGACATTTAATAATTAACAGATAAGATCCTGTTTATATTCTAGAATGTTTTTGGAATATAAAAAGTCTGATAGTGGACAGGAGGGATAGCTCACAAGTACGGTGAATGTCTTGCAAGTAGACAACCTGGGTTCTATCCATGGCACTGCATGGAGTTTCCCAAGCCCACGAGCACTGATCCCTGAGTCCAGAGGCAGGAAGAAGCCTGCATCACCATGGATGTAGACCAAACGTTTTAAAGTCTTTCTGTATCTATTAAAACATGTCATTTTAATACATTATTAAATGTACATCAATTAGGTGTTTTTAAAAGAATGTAGTATGTTTGCTAATAGGGGACACACTTCCAATTATGAATATTTGTGTATACTGCTTAAAATGTTCATTGTGCATGCCATACATTATTTTTATATTGACGAATGTCAAAATTTCGGTATGAGATTACACGTTTAGATATTCTGGAAAATTTTCCATTTCAATTTAGCAATTCTGATAGTTCGAGCTAGAAGTATACCCAAATAACACATGCTATTTAATTATTTAAATTTATTTAATTTTTTTGTTTGTTTCTGAAGGCATACTCAGCTGTGCTCAGGGCTTATTCCTGGCTACAGAGCTCAGAGAATATTTTTGAATGGTACGCAAGGGACCATAAATGATGCCAGGGATTGAACCTTATGTGCATGTAGGGCAACTACCTTACCTGCTATACTATCTCTCTAGCCCCAAATGTTCTTGTTTTTGTGAGGTTTCTTGGAGTTTTCTGTCCCATATGACAGTGTGTTCAGGGCTTACTCTTGGCTGTATGCTCAAGGATTACTGCTGTGAGCATTTGAGGTCCCTTTTATGGCGCTGTCCATCAAACTCTGGTTGCCTACCTGCAAGGCAGGCAGCGTAACACTTGTACTATCTCTTCCTTCACCTGTAACATTATTTTAAAATTTAAAAGAATAATGGAAGGTGTTATAAAATGCTTGCAATTTAAAATTATGGGCAAGCTCTCAGGGCTGTGGAGTAAAGGGTTTTTGTGCAAGCCTAGGAAAGACCAGAGTTTGGTTCTTGGTATCTCATGGCCCCCTTGAGAACTACCAAGTTATGTCTGTGGCCCCCAAATATTGCTGAGTGTAGGTGCTGATAGGACCAATTATGGTTGAGGTATATTTTTAGTGTTCTGCAGTGTTGTAATGTAGACTAGTATGATTTTTAAGGTTTATTATATAATTTTAAAATAATAATATACTTGCAATTCACACATTTGGTTACTTACCTTATAAATCTTATATCTTAATCCTAGAATTTTAGCTTTTGCTTAGAGACATGAATTATATAGCAACATTTCCAAAAGTTATAGCAATTTGTTCTTGAATTGAATCATATGTATTGACAGCATGCTTGACAACAATATAGATGCAGTGTAAATAGTGCCACTATAATCTTAAATAATATTATGTGTTATGTGAACAATGATAGAAATATTTTAAAGAAAATAGGCATATGTTTATATTACAGTTAAAAAATATGCTATGAGCCTCCAATATTTCCAGTGCACAAATGGAAATTCCAGTAAACTCAGCCTCATACTTCTCATGTAAGCTTGAAATAGTTATACATAAAAGTACTTCATTTGTCATTCTGCATGCCATGCTGACATCAGATTTCAGATCATGTTTAATTATAACATTATGAAATTTATAATTAGTGTACTCATGTCACGAACAAACCAAATAATACATTGATACATTCCTGTAACTTGCAAGTATCTTTTTCATCTATTAAAAAAAATAGTGAAAGTCTTTGAAAAGCTTTATGGATTGACTATTACAAGCAGGAGTCCACACCTGATAAAGCAGAATTTTACCATATGGTATTGAGAAAGCTTGGAAAATGCTGGTAAAATATCCATAGATCAAGATGACAAGGTAGAGAGAAAGAATTTTAGATATCAAAACCACATTAACTCAAATACTGATACAGGAAAAAAAAAATCAATCAATGATGACTTGTGCCTCTCACAGTACCAAAAATAACTTAATATATCACTGTCATGTTATAGACATAATGATAAGGAATTTTAACATATTTGGAGAGTAAATTGCCCTGGAATTTTTATGCTTTCAGACCAAAGAATTTTGAATTTTATATAAAAAGCTAAGTATGTGATATATCCACTTATGCCTATATTTCCAAACTGAGAACTGTTTCCTGTTACATGGAAACTAGAAAAAATACTATTCATTCTTCACTCCCCTTTGTATAATTTTAGTTAATTTTAGGAATTTGTATTTATACAATAAATTGGATTTTATTTTATACATTGTATGAAACCATTGTATTAATTTTATAATTTAAAAACTTTTATTAGTATCTAATGCATTTGAAAAAATCTTTTTGTTGAGTGAATAGACATAATAATTATATCCTTGGATATATTTGCCTTCTTTTACTCATTTTACATACTTTTCATATATAATTCGTAGGTCACTATGTGAAGTTTGAACTGACTTAGTGATGGGAAACTTAATTATGCCGTTGATATTGATAAATAATTGGTAGATATTGGTATGAACCAAAATGATCCATGACCCTGTACTATTGTATTTTTCATTAGATTTGATGGGATTTATCACTAAAAAAGTTTATAACTCAGTTATGGAAAAGATATAGGTAGAGAATACTGAGTGAAGCCTGGGTAAATCTTTTGTTTGAGATGGGTTATTATGCTGGCTTTGTCTTCAGTCAACTGCCACACCTTTAAAATTTTTAATACCTAAAGAGCAGTCTGTAAGAGGTATGCCTGAATTCAGTGAACTCCAATTTTTAAAGTTTTCTCCATTTCCTGATAGAAAATGTTGCAGGAGAACAGCTCCAGAGAATTGTGCAAAATGCAATCAGGCATGTCTTGATTTGTATAGGCAAATATCTACAATTGCTTTATTATTTCTTTTAGAATGAGAATATGCCCAAATGAATATATAAAATAGGATGTGCTCTTACTTGAGAATTTACCTTTCATGTTTCAACATGTTATTTATGCATATTTTTATAGAACAGCAATTTGAGATAAGGTATTTCCATTTTTAATGAAAATATTGCTTTCACATTTGGTAAGACCATGCAATTTTTTCCCAATGTTAATAACAGCATCAAGTACAAACATGGATTTTTTTTTTACATATTAGTATTTTTAGTTCATGATACTTCTGGAACATCACAGAGATTGGAAAATATTGAAAATCACCAACTAAGTTCATAAATTACTAGTAATAAGATAGAGACACCAAATATAAAGGGGATATAAAGGGATATTGAAATATCTTTAGATTACCTACTAATTAGAGTATAATAAGCTATCTCCCTCATGTCATAAATGTTCTTCTAACTCATAGAAGAAGTGAACTTGAATTATATTTTCTTTTCTCACATGCCAGATAATCACAAAGGACAGATGTTAAAATACTACATCTCTTGCATGAGATGAGACTGCTTCCATAAGTGTTATTTATTCTAAGTATAGCTAAGTATATTCACAAATCTTTAAAGAGAAATATTTAACTCAGTAACCTCAGAAAATTTCAGAACTTAAGAATGTGCTTAAAAAGAAAGTCCCAAGCTATTTTAAAAATTACTTCTGGTTCTATACTGCTTTAGGCTTTACTTAATACATTTTTTTGAGGAAATAAATGTCCTCTTTGGCTTTCATATTGATATAATATATGCTTAAGGGTATATAATTTTAATATGTGCTTCTCTATAGTGGCATATACTTTAATGGTATAAAAATCTTATCTAAATATTTAAGGATTTGTTAGCTTTGTTGTGTCGTATGTCATTAACATGTATATAATAAACACTGTTATAAAATCCTTACCACTGAGGAACTCACATGTTGTTTTGAAAATATAACTATGGTATTTAAAATTTCCAAGATTCATTTAAAATTGATTACTATTTTTCCCCCAAAAATGAGTGATGCAGTATTTGCCTCTTAGGAAAATTGAATTACTAACCAGTAATTATAGTTCACTTAGTGTAATAGTCTCTGTGGATTTGTATCAATTATCTAGGGGATTTTGGCATATGAAGTATAGTAATGCCGCTACATTGTAAAATAATGAAAATTAAGTTCTGCTAGATTGTATCTCAAATTAGTCTAGTGTATTATGCTATAAAGGAGTTCTTTTTTCATCTTCCAACAATCTGTGGATACGATTAACTTAACATAAATATTGTTCTTAAAGGCATGGGGAATATAGTTCTTCCAGGCCTGGAGGATTTGAAATATAGGCCCAGGGTCATAATGTCATTTGTAAGTAGAAATTAAATTCAATGCTTGATAACTCCTAGGAAACACAGTGGAGACACTGTCATATTAAATGAAATTCAGTAGTCACTAGGTTAGGGAGCAAATGAGTATATGCAGGATAAACTAATCTTTGGAACATGAGAGTATAAAATATTTCTGATCTGAAGTTTTCTATATGCTATATTTTTAAATGTTTCATGTATTATGAATTCATATTGAATTGTAGATTACTTAATACATTATAATTTTGCATATAACATGTGAATATTTAGATTCTAGAGAAACATATTAAAACAGTAGTCCTAATCACAGTTAGTTGAATAAAAAACCTTTACATTTGAAGAATCACACATAGAAATATACATATTTCTATTGAATTCTATTTTATAGCATAATCTATTCAACAGAGAACTAATTAGTTGATAACTGGAAAGATCATTACTCTTTGCATAATGAGTAAATTTTCAAATATTTTTAAGTTTTAGGTTATTCTTGGAATTGCTAAATATTTGCTTGCTGATAACAAATCAAAACTATTTTTCTCTTAAGTTCGATTCCACATCATGCATTTAAAAGGGTCTTTTTAGGGCTAGAATAGTAGTGCAGTGGGTAAGGCACTTATCTTGCACACAGCTGACCTGGGTTTGATTTTTTGCATTCTGTAGGGTCTCCCAAACCACCAGGAAAATGCCCTGAGAACTGCTGAGTATGGCTCCAAAATGAAGAAAAAATAAGTATTTTTATAAGAGAGAAAAAAATTCTTTTTAAAATCCCAAATTACTCTTCAATATGAACAAGGGAATCATGAATAATGCCATTTTTTTAGGAATTAGAACTGCAAAAATGGCAATAATGCATTCAGATTTTATTCCCAAATGTTAAAATCAGAATTAAATTTATGTTACTAATGTGATCCTCTAGAAATCAATGTTTCATAACACATATATCTGAGGCACAACCCACATGCAGAAACAGAGTCCTACAGAGAGAACAGTGGACCTCTTCAGAAATGGAGAAACTCCAGAGAATCTGAAGGTCCTCATAAGAAAATGAAAGGACTACCAGGGATTCAAGGCTTTCCCTGTGAAATATACAGATTTACTTTTATGAATGCAAAAGACTCCAGAACAAGGCAGTTTGGAGAAATTCCTGGTCTTCCCCTCCTCTTTCCTTTCTCCCTCTACCTCTCTCCTTTGTTTTGGACTCTAACCAGAAGTACTCAGGACTTACTTCTGGCTCTGTGCTCAGAGATCGGGCCACTGGGTGAGCATGCATCTGTCTCTCTTTCTCTCCGCTCCACATTTTTACTCTAAGTAAATTTCTTTCAACGAAACTATTTGCTTCACAAAAACACACACATGCACACACACACACATACACTCACACTAAATATTTAAATGCATGTTTTCATGTTATTGAAGCATACTTTGTCTTTTTTTTTTAAAGATAGTATATTGAGTGATAAGTGTGAAAGCTTTTATCCATACAATTGAGGATATTAAGTTAACCATTTTATTTTTTTCTGAGGAACATTATATTTCTTACTTATCCTTTTTTGGATTTGGTGGCCACATCAGGCCATGTATAGGGATTACTGCTGGCTCTGTAGTCAAGGACCCCTCCTGGTGTTATCCAGAGGACCATATGTGATGCCAGGGATTAAACTGGGATTGACCCACTAGAGATGGTTTAACAAGATCATAGTATCAAATGTGTTTTTCATGAAAATGTTTTGAAACTGACATGAATTGAAAAATTCTCCCCTCCAATAGTGCGTTAGTAGGTGGAACACAGCATAAACTTAACCTCTCTAGCTCTAAATTCTACTTAAGTTTGAAAAAAACTATGATATAATCATCAGATTTTTTTACAGTATTTTTATGTTGTTGAGAATTAAATGCATAAGAAAAACTGTGTAAATTAAGTATTCAAAAGTAAAAATTGTATACAGTACTTTAATACATTTTGTGATAGTAACAAAAATTACACAACTTGAAAACAAGTGGACTTCCAAGTACTTATTAGAAAGTATTTCCTTATAGAATTTTTTTCATTATAGGAGTTATTTCATTTTAAGTTTTGCATGGGGTAATGGACTTCCAACAGAATCACACCATAGCATCTCCTGAACCCTGCCAAGAAGAATTTAGTAATGTTTAGTGGCATTTGTAGTCATTAAAAGCGTCATTGTATGACTGTATACAATATTAAATGAGTAGAGTATAATTCTAAAATTTATAAAATATTGAGATTTAAGTTGGAGTTTTAGAGTACTTGTCATATTACCTGAAACTTTGTACTTATAACATATTCCTTCGTACCTTTCAAATGTTAGACACATATAAATGCAGATAGACACAAATAAGTTTTCATTCTCTATGTCAAGGAGCTTAGAGTCTAAAACATGAAGTCATTAAGACTGAAATAACCTTTCTATTTTGAAATGCAAATTACAGTCATATTTTGCAGCTCTCAGTACTTATACCATCAATTCTAGAGAAAGAATGAATGAATATCTCTCATATTTACTTACAATGCATTCATTTTTCCTTTGTAATTTTTTGTACATCTTACTGGAATATTAGTCTTTGAACAAATATACTTACATGTATTTCTATAATTAATAAATATAATTTTAGAATTTTGTGAGCTCTAGTAAGTTTACGGTTTTATTTTCTTTCAAGTTTGGTCCATATAGTCTTATAACAATGTTGCATCATATGCTTCTGCTTTTGAGTACCCTTTTTGAGTTCAATCAACAAATTAAGTGCCATACCTAGACAGTAATAATGCAGGTGAAAATATAACAACAATAACAAGCAATAGCTTGTCATTTTTTGTATGGACTTTATTATAATATTGTGAAATATGATATATCTCTAGGAAGAAAATTTTTTTACTGATAAAACTAAAAGATTTGGGGGGCTGGAGTGATAGTACAGGGGGTAGGGCATTTGTCTTGCACACGGCCAAACCGGGTTCGATCCCCAGCATCTTATATTGCCCCCTGAGCTCTGCCAGGAGTAATTCTGACTGCAAAGCCAGGAGTAACCCCTGTGCATCGCCAGGTGTGACCGAAAATGAAAAAATAAATAAATGAATAAATAAATTAAGAATTTTTATAACGATTGTTTAAAAGCATATAACAATTTTTTATCATTTTAAAAAAAAATATTGAATCACCGTGAGATAGTTACAAGCTTTCATGTTTGGGTTACAATCTCACAATGATCAAACACCCATCCCTCTACCAGTGCACATTCCCCACCACCGATATCCCTGTCTAATGCCAGGCACAAAAGTCAGATCAAAGTGGATTAAAGACCTCAATATCAGACATGAACCTATAAGGTACATAGAAGAAAATGTAGGCAGAACTCTCCATGACATTGAAGCTAAAAGCATCTTTAAGGATGAAACAGCACTGACCATGCAAGTTGAAGTAAACATAAACAAATGGGACTACATCAAACTAAGAAGCTTCTACACTTCAAAAGAAACAGTGACCAAAATACAGACAGAGCCCACAGAATGGGAAAGAACACTTAGTATCATTTTGCTTCCATTGCTAAAAAAAACTTATCATAAGCAAAACTTTCTCCCTCAGATAGCATGATGTAATTATTCATATGACTTGGAAAGAATTTTTTCTAGAAATTTTTATTTATAATCCAAAATATTTACTTTAAGAAACACAACTCTAGAAATTATATAGAATTCTGTTACCAGTAAGGGAGGATTTCACAAAATTGTTGCATCTCATAAGACAATCGGTGATTTATACTAGAATTTATATGAAATAAAAAAATGTGTAAGGATGAATTATTAGTGTTTGGCTTTGTAGAGTGGTAACCAATATTTTTAAATACTTTTGGATATTTTTAAAAATAGCATATAACGATTTTAAGTGAATTGATAAAATAGGTTCCTAAGTAAAATTATAAAATTATTTTATTTTGATAATACTATTTTCTATTTTTTGTCAGAAATATCCTTTTACATCAGTTGTGAGCTAATTTTATTGCTTTGCTATAAAGAATTTATTAATGTTTTTCTCCTGTGCTGATAATATGTTACTATTATTTTTTATAAACTATGAACTTTCAATAAGGGATGCTAGGGGGTTTAATATATTGCTTAATTGTACATGTCAAATAGTTTTGTATATAAGTCAAATTATTTACCTAGAAATAAATTGATTTATTCTGAGCTTATTTGAATAATCATGCTGAAGAAAATTAGATGCAATCTTGTTGAAATGTTGTGATTTTTTGTGAATCTGGTGGTATTTTGGTGATAGCTATTTTAAATTTTTTTTAATAAAAATTATTTGTGCAGAAAACTAAACTCTGAGACCATGTATACTTTTTGTCTTTCTGTTGGAGTGAGCTGACCCACATTTACTTTTCGAGGAAAGTAATTCATCGCTCAGCACTATTGAAGCCCATTTTCCTGATAATTTTAGTGTTGAGTCAATTTTACCAAAATTGAATTTTAATTCTATTTTCTGCTGCAAAGACGGTGAAAATGTTCATGACTTTTATTGTTTGGTAAGTGATATCACTGATTTGCTCAAGCCTGTCTTTCATTTCACTCTTTCAAAGCTAGAAAAACTTTTATACCTAGACCAAACCCAGAGTTTTCAGCATTAATTGTAGTTGACAAGATTCCTATGACAGTTATTTTAATTGATTTATTTCAGGTATGAATTCAGTATATATCAATGGTCAAATTTTAATAATCTAAAGTTACATGTTTTCCATTTAACCAAGCAATGCTTATCACTTCCAAATGGACATTTATTGAATGGCTTGTTTGAAACTAGATTGATACTTGAGGTGATGTAGTTTTTTAACTTTAATAACTACTAATGTGATTATAAAAAGAACCTTTATCTCTGAAATATATAACATTTAGAAAGGTTTCAGAGTGATAACTGACCTTAATGTAATTATTTAAAAAAATATGTTGAGGCCTGGAGTGATAGCACAGCGGGTAGGGCGTTTGCCTTGCACTCGGACAACCTGGGTTTGAATCCCAGCATCCCATATGGTCCCCTGAGCACTACTAGGGCTAATTCCTGAGTATAAAGCCAGGAGTAACCCTGGCTTTGCATGCAGGTCACATGCATCACTGGATGTGATCCAAACAGAAAAAAAAAAAAGTTGAGATTTGTAATTATCTTTAAAAGTATGTTTTGTTTCATTAACAAAAATCATAAGAAACTATTGATATAGCTCAAGTTTTGGAGCACATGCCTTATATATGTGAAAATATATATTGTATTTGATTTTTGGTACCAAATGATGCAAATTTGATCCCTCAATGCCACCTTGAATATCCCCTCCCCCTCCACACAAATACCCAAGCAAACAAATAAAAGTAAAATAACCACTACTACTCATATATGTTAATATATTATCTTTTAAAGTTTCTTAGATAGCAGAATGATTACAAAATAACATATTATTAGAAATTACATAATGCATATTTTATACCTATATACCATTAAAAATAGCTTTCAAAAATGCTTTACACAAACTAATTAATCCTTTTGACCTTAGCCTGGAGTAAGCATTATAATCCTGATTATAGAGATTAGATGCAGAAAGATTTATCTTCTTGCATATTGACACACAAATGTAGAGCTAGTGCTTGATTTAATCTATATTTGGCTCTTATCCATTAATAGTTTGCCCCATATAAATAGTCATTGTTATTTACAGATTAAAGCATTAAAGTATATAAGTACATATATTTATGTATTTGTCTCATTTTACTAAAACTTAATAAAACAAAGCATGTCATTCTGCACCTAGAAGAGGTGCTGGTATGACTCAGAGAAGTGGTAGCACTTCAGATGCAACTGGGAGAGTTTTCTGGTAGTTTGCTTAGAGAGGATGGAGGGGTACCTTTGTGTGTGTGTGTGTGTGTGTGTGTGTGTGTGTGTGTGAGTGTGTGTATGTCTGTGCACAGACACACATGTATTTGTGATTCTTATAGACACTTATAGGCAAAGAAGTCTAGGACAACTATAGTGTGAGATAGAATATTAAGCAATGATTGCTTATAAACATGATATGCATATCCTCAGAATTTACTCTGACTCTCTAACTAGGGATTACTGTTGGCAGTGTTCGCAGGACCAGCACCTTATACTGTAGTAAGGATGGAACCAGAGATAGCTTTAGGTGTGGCCAGCACCTTAAAATCTGTGATTTCTCTAGCCCACTAGGCCTGTTTTTAGTCTGAGAAGAATATATACTTAAAACTTATGATGCATAATAAACTTTAATTTTAAATTTTAATTTAAAACTTTAATTTTAAATTTTAAATGTAGATAAGTAAAAGCTTATCTTTTACTTCTATAATTTATGGGAATCTAAATAAACCCAAAATGTAAATGCTTTACCTGAATAAATTAGGCTCATGTAACTGTGCCTTTAAGTAATTATTTTTGTGTTACACTTGTGCAGCGTTGCTTGCTGTCAAAAAGAATTAGGTTACTTGGGGATGAATATTCTGTAATGGTAAGATCACCAGACTGTAGTCATGGGTGAGCCCCGTTTTCTATTCTTAGACTCACCCAATAATGCCCAGTCTAATCTTTTGCAAGAATCTTAGCAGGCTTTGCTATGTCTCCTTTGGTTGTAAAAAGAAAGTTCAATTCAATTCAACACATATTTCTTATCATTTACTGAAAAAGCACTATAAATGTAATTTGGGGACAAAACAATTGATAAAATTCTGCAGCCGCTCCCTTAGAGATTTAGTACCTCATAGGAAGGTCATAAGAAAAAACAAAGTTCTTCAAAATGCATATAATTTGTGTAATCTAAAGAGAAGTGATTACTTTGAGATGATCTCAGTGGCAATTTGCTTAAATGGACAGTGTGAGTTAAGTAGACATTTAGAGATTCTCTAAGTGACATTGAGTGGTGGAAGTGCCAAGAACAGGTGTTTAGCTACAAGAGACTAAATGAACTGAGATGCCAAAACTGACAGTTGTAAAGTCCATGGTGATGGGGAAAGGTAAAGCCAGTAAAAATATTCTGTGAGGATCTTTGAGACCAGGTTAATCTATTGGAACAATTTTTTTTCTTAACCAAATATGTTTCTCTGACACTTCAGTGTCAGGGATCTCAAATGTGTTTAACCTATTGTTACCATGCTGTGCCCTCACATCTCCTCCCCATAGTCTTCAGAAAAAGAGAAAAAAATATAGCACCCAGCTGGGATGTGTATCTTCCCAGGTGTGCCAGGGGAGTTAGGGGATGTGGTGATAGGGGAAAAATTCAGTATCCTGCATGCAAGAAGATGTGTGCGCAGTCCTCTGCATTATCTATCAACCTCTAGAGAGCTACCTACTTGAACCAAAACAAAGTGCCTCTAGTCACACCTCAGGCTGGTCTCAGCCCTCCCCTATCCCCCCTATGCCCCCGCCTTTCTAGTGCCCTTACAGTGAGCTCCTGTATTGACCTTTTGGCAACAACTGTTTGAAGATGTTGAGTCATTAAGCATTTTTTGAGCAGTTTATAATTAAATATGTTTTTTTGAGTCACCATATATACTATTGGGTGACATATATAGTTGGCAATGTATGAATACAAAACAACCATAGCATATTTTAGAAAGAAAGGCATTTTAGGGGGCCGGAGCGATAGCACAGCGGGTAGGGCGTTTGCCTTGCACGCAGCTGACCCGGGTTCAATCCCCGGCATTCCATATGGTCCCCCAAGCACCGCCAGGAGTAATTCCTGAGTACAAAGCCAGGAGTAACCCCTGAGCATCGCTGGTTGTGACCCAAAAAGCAAAAAAAAAAAAAAAAAAAAAAAAAAGAAAGGCATTTTTACTTTAAGAAAATTAATGGAAGCAGAAAGAGATGAGGAAGCTGAACATGGCAGCAAATTGAGCAATTCAATTTTTAAGATCATATGTACAGGTAAAATCAGTTTTTTTTTCAGATAATGACTGATTCTTTTGCATGTACATTCATGCCTACATATTTTAGTTGTGTTGCTAAAGTTGTCATCAGTTTGTTTACAACTGACGAAGGTAGTTTGTCCTTCGGGTAAAAACTTTGTCTTTTTATATTCTACACCATATTTAGGCAACTTTTGGAATCAGTTAATGGAAGGCATTTAAAACAACTTAGAAGATCATCTATTCTAACCTCCTGGTCAGAAACAAAACATTTGTGATGTTCATGACTCTTATATCTGTTGTTTATCCTCAAATATGCACAATACGCTCATTCTTTTCCCAAGTTCACTCTCATTGTGCTGGTGTCAAGATTAGAAAGTTAATTATTAAACCTAACTGCAAGTAGCCTCATTTTATATTTTAAAATTGGCTTTTTGCTCTCTTGAATAACACAAGATTCGAATCTTTCTTGGACATAAAAGATATTCAGTATTTAAAGACTGCTTTTGTTCCCCCCGAATAAAGTAAAAGTATAGCACCTATGAGTGGGATAAATTATCAAGTTTATTCTTGGTATTATTTTATTGATTTGCTTTCTAGCTAGAAGTTCTTAGAAAAATGAGACTCACTGTTCATTGGAGAACTACTTTTCCTCATTGCATTAATGTGGGTTAGATTTCTCCCAGAAGAAAATGTATACTGAAGTTTCATATCACCAGCTGACTCATTTGGGGAGAAGTGTTTTCTAGATATCCGAGATTATACCCAGATACTGTAGGAAGGAAAAGAATGAAAATTAATTATTTCGTTCAGTAAGATTATGATATATAGGCATTAGGAAATAAACACAATAGTCCATCATTTTTATCTGTGTTTTTGTTTTGTGATTCTGGACTCAAGAGTTTGTTGCAACAAATCCAGAAGTAAATCAAAGTAAATGCATAATTTAAAAATGAATAAAAATGATGGATTGTACAGGGGTTCGGACACTTGCCTTGCTGACTCCAGTTCATCCTCTAGCACCACATAGTACCCTAAACACCACCTGTGCAGACTTGGGTCATCTTCACTCAGCATCACCAGGATGACCTGAAAAATAGCCAACACTCCCAAGGATGGAACATCACTGCATCTTCAGGTTGACCATTGAACTCCAGGCCTTTTTTGTGAGAATCTCTGGGAAAACCCCTGACCACTGCTTGTTTAGCAAAAAAACAAATAAGGTGAACAAATACTTTGCATAGAGATTTCTCTAAATAAGGTGCACGTGCCCAATATGCACATGAAAAGATGAGCAATGCCTTTAGTCATTTAGTCATTTTGGAAATGCAAAACAAATCCACAATGAAATAACATCTTTGACCTATTAGGGTGATTATTAATTAAAAAAATAAAACCAAAGCACACACACAAATAAAACAAAATAGAAAGTAACATGTTCAAGAAGACATGCCAAAATTGGAATCCTTGTGCACTGCATTGAATATGCAAAACTGAAAAAAAATGTTTTTCTACATCTACCACTGTGGAAAATAGTGTAAAATACATCAAAAACTCATTATTGAATCATCAAATTATCCAGCAATTTATTTGTAGGCATATTCCCAAAGTAAAGATGCAAAAAAAAACCTCCAATCTCAGTTATATCAGTGGTGTTTATGAACAGAGAGTAGAAAATCACCAAACCCAATTGACAAATGCAGTGCAATAAAATGTGCCATATACAAAGTATGAAATATTACTTGTCTTAGGCAGAACAGAAAGCTGGTATGTGTTGCAGCATGATTTTTCCTTGAAAACATTATACCTAATGAAATAAGCTAGTTAGTCACAAAGGACAGATATTAGAATAATTTCTCTCAAATGTGGTTCTAGGATTGTCACAATGATAGAAGCAGAAAGTCTCATGGTATTTGACTAAGGATGTAGGGAGGAGGAATGTGCTGTGTAGATCAGGGTACAATTTAGCATTTGGGAAATATGAAAATGTTCTGCAGATGATGATTGCTAAAGGTTGCAAAGTATTGTAGATATAAGTAATGCCACCTAATCATATAAAGTGTCTAAGATGGTAATTTTTATGCTGCATAGATAGATTTCTTACTACAATTCAAATACCAAAGAACTGTATATGCCCGCGTAATCAAGAAATAGTGCTAAAGAGGAATTAGTGAAAAGAAAAGTTCAGTAAAATTATATGTGAGATATGTCATACCCAACGCAACTTACGTCAGTTACATTATATACTAGAGTTGATCTGAAACATAGGCTAACTGAACATACATTGAGCACTGATGATGGTGTCTATGACCATTTGGTGAGCTTTGCTGAGTTTATCTCATTCATATAGTTGCTATATTTGTTGTAGGGGCTATGCCTCACTCTGCTCAGGGGTCATGCCTGGTGATGCTGGGAGATCAGATGAGATACCGGAATTCAGACCTTTCTAATGCCTGTGGTCACAGGCTAGGCAAACACCTAGCTTTAGAACTATTAATATAAACCCCTTTCATTTTTGGTGAATTTAAAGAAAAAACTAAAGGAAGAAATTGGCAAGCAGAGAAATCATTCATACTTAAAACTGGGTCAGGCCAATACACAAGTATTTTGTTTTGTTTTGTTTTGTAAGCCTGACAGTGCTCAGAGCTTACTCCTGGCTCTGTCCTCAGGGATCACTCCTGGTGGACTTCAGTAATCATGATAAGTTGCCTCGGATCAAACCCGGTCAGCTGCATGCAAGGCTGTGCGGGTGTATTAGCGCATTACCCACTGTGCTATCTCTAGCCCCTAATACACAACTTGATGGATGGTCCCTTTTGCGGATTTTGAAAAGTTGTCTTGAGCATTCTGAGCAAGCTGTCTTTTATTGATTTATTTTTTGATTTTTGGGGCCACATCCAACTATGTACAGGAGTCACTTGTGCTCTGCACTCAGAAATTACCCCTGGCAGTGCTCAGGAGACCATATGGTATGCTGGGAATGGAACCCAGGTCAGCCTCGTGCAAGGCAAATGCCCTATCCGCTGTGCTATTGCTCCAGCCCCTGTCTTTTATATTTAAGAGGCTGCATTGGACACTTTGGAACTGTACATGGACCCTTATGAGCCAGTGCCTTCTTAAATCATATGGGTTATATGTATATTCATATCTTACACTCTTGAATTTTTTTGGCTATGCATATATTACCTTTATAGTTGGGTTGTGTACAGTGAAGAAAAATTAGGTCAATCCTACAAAGGGTACTTTGAAAAATAGTGTATTTGAAATACAGTTTTATTTAATGAGTAAATTTCAGATGTATGTCAGAAACTTCACCTGTTTTCTCAGTGATATGTGGCTTCCTCTGGGTTTTTTTTCTGAAACTGATGACTTGATTGCTTTAGGGAAATTCACATGCAGATTTTACCTTGAAGAGTCAAAAAGCATTGCTAAATGATGGATCAAGTGTAATGGGATTAAGGATTTTTTCCCATCCCTTTTATACTAATTACCCATCCATAAAGAGAGAAACTAATCACACTGTCCCTGACTAATGCTCCGTAGGCTTTTCATATCTGTTTGATACAACTATCACAAAAGATAAAACTGGAAAAATTATTTTCTTCTTGAGATACACGTATAACAGAATTGTCAGGATTTGAGTTTCTGAGACCAAATGGATATGAAGTAAGGAGATGCCACCTTGCATAAAAAAGCAAAATGTAGCAGCTACCTTTGATGTTAAAAATAAATGTGATAAATTGTGTTTTTTAAGCCAGAGTCTTCCTGCTCATTAATCAGGTGCTGCAGACCTAAACCTGTGGCCACTTGAACTTTGATAGAAGGAAAACTGGTATATACAGGAGGGTACCTACTTGTTCTCCCTCATGACAATAGTCTATATATTTTGTTTATATCTAACATGTAGAAAACAGGATATGTCTGTTTTTTAATAACAATCACCTTTATATATTATTAAATTTAGTGGTTCGATACAGTTTTTAGTAGCTTAAATTAAAACTCGTTCCTCAGGAGACCCAAACAAACATCACCTGAAGCATTTTTTTTTCACTTTTCTTGAATTTCCATAATTGTTTGATGTTATGTTTGAGATTTATGAATTGATTAAAGAATCTAAACATTTACTTAAAATTATTACTTGGGATAAGGTTTATATTATTATAAATTTCTGAACTCTCTTCTTTACCACATCTTTTTAGAAAGTCTTATCTTTCAATCAGATCTTTATACTATACTTAAAAAATTAGACAGTAGGCTGAAAATAGAGGTTAAAGTGCTTGCCTTTATTATACATTGATAAATCCTTTATTGCGTATTTTCAGAAATGTTTCTTTCAATATCAAATATTTGTGTTATACTTTAAAAAATAGACATTAGCATGAAAATAGAGGGGTGAAAGTACTTGTGTGCATCCTGCAGACCCTTGTTCAGATTTCTGCTACAACAAATAGTACCGCTCAGTACCACCAGGGGTCACTCCAGAGCACAGAGCCTGGCATAGCTCCTGAGCATAGCTGGGTTTGACCCGACATCCCGTTTCCCGTAAATTTTGATGTGATATGAGGTTAGTAATTCTGATTGAAGCAGTTAAACTACACAGTTTCTTAATCTGGAATCTTTTGAATAAAAGACAGCCTCATTTGAAGAGCTCGTTTTACTAATATTAAGTGTTGAGTTCTAAAGTAAGTACCCATTTCCTCAATAGATTATTTTTGAAACAAAGAAGAAATAATTCTTTGTCCAGTGTCTAGAGAAATAATGGTCCAGTGTATGGGGAGATCTGGCACTGTTGACCTCAGATCATTACCGGATGTGGGATGTGGCCTACACAAGCAACAGCGATGATGACAGCAAATCTCTAAATCTGCTTAAACTTTAGACAGCTATTATTTTTCCTGAAAGTTTTCTTATTATGATGAACAAAGACTGCAACAATGTTTCCACAAAAGAAACATAAGAGCTATTTTACCCTCTCTACTTGAACTATTGCGCTTGAATAAAAGTTAAACATTCAAATTTATACTTAGAATGGCAAATGTTGTACTATCACACATTTTAATTAAACCATACTATATGCTTCCATAGTTTAACAATGAAATAATAAATATTTATATTTCTTGATAATTATTACTATATGATTGTATGCTTTGAAAACGTGGTGACACAATACTTAGTCATGCAAGTGTCTTATAAATGGCACAGAGTTTGGAACACTGACCTTTGTTCTTTTTCAGTTTCCTTGTATGTGTTTTGGTAGCCTTTTACTTGACCCACTCATCTACAGTAAAAGAGTTGTTCTATATCAGCATGAGTAGGAAACCCATTCACACTTATTTGAATTATGAAAAGTTAGAAAAATGTGTGAAAATTTTTTAAAAAGTTCTTTAAATGGTGTATATTATGTAGTGTATAAGTTATCACAATTATTTCTTTAATTTTTTATTGAATCACAGTGAGATATTACAAGATTTTTCATAATTGGGTTTCAGTTATATAATGTTCCAACATCCATCCCTTGACCAGTGTACATTTCCCACCACCAATGGCCTTGTTTTTTTCTCCTGCCCCCACCCCTGCCTGCCTCTACGGCAAGCACTTTTCTTTCCTCTCTCTCTCTCTCTCTCTCTCTCTCTCTCTCTCTCTCTCTCTTTCTCTCTCTCTGTCTCTCTCTTTCAGAGCAATTATTTAATCAGCTGTTTGAAACTATTTTTGCTTATTTTCTTTTTTCTTCTTTTATTTGTAATATATAACATGGTTTTGTTTTTTAATCTTTAAAAATGTCAATAAAATTGATCATTTTCACATATTGTATACTTTTGTAGTATACCTTTCATATACCATTGTAGCATTTTACATTAGAACCCATGACCCATCTAATTATAAAAAATTTATTCAGGTAATCCCCAATGGAGTCACTTTCTACAAGATACTTGATACAACTCTTTAAAACTGTCAGTAAGAAGAAACACCTACTGGAAGAAATGAAGAATTATGACTAAATGCAATGTGTTATATTGACTTATGCTAAAGGACTTTAAATTCAATATTACAAATTCTATTTTGCTTTTGTAAGATGTTAATATTAATATATACTGGATGGCAGTAATTGTATCCCTTCTGTACATATAAAATGATTTTAAAGTAAAGCTGTTTTAAATTATCCAAATGATGAATTAGAAAAGCAATTGTTTTTTCATTCAGTGCATTAAAAATTCAATTCTCTGCATGTTTTTCTAGTAAATCTCTCAATTCTAATCTGTAATGAAGATTTATCTTTGCCTGATAGCTTGCAAGTATTGTCTCACTGTTTAGAAGACACATTATTTTATTTTAGTGATCATGTTTAGACTGTATCTATCATCCACATCATTATCATGCAAAAATCAAACAAATACAATTCAATGATGTATGACATTATAAAATGACTCAAACATATATATTATGTATAATTGCAATTTACACATGGTGCACTCTGAACCCTACTTTCAAGATGATGTAAATTAAAATGATATTTTCTAATAATGTTTCATCAATTGCCTCAGTTATACTGGAGAAGGATTAAGTCATTAACTGCTAAAACCTGTCCAGTGTGGTTATGTATGCAAGTTCATTTGCTGAACTATGAACAGACTTTTATTATTTTCTATAAAAATTCCTTGTATCACTTCTATAAATGAATGCTGCATGTGTTTATTAATACTAACAGATAAGAATAGAACATGTTTTTGCAATATGTTGCATGTTTCTTGTTTGTAATTGTGCTCCTGAAATATTATCTTATGAGAAAGCATGATAGGATTATATCTTCTCCAAATTTATTTATAGATTTCACAAAAGAAAAAAGAAGCTGCAATATGCTCCATTTCATTGGCTTATGTAGTTGGATGCTGGGGGAAGCCAGATGTACAGTAATTTCTATGCCGGAGACACTTTATAACCTGCTGATGATCACTGCCCAGTCCCACCTGGGCCTTCAGAAAGAGCTTACTGCTGAGATAGCTATTTGAATTCATGATTCTTTTGTGTATGCTTAGATTTGAGGATAATAAGTCAATCTCATTATAAATCTTACTTTTTCATAAAAAATATTGAGCTGCACAGTGCATTTTTAAAATTGCAATATTTACCTTTTGGATATTAATACTATTCTAAGCTTTAAACTGTGCAAAGTATATGTAGGGAGAATACATTTTCAGAATTTGAAATGTGATATTTTTCATTATTGTGATACTGTAAATGCAGTGAGAATTAAATCAGCCATTACAATTATCTTAATATACATGTGCTTAGTGAAATCTGAAATTTAGGGACAAAGTGAAGGTAATATCTATATACAAAGTACTATATAAGTTAAATATTCTGCTAGATAGAAGAGGACTGAAATTGAAGAGAAGATTTTTTTTAAAGATGTTTGTGACATAATGACCAAAAAGTATAATACAGAACATAAAATAATTCCTTTAATGCACTCGAGGTTTGGGTGGGGACATAGAGAACCTGGTTAAAATACTATTTGTGGGGGCCTGAGCCACAATACATAGGGTGCTTACCTTGCACATGGTTGAGCCTCAGCATCCCGTATACTCCCCAAAGCCCACCAGGAGTGATACTTGAACACCACCTGGTATGCCTCCTGTGCCCCTTTTTCCCCAGAAGTAAATTCAATAGGTGGACTAAAATGATAGTGTGGGATTGAGGTGCTTATCTTATATATGACCAGCTCTAGTTCCCCAAGCACCAAATGGTCCTATGACCATGGCCAGTAGTGAGTCATGAGCAGAGATGCAGGAGTAGTCACTATCAAGAAGAAGGAAGGGAGACGCTGGAGCGACTGCACAGCGGGTAGGGCGTTTGCTTTGCACAAGGCCAACCCAGGTTCGATTCTCAGCATCCCATATGGTCTCCTGAGCACAGCCAGGGGTAATTCCTGAGTGCAGAGCCAGGAGTAACTCCTGTTCATCGCTGGGTGTGACCCAAAAAGAAAAAAAAAGGAAAGGAAGAAGGGAAAAGGAGAGGAAAGGGAGGTAGGGAGGAAGGGAGGAAGGAAGAAAGGAGAGAAGGAGGGAAGAAGGGAAGGAGGGAGGGAAGGAGGGAGGAAGAGAGGAAGGGAAAGAGGATGGAATTCAGGTTGGTAAGAACTTTTAAATGTATAGACATAATTTCTTGCATTTATTATATAACACACCTTAATTATTTATAATGATGGCAAGTTTAGAAGATATTATCGTGCTGGAACAATATGCATTTAACTGTGATGTGTCTTATGGACCTAGATTCAGTCCCCAGCACCACATATGGTCTCCCAAGCCCTTCCAGTAATGATTCTTAAGTGCAGAACCAGAAATGAGCCCTGAGCACTGTCCAGTGTGCTCCCAAAAGAAATTGAAGCAAAATATATACAATTGATACTGGTAAACATCTTTAAATCTATAATTCTTTATTTGAAAATAATTTTTGTTTCATTGGGGTCATGGTTACCCCTGTGGTTCAGCATTCAGGGATAACTTCTGGCAGGGATTGGTAGTCGGTGTGTGGTTCTAGTGACTAAACACAGATCTACTTGCTACCTCTCAGGCCCCTTCATTCTTTGTTGTTATAAGGATAAACTGTTTTTAACTTGAAACTGTCTCAAAAGTTTAGTTAGATTTTGCTTAAACCTAGGAAATATCATTGTCCAGTGGTATTTTCTGACAGACTTGACAGGTTAACTTTGAGACAACCTTACAACTGCTAAAGCTTACTGTAAGTTTCCCATTAAGAGAAACAGCCCATGCTCAAAGACAGATGACTGATAGGATATTATTTTTGATATTCACAAGAGAATGTGCTGGAGTATCCTTCTGAGTTCCAATGTGGGGGAAATTGAACCCACAGAGGATCCCAGGAGAAGATGCTTTCTCTTCTTTGACTGAGATAAATCTGGAAACATTTCTCAGCAGTACTATGACTAATGTTCTTGGAAGGGATCATCTGTATATTGATCCAAATAAAGAATATTTATTTTAAGATTGGCACCTAATTACTCTTTCTTCTACTCAAGAGAAAAAAGGGAAAAATAGGGGGTAGTCCTTATTGAAAAAAAGGAAAAATAAGGGGTAGTTCTTATTGGAAATAAGGACATACCAGCATATGTTTCTCCAAATAATTAAGAGACTTTTGTATCATACAGCTTTGCTATAAATCAGAAGTGATTACAATATAATAAAAAACTGGGCACTTTTTATAATGTTTGGTACAAATAAAACATTTTCAAAGGTAAAATTGCATTGTATTAAAATGGGACTATAAATAAGTCTACAATGATAATGGGGTTACTCATATTTAGACAAATTCTATAGCTATATTCCTCTCCTAGCCATAGTGCTGGTATTTTCCTAACAGAATAAAAAGGCAACATATTACTCTTGTTTCTGTGTGATGGAACATAGATTTCTCACAATGGAACCTCTGAGGATTTGATAAGAGCAGTTGAAGAGCTGTGAACTGCACTTAAGCATCTTTAAAATAAAAGTCTTTAATAAATGGGAGTCATTTGCTTCTTCAGCTGCTCTTAAGGATAGCATCTCACAAGGGAAAAAATAGAAGGATGAACAAATGCTTAATAAATATTTGCTGAGCTGAATTGAGTAAGTGATTGATGATTCTTCAACCACAAAAAAAGAAAAACATAATATTTACCTTGTGGAAGCAAGGTATTATGGCAATTTTAGCTTGACTCAAATTACATTCACGAGAATGCCTATGAAGAGAAAGGTCATTGTTAAGCCAGTATATCTCAGCATAGGACTCACTAGGATACAGCATTTGAATATAGTTGTTGGCAAAATGGAAGATCTTACAAATGTGTATTTCTGTATTAAAACATAAGGAGGTGACATTTCTGGACACATAATAAATCTTGATATTTGATATGAATGTTAATTTTATTTCCTTATTTTCAGCGTGGAAAGTGGAGCAATCCACCAAAATTATCACATCTTGAGTGTACCCAAATGTGTCTATAATAATGGCTTTTCAGTTCTATAGTAAAATGGTACTCTGGTACAGATCCCATTTGAAAAGAAAAAAGTAGACTATGTAATAACCTAAAACCAACTAGTAAGTATCAAACATAAAATGAGGATTAGAGTGATTATATAGAGGCTAAGGTACATACCTTGTACACAGCTGATCTTGGTATGTTTCCATGAGACTTATAAGGTATTCATTCTGCATCATGAATTATATCTGAGCACAGAGCCATGAATATTTCCTGAACATAGCTAGTGTGATCCAAAAAACAAAACCAACCAAACAAACAATAAGCTAACAAACAAAAAATAATAATGCTAGCAAACCATATGTAAATTTTTCGTTTTTTCTTTTAAGTTTAAAAATTGTAATTTACACAATAATACAGTTGGACTGGATTGATAGCACAGTGGGTAGGGTGTTTGCTTTGCACGAGGCCAACCCAGGTTTGATTCCCAGCATCCCATGTGGTCCTCCTAGCACCTCCAAGAGTAATTCCTGAGTTCAGATCCAGGAATAACCCATGTGCACCAACAGGTGTGACTCAATAAAAAAAATACAGTTGTTACAAGTATTCAAATTCTAACTCTAATCTCACCATGAGGTTGACTTCTCTCCAACATTGCCCCCATTTTCCAAACCACCCCTCAAGTCTGCCCCCTTATCAGGCACAAAATTATATATATGTATACATACATTCATATATATGTACATATTATATTGCTGGTTATGGCTGGCTAATGAGATATCAAATATACTTTAGTAAAATAAAATTTGTGAAGTTGTTATATCTCAACATTTGGTTGTTAAGACCTGTGTAAGGATTTATTGAGCTGTTTTGTTGCTAGTTAAGGCTTCTCTGCTATTATTTTTGTTGTAGAACTAGTTGAATGTGTTATTTTCCCCTGTAATTTGATATGCTCCTATTTGAATGTCAATATGGTGGAATTTGGAGGTGACACTCAACTAGGTATGCAGCCATGTGGTCCAAAAGCATCAGGATCTTTAGAACTGGGTCGGTGAGTTGATGTATCTGTGGTTGGAAGATGTGGACATAGATTCCAAGGCATCCAGAATTTTTAAATTATACTTTTCACTGAATAATATCCATTGAACTAAACGTTTAGATTTTCAGCATGTTTCTTTCATTTTATTTATTATAATTTATGTGTATATATGTGATAAAATTATGTATTCATGTATGTTGAGGCAGACCTTCTAAAATAATGGCATAATAAACTCTGGGCTAGATTTTCTTGTTTTGAGGACATTTTTGTTCATTTTACTATACTTAGTGATATCCCTGCTCTATACCTGCTCAGTTCCAGTAACAGAACACCCGTCACCTTGACCAAACAAAATAATTCCACACATACTAAAATGTCTCTGAGTGACAAAATTGTTCCTGGTTGCATGACCCTAATGAGGCTGCTGAAAATGTACATTATATAGTTCTATTTAGTTAAGTATTTATACTGCATATCTGAAGGAACAGATAATTTCTATAGAATTCTATATAAGGAAGGTAAGTTTGCTTTAATAAACATTGAAAAATAAGTGAATTATTGTTGTGTTAGTACTTACTGAATGATTTCATAAAGCTTCTGATTATATTCTTGTAAAATGATGCAACTTCCTTTTACATGAAGAGCAATTAAACTTAAGGCACTGAATTAGGTTTCACACACACTTGAAAATTTGATTTCCACTGGATTTTTATTGTTCAAGATTATGCTACTAGTAGAAAATATCAGTTCTTGTTTAAACTGTTAATCTGAATTTGATAGTAC
Source organism: Sorex araneus (assembly GCF_027595985.1). Lineage (NCBI taxonomy): Eukaryota > Metazoa > Chordata > Mammalia > Eulipotyphla > Soricidae > Sorex > Sorex araneus. The sequence goes on along the minus strand of NC_073303.1, from coordinate 170,841,505 downwards.
AGTGAAATTGCATGATATAATAAGATAAAACATATATCAATTCTTTATAAATGTCTAAGAACATTTAATGTGGTATTAGTTCCAAGATTTCCAATAAAGTCAGGACAATCTAGTCATTAAATGTTTAATATAAAATTAATGGCTTTTCAACACTTTTTATGCACTTTCTGAAATTATTTTAATTAATATAACTCATACAAAATAAAACAAAATGTACCTTCACAATTTTTAGGAACCACTTCACTAAAATTTTATTAATTTTGTTATTTCAATGAAAAGATTGGATTATATTTTACAGTCTTTTTTAAAGTAATTAAGTAAATGCTCAACTTGCTGATTTCTGAACCCTCTTTAGTTTGAAGAGTCAAGGTAAATTGCAATTGACAGTTCTGTAAAGGAATCTAAATTATTTTCTTTTGTGAGTAATATGAAAAATTGAAGTGTAATTGATGCTCATTATAAGCTAACATGGATTCTTTCCAAGTACAGAAATAGAAATTCTTGTCTTAAAAAAGTAGTTAAGGCAAATGATTTTAGTGAAGTTTTACAAATGTACTGTCAATTTTCTGTAGCTCTTAAGGCTTTTATTTTTCAGCATCTTTATTCAATTATAAAATGATCATATGCCATCAAAATATCATGCACTTTTTTCTTTTACTGTATAATATCGGATTTTGTTAGGCATCTTTCTTACACTCTCCAATGTAAAAGAGATTAACTTGCATTATATTCTAGTATTTATAATGACAGAATAATGATGCAAGATACAATTGATAACAAAATTTGATGAGACATTTAGAAAATGTTTGGTTCTGGAAATAACTCATCTTAAGTCAAGTTAGATTATAAACTTACTAGTTAATTAGTTATTTACATTTAAATGTTCACTAAAATAAATCATTTTTTAAAAACACATACACATGTTTATATATAATGATTTTGTCTCAGTTTTTCTATCATATCTGAAGTTCATGTTCTTTAACTAGTGTTACTTGTTTCTATTTAAAAAAATATTCAAGTTACCTCAAAAATAGTAACTCCAAATGAGTTATTCCTAGTAACAAGTGTTCAGTGCACCTTAGGTATTAAAATGAATGTAATAAATAACAATTACACATATTTAACTATTTATAAGTTTATTCAGTTTATTTACTACCTAGTGACTATTTTAAATTTACTAGGGTCCTTTTATTACTAAGCTACATGCTTATTCAGTGGTACATATGAATAGAAGACTATACAAGAACATACAGGGAGGCTGGGCATATAGTACTAATGATCTACACAGAGCCTTACACATGCTAGCCATGTACTCTACCACTTGAATATCTTCCTTTCCTCCTATACATAATAAGATATATATTCCCCTATACATATACATAATGAATAAACACCTATATATTTATTATATTTGTATGTAATTCAGATAGCCAGGCATTTATAATGATATAGAATTATATGTATATATGCATATATATATTAATATGTCCATATGCATGTTCTTTACATGTCAATTAGTATAAAATAGTTTAGACATTAATATCATCAGAACATTACACCAAGCTGTTTTTTGATCAATATGTAATGTATTTGATATAACTTTTGTGCAAATATTTAAAAATAAAGAGCAAATATACCAGAGTTTTGAAGTTTGTATCTGTTGGTGCAGAAAAAAAGCTATTAATACTACATATATTCAAACAAATCACAATTCATATAATTAACTGTAAGTGAAACTATCTATAATGCAATTTTGTGCTTTTATTTTTATGATTTCATAGGGAGATGCTTTTCCTTGAAGATTATAGAGAATTTAGTATTAAATTTCTATTCTTCAAGTTTAGGTTGGAGATATGTGTGTGTGTTCACTAAAAAATGGTGGAGACTGAACATTTTATGCATATTTTAATATCCTGTAGTCCAAATCTAAGATATGGCAGGAACATGGAATGGATATTAAAGTAATCAAGCCTTCCTTATTAGTTTATTTTGGAAGAAAGGTATAGTACGCTTTCAAGAATGTACATATAATAATTAACATATTGGGTTTCTTTTAGAGGTTGCCAGAAAATATATTTTTCATATTTATTTAATATATAAAGAAATATCTTTTTCATATTTATTTAATATATATTAGTATATTATATGAATATATTTTATAACACAATCGTATATTCTAAGGGAAGATTATTTTCTTTGCCACATTTTTTGTCTGTATCCTGTAGCTTAATGTCCACAGTTTAGTAAATTGTAGTATTCTGATTGCTATAGATGTGTTGTGATTCAACTTAAAATTAAGAAAATTAAAAAATAAAATTTATCCATGGTGTTATGTTATTCCCCAAACTCACACAGTATCAATACCTAAGGAAATTTAAGAGAGAGGTGATAATCAAAAATATTCTGATAATTTGATCAGAATATTTTTATTTATGGCAGAGAATAAGAAGTGCTAAGAGAATTTTGAGTATAGTGATGTACATGAAACTGGAATCACTGAATGTAACAAAGGAATAGGTCCTCTTATATGTACTACTATCGTCACCTTGTAGTGATTTTTATTTTTTAATTTTTTAATTTTTAACATCTTCCATAAGTTTTAATTTCCCTTGATGAACTAGGATTTATTGTTTTCATAAAGTTTTCTTAATAAATGCAATGAGATTGGTAACTGTGCCAATTAATTAGCTGAGTACATATAAAGTCCCTTGTGTTTATTTAACTTAATCTTTAAAAATAAGTCAAAAATATGTATGTATAAAGAGATAATATAGATTATATTCTATTTTTATTGAAAATATTATTTTTCTATGTTATGTTTATTTCTTATAAACATAATATATTTTTATGTTATGTTATTATTCTATGTTTATATAAATAAAATGTTATTTTTCTAAAATGCACAAACATAGGCAAGTTGTACTTTATAATAATCTGGATAAATGAGATTTTATTAGCAACATGTTCATAAACAAATATATATTTTAAAAACAGGTGTAGGTTATTAATTGATATTTTCTTTATCATTTACATCTATCCTGAGTTACCTAATAATTTTTCATAATCTATTGTTTTGCTTTTCAAATTTGCTTTCATTCATATACTTTTTTTTTTGGAGAGGGGATTTTTTTGGGTCCCACTCAACAATGTCAGGGGTTACACCTGGCTATGCACTCAGAAATTATTCCTGCCTGTGGTCAGGGAACCATATGGAATGTCAATCTTAAGGGGTCAACCCCATGCAAGACAAACGCTGTGCCCACTGTACTATGGCCCAGACCCCCACACTCATATGCTTTTAGATAGAAGAGATCTTATTTTCAAGTCATCACCATTAAGAAGCTGCCTTTACAATTAGTAAACATTGCTTGAAATACATAAGCAATTAATACACATTTCTTAAGTAATTACTTGCTACAGCTAGTAACAAGTCATTATTATTTACAATGTGACAGAAACATTGATGTTTGGGGCAAAGTTACTATGTACTCACTTTCCATATGATTATGTTGAGATGGAAGTTGTTTAATAGCTGAAATTGTTAACCTATAAAACTTGACTCAGTTTTGTATGCTTACTGTATTGTGGCTTTAAACAAATCAAAATGAATGTTAAAATTAGTGAGTCTTTGTTGAAGGAGTATAAGGGCAGGTACTTTTTAAAATTATTACTCATAGTATATCCAAGTAGTTGTTGACTGAATCAATTAATAAATTAATGTAAGCTAATTTTGTGACTAATTGGGGTACATTATTGCATTGAGAAAGTTTTAAAAACTGTCAAACTTCCAGACTCTCAGTCTTTAGTCTTATTTAAATAATTGCTAGATGTGTTTATTTTGAAGTGGCATAGGAGTTGCAGCCTCTTACAGGTTTTCCCATCAGGGTCAGCAAACTTATGTCATGAAAATGATACTGCATAATGAAAAATAAGATGAAGCAGCATTTTTTAACTACCCAGAGCTTATCTATCTTTGTTTTCATAATGCTTCATAATTTTATTTGTTCCAGTAAAATTGGATTTTACTTGTAAAATGATCTATTCATTGGCAACTCATAGTAAATTATTTATACTAAGGAAAAAAATCAGAGCCTACAATATAAATACAAGTACAGAATTAGAGCTCCATACAACTAATGTTAAGATGTAGTAAATAGTGCAATATAATGCACATAATTTAATTTAAAGGTGTGAAGGAGCTAGGACATGTGTATGTATCTTCCTCATTAAAATTCCTTTAGAATGAATTCATTGATTAAAATTAAACCACTCACCTTGTTTTGCTTCATAAAATATTTTTATGTGTCATGTTGACAGTAAAATAAATACATTTGGCCAAAAAAATGTAATCTGGTTTTTATTGTTGTCCTTGAACTTTCAACAAGAGCTCATATTGCCTTAGTAACTGCAAAAGAGAACGTAAGGAGCAAATGATTGTATTAAATCACTTACTGAATGCCATTTTGGGGATACCTAGAATTGGAGGAGGAGGCTGGGAGTATGTGTGACAAGTTTCAAATATGCGTTATAGAAAGTAAATATGAGGAGGTCCCAAGACAGTAGGACAGCAGGTCACGCACTTGCCTTCCAGGCACCGACTTGGGTTCAATCTCAGACATCCCAGGCGGTCCCGTGAATCCACCAGATGTGATCCCAGATTGCAGAGCCAGGAGAAACGCCTGCGCATTGCCAGATGTGTCCAAAAAATAAAATAAGTCAAGGAAAAAAAGAGAAAATAAACATGGAGATTAATGTGAAATAGGAAAACTGAGTGTATTTGGGGAGGAGATTGAAGTACACTTTCTTAACCACTACTGATATTGCTGAGATGGAGCAGGAAAATAGGAGAAAAGTGACTCAATATAGAGCTAAGAGACTAAAACTACTAAAGGTTTATGTTGGAGTATAAAGAGTTAAGATAGGTGTATTTATGAGATCCCTCAAAGATATAGTTCACTTTATATGTTCAAGACAACATAAAATCATTAAAACCTAACTCAAAAGCAGTAGTCTGGAAAATGGTCAATGATTGATTATAGGAAACAGATTTACAGATGAGGGACTATGTAGCACTGTAGCACTGTCATGCTTTTGTTCATCCATTTGCTCAAGCGGGCACCAGTAACGTCTGTCTCCATTTTGAGACGTGTTGTTACTGTTTTTGGCATATCGAATACACCACGGGTAGCTTGCCATGCTCTGCCGTGCGGGCGGGATACTCTCAGTAGCTATGTATTTAAGAAAAAATGCTTCATCGGGATTCATAGCCAAAGTAGGGCTCATCTGTGAGACAAAGCAAAATAGGTGGTTTTCTTTGAACCAACAAAGAAACTTTTATGTTAAAGAAAGATTAGAAACTGGTCAAAAGGACTGTGGTGAAAAAAATTCATACTTGGGGGTAATTTTTAAACCTCACTCATTAGTGTCATCATGCTTTATAAGTCACAGTTTTCTCCAGAATTTCACCATACAATTCACTCAGTTCTGCAATTCCATTACTCCAGAGGCATAGAATCATATTTCTACTGAAGTTTGCTATGAAGACTACCTACATTCTGGGGTCAGACATGAAATCATGGAGAAAAGGAACAGACTCCAGACTCTGCATTTTTAACAAGCCCTACTAGTGTTCTTTATGATCAGATTTAAATTTTGAGAAAGAGTAAGAAATACACGAAAATAAGTACCAATAGTGCATAAAGTGTGCGATATATAAAAATGTATTTTAAGTCAATTGTGAACCTTTACAGATAAAAATATTTTGAAATAAAAGGATACATTTGAAATTAAAATCTTAGTTTTGTAGCTTGATTGGCGACATTATATAAATTGATTTTTGTGGATTCCATTTCTGAAAATGAGTATTGGATTTTCTCAGGTATTCTGCTTCTTCATCAAAATTATATCTGCTACCAATCTGGACATTTCTAGTCCACCTAGTGAGACACATTTGGGGACATAAATCTCCATTTTCCATTATGCAAGACCCAGATATTGTGAAACCTCTATGTCTTCACCTGGAAGTGATGTCTGACCTAAGTGCCAGGTGACCTTCTGTATTCTCAGTTATCAGTATATCAGTTAGGAATGAAGGAAGTGATTAAAGCATAATGAGGAAGGAAATTATTTGCCTGAATATTTTAATAATATTGTATTTTGCAAATGATTCACACCACTGAATTTTTGTGCATCTTATAATAAAAAGAAGTAATATATTTTTGGATAAATGCATATCGCAAAAACTACAGCAAAATTTACAAATATATTTTTTAAGAGGCACAAAAATTTTCAGTAGAGGTGACTTAAGTGCATCTACTTATATTAAGAGTTTACTTTGCAGCCTATATCCAATTAGGATATAAGTAAATAAGTAAGAGTGGCAAGTATGTAAATTGATTTACAGCTTGTTTTCTACTTGCAATAGAATCTTCAGTTTTTTTAAAAAAATGATTAAATATTGTATTTAGTAATTGATCAAATGCAATGTAGTATGTAACAGTTGTCATTTTAGGCAGTGCTCTAACAGTCTTTGAAATGTATTGAGAATACAATTTTTATTTTCAAAACTAATCGAGTTTCAATCAAATCTTCTTGAACACGGTTGTTCCCTGGTTGAAATTTGTCTGTAACTGACAATTATGCACATGGCAGATCTTTATGCTGGGTTAGAGTGTCCCCAGCAGGCGGTTTGCTTATGATTAACGATTTACAATTCTTGAATATTCAGATTAGTAAATGTCTAGAATTTGTTAATTGCCAAAGTTTTTCTACCCCCTAGCTTGTCTTATGATAGCTTGCCTTAATTTTAAACATTTATCAAATAACAGAAGATATTGAATTAGTAACAGAAGATATAGAATTATTAAAAATAAATGTACAGGTTTAAAATGGTAAAAATCTATAAGAAATAAAGCAAAGCAGTATACTGACCTTTAATTTCAAGTACATGAAGATTTGTTTCAGTTGGTGATAGATGTCAAATGTATAAAGAAAATACATTGTGTGGAAATAATTCTTTTCTTAGAAGACCTTGATAGCTATTAATTATAACATGGGAAAAGTCATTTAAACATCTCTAAGTTTTACAACCTAATCTGTACATTAAGCTAAAAATAACTGTCCTAATTACATCATAACTTTCTTGAGAATTTAATGATTCATATCTTGCAAAATTATGGACAAGGTGTGGGCAAAGATTATTTTTAAATTCCCTTTTATATAATAAGAATTTCCGTGTTAATGTATGTGTGGAATAAATTAGAATATTAAAGTCGTCTAAGACAAAATATTTTTGTGAGATTTAGTAGAGAAGAAAATCTTAATTGCTCTAGGTCAAATTTTCTCTATATTTATAGAAACCATTATCTATACATGATGGAAAATTTTAACATAATAGTAAGAGTTTGGGACAAGAAAGATAGTAGTATGTAAGGTGCTTGCATTGTATATGGCCAACAGTGTTTCAATCCATGATACTGCATGGAGTGAACCATGAGGAGTGAACCCTGAATACAGAGTAAGAAGACCCTGATCACTGGTAAGAGTAGCTCAAGTATTGCAAATAAAATTTTGTTTTGTTCACTTGTCTTTTCCAGTCGTACATAATGAAGAAATTAATATATTAGTATTTGTCATACATTTAGTAGAGATGTATTGAATTTCTTGGAGAGAAAGACAGTCTTGGTGTTTGGTCTTGTGGATTTATGTCATAAAAATGAAATAAAGAAGAGGGTTGCATAGTTTTATAGCACAGTTATGATGAATTCAATGTACCATAGAAGTTTAATAAAATAATAACCCCGCAGCCTACAAAGTGCAAAACAATGTACCAGAAATTTAATAATGCTTTTACTTAAAATATTTATTTAGCACATGCATTGTGCCATTTTATTTGACATTAGGAGTATAAATCAGAAAAACCAATTTTATATTTATATGTAGTCTCTATTTACAGAAGAGAAAATAAAGCTCATGAAGATTATATTTCTCAATTTGATCATATGAATAGTAAATTAATTGAAACCCCAATCTAAATATGTTTTGCTCCACCATATCACTGCTTTTAATTAATTTAGACACTAAGGTTGAACAAGGGTCATTTGGTATTCATTGTTTCCAATGTAAATGATACAAGTCTACAAGTCACAGGAGACTTATCTAACTCCTGTCTTCTAACTGCTTTAGTGTCTAGTATTTATCTTAAGGCAGTCTTATATTTTACTTTCATGAATGGTAACTTATAAGTGTACATATAATGTGTTTATATGGTGGCATATATTTGGCCAGGGCACTGTTTCTGCTCTCTGATGGACTGATAGAAATGGGTCATACACCTATCATATAAACAATCTTTGGTTTCATTCAGATATATTGCAGAAATAATGGTCTTACGAACTAGTTTCATTGTGATATAATTCTATAAATATATCTATTGTGTCTTGGTTGGCCTCATATAACTAGTGATAATTTCAACTTTCTCCTTTATGCTTATATTATTTAGAATTTTGGGTAGCGTATACACAAAGTATACATGTAATATGTATAAATAGATATGTAATATCTATATAGAAACAATTTGACCTTATTCACAGAAATTGCAATGCTATTTATACAAATCTATTCAGTATTTGGGGAAGCAGTGATATTTTAGGCTACACCCACAGAGCTCAAAGCTTACTTCTGGTCTGTAATGCAAGATCATTCCCGGCAGGGTACAGAGAACCATTTAGGGTACTGGGTACCCTATTACGATGTGTGCAAAGCAAGCGCCCTGCCCAATATATAGTCTGTATGGAACCAGCAATGATTTTCTTAAACATTTTTGTTTTTCCACAATAGTTACAGAATAGTTGGTATTTTACATTTTCAAACTGATCATTGATATGCAATATTTAGCAATATAAGACTCATTGATACACAATAAGGAGGGATCTTTTCCTATTACATTTACCTGCATGTTCATTTACTCTCTCTATGTACCTATTAACATCTAATTTATCTCTATTATGTGCTTACATTAATGTTAGTATCTTCCCTCTATTTTTTTACTTTTATCTTTTATTTCTCTGGTATTGCAACAATATCGGTCGATAAATGTAGCATCCTAATTGAGACATAACTAACAATAGCACTGTAATACCTTCATCTTGTTCATGGATTTGCTCAAGCGGGCACCAGTAATGTCTCCATTGGGACACTTGCTGTTACTGTTTTTGGCATATTGAATATGCCACGGGTAGCTTGCCAGGCTTTGCCATGTGGGTGGGATACTCTCGGTAGCTTGCTGGGCTCTTTGAGATTGATGGAGGAATTGAACCCAGATTGGCCACATGCAAGGCAAACACCCTACCCGCTGTGCTATCACTCCAGTCCTATAACTCACAGTAGCAGTATAAAAAAATGGCATTTAATGACAATTTATGAGAAAAATATTTAATTTTCACAGGTGAATTTTTGTTTGATTTCAAAAATGATTTGCTTACTTATGATTTATATGTTATTTTTAACTGGCTCGTATGTCAGTTACATGTTTAGTAAGCATAAATCAATTCTATAAACTGTGAAAAACAATTGTATTGATTATCTTGGATGTGTAAATTCACTTACATTTTCTCATATGAATTAAATGTTGTCTTCACTCTTTTAAATTGCTATGTTTTTAATTTTCCTCCACTGCTGGAAGCCCAGCTATTTATAGGTTTAACTTCTATTAGATTTTCCATCATTTAATCTTTACTGGTCCATTAAAATACATTGTCCTTTTATGATTCATGTTGTCTTACACTTATTACTACCAAACGATATGTTTTCTTCATGACATTTTTAATATGCACTTAGCGTACATAAAAGATTAAATGCTCTACAATGAGCAATTGGTGCGACTAACTACTTCTGTTCATGTAGTAATATATGACCTATTATTTCTGTGATTTTCTTGCTATGGAGTATCAGTGTGGGCATCCAAAAGAGCCATGAAGTTTCTTCTAAATTAAGTATGTGTGTGTGTGTGTGTGTGTGTGTGTGAAAGAGAGAGAGAGATAGAGAGAAACAGAGAAAGGGGGAGGGTGCAACAGAGAGAGGGAGAGAGATATAGAGACAGAGATAAAGAGGAAAAGAGGGAAGAGGGGTATAGAAGACAGAGAAGTTAATAGAAACTAATCTACACAAATAAGTTTTCTTTAGATATATTATTTCAGAAATTTATATTTGTCAAACTTTGGATTTATAAACTTCAAAATAAATATAATTACTCATCTTTATCATCTTCCAATTTCTAGTCAACTAGAAAATAATAATTCACTCTACTTTCTGAAACAGTCTTGACTTATTCAAGGAAATAATATATAAAATCTTATGAATAAAAGATCTTACAAGGAATGAAACACACAGCAAAACTGGTTACTTACGAAATTACACATAAACAAATGATTGTCATAAAAATATACTTCACTATTTTTTTTTATTATTTTTTTTTGCTTTTTGGGTCACACCCAGCGATGCTCAGGGGTTACTCCTGGCTTTGCTCTCAGGAATTACTCCTGGCGGTGCTTGGGGGACCATATGGGATGCCGGGGATTGAACCTGGGTCGGCCGCATGCAAGGCAAATGCCCTACCTGCTGTGCTATCGCTCCGGCCCTATACTTCACTATTGAATGATAGAGTGTCACTTCAAAATTCTAGTAAACATGTAAACATTTTCATGAAACATGTTTCAAAAGAAACATAACCTATTCTCGGAATGAAAATGTATCATGTATCCTTTATAAAAAATTACCTGTGTCTGTTCCAAATCTATCAGGGGCCAGAGCAATAGTGCTGCTGGCTTGCATGTGACCAACCTGGGTTCCATACCTGGCATCCCATATAGCCCCCCAACATATCCAGGAGTGATTCATGAAAGCAGATCCAGGAGTAATCTCTGAACATTATTATTTTTTTTTTCTTTTTGGGTCACACCCAGCAATGCTCAGGGGTTACTCCTGGCTTTGCACTCAGGAATTACTCCTGGCGGTGCTTGGGGGACCATATGGGATGCCGGGGATCGAACCCGGGTCGGCCGCGTGCAAGGCAAACGCCCTACCCGCTGTGCTATCGCTCCGGCCCCAATCTCTGAACATTATTGAGTGTGGTCCCCAAACAAACAACAACAACAAAAGAACCAAACCTGTCATGATATGGACAAATGAGTGTGAAATAACTCGTTATTTGTTTCATCCTCTATTTTAGTCTTTAGAATAATTCATTTTATCATTTATTGGATTCTAGATGTTTACTTTTGTGTAAAGTGTGTTCATTCAATTTAAACATTTGTTACATATTTACACACATGATACTTTGACATTCTTATGTCTGTGTTATTCCATAGGTACTATGTATATAATCACCATTATTTCAACAATATTCCAAGCTTTACTAATATTCTTTAAGCAACCTCAATTCCAACATTTAAAATAAATTAAATAATTCAAAGTTTAACATAACTTTGTTGACTCTAAGAGCCAGTGCTCAGAGGACCTGGGGCCAATACTGGAGATACTTTGCCTGACTATGAGTTCCAGATGTTCAAAGCCTTGCCCAGCTATAGGGTGCTACCAGCAGAGGTACTGGAGACCACTAAAGTCCCCCAGAAATGCTCAGGGCCACCAGTCTTCATATGGGGTCTCTGCATGTCAGACCTACACTCCAGTCTTTTATTTTTCCTGCCCCTACTAGAGAATTTTTGACTAATCAGAGTATTCACTGCTTTAATCACTTTATCACTGAATCACTGTCATTCCGTTGCTCATGGATTTGCTCGAGCGGGCACCAGTAATGTCTCTGTTGTGAGAGTTGTTCTTACTGTTTTTTGCATATAGAATACCCATGGGTAGCTTGCCAGGCTCTGACGTATGGGTGAGATACTTTCAGTAGCTTGCCAGGTACTCTGAGAGGGATGGAGGAATCAAACCTGGGTCGGCCATGTGCAAGGCAAAAAAACCCCACTGTGCTACTGTTTTAATGATAAGAGAAAGAGAATAGTAGACGTGATGTAAGGAATTGGGAAAAAAATGAAACAAAAACATTTAGCTGCATTTAATTGAGTAGTCTATATGCCAAAATCAGTAACAAGAAGTCTCACAATGGAGATGTTACTGGTGCCCAGTGGAGCAAATCGATGAACAATGGGACGACAGTGATACAATAATACAGTGATCTTCACAATAGAAAAGTAACCCATTGCATGAATTTAATTGAAATCTAATCTAACTTTGACAAACAGTTGGCTTATTGAGTTTATAAAAGCTGAACTGCCACATTAATCTATTGGAAAAACTTGTAATATGTTGACAAAATAAAATTGTTTTCTTCCCCACCCATTTTTATCTCATGTATTTCTGGTACTATTACTTCTATTATTATTTGTTGTTGTAATAAGTATACTTGAGTTTCTGCAACATACTGTAGGTCCTTGTAAAAGTCTTAGATAATTTGACTTTTTTATCTTTCATCCCCTAACATATAGTTTGTACTACAGCATGGCATGGTGACTGTTATTCAAAGTGCTAAATTAATTACTTTTAAAAATTAGTTATTTGTTATTTGCCTTGCACTGTTAGTATTATTGATATGGTTGAGTTTCCATTATATATGACCTAGATTTCCTAGGCTCTAGGTCAATTCACATATATTACAAATCTCAAATTTAATTTTGAGATTTACTGCGCATACTTTGTAATAATACCCTTTTAATGTAATATTATTTGAAATGCTTTAATAAAAAGTATTGTCATGAGTCTATAACAAAGGATAGGAGTCCTGGAAGGGGCTTGAATTAGTCAGATAAGACTTGTCATAAGGAAAGTAGAACAACTTTAATATACACTCAGGTGAATAGAAAATCAACAGAGAACTGAAAAATGCAAAGTTCTGCTCCAAGGTGACCTGGTAGAAAGGCAGTAAGGGGTGAAGATTTTACTAGTTCAATAATAAATAGGTGTACATAAATAATTAGTTTGTGACAGTTTTAATGACAACTCAGCTATGGGAGAAGGTAAATCTACATATTGAAAGAAAGCAGTTAAAATGTTGACTGCAGAATGACAGAGATAAAGAGGATACATTTAAGTGGAGACAGGCAGCCTGTCTAAATATGGCTAATATTAAATACAGGTGATTATAGCATTTGAAATTGAAATTAAAAATAATCTCTGATTCACTTATTTCAAAATTACCAAGCCCCCTCAGCTGCATATTTCACCAGGTGCCAGTTCAGTTGGAACAACAAGCATATCCAATGATTTAAAAATAACATTCACGGGTGTCACCTGATGTCACTCCAGATAAGGAATGCTGTTCCCAATCAGAGAGAACACTCTCTGGTATTCATCCTAACACCTTCCAAACCTGTGTTACATATTTATGTCATGCATTTTAAAATAATCTTTGGAATCTTGAACATATTAAATAGATTAAGCTTTTTTGGGATGTAAACATTAGGTAGAAATGGGATGCTTTGATTTTAAGATACATGCATGTATGCAGTAGAGAATTTTTTTTTCATGGTTGAAATTGAAGAACCCAATAAGGATGTTTCCTCCAAATATGTTGCAAGCTTAGTCAAAGAATAACACAGTATTTGTGACTTATTGTTCTTCACAGATATTTTAAGTCTATAATTTTAGGTCACTCAAGGACAGTTTCCTCAGATTTGAGGAAGCATGTGAAAGTTTGTCAAGCCACTCAGGCAAGCAATGTGCTAAGTGCTTTATGCACATTTACCTTTCCCAGAAAACGTCCTATGAGATATTTTATGTATTTTATAAATAAGGTAATTGAAGCACTGAAAGTTAATTTGATTTCTTAAGATCAAAAAAAGAACTTGGCAACAAAGACGGAGTTTGCCTGTAGATTTTTCTAGAAAGCACAAGCCTCTCTATTTATGTATGTAAATAACCTTACATGGGTGATTTCTCAAGCTTATGTGAAAAAAAATAAAATAATGTAAAAAAGCAGATTGATGTTGCCTTTTATTGCTTTTCTTCCAACCACTAATTTTAGTTCATAATCTAAAAAAGAAAGTATATGATCACACATGCAATTATTTTTATTTCCTAAATCACAGATTGGTTTTCTTAGGCATCTGTATAAGAAATAGTTTAAAACAAGTCATTGCAGAACATAATAAAAATTTTATTAATCTGAAAATGAGCTAACAACTTAATATTATTTGTTTTATTTTTGTTTGGGGCCACATCTGCCGATGCCAATTGCTTAACCCTAGCTTTGCACTCAGGAACTATTTCTGGTGGTGTTCTGGTGTTACGGGTTGCAGGGAACTGAACCTGGAGTAGTAGCAGCACAAAAGACAAACACCCTACCTGCTGTTCTATTTCTCTGGCCCATACTAACAACTTAATTTTAAATAACATCAGCACTTTACTGTCTAATACTACCTTCTTTTGTTTTGTTTTGGAGCCACACCCAGCAATGCAAAGGATTACTCCTGGCTGGTCTCAGGGGACCTTATGCAGTGTTAGGAAGCTAACCCAAATCAGCATGTCCGAGGCCCATGCCCTACCCATTGTGCACTTCATCCCTACTCCTCTCATATCTCAATGATTTTGAGACATAGGCAGATACTACTGACCTTATTTAGCAATTATGGGCAAAAAAAAACCATGACTGTAAGGTTCATAGGCATATATATATTTTTAGATATTTTTATTAGTGAATCACCATGAGGTGCAGTTACAAATTTTCGAGCTTTCCTGTTTGAATTTCAGTCATACAGTTGATCGTTTATAATGTTTTAAATGATAGAGAAAACATTTTGTGACAAACTCAAGTTATTTCTAATTATTTTGAGAGTTGTAATACTTTTAAAACTATTGTCTTAGAGTCATGAAATTCAGAAGAAAAATGTGTCAGTGGCAAATAGAAAAAAATCTAGTTTTACTTTCATGCATTTCTTTGGAAATCAAATTTCCAGAGAAATGAGCGACATCGTTATTAGCTCGTGGATTACTATTCACTTCATTTTTATTTATTTGGATATTGTATGAGTCTATTAAGAACTTTGTGAAACCAGTGAATCTCAACATTCTGGCAATACTTCTATCATTGGGTTTTCTAAAAGTCATGAAAAATAGTTTTATTTTCCTTATTAAGTAGTTAATAAATTACACTGTCACTGCACCTTTCTTAGATTATTTTTCAGCTTAGTTAATTGCATTGTGTTGATTATTCAGTCCCTTTTTTCTCATACTGGGTCTTGATTTCCTTATTTTGCACACAGTGATTTCACAACCATGACCAGATACCTTGCTGATTTTTATACACAAAAGTGACTTCTTCATTTTCTTGCACCTAAAAATGTCAAAAGAGTTAATAGGGAAATCATAGCCATATTACAGTTGGTGGGGTACTTGCCTTATAGCAAACCCAGGTTTGATCCCAGCACCCCTTAAGATCCCTAGTATTCCATTAGGACTGGAGTGATCCCTGAGAGCCAAGCAATTAGTAAGTCCTGAACAGCTCTGTGTGTGGTCTACCCCACTCCACCAAAGAAAATAGCAAATTGGATAAGATAGCATGATAGAAATAATCTCACATGCTACTTCTGTTTAACTGGACATATAAAGATATATTTATTTTTAAAGACATGGGAAGGGAGGTGGAGAAGATATAACCTATAAGATGAATTGATAGAATTATGATATTAAAAATTATTTGTTTGTTTGATTGTTGGGGGAAAATTCCAAATAATAATAGTGAGTTTTCTGTTGAAATATTGAATGTAATCAAAGTATATAGAGAAAAAAGTGAAGATCATTAGCCACATAGGTGTCGGGGGGTGAGATGGGAGGTATACTGGGGTTCTTGGTGGTGGAACATGTGCACTGGTGAAGGGATGGGGGGTTGATCATTGTATGACTGAGACTTAAACCTGAAAGCTTTGTAATTTTTTTCATGGTGATTCAATTTAAAAAAAAAAATACTTGCTCAACTAAATAGTATTTACCAGAGTTAAAATATAGCAAAATGATTATAAAATATTGATGTAAAATTTATTGTAGGGATTTTTTTCAAAATTTATGATGCTGGGTATAAGTAATTTGAAATTATCATTACTTGAATTTTATGATTTCCCTGGAAGAAATGTATATAATTTAAATAATTACTTTTGTTATAATTATACATTGTTAAGTCTCTAACAAATTGAATAAAAAGTTAAAGTATGCTGACCTAAAATATTAGTAATTGTCAATGAAAAGTCAGAATAATTAGAAAATAATAAACAAAATATGTCCTCTGAGAGAGTATTCATCATCATATTAACATGTCTGCAAGCATATGTAAATAAACATCGTTTTATAACAACTATATTGATATGTATTTGACAAAGTGATAAATAAGTACAATCAGTATCACCCATTCAAGGATAAAATAAAAATAAAATATGTAAACAATTACACCATTATATATTTACATGATATATAATAAGATATGGGCTGGAGCGATAGCACAGCGTTTTGGCTTTCGCCTTTCACTTGGCCAACCTGTGTTCGATTCCTCTGCCCCTCTCAGAGAGCCCGGCAAGCTATTGAGAGTATGGAGCCCACACAGCAGAGCCTGGCAAGCTACCCGTGCGTATTGGATATGCCAAAAACAGTAACAATAAGTCTCTCAATGAGAGATGTTACTGGTGCCTGCTCGAACAAATCGATGAGCAATGGGATGACAGTCATAATAAGATATAGGTATTTGAGGACCTCATTTCTTATGATACTTTAATCCCACATCCAAATTAAATTACACAGTACCTATGTCGAACTAAAACAATGTAATTTTATTGTGATTTGTAAGTGAAATGTTATTAGAAAATAGGAATGCCTTTGAGAAGTATTAGTATCAATTTAATTACAATGCATATTAAACTTTGAGTTACTGAAAACAGGAATACTATGATACTGATAGTGTATAATGGAATACTATTATATAAAACTATAAATGAAAATATACTTGTATTTACATAAATAGAAACATTTTTTATTTAAAAGATTTTGTTGACTTTGTTTTATTTTACTTTGTTATATTTTAAGTAAAACTTAAAGATTGTGAAATTTAGTAACTGTTGAAGGTAATGTCCTAAAAATAAGATGCCAAAATACACTGACCAGGTTATAATCTAAAATGTTCACTTCAAAACTGTTCAATTCAAACAGAACAACACTTGCTTTGTCATAGTGCTAGCGATAGTAATTTAAGTTAACTGTCACTTTAAAAGTAGCCATCAAGTCTTCTTAAATGTACATTATTTTTCTATAAAAACCCTAATATCTTCTTTCAACATATATTTTAAAGAGAGCTAATACAGTGAATAAGTGTTAAAAGCAACTGCATTACTCAGTTATGCTACTATGGAAGAAAATTGTAGTCATTAGTCAAAAAAGTGAATGAAATTGGTTATATGCTACATAGTGACCTTGATATTGATTTTAAAAATGATTTTATAACCTGCATGATACCAGACTACTGTTCACAATTTCACCTGTATAACAACACTATTTTTGTTTTGAAAATCATGATACACTTGTGAGTTAAAAAGATAGCATGTTGATCAAGTACATTTTAGTGAGTAAGATTATGATGGAGGTGAGATATGATACAATTCTAATACTACTACATACCATTTGAAAGTATTAAATTCATTTAAATTAATCTTACACTTCACGGAAATTCGATGAGGTAGTTATACAGCACATGAAATAAGTAGTATCAACCTAAGTTATTAGCATTAATACTACAGACTCATTTTGTTTTTATTTGTTTAATTAGTCATACATTTTGAATAGTCAACTTTAATCATTCATCCTTATTTTCTGCATATCTTAGATACAATGGGAATCCGTATTGGTATTCCAACAAAATACTAGTGTTATTTTAAGATGCGACCTATGCGCCTCAGGCAGTCTCTGAGTCTTTTGTATTTTGTGAGATTTCAACTGAGAAAAATGACAATTAATTCCAATTTGGATGATCTTCATGATGTGTTCTCTAAGGTAACAAGTTTGCTTAGGAAATTTGGCGACATATTTCCTAAGGATATAGACAAAGACCAATATAATCAGCATTTCATACCCGTAGGTGTGCTTATGGTCTGTCAAAGGTATCATCTTTAAATGTAAAGTGAAAATGAATCATCTTATGATTATCTCTGTAATCTCAACTGATACAGATTTCACGTTATTGGAGGCTTCTCAGTGTCTGACTAGTTCAACAGTCAGGGTGTTTGTTTTCCATGTTTCTGATCTGATATAATGGTTACTGGTTATATTAGCCATCCTATGAAAAATAGTCGTATTAAGTTAAAATATCCTCAGATAAAAATATGTCTTTAATATTGTATTAATTCATTAGACCCATATTTTAAGAGAATTACTGATTAACTCTTCCATGTTCATAGGACGATGAGTAGGATGGTGAGAGGACTTAAATAATGCCATAGGAAAAATCATTAGGGCTAGTTAAAAGTTAGTGTAAGAAGAAAATTGTTGTTTAAGGAAACTGTGTTATTATATATATATATTTTTTTTTTTGCTTGTCCTGTTAATGATACCATAAGGTGAGCTTAAAAGTCATAAGAAATAAGCAGGATCAGTGGACAGAGTTACTAGGCAATTTGATATGAAATAAAATCCCCTGAAAATTGTGGCCTTCTGAAATTATAATGCCTTGTCACTTAATTTTTTTTCCAAAAGCAATGATGCAACCTACTTGGGAGAATGTAGGAAATTTATCCATAAAGAATTTGATGAAGAATGCTTTATGGACTCTGTAATTTTTATGTTCAGTGAAGTTAATAGCAAAAATATTTCCTTGTGACAAACTTTTCCTAAATGTTCCAAGTGTTCAAGACTGAAATCTATCAAGTTGTAGCACTATAGCACTGTAGCACACTGCACTGCAGTCCTGTTGTTCATCGCTCTGCTCGAGCGGGCACCAGTAATGTGTCCATTGTGAGACTTGTTACTATTTTTGGCATATCAAATACACCACGGGTAGCTTGCCAGGCTCTGCAGTGCAGGCGGGATACTCTTGGTAGCTTGGCAGGCTCTGAATTGAACCCGGGTTGGCTGCTTGTAAGGCAAATGCCCTACCCGCTGTGCTATGGCTCCAGCCAAGTACTTTTACAAAAAAGAAAAAAAGAAAGAGAAAGAAGCTTTTCTTAGGTACAGAGGTAAAGGCATTGCTGCACATGCAGCAGACCCTGGTTTGGATCATTACTAACACATATTGTTCCCCTGAGCATTGCCAGGAGTGACACCTTGACACCTGCCAGAGTCCTGCCAATTATGGGGCCCCAAAACCAAAACCAATGGCCAGTAAGATAGTACATGACAAGAAACACTTGCTTTGCATGTGACAATGCTGCCATGTTCAATGTTTACCCTGACTCGAATCTCTGGTACTGCCAGGTGTAACCCAAAATATCCTCATAAAACCAACCAACCCAACCAAAAATAAAGCATTTCCGTATTATTTTTACTCTATCCTGCAACTCTTAGGGGCTACTTCCAACTCAGTGATCAGGGGACCATATGGCCATATGATAGGAATTATTTTCATCTTACAGATAATAAAACTGAGGTTCAAAACAGTTACATGATATATCTGAGGTCCCAGGGCCAGACAAGTATGGATTTGAGCCCAGATTATCTGGTTCCAAACCCTATTTAGATCTTTCTACTATACAAGGAACACAGCAACCAGGGTCCAAGGGTTTTCTAAGAATGTCTGCAGGTCGACAGCTAGTGTGCATGTTTATTGCAGAATTCGATTGCAATAAACTGATCTGAGTCTGGGTCCATGGCTTCTTCAGACTCCTCCTGATTTACTATAAAGGAAATAGCTTTACATATTGAACTGTAATTTCCTAAGGAACTGATAGAAAATGAGAGGTTGAAGCGGTTTGGGGGGAGTCAAAGAAATGCCATAACAAGGAGGACAGATGGGGCTGGAGCAATAGCACAGCAGGTAGGCATGGCCTTGCATATGGCTGACCCGGGTTCAATTTCCATTGAAATCTATAGAATTCCCGGTGTTGTAGATAAAAATTGTTTGAATAATAAGAGTATCTTGTGATCTATATCCATTGTTTTCTGAGATTATTCTGTGACATAATATGAAATTAACAGGCTAAAGAAATGCAGCAATTAAACATTGTCTTCTCAGAACTTTCTCTTGCAGTAGAGCAGACCAAATGTAAGGCATGGCTTCTGTTTCAGTAGTAGCTGTGTTGGTCACAAAAGTAAAATTTAAATAAGGCTAAATGCTAGTATTTCAATTGCTGTGGCTACTTTCACAAAATTTAATTTTCTATACAGGCTGGCCTAATAAGGAGTAATATAATTAATAACAAACAGTAGCTAAAGAAAATTTAAAAAGGCAGAAAAAATAAATCAATAATTATAAAACTTTTGTAAGTTAGAGTACAATAAAAGTTATGTTGCATCTTTGTGGCTAATAGCTTTTCTTAATTAATAAGCAGGGTGTGACAGAAGAATTTATAACATGTGATGTAAATAATTACACATAAGGAAAGTACAGTCAGAAAAAATGAAATGATGGTAAATTAATGATAAACAGTGCAACCCATTGTAAATAGAAATCAGGGCATCTGCATTCAAGCCCAGCTGTCACTAATTCTTTTACTGACTGAGCAAGGCATGAAATCTCTCGTGACCTGAAATAGCTCATCTGTGACATGAAGGGGTTGGACTAATTGACCTCTAGATGGCTTTTGAAAACTGAAATTCTCTTCTCCTTGATAATATTCAAGAATCACTATGCATATTCCTAAATCTCTAAGAAGGAAATCCTAGTTCCATTCCAAATAGGAAAGCTTAATAGAAAATAAACTTTGCTCTAAATAAATTCATGAGGAAAACATTTGGAGGTCATCATGATTGTTGAAAAATTGAATTCTGCAATAAATATGCACATCTGCTTGTGGGTTTGAAGCTCTTTTGGTTTGGTTAAAGTTATTGCATCGACATCGTTGCACTATCAGCTCAGTGCCTTGTTAGGTTTACTGTTGACACTGCTCAGATCGTTGCATGGATTAACTGGTCTACAAGCCAGAGGTTTTGTGCTCTGAAATGCATCATTGAGGTTGATATTGAGTCCGCATTTCACGTTGGCTTCTTCCACCAAATGATGAAAATAGGAGCCAATAAGACATCTGACTCTTTTGAGGTTTTTTTTTTATTTCTTATCAAGGAGTATATTTTAAGGAAATCTTAAGGTAGAAGTATATGGTAAGGCTTCAGATATTTTGATACTTGTTTAAAATGCTGCAGCACCATTATTAAGCTGCATGAGGATCCCTTGACTATCAAACATACAGAAATGAGAATACAAAACATATTCCAAAGCTAAGCCTAAATGACACTGTCTCAGATTATCTGTGGGTTCTTATCCCCTCCATTAGTGCAAGTAATCGAGTGTTTGAATCTGAAAGTGCAAGTTTATCTCATTGTTCCATTATAGATAATAAAATTGACCTATGTGAGGATATTAGATTAGTGATTTTACTTAGTATTCACCTTATGCTTAGAAGGTGTGAAATTGTTAACTCGTTCAAATTAAGTCATTATCCAGTTATGTAACAAATAGCCCTGTGCTTAAAAAGCTTAACTAAGCAGGTGCGGAAAGAATGGAGCAACTCTATCAAATGCTTCAGGAGGCCCTTTCTACTGCCGTTCTTTATTTTTACGTCTCATTAACAGCGGTATTAACTATCACATACTGCTTACACAGGGGCAATTGAGAGAAATTAAGCATTCCGCATAATCCTCTTACAATATTTATATACAAGAAAGTTAGGCTGTTAGAATCTTTTGCTTGTTTGATTTATTTTAATAATCTATATAGCTTTATCTCCCTTTGAACCTTCTTGCCACTCACTGGTAAATACAAAAGCACTGGTGTATCCATCTGCTAAGGCTTCGGTAACAAATTATCAAAATTTGCTGCTTAAGCACAGTAATTTGTTTTCTCACTCATTCATACTAGGACTCAAGAGGAAAGATAGATAATTCAGTAGTCTGGGTTTGACCCCTGACACTACATATCCCCAAGTGCAGTCAGGAGTGCCCTAGATTTTCAGTCTCGGAGTAATCCCTGATCATTACCGGATGTGGCCCCCAAACCAAGAAAAAGAGAGTTTGATCTGTGTGTAGTTCAGGTTCCTGTCCCGATCAAGTGATCACTTGTTATAGAGACATACAAGGCTTATAGATTACCCCACTAGTGATTTCTATCAGGAAGAAGCAGTGCAGTGGAATCAGTTATGATATTGATACATCATCTTATCTTATACTTTGAAGTGTTCTACAAAGTGTATTTAAACATAAATACAATTAAAAAAGAGCAAGTGGAAAGTAATGTACATGAATATAAGGAAGAGATATAAGTACTAGAGTGAGGATATAGAATGTAAGGCTCTTGCTTTACGTAAGAGACCCTCATTTGTTTTCTGAGAATAACCGGGAGTGACCTCCGAGTACACAGCCAGACAAAGGGCCTGAACACAGCCCAATGTGATCCAACCCTCCCCTCCACCCACTGGCAAAAAAGGGAAATAAAATAAGATTTTGGAATAGGAAATATGAGTGAAGACTTCTAACATAGTATTTCTCATCTTGAGTTCAATAAAAAGGAGAGATTAGATATTACTTCTAGGAGGTTTATTTGCTAGTTATCAAAAGAAAATAGAAAAAACAGAGATGAGATCAGGAATATTAGAAAGTAGAAACATAAGATGTCATTACATACCTTTACAGAAACGAAATTTATTAATATTATTATAATCATTCATGATAATGATTAATTATTCTTAAATTGGAGCTTATTCAGATTTCATTTCCTCAGTTCTACTGCCCTTGATTTTTTTTAATGCTGTATTGTACCTAACATTTTTGTTTCATTTGAGAAATTTTGTTCAACGTGAGCATGAAATTCTCCTTTATTGGTTTATATGTTGCAGATTTGTTAAATAATGTTACTGAGAACTTTTTAAAAAACTGAGAGAAAGGAAAGCACATTTCTAGAGCATGCCAGAGAAGGAAAATTGCATAGCTTGTGCTAACATACATGCTTCATTATTTTATCTTGCTTGTTTTTAAATTTTAACGTATATGATCACATCATTATAAAGATTTTTGCAATTTGTAGTATTTTACACACATGTATGCATATGGGTGTGTATCAGTGAGAATACATCAGACTTTTAATTTAAAAATATATCCAGTGGCCTGAGCATTAGTACAGTGAGTAAGATGCTTGCCTTGGATATAGTCAACCTGGGTTCAATCCCCAGCATCCCATATTGTCTCCTGAGCCTAACCAGGAGAGAGTCCTGAGTGCAGAGGAACCAGGAATAAACCCTGAGAACCATTGGGTGTGAACCAAATATGTACCTATCTGTAAATATATATTTATATAAATATAAATAAATATAAATATGTATGAACACATATCTGTGCTTGTAAATATACAAACACTGCATATATATGTGTGTGCATGCATGTGTGTGTGTGTATATGTTTGTGTGTGTGTGCTACAGTCTGGGGGAAAGTATTTGGAAACATTTAAAAATAGCCTTGTATCCAAAGTATTTAGGGCTTTTAAAACATAGCTCTGAGAAAAACAACCCAGTTACATATAGAGAAGATTTTATTGAACTTGTTACAATGGATTTGCAAATAACAAATACATGATATCTTAAACAATTTATTCCAATATGAAATTGAAAAAAAACTATATTTTCCTAAAGAAGCCTAAAATAAAAAACATCTCACCAAATGCTTAAAGCAATATGACATAAGATTTTTTGTAAGTTCTGGTTGAATTGCAAAGTAATCTAACTTTGTAGTTTGCAATAGAGGTATTCAGTGGCCTTCATGTTTGGTCCATAGTCACCTTTCAGTTCGCATCTTCCAACCTGAATGGGTACTCCCAACATCCTCTACTTGCTGTTCCCTTCTCTATCTGAGCTGCCTTTTCCCCCAGCATGTGAGGCCAGTTTCCAAGCTATGGGACAGACCTCCTGGTCCTTATCTCTACAACTCTTGGGTGTTAGTCTCTAAATCTCTTATTTTATTTTCCACAGATGAGTGTGATCTTCTTATGTCTGTTTCTCTCTTTCTGACTCATTTCACTTAACATGATACTTTCCATGTTGATCCACTTATATGAAAATTTCATGACTTCATCTTTTCTAACAGGTACATAGTATTCCATTCTATAGATGTACCAAAGTTTCTTTAGCCAGTCATCTTTTTTGGGGGCACTCTGTTTTTTTCCAGATTTTGGCTATTGTAAACAGTACTGCAATGAATATACAAATGCAGATGTCATTTCTACTATACCTTTTTGCCTCTCCAGGAAATATTCCCAGGAATGGTATTGCTGGGTCAAATAGGAGCTCAATTTCTAGTTTTTTGAGAATCGTCCATATTGTTTTCCAAAAGGGCTGAACCAGTCTGCATTCCCACCAGCAGTGAAGGAGGGTCCCTTTCTCCCCACATCCACGTCAACATAGGTTGCTTTTGATCTTTTGAATGTGTGCCAGTCTCTGTGGTGTGAAATGATATCTCATTGTTGTTTTGATCTGCATCTCCTTGATGATTAGTGACGTAGAGCATTTTCTCATGTGCCTCTGAACCATTCAGATTTCTTCTTTGAGAAAATTTCTGTTCATTTCCATCCCCCATATTTTGATGGTGTTGGAAGTTTTCTTCTTGTGGAGTTAAACCAGTGCCTTGTATATCCTTGATATCAACCCCTTATCAGATGGGTATTGTGTGAATATCCTTTCCCATTCTGTAGACTCTTCTTTGTATTTTGGTCACTGTATCTTTTGAGGTGCAGAAGCTTCTTAGTTTAAGATAGTTCCATTTTTTATCTCTGTTTTCACTCTCTTGGCCAATGGCGTGTCATCTTTCAGCAAAATAATCTAACTTTGGAAGTAAAAACGTTGGAAGAGTGTTTGCCCTCATGTTACAACACAGGGTAACCATATAATATAATGAATTCATTGCTGGGTATTAAAGTATTAAAAAATGTATGTTTACACATAAACCCATACACAGTATTGGGAGCTTTATTCATAATTACCCAGGAGACAACCAACATTCTGTTCAGTATTTTAACATATAACCTGCGATATGTCCATAACAGTGAATAATTACTTATTAACCCAAACTATTGGAAAATCATGTTGCAAAAAAAATCCATGGAAGAATCTTAATTACCACTAAATAATATGAACCATTCTGAAAAAAACTACATACTGTTTAAAATAATAAGACATTTAAATTATTTATGGTTCATCTGTTAAAACTGTGGTTTAATCTCAGAAGGTTATATGTTCTAAACATTTGTTCATTTTTTCTCCCCACTATGTTGTTCATTTTTTTTTCATATAGATGTTTATAGTAATCTCTCATGACCCTTTCTATCTCTGCAATATCACCCATATATTTGTCTCTTTTATTTCTGACTCTTTTTGTCAGGGCTTTTTGTCAGGACTTGGTGAAACTAGTTATGAGTTTCTCCTGAGGGAATGAAATCTAGTTGAATCCTTATAGAAAACAATATGGGAATTCCTAAAAACAGCTAAGACTAAACTATCTTATGATCCATCTATCCCACTGCTTGGTATCTATATACAAGACACAAACACATCTATTTAAAAAGATATGTTCATATACATTTATATTTATTGCAGCACTTAGTACAATACCCAGATTATGAAAGCAGGTGCTTAATGAAAAAACAGTGTGGATAATGTAGCCATGGTAAATAGATGCATGATGGGATACTATCCAGCCACAAGGAATGATGAAATCATGCAGTTCACCAACACTAATGGACCTGGAGGATCTTATGTTAAGATGAGACACCAGGCATTCTCATTAATCTGTACTATATTGAATACCGTGTTTAGAGAGTGGTAAATAAAATAGATGGGAAAATCACTGCCTTTATATTATTGAACATTGTTGACAATGAACAAAATAAAGTGGGAGGAGCAAGAAGAGAAGTTCTAGTAGTAACACAGGGGCAAAGTTCAGGGATCTTAGTGGTCCCATAGTGGTATAGATAAGGATCTAGTCCCATAGTGGTGTAGACACAAAGTATCTATCTATCTATCTATCTATCTATCTATCTATCTATCTATCTATCTATCTATCTGTCTGTCTGTCTGTCTGTCTTTCTGTCTTTCTGTCTGTCTGTCTGTCTGTCTGTCTAAACTACTAGATCCAACACTACTGTAAGCATGGAACCCAAACTACAACTAAAAATGCAGATGTGGATCCAGGGATAGTAAATCCTCTACACCCTATGGCCCTTTAAGCTGAATGTATGACTTTGGAGGCCCCAGGGCACTGCTAGTGTAGAGATGCCTTCCCCTGAATTGCAGGGCCTGAGGCTCTGCATTCTCCAGCCCTAGCATTCAAATGTATGGTGCAGTGCAATTGGTCAAGAATCAGTGGGGGTGCTTTGAGCCCCAGCACAAGGCTTTTCAGAAGGCTCTTGGCATCATACAAATGCAAGTGTTTAAATTGACCTGAGGACTCTGGTGATGATTCCACTCCTACCCACCTCCTTTTGCTGTCTATACCTCCAAGCTCTGTACTCCTGCTCCCATTGCCTGAGGTAAATATTATAAATAGTGATTCGTATTATCTAAACTTTCACTGTGAGATGCAAAACTTAGGAGCAGCAATTTTAGTTTTGCACCATTGCAAGTATTTTCATAGGTCAATAGTAAAGTCTATTTGATTGGGTATATATTCTCCTATATTATATTTTCCCCACCCATATCCATCTCCTTTCAACTGAAAATGCTGTTACATCTCATCCAGAAATGAAATCATATATAGAACACTTCATGTGTTGACTCTCTGATATTTACATAGTCATAGTAAAGTGTTTTTTGACCACAGTTACTACATTGGTTTCTGTTTGACTGTTGACTGCCATCATGGAAGTTTCAGTGATACTTGATCTGGGACTACTCTGCCTTGAGTCTTTATATGACGGATAACAAAACTTATACTACAATCCTAAAGTTCTATTTACACATTAATTCCATTGGAGTAAAATATAAGAAAATCTCCACATACATCCTCCCTTAAAAAATCATGTATCTGGGGCCAGAGCGATAGCACAGCGGGTAGGGCATTTGCCTTGCACGCAGCTGACCCGGGTTTGATCCCCGGCATCCCATATGGTCCCCCAAGCACCGCCAGGAATAATTCCTGAGTGCAAAGCCAGGAGTAACCCCTGAGCATTGCTAGGTGTGACGCCCCCCAAAAAAATCATGTATCCATGCAATAGTTAGCGATTTAAAAAATGACAACCTCAAAACAAAATTAGTATGCTATTAAAGTATTGTATTTGATTTTTCCAATAATTACAGATATTTTTAGACATTTATGTGTATTGTATAATCCCAACTTCTCGTATGAAGGCCCTTATCATTTTTATGGCAATGACAAAGTTTGGCATGTCTTCCATCTGTGATACAATAGTTCTCTCAGTTTATTATTTGTTGTTAACCGCTATCTTTTATCCTTTTCTTTCATGGTTTCCTCTTTGTTTCTGTAATGCTGCTTCAACTTAAATTTTATGTTGTATTTTCTTATGGAGACTTAATGATTAAAAATAAATTGATGAGCTTTTAGAAGCTGATCTTGAAGGGAGACATGCCCAACCTGTCATTATTCTCTGTAGAATCTATAGATCATCCCTGGAGATGTTCAGAGAACGCTATTGTATACCTGTTGTTATCTATATTTCTGTCACTTCAGGTCTATCCTACTTTTTTGTTGCCCTTTTGAAACTTGAACAGCACTGGGAACACTCTGGTACTATGATGTCTCACAACTATTTTTTAGAGTGGTTGTTATTATTCTAAGGACATTATGGGAGAAAAAATAATACAATTCAAAGTTTCTTCACCTATGCAATGTAACACTAACTTTCATATGATCTTCCTACTAGTCTTCTCAACAAAGGATTGATACATATGTATCTCACATAAAAGTTCCTTGCATATATCAATATTAAATTTTGGAATTATTAATCTTTCTCAATCTTCAGTGTTGTACCTCTAACATTATAATTAGTGGGGATTTTAAGGGCCTAATATTCAGCATAACTATACAAAGAAAGTTAAAAAATTGAGTAGTTATATTTACTGAAAAGTTTACATAGGTATAAAATTTCATTTATGGAGTCAGAGAGAGAGAGTGTAGGCATTAAGCTGCTTGTTGTATATGTGAAGGACCTAGATTTGATCCCTGGCACTACATATGGTCCCCTGGGCACTGCCAGGAATGATCTCTGAGATTACAGCCAAGATAAAGCCCTGAGCACAGCCAGATGTAGTAAAAATATTGGAAAAATTATTAATGTGATCTCATATTTTTCTATGATTTACTTTTGAAGAATAGGTGAATTTAAAAGGATAAATAGATAGTGCCATTAACAATTTAAATGAAAGTTTAACCTTCTTTTGTATTTGAGAATGGGATTGTGATTTAATATTTGTTTGGACGTCCCAAGTGTTACTTAGGGGGCCTTGGGACCATTTCCAAGGATTCTTGGTCAACCAAGCAGGCTGTCTAATGCGATGCAAGAGGTGACTGTGTTGCTTTGGTCTTGTGAATCCACAACCAGTAGGTGACTAAAGGTCACCAGAATTATAGTCCAGCACTGTTTAGGAGCCTTGTTTGAATGGAGTTTTTTGTTTTTGTTTTTAACAAATGACTTTTGTTTTCTTTATCTTATATACCTACCAAGTTACGCTACAAATGTGTCTTCCTACAAACCACAATTACCTCTTGCTTTGCACTTATGAAATGGGACCACAATGGCAAAGGTGCTTTAGCAGAAATGGGTGTAGAAACCTGCAATCCCTAGTCTTAAAAGGTAGAATTCTGTCATGACTGGAGATTGAAACTACAAAAAGATTCTGAACAACAACAGATAATTTATGTAGAACATAATATAATAGAATGATATTTGTGAGTAAAAAGCTGATATTCATTGAGTTTGAAATAACTGTAAACCATCACTGTATCACTGTATCACTGTCATCCTGCTGATCATCAATTTACTCGAGCGGCGCCAGTAAAGCCTCCATTCGTCCTAGCTCTGAGATTTTAGCAGCCTCTCTTTACCAATTCTTCCTAGTGGTGCCACATTAGAGGCTCTTTCAGGGTAAGGGGAATGAGACTCATCATTGTTACTGTATTTGGCATATCAAGTACGCCATGGAGAGCTTGCCAGGCTCTGCTGTGTTTGCAGGATGCTCTTGGTACCTTGACAGGTTCTCTGAGAGGGAGAACTAGACTATAAGAAGACTCTCCCGGGAGCACTGTTTTATAGTCTGGATGTTGGCCGTTGATGGGATTACATGGTGCAAGGGGCAGTTTGTGGGTGTGGCTGCCTAGCTACTGGAAAATGGGGGTCCTGAGTGGAGGAGGCCCTGTCCCAATTCAGCAGGCCTGGAGGTCTCAGCCCCAGGTCCCACACACCTGGGTTCCTCTGCCATTTCCTTCATGCGTGAGACCCGTCCAAATGTGTGGAGAGGGGCCTTGAGCATGACTGTGGCTGGGTTCCGGAGGTCTTCAACTGCTGGGGCTCTGCTCCGGGCGGGGAGGGAAACTCAATCTTCTTCGCTTCGAGGGGTCCCGGTGAAGAAAGCCAGGCGCATGGGCAAGAGACTCTGCCACTGTAAACCATGCTGGTCTAAAAATAATTATTAAACAATTAAAAGGAAAAAGCAGAAGATGTCATGTTTAATAATGGCACTTTTGACCATTTTGAAGATGAAATAACTTAGGCTTAAATCTATAAAATTTTGTGCCCAACTTCACACAAATTTAAAGGAGAGGGGAATTTAAACTTAGTGAATTCAAATTCCAGAGTCACAGCAGTTTACTAAGAAACTAGCTAGATTAAGGGGACAAAGTGGTAGAAGAGAAAATTAACATTTTGGGTTAATAGTAGATATGAATTTTGCATAAAGTTTTGCCTACATATAGCAACATGTATTTAAATAAAACCATTTTAATGATTAGTACTTTAAAGTGTTTTCTAAAAAATAATTATGATGCGTAATACATTTTAAAGGTAAGAATATTGGATGCTTGCTTCACTATCTTCACTATCTTACAGTGATAAAATTTTATCTATAATAAAATTCTATATATAATAAAAATTTTTACAGATATTGAAAAATTATTCTAATGATTTAAAATTATTCGCATACACCAGTGTAGCTAAATAATGCATCACATTCCAAAATCACATTCTGAACCAGACTAATTATATATCAACTTAATTATTTATCAGTTAAAAATTACTTAAGTGTGTGTGCTTTGTGAAAAATGAAATTGCCTATAGAACTGAGGCACTTAATCTCATGCTTTCATGTACTGTAAGTTTTATAAACCTGAAGAAAAAACACATATTAAACCAGATACATAGTAAGGACATTGAAAATCTTCGACTTTAATGATAAGTATGATTGGAAAGTGATTAGAACAAAAACAATTACCATTATTTTTGAAATTTAAAAAAATTTGATTATGATTTAAAACTTGTTTTTTGGTTTGGGGACTAAACATAATAGTTCTCGGGGTTTTTAGTTGTATTTGGGTGAAGATGTGACTAGGAATCAAACTTGGAATTCCCACAAGCAAAGGTTGAGCCCACTTGCTATCACCCAGTCCTTATTTGATTGTATTTTTGTGCAAACATTATGCTCCAATACTGATCCCATTGCTTTATATTTATTTTTGTATATTTAAAATTTGTAGCTTGCCAGGCTCTCCGAGAGGGACGGAAGAATCAAACCCAGGTTGGCCTCCTGCAAGGCAAACACTCTATGCGCTGTGCTATTATTCCGGCAAGCTCCAGAGAGTATCCTGCCCTCATGGCAAAGCCTGGCAAACTACCCATGGCATATCCGAGGTACCAAAAACAGTAACAAGTCTCATAATGGAGACATTACTGGTGCCCGCTGGAGCAAATCGGGATGACCAATGAGATGACAGTGATACAGTGATTTAAAACTTGTAAATTGAAGTTATTTTTAATTAATGAGTTATTGTGATAATTAATTTGCATAGAAAGTATTCTGTAAATAAATCAATGTGGTCTCAGTACTAAATATAGTAACTGTGGATGGTAATACCTACATCACCCAGGTACTAGCAGAGATTAATAAGGGTACAGTTTCACTTAAGATAACCCGTGACCTCTTTTAAAAATTAATTTTGCATAAAACATTATATTTTTTCCAATTTTACTTAAAAAAATTTAATCTTTTATTTTTTAACCTGGGCCCTTTGAGTATAAAAAATGCCCAAAGAGATGATTAGCTAAAGAAACTCTGGTATATTTACACAATGGAATACTACGTAGCTGTCAGAAAACATGAAGTCATGAAATTTGCATATAAGTGGATCAACATGGAAAGTATCATGCTGAGTGAAATGAGTCAGAAAGAAAGAGACAGACATAGAAAGATTGCACTCATATGTGGAATATAAAGTAGCTGAGAGGTACAAGCTTACAATGTTGCAATTCCTGGCAGACATTGCTCTGGACTTAGTTACTAAAATACTAAAATACAAAAATCCAAAACTATGCTGCTGCTAGTGTGGCCTCCTGACCTCATATCTCTTCATTCTCAGCAATGGTTCTTTTCAGCAGATCAACTTTAGGGGGGAGAAACCCCAAATCAATAATAGTGAATTTTTTTTGTTTAAATATTGAATGTTCAAAGTAAAGTGAAAGTAAAGTGAAATTTACCAGTTACACATGCATGGTGGGGGGCTGGGGAGGTGGGGGGAAGGGGGGAGGTATATCGTGATTCTTGGTGGTGGAATATGTGCACTGGTGAAGGGATGGGTGTTTGAGCATTGTATGACTGAGACTTTAACCTGAACGCTTTGTAACTTTCCACATGGTGAATTAATAAAAGAATTAAAAAAAAATGCCCAAAGGGAAAAATCAGCTATCCAGTTTGGCAATTGATTACAGTGAATAAATGTCTGGCTAGAATATTTGTTTTAATGAAATGATAAATATTTATTGTAATATACCTGGAATATTATTTTTTAGGCAGCTTAGTTGATTTACTACCTGTCAGCTATTTTTCATGTAATATGATAAAGAAAGAACTTCTGAAAATCTTAGCAGATGAAATTCTCAAACTACAATTTATTTGGCACATGTTTTTTTTTTCCATGTGTATAAATGAATACAGGTTCATTAATATGTACAAATATATGTATCATATCAAGAAATTAAGACAAGGCATACTTAGGCTGTGATACTATTTTAATGTAAATTAAAGAAAAAGTGCTTTTAGCAGTAACCATCTTCTCTCTCTTTTTTCTCTTACACAGGTGAGTAACAGAAGGTTAAAATCTGAATTCCTGGATATGACGTGTTATGTGCTTTTTAACTAGTTCCCTGTGGGTAAGTAAAAAAAAACATAGATTTGGCTTAAGCACAACATTGAATGCTGGCACATGTAAAAATAAACTTATTTGAAAGTGCCACTGTATCACTATATAAATTATGACACATTTAAAAATTATTTGGAGGTAGAGACATGAGTATTGAGGGGGAGTATATTTCTTATTAATTTTCATATTTATGTCATCTAGAATTAGCACAACAAATTCGGGTGTTTTGGTTTTGTTTTGACTATAAATAAAAAATTTTGAAATATCTTTTGTCATTAGATGTTATTTCAAAAGGAAAATTATTTTTATAATAGATGGCATTGATATTTAAGTTATTACCACTGAATAATACTTTTAAAATAAAATTTTATTAAAATACATAAGTATTTCTTAGTAAATGGACACCCATTGGACTTTACATTTTTAATATGGAAATATGACTTACCTAATATTTTAATCAATATAGCAATAAGTATGGACCAAATCAAACATATTTAACAGAAGGTTAATGTCGATGAACAATATTAAAGATAAAATGAATTAATCACTCTATTCTTAAAATTCAGTTGGAAAAGCTTGAAATTATTTTCAAAAGAACTTTTACGGCATTAGTTTTACAGAGTAAAAATTTTTTTGTCTTTTCAAAAACCTTAAAGTATTTTAAATAATTTGATCTTCATTTCAAACAAAAAATAACTCCTAGAGTGAAATCACTATATCAGAAGCATATTCTTTAGTAAATATTACTTGTATTCATAGAAGTTATTAGTGCACATTGAAATTTATGAGCTGGAAATCTACTTTAAAATAAAACTGAAGTCTTAATTATCTTATGTGATGATGATAAAATTTATTAACTATGCTACTTAAAGATTACATTCAGAGAAAGTAATCTCTACTTATATTCATAAGGACATATGAGATTTCTGCACAGTTTCATAACAATATTTTAAATATTTATTTCTCTATCTCTAACTTGTTTATTAGAATTCTTAAAACTTGACATTTCTTCTAGCACATTTAAATGTACTTGATGTTGAAAATTTTTCGCAAAACTTTTAATAATTTTTGAGCTGTTTCTTTAAATACTTTGTTATAGAATATGTTGTCCTAACTTCTTATTATTCATGGCTAAGTGTGAAAGGGAAATGATTTTTTTCTCAGCTAACATTATGAAATGATAGTACTTGGCATTATAAATTTATTTCACTATGAAAGACTGTTTCTTGGAATGATCTAATCATGATAGGATTTCTTATTAATTTTTATTTCAGAAAAAAATAGTAAAAATAGTCATAACACTAGTTTTAAAAAGGAGTATAAGTGCTAACTTATCCAAGTTTCTGGAAAAGAGTTCTTGTTCATAAAATATTTAATGAGTTCAACATCAATAACACATTCAATCTCATCTGAGTAGGTTAATGGCTGTTAGAGGCAATTAACGTGACAAAATGAGTGGTTTGGGGATATGTTCTAAGAGGGATACTCTGCCCCTCCCCCCATTACTCTACAGTACTATCTTCTCTGATAGAGCATTCTCAATGGTACAGAGTCACTAGGCTGCTTTTACTGTGGCTTTTCCAAATTCCTATTTGTTTTCTGTTAGGTCACCTAAGAAGAAAAGGAAGGTTCAGCTTTAGGTGATAGACATAAAACTTTGAAATCTGTTGTTATCACATTATCACTATTCATCAACATTTGTACCTAAATCATTACTAGATTAAGTAGTATAAATTTTGATTATATAGATGAATCATTGGGATAAGTTATTATTTGAATATGCATTCCTGGGTGTCTCTGTGTTTAATTACAAATTAGATAAATTCAATTTATTCTTGATATTGACAGAATAACTGCAGTAACATTTTATTGAACATCATAAATCTAAGATTATGACCTCTATGTACTGTTAACAAAGGTCCAGTGTTTAAAAAAAAGTACATTTAAAAGCTGTTTAACAAAGATAAAGAACAGCTGGTGCAGAGAAAATGCCTGATAAAGTTTGGATTTCAGGTATTATTCTGAATTTATGAAGAAAAATAACCTTGAAAATAAAATTGCACTGAGTACACAGGTGTTGTCTTTTTTTCTTTCTTGTTTTTGTTATTTTCCCTCAAACTTGGTGATTCTCAAGGGCTACTTCTGGAATGTGGCATGGTAGTCACCACTGGCAGTCATCAGTTACCATGTTATGTGCTAGGAATTGCCTCTGGCATGCAAAGCCTGTGTGACAGCGCTTTGAGCTATCTGTCTGGCCCTGAATATGTTTTTTTTTTTAAAGTATAAAGTTGAGGTGTCATATTCGGGAGAATTCTATTTCAAAAAAAATCATTTCATCTGATACTTTAAAAATATAAAATGAATTGTATTTGACAATTTGCATTCTTGGGTGCAAAGTCAGGAGTAACCCTTGTACATTGCCGAGTGTGATCCAAAAAAAAGAAAGAATTTGTGTTATATGTAATGAAATATTATTTGAACTTTGTTTCAACATAAAGTGAAAAATGTTCAAAACTGTAAATACTATTTTATAATATTTTTATTTTTGCAGCCAATCTTATTGCAGGTAGGGCGCTTGCCTTTCACAGTGCTGACCTGACCAGGTTCAATCTCTAGTACCATATATATTCCTCTACACTGTGACAGGAGTGATCCCTGAGCACTGTGGGGTATGACCCTAAAAGAAACAAACAAATATATTTTTTACTTGAAATATCAGATGATCCTTAAATAAATAAAATGATAAAATATAAAGAAATATTTTATAAAAGAATTTAGAATAGATTTATAGTAATAAATGTATTTTTGATTGAATTTTACTGAATGAAATCCATTTAAAATGATAATTTTACTGAATGAAATCCATTTAAAATGATTCATACCCATTCAATAACCATGCATTTGACATAAGATATTGAGCTATTATCTCTGATGTATTTACTATAGCTTTATATTATAATATATGTTTGGTAACAATTTGTTGAATTGAAGTTAATTAGGAATGTATTTCCATCCATTTTCATTTATTCAGCATATTAAAGAAAATAAGTGGTTAAGTTAGCATCAGCAAACACTGCAAAAACCTTACTCAAAAGAAGAATGGAGAATAAGTTCTCAAATTCAAATACAGTTCATACAATTCAAAATGAACAGTGAACTTCTAAAAGGGGACTGTGGTAAAAGACTGAAAATAATTACCTAATTTATAATGATTTATAGATATAACTGAAACAAGAAAATTAAGTCTTGTATATTTAAGTGTATTATAGAAAACAATTATTTTGTGATTGTTTTATGAATTAAAATATCTGTTAAAACAGACTCTAGTACTTCGGTAATTCCTATAAAGTATCATAAAATTCTTATTGTAGTCAACTATAAATTATATTTAGTTGATTTAAGATTAAATCCAGACATTCATACATTTTTAGTACTTTACACAATTAAATTATTAAAATATATGATTTTTTTGCTTCAACTATATATATTAGGTTTGATTCTTTCATCCCTCTCGGAGAGCCTGACAATATACTGAGAGTATCTCGCCCGCACAGCAGAGCCTGGCAAGCTACCCGTGGCGTATTCAATATGCCGAAAGGCCGAGTGTAAGGCGCCCTACTGCTGTGCTATCACTCCAGCTCATATATACAACTAGAAATGTAAAATATTGTTGCACTATCATAGACATTTTTAGTGTGTAAATTACTGAGTGTAATATGATTTAATGATTTTGCATCTCTTCACGTTATCCTTTCAGAATGAGTTATGTTAATCATGATTTTATACATGCTATTTATTCCTATTTAGTATCACATGCCATATCAGTTGAAATAAAGCATTCTTCATTATTAATAGCCTTATCTCAAATATTTAAACTCAATTTATTCAAGTCATGTAACAGAAAGTCAAATCCCGTTAAACATCAATATATCATAAAGAGACTAACGTATAAGGTAAATTGATTTTGTAACAAATCAATATAGGTATGAATCATAGTATCAATAAAAACACAAAGAACTACAGCAGTCTACTTTTTACTCTCTCATACAAACACCAAAGCAAGCTTTTTAAAAGTGAAAACACATTAAAACTCTTAAAGGCAATTTTAATGACAAGTTATTTGGAGAGTCTTTATCTGCTGATAGCATAAAGTGTTGCACTATGGCATTTCCTTCGCAATACATTTTAATGCATTCTATATTCAAAAAACATTGAAACAAACCAGTACTTCCAAACAGCATAAGCTATGGGGATTAATAGGTGTGCAGGAAGGGAAATCAAAGGAGGCAATGGGTCTAAGGGACAGTGATGGGTTTTGGTACTTGAGCGTTGTGCTTATATTTTGAAGACGCATGAAATTGGGTCCCCTACAAAGCACACAGACATAAAAATGAATTTCAATAAAATTAAATATACCTAAAGTAAAAGACCCTATAACTTTTCACAAATTCTTATTCATTCTAGATAAAAATTATCAAAATATTCTTAAAATGAGGGGGAGGAATGACATCCAGTTTTGCTCAGGTCTTACTTGGGCTTTGTGTTCAGGATAATGCAGACAGCAGTCTGTGAGAGGGGCCGAGCTATATGTGGTGCCAGGGATCCAACTAGGGCAGCTACAGAGTACAGGGGTTAAGACACTGTGTCTTAACTCTCTCTAGGCCCGGTGACCCCTAATTTTAACATATATTTATTTAAAGTTGTTTTATTCTATATCGGAGTACAAATTTCTGGATATTAGCAATCAAGCTTCTAAATTGTAAAATGAAAGTAGAAAAACACGGACTTTGCAGTAAAGTAAATCTCAACTTTCACTTCCTTATCACCGCATGATAAATTCTGGCTTCTATTTCATAAATATATATATACATATATATATAAACTTTTGAGTAGTATTTATATTAAATCTTGAAAATCAGAAGTCTTCATTTAAAATTTTCCAAGTATTTTAATTATTTTTTATGTATAACACTTTTCTACTTGATTTCTTATATGAATAAAATGTTTTGACAAATAAACTTAAAAGTTTTTAAGTTCTGTTTTTTCTTTTAAATTTCATGTGTTTTTGTTAGTATTGTTGCTAAATACTTTTTATTTCCTTTTGTTTTGTTTTGGGATCACGCCTAACAGTCCTCAGTGGTGCAGCTGAAAAACTGCACTGTCATTCCGTTGCTCATTGATTGCTCAAGCGGGCACCAGTAACATCTCCATTCATCCCTGTTGTGTGCTAGTGTAGCCCAATCATGTCTGCTAGCTCCAGGAACATGAAGAGCAAGTTATTGTTACTGTATTTAAATCAATTATTAAATTCCATAATAATTATTTTTATTTAGGAAAAATCGTTATATGACTATTGTTATAGTCATTGTAACATAGTACTAAAGTGTTAAAGTTTATAATACTGATGTGAAAATTTATAGAACACCACCACAACCAAATTGCTATGACTATCCACCATTGTTCTCTTGTCAACTCTGATCTCACCTCAGGTCTTCCCACCTCTTCCCTCAGACCAAAGGTTTGTCATTAGTTGAAAATACCTAAATGCTTATCAATTATTTGTCGGCTACTTCCTTCTTGTCAGCTCTTCCACAAGCAGTAAACTTTAACACATTTCCACTCTGTAGATGTTCCGCAAAGTTTATATTTGCAAAATCTTATTTTCAAAACATCTTTTCACTGGTGGGTCCGCAAATGTACGGCAACATATTCTGGTCTTATCAGATTCAACTTGAAAATTATAGATAGTGAATTTTTACCAAGACAAAAATATCAATTTGAATGAGGAACCTGTGACCAAGTAGGTTGGAAGTAGGTATCAATTAATAAAATATTTTACTATGCTGTGGGTATTTCTCTGGTAAGATTATTCATTAAGTCCTAAGCTGAATGTGAAACTATAATAACAGTACAACTAGTTAAGTCATTAATTAATCCTATATGTAACATTTTTTGTAGTGTTATTTTATATAGTAAGTTTACCTTAAACTTGCTTATTGTGGACCAATGAAAAGTGAATCAGTTTGGAGCTGGAGCAATAGTACAGCGGGTAGGGTGTTTGTCTTGCACGCTGCCGTCCTGGGTTCGATTCCCAGCATCCCATATGTTCTTCAGCACTTCCAGGGGTGATTCCTGAGTGCAGAGCCAGGAGTAACCCCTGTGCATTGCCAGGTATGACCCAAAAAGAACAAAAAGAGAACAAAAAAAGTGAATCAGTTTCAGAATATTATCTTTGATGGTCTTATTGTAGGCAATAATAATAATTGGCATGTATTTTTCTACTTAGGATATTCCATCAAAAACACAATTAGAGAGCTGGGGGGCGGTAAGTCATCTGAGATGCTTGACTTATAAGCACAGTGTCCTGGTTAGTATCTCTAGCATGACTGCCAGATATAGACCTGGAGGTCCCAAGTACCACCAGTATTTTGTCTGGTCCCCACTTTGCCAAGGGCCCACTACATTATTTGGCCTGGTCAGCCCCGTGTTTCTTGAAGTAATCCCCATTCTCCCTGAACACTATTTGGAAGATGACCCCCCCAAAAAAAGACAATTTAAAAAATAAGCAATAAAAGAGCTGAAGAATAGTACACCAGATATAGCACCTGCCTTGTACAGGGCTGACCTGGGTTTGATCTCTGGCATCCCGTATGGCTTCCTGAGCACTGCCAGGCATTATTCCCAAAAGCAGAGCCAGGAATATATCCCGAACAATGTGGGATATCACCTAAATGTTTTTTTTTTAAAAGCGAAATAAATAGAAAACCACATAACAGTTTTACTTAACATATGTTAAAATAATTCTGTTTATTTATTATGTAAAAATGCACTAAAGATCTAAGCAAAATTTTGAGACCTTAAAAAGCTCTTGAAAAATGTATTCTCTTCTGGTTAGAGAGCAAATCAGGTAGGGTGCTAATCTTGCACACAACCAACCTGTACTTAGTATCAAGCACCCAATATTGCTGTGTGAAGACCCAGGAGTATGCTCTGAGCACCACTGGCTATGGTCCAAACATCAAATAAATCTATTAATAAGAAAAAGAAATAAAAATATTTTCTCTAACTATGGGATTTGAATGATTACCTGATCAAATTGTATTACTGTCAATTTTTGTGGTAATGTGTGGATCTTTTTCGCTATGGCAAGTGACTCTCACCACTATGTCAGGAACTTATTATATTAACAATATTTATCTCTGTCAAGTGGCAGCATTTCCCATCATTTTTTTAATATTTGATGAAAAACATAATGATTGTAGTCCTCTAAGGAGAAAAATTAGGAAGTGTGCTGAGTGTGGCTTTTAGCATCTCTAGTGTGTTTTATTTTCCTGTGATCCATCAAAAACCTCCAGCTGATCAGTATATCATGACTGCTGTAAAAAAAAATGGATTGCTTATTTTGACATATGTTACAATTGTTTTCCAATATGCTCAAAACAAAGTGGAATTTCATAGGTCAGCTTTGAAAGCCCCAAAGCTCAAAATGCTCACTTGATAACGTCAAGTCATTCTGTAAGGATGAAAAAAATGAATGAGAATGAGATGGGTATGCAATTTTATCCAAAAACCAATGCCTCTCCCTTTAGAGTTTGCTGATTATCATCTTTAGCCTCTATGTGGATATTTTTAAATAAGCAATATTATTAAATATTACTGTATGGCAGGCAGAAAATAAACTAATATTATACAAGATTTGCCTACTACTCATAATTAATTTGATATTATTCTCCATCCGGGCTTTATCTTGTTGACTGTGAAATAATCAAGCAGTAATATAATCAAGATGTTTGAGAATAGAAATCATGATCAGATTTACATGCAAGTGGCAGTCCCAGTGTAACCCAAAGATCTGTCTGCTCTGTTTCTTGAGAGGGTCAGTGAAGAGACAAGGTGGCAGGTAAAGGTTTAATTAGACCAATTCCGTAAGTCGGAAGATGGTAGATTCATGGTTAGATGGGCCATCTTTGAATATAGGGTCACACAGGAGCAGTTGACATAGGAAAATCTGGTTTTCCAAAGGGCAGATTCTTTTAAACTGATGTCACAGAGGTGTCCTATAACTTCTCTGGTGTACAAAGTTTCTCGGGTCATACTCTTATATCTGCAAATCTTGAGAGACTCCTAATTGACAATTCAGCCTGCAGTTTCTCATCCTTGTAATAGACTTTAGTGGTAAGGCCAAGGAAAGAGGAACATCATTACATTTTCAACAGCCCCTGCGAAATAAATTTTGTGTTCTTTCTTAATTGGTTCAGCTCTAATTGAGGTGGAGGGGGGCAGATCAAAAGGGTGTGACTATCAGGCTTGGTGTGCATTTAAAACTTCAAATGATTAGGTAGAGAGGTGCTTTGAGCTCAGCTAATTTGCTTGAAATTTTTTGGATTGGTTCTTAAGCTCATTTGG
Organism: Sorex araneus; assembly: GCF_027595985.1. Taxonomy (NCBI): domain Eukaryota; kingdom Metazoa; phylum Chordata; class Mammalia; order Eulipotyphla; family Soricidae; genus Sorex; species Sorex araneus. Next base: position 170,800,558 of record NC_073303.1, on the reverse strand, counting down.
ATGCCAATGGTGATAGGTGAGCCATGCCAGACAGAAGGCCACAGTGTGGAATCTGTTCAGAGGAGAAATGGGTTCTCTTTTGCACCCCTCCCCATACCACCCAGCCCTCACATTGTTGAGTCAGGTTGTTTAATTTTCACTCAAGGTCTCAAATGGTAATTAGAGACAAAATACAGTCTGCAGGACTCAAAAACAAGATTGCACAATGCATGTTGTTTGTGTACATATTTATGTATGTTTAAATAGGGATAGTGTTCTTATTATCTTTTTAGTATTTTAATACCCACTTCCATTCTCTTTTTAAGATGGAAAGAGACATTGATGATTAAACCATATTCTTTGTCAAGGAATCTGATTCTAGAAGTCATACTTTCTATGCCTATCAGGAAAATAATATTACGTGTTTTGTGAGAACCTTTCTACTCTCAATTGTGGCTGTTCTAGTATTTGCACACAAGCTCTTTTGCAGACGGGCCTAGATATCAAAGTTATGCTGCTAAAAAAGAGAATATATGTCAACTAATTTAATGACTTTGTCATATAAAAATTTGTCAAGCTTGAAATAATAACATCCTGGGCCGGAGTGATAGTCAAGCAGTAGGGTACTTACCTGCCATGCTACCAACCTGGGTTCAATCCCCAGCATCACCTGTATTCCTCCAAGCCCATCAAGAGTAATTCCTCAGCACAGTACTAAACTCTGAACACTGCCAGGTGTGGCTCTCTAAACCAGAAAACAAAAAATAAATAAAATAGCATTGTGCAGATAGTGAGATTTTATTCAAGTTCTTATGTAAACATAATGATTTATTTCTTTTCCTAATATAGAGTGGCATAAATTGTCCTCAATTCATTATGGCACATCTTCATAGTTGAACCCAGAATTAGAAAGAAAAATATTCTTATAAAAGTGTCAGTCTATATATTTTTTGCCACCAAATTTCAAATTATTTGGACTTTAGTTATTACTAGCAGAATATTTAGTTTTCACTTAGCTCAGAGAGACACTGTGCCCTATCAGTATATATACAATGGATGCGTGATTGCAGAGGAAATGTATGCAAATGTGTGCATACACATTACTATCTTTAAAATCAAAGTTATTGTGTGATTATGATCAGGCTTTCTGAAATCACATTAAATCACACAAGCTTATATTTCTTGTACAATCCTCAGAGTTCCTTGATGACCACCATTTTTCTCCACCTTATTATCTAGTCTCCTCGAAACCTTTGCAAGCTCACATTTTGCCAGTCCTGATTCCCTGCAAGGTGACATCGAAGATCTATTTGTAGCTTCCTCAATCTCCCTTTATATTTTACTTTTCCCAGCTTTTTCATAGAATACCTGTTCTATAATGTTCTTTCTGTTTGTTGAATGGATGAAATTCATGAATTTCTAAGATACTCTATAAAACTTTTCTCATAGGTTGAGTGTTTATTGCTTTCTTCCTTTGTTGCTTAGCATCATATACTTCTCAACATGAATTCAACTAAACTCAATGACCTAGAATTTCCATAAATTTGGAGTAAGTTACTACATGAATCAAAGGCATGCCAAGAAACAGATTGGATAATTTGAAGTATCAAGTTGTATTTAAAGAAAATTGAAATAGGGTCTATTGATAAATGTGAGGATGATATGTTGATTCCAGAGAACAGAAGAGTCCAAAGTCATTGACAAAGGAAATATTAACCAGCCCTAGCCTGAAAGAGTTAGCATAGGGCCAACTTGTGGTAAGGAATACAAACAAAGAGGTAGTTGTGTAGAAAGGGCTGTGGGCATGGGCTCTGTTTTTTAATTCACTGTATCACTGTCATCCTGTTGTTCATCGATTTACTCAAGCGGGCACCAGCAACTTCTCTATTACATTCAGCCCTGAGATTTTAGCAGCCTCTCCTTACTTGTCTTTCCCAACGATTGGAGGCTCTTTCAGGGTCAGGGGAATGAGACCTATCGTTAATTTAATTATGGAGTATAATAATATAATTGGCTAGGAATTCATTATTTTGTTCTGCTTTCTTTCTGTCTCTAGTAAATATTTCCCATTATTACTTGGTCTCATCCACAGGTCAGAGCTAGTTCTTGCTACGGTTATGCAAGTCAGTCTATCGAAATCATAGTTTATTACAGGTGAAGACATTTTCCTATCTTGCTAAGGTTTTTGGAAACATTCATTTTAAGAATTTAAAACCTTTTATTCCACATATATATTTTAATTTTTATAATGCAAATTATATATTTTTACATACAACTTTTAAATCACTGTAAGCAGTAAGTAGCACCGACGTATCCAATTGCTTAAAAGAAAAATTGGGAAACTCTTTGAGTTCTCATTTTCGTTATCTATATATATAGTTTAAATTTCCAGCATATTGTTTAAAATACATCTAATATTAGACTACGTGGGTTCAAAAATTCTAAAGTTTCCCCTGGTCCAAGTGTTATCTTTCATCAAATCAAAATTGTATCTAATTGATGAATTTCCCATGACTTAGTTATTGGACCCTGAATTGGTTTATAATCCCAGTGAAACTGGCCAACTTTCCATGTAGAATGAATGAGCAGCAGAGCCATATGCTGAGATGCGGATATCGATAGCTAATCATTTAGGATTAGTGATTTACCTTACTTCCTTTCTCTATTTTCTTTGTTCGTGTATTTTCTTTTCTTTTTTAATTTTTTTTTGGTAACATAGGACTAACAGTATTGTATCAGTTCCTTGTAAAATGTGAATGAAGGCATACATGTAAAACTCAGTAAAGAAAAAATGCTATATATTAAACATTATAAACTCCACTGCTCAATTTAAATATTTTAGTATTTTACACACCAATACCATTAGCATCAATGACTGTGTATAACTACTCACTGGTAAAACTAGGTCCTTATCTAAATACTTCAACTCTTTCCCTCATTCTCAAACCACTTCCTCACACAAAGAAATGCTTACCTGCAATTTGTTTTACCACATAGAGAGTGCAGAATTATAAATGATACAATATATTGCACATTTCTAGAAAATGGATCAATATCATGCATACCTTGAAAATGCCAACCATCTATGGAGTTACACTCTCCTAATATGTGACATAGCTAGACTTCCCTGAGAACAAATGCAGAATATTGGAAGGAAATCCAAACATGCAGCACATATTTCATCTGGTTCCTTTACCACTCGCAGCACTACTCGATTACTTATGCAATAGCTCTCACTTCTCTGGGTTCTCACCATGAAGCTCCCCTCCCCTACAGCTCCCAGTTAGCACTTCCCACTCTCCCCGTGGACTTCCACTTCACAGTTCCTCTCCCAGCCATTTTTTCTAACAGGATCGCTCTCTTCCATTTTTATACCATTGCTCTGTCTTTCATAGTGGCATCTCCCAACAAGGATGTGTCATTTTCATCAGCCTGAAAGATAAAATAAAATTTCCAGATCAGCAGGACCTGTAGGATTGAAAGTCTGCATTTATGAGCTATATAAAGCTTTTATGAAGCATATAAATCTGCCGGAGGAAATGCACCTGTGGAAACTAAGCAAGAGCTCCTATTACAGAAAGCTGTAACTCTGAGGCCAAAGGCCTAAACTAATAGAAAATGAATTTTCAGATATTGACTTTCTATAAGATGCTATAAAATATTTCTACCCCCAAAAGTAAATTGTTGAACTCTAGAGATTACTCAATTATTGTTAACTTTATGCTTTCAAAAATCGAATTGTTTTCATATCTTTTTAGTGCTCACATAGTCTAAATTTTAATTACTATCAAGTTACAAAGAATATAAAACTCAGTGTAAATACGTTAAAATATTAGCTGTATACTTAACACACTTCGTTTTGCAACTCTCGGAGTGATAGCACATCGGGTAGAGAGTTTGCCTTGCACGTGGCCGACCCAGGTTCGATTCCTCCGTCATTCTTGGAGAGCCTGGCAAGTTACTGAGTGTATCCTGCCCACATGGCAGAGCCTGGCAAGCTATCCGTGGCATATTCGATATACAAAAACAGTAATAACAAGTCACACAATGTAGACGTTACTGGTGCCTGCTCGAGCAAATCAATGAACGGGATGACAGTGCTGCAGTGCTACTGTTTTCCATATATTAAACTGGCAGAACCAGTATTTTGCCACATCGTAAAGCATATTTATTTTCTGTATACTGAGCTTGATTATTCTAAAATTGAAGTTCAGTGACAAAAGGAGATATATGATTGTGTTTGGATTTGATTAGAGATCTCTTCTGAAATATGTAACTTAATTAATCAATACTTATAGAATGCTAGCCAAATTCCATGTATCATTTTGGCTATCTTACAGACATTACCTTTTATTAACTAATTTTTATATCTAACCCTAAAACATGTGCAAATGTTGAAATTAATAGAATGCTTTTACTAATTTGAGGTTTGAGAGGAAACCATAAAACTACTATTGCCTGAAGATTTTATTCATAAATTAATTTTCATAACTTATTTTACATGTACCAGTAACTATACATATATTGTGGTATATGTACCACAGTATATACATACACCACAGTATATACATATACCATAGTATATGCATAGTTACTAATAGTATACTATATATACATATACATATACATATATGCCTGTATATGGTACATCCCATTCTTTTGAAATACCCTCCTTCATTAATGTTGACTAAATTAACACAAATCTACATGACTAGACTAGTAATAAAGGTCAGGAAAAAGTTAAAAAAATATGTTTACCAGTTTACTTTTTTACTTAGAGTTGATTGATTTTTTTTGTACTTTTTTTTAATACATTTTAGAAGTAGGTAGGAGTATTAGTCTTTGTCTAAAAATACAGTTTTGATTTATTGTTTTCATTGTTGATGCTACATTGTCTCTGGTTTGTATCCCATCTAGAGATAGTGTTTGAGTGATCATTGTTATTGCTTGTGGGTACCGTTAGTTATTTCGCCTTCACTGGTGCTGTTCAAAGGACCTCAGTTAAAATTATTTCTGTTATATTTGCTCATTTTGTCAAATCATTTTCTTCTCATCTAAAACTAATCTCTATAAGGACAGAAATAAAACTAAAATGAAGTTGACAGACACCTGCTACTACTGTAAAAACCGTAATCAATGACATTTACAAATTACAATTTTAGAGGTTTCTGTCATATAAATATAACTCTTTGTTTCCTAAACATAGGTGATTTTTTTCCCCATTTCAAATATCTTTTCATTTCCAGGTGCAATTCAGTAAAATTACACATGGAAACATGTAAGGAGAGGAGAGGATAAGAAAAGAAAAGTTTCTTTTCTGTGGCATGAATTCAGTGACAGTGACTGTGTAAGAGGCACCACTATTCAATATGAAGGACTAGGTCATGTACATGGGTAATTTTCAGGGATATATAGAAGCTGAACTTTGTTCCCTGCAAGTAATATGCTCTGTGTGCAGTTGCACAATGTCTTTGCAGACTGAAGAAAAGTTTTGGCAGAGAAGGAGATACTACAACTGGCCATTTACTGGTAGTTAAAACCCAAGCAATTTCCATGGTTTCCTCCAGCCTTTTGCTGTTGTTGTTCTAAGAAGTTTCTTTCTGATGTCTTGTCCTGTTACCTTGGAAGCTTTTCTTCTTAAAATAACCTGCTGACTGACTTCCAAAGACAGGAGAGTTCACATCTTGGTTTTTCTTCTTATGTGCTTTTCTGCACCTTAGAAGTAGACAATACTCACAAAGGAGGGGACCAAAGCTGACACAGTCCCAATTTGTGCACAGTGGGTGACTTTCTCAGCTTGGCCAGTTTGCCAGAACAAAGCCACCAAGGAGCCAAGATGTTATCCAAGGCAATGTAACCTATCCACTGGGGTCAAAGAGTGCACAGAAGATAATGCTGTTCCCCTGTCCTTGTGATCAGTAAAACTTGATTTATTTCACCTGACATTGGACTCTGTAACCCATGCATTTTTATTCTGGCACTTTATTTTCAATGATCATGTTCTAGGTAAAACTGAACAACATTTAAAGGAGGAATGAAAGGCATTTAGATGTATGCAAAGAAGAAGTTTTCTCCAGACTTTATTATTTTTCATTTTTCTCTCATGTTAGAAACAGTTGGATAAGTAGCGTGCTGTTCCAATGGGAAGGCAGTGAAGTGTGGAGCTGCCTGCCCTGTCAAATTGATAGAGTGAGATGTTGAACGAGATAATGGAAACGTTCTATTCAGTGAGGGCTGGAATAAAGAAGCCATTGCTAGACATTCATCAGCATTGATTGCCTTAGTGCTAGCTGCCCTGATCAGAACTTAGACTTCACAAAGGGGAAGTAAAACAAGCACAGTGATCCACTTGGAGAAGTGTCTTTGGCTTCCGTTCACCACTTAGTACATAGCAATCACAATACATGGCAACCCAAACACAGCTAAGCTCTGAACACAGAGCCTGGCAGCAGTGTAGGTTGATATTAATGTTCTCTGGTTTTACAGCATGAATATTTTACTTAATGGGAGACTCTAAGTGAATTTATATTTTGTTTAAAATCATATGTAATTTAGGAGATTTTTATTGATTTCTTTCTTCATTATTTGTGAAGATTATATTTATGAATTGTTTAATTTTCAGAAATGGTTTTGTGATAAATAGCTATACAAAAATGCAATTTAGTGGAACATGTGTGAGCCTGCATACTATAATTTATTTTCTGTAAAGGAGGTATTGAAAATATGTAAATGATATCCTTAGTGGTTTTCAGTTTTATTTTCCTTTAAACATTTACAAACTTTGTACGCCACAAAATATGTACATATTTTCACAGCACTGAATGAATATGGTAGCTCATCCATTTTCTTTGGAGCAATTTATACTGCAAGATGAAATGGAGAACTGAAACAATTATCTAAATCATTCAAACCAAAGGCGCACTCTGGCCTCAATCATTTAGATACAGAATTTCAAATCAAAGTGTTTCTTTGACTTGAATGATATGGAAGCTTGTCTCAATGCTCCATTATCTCTGACTATAGATTTCCAATCTGATTATGGGTCTAACATAAGATGGAAAAAATAATAACATATAATTGTGTTTTGAGAACATGGTTCATTCCAAAATCATTGTGTCAGGCTTTTCTCTTGCAGACACAATCTAAAAGGTTAGTCATTCTGAAGATGAGTGATCTCAGAAAGCCACTCGAATACTATTAGATGCTCCTTCCTCGGTTAGTTTCCTCTTCAAATATCTATTTGATTTCAAGAAATTTTAAATATTTTCTTTTAAATATAATGCTTTTCAACTTGCTGGAATACAGCAAATCATCTAATCATATCGATGAAAAATTTAAAAAAACAGCATTTAAATTAACTTGGCAGAATATATATGGTTATCATCTTTGTATATTGATTCACTAATTTGTATACTATAATAAAGCAAAACCAAAGTGCTCATAAAACAATTATTACTGTGTTGGTTATTGACATAGAAAGAACACTTTACAAACCAAATTCTGTTTGGTTCCTTTTTTATACTTTGTTTTATCTTCTTTTTTAATTACCAAGGTTGTCTTTGAAAATTATCTTGGACTTCTGAAAAACAAACTTATTTAATGAAAAGTTTGCATTAGAGAGAAAACAAAAACTGAAGTGAGGATGTATCTTCCTAGCTATAAGTATTACTTTCATATTTGTATAAAGACAGTAAAAACCTGAGTATTTCTAAAATTTCTGAAGTTCTAATAATTCTTTGCATTTTAAGTGATTGTAGATGCTATAATGTCATGTCTAAACTGTACTAATCATATATAACTTAATAAGAATTGAACTGTGTGTGTCTAAAGTTTTCAGTATGTTCCTAATCATTGACAGATATATTCCCATTTATATCATGTTACTGCAACCTGCACCTATAGCAAGCAAGATCAAATAGGTGCAATATTACACTATTCTTACTTTCTATCTCTTCGAAGTCAGGCAACCCATGAGTGTATTGATAAGTCCAATCCTAAATATAAATCATGTATAAAATAAGGCTTACAGAGTTTTCTAACCACCATGTATGTTTTTTTGTTTCTTGTTTACTTTTAAACCTGGAGAACCCCGAAAGATACTCCCAACCAGTGGCAGTAGGTCTAAGAAATTAAAAATATTATAGAATAGCAGTAGAAAAATATTTTAACTATGTCATTTCTGAAGAAAAATACCATTATTCTCTATTACCTCCATTGTTTCCCTGTTTTTCTTTCTCAATAAACATTTCAGATTCATGTTAATTATAATTTTTTTATCTTCTACCATACGTATAGTCCTCTTTTAAATCATCACTCTGATAATTTTCTAACTTTCACATTCCTTGTTGACAACTCATAATATTTTCTGTAGCTTTCAGTGAATATTCTAAATTTTTGTACAATAAAATGTTCATGTTGATTGAATTTCACTTAATAAACTTATTATTTCACATGTTTTTAATACATTGATCCTTGAAATAATCCTTAAATTGCATTTGCATTCCCATTTTAATGAATATTTGGGGAATTCAGAGACATAAATAAGCTATAGAACACTTGCTTTGTATATATGAGGCTCTTATTGTAATCCCTAGTACTTCCAAAATATAAAAATGGTTTCTACTTTTAAAGGTTATAATTGTGTCATTTAACATGTAGAGGAGTTTACAGGTGTTCTATTTCCTATTCAATTATCTCAAATTTAAGACAATGAAACTTTCACTAACACATAACCAATTTTTATTAGAATGTTTTTGATTCTATATTTCTGTTCATTGGTCCAACTATACTCTTTAACACTCTTATGGCATTACTTGAGAGTTGAAGACACTTATCAAGTTACTCCTGGAATTATTTTTTGAGAATTATGTAGTACTTTCAGGTCAATCACCACCAAATTTTTAAACATATGCTATAAATATCATATATTCCCTTTGTCTCTATTTATATCTTTTTTTTTTCCTTTTTGCATCACACCCAGCAATGATCAGGAGTTACTCCTGGCTTTGCACTCAGGAATCACTCCTGGTGGTTCTCGGGGAACCATATGGGATGCTGGGAATCGATCCCGGGTTAAGCCGCATGCAAGGCAAATGCCCTACCCACTGTGCTATCACTCCAGCCCCACCTCTATTTTCATCTTGATTAAATTGTTCAATGACTTTTGAAAACGTTATTCCAATATGTTCATAACTATCTTTAAATCTAAATAAATATAAGTCTAATAACACAAACCTAATAAAATTTAATAAATTTCATTACAATGGAATTAAATAATAAAAGAGTAAGCATATATTTGATTTTAGATTTGCAATAATGAATCATATTTTATTGGGCAAAGTCAAGTTATATAGATTCAGACTAAACAAAACCTATCCTAACAAAAATGTTAAATTTGGTATTTCAGTAAAATATCACAATTCAAATTTTATGTTATTTCCGTCAATATCTGAGAATTTTGCTTAATATTCTAGTACCCTACTGGTACTCTTGCCTGTGCACCTGGCTGTCTTCCCCGGCGCCCCTCTGCTTCAGCTTCCCTCCCTGCCCCGAGCAGAGCTCCTGTGGCCGAAGACCTCCGGAATCCAACCACAAACATGCTCAAGGCCCCTCTCCACATGTTCGGATGAGCCTCACACATGAAGGTACTGGCAGAGGAACCCAGGTGTGTGGGACCTGGGGATGAGACCTCCAAGCCTACTTGGATAGGGACTGGGCCTCTTCCACCCAGATTTCCTATTTTCCAGTAGCTAGGTGGTCAAACCCAGGGACTGCCGCGGCTCCGTGTAATTCCACCAATGGCCAACATCCAGAGACTGTAAAACCAAGCTCCCGGACATCTTATAGTGTAGTTGTCCCTCTGGGAGAACCTGGCAAGCTACCGAGAGTTTCCTGCCCACGTGGGAGAGTCTCACAAACTCCCCGTGGTTTATTCATATGCCAAAACCACTAACAATGATGGGTCTCATTCCCCTGATCCTAAAAGAGCCTCCAATGCACATCATTGGGAAGATGAGTAAAGAGAGGCTTCTAAAATCTCAGGGCTAGGATGAATGGAGACGTTACTGAGACCTCTCAAGAAATCCGACGATCAACAGGATGATGATGATGATGATGATGATTCTAGTACCCAATAATCTCTGCTTTTAATAATTTTATCATTTTTTAATTTAGTCAAAACATTTTATTAAATAGGCTAAAGAGAGCATGAGTGCAGATTTGTTAAACAATGTTGAAACAGATTTGTTCTCCCCTATTTCTTAAAGAATTGTGATTTACAAAGTAATTGATAGTTGAATTTTATATGTACAAAATGTTAGACCCAGCCCTGCCACCAGTGTCAATTTCTCTTTATCAGTGCCCTCCTGTATCCTGAGATTGTCAGGATTGTCACCTTGCCATGTACATTTTAGAGTTTGGTTTTCTTACTTTGAATCTTATGTTTCCAGTGTTGTTGACTCGTGGTTTGGACACACTGCTTCGCTGCACCACCAGAGTACCTGAGCCCTTGACCTCTGGTCCCCTTCATTATTTCCCTTCTTCCTCTTCTTAACCCCATCTGCATTGATTTTCTGCTATGTCCTTCTCCTTATACACTGGGGTAATTGGGGTAATAAAAAGGGAGGTTTAATAATCCTTCTTTTACTGCATTGAATTGCTTTGTCTTGATATTCTGTATACAACAAATAGACCATCCTATTTTTATCCTTTATCTGGCTTACTTCACTTAAAATAATCTCTTCCAGTCCCACCCAGGTTGCACTGAATAGCGTGTTTCATCATTACTTACTACAGCAATATTCCATTTTGTGGGTATGCCACATCTTCCTGATCACTTCTCTGTCCTTGATGTTTCCATCCCTTAGCTATTGTGTTAAGTGCTGCAATGATAATGGTGTGCATTGTCATTTTGAATTCCTCTTTTTGTACTATGGATATAGATACCCCAAAGTGGAATGGCTGATTGTATGGCAGCTTGATTCTTATTTTACTGTGAAATTTCCGTACTATTTTCTTCCAGAGTTGAGCCAGGCAATATTCCCATAAACAGTGGTTGAGAGATCTTTTTTCACTACATCCCAACAATTCATTGTTGCCAGTATTTTTTTCATATGTGCCACTCTCACTGGTATGAGATGATATCTCATTATGGTCGTGATTTGGATTTTTTCTAATTATAAGTGATGATGAACATTTTGTCCCGTGTCTATTGACCATCTGTCTTTCTCAGAGAAATGCTTGTTTATAAAATAAGTTCTTTATTAAGTGACATAAAAATTCTTCATCCATATAAATACGTCTAATTTTCTTGAAAATATCCATAATAATGACAAAAATATTTCAGTGTCTTATATTAATTATTCCACCATCTACAAAGTTTTGTTGTATAAAGTCTCGAGACTTATCTTAATGAGAGCTCCATGAATTAGATAATTTAAATTAATTTTAAACCACAAGAAAAGCGTCCAGGGAATTGTCCAGCATAACCACTTTTGTTCCTCCAAGTTTCTGCATCTATAAATGCGAACAAAAAAAACAATAAAAAAGTAGTAACTCTTCACAAAGTAAGTATAATTTTGTTATATTTATTAGTAATTTTTTAAAGTCACGCATTTAGAATATTACTACTGCTTTTTATTTCTACCATTTAATAAAATAGTGGGTCTATATTGGGAAATAAGCACATATATACACAGGCATTTGAATGTGTATAAGCTTATATACTTATATACTACATATAAGCATACATGTATAAATCCCAATGAAGTTATTTCACAACAGCATTTATTTTTCATTTTCTGTATCACTGTAGCACTGTTGTCCCATTGTTCATCGATTTGCTTGAGTGGGCACCAGTAATTTCTCCGTTGTGAGACTTCTTGTTGCTGATTTTGGCATATCTAATACACCACTGTAGCTTGCCAGGCTCTGCAATGCGGGTGGGATATTCTCGGTAGCTTTCTGCGCTCTCCGAGGGGGACAGAGGAATTGAACCTGGGTCAGCCACGTGCAAGGCAAACACCCTACGCAATGTGCTATCACTCCAGCCCATTTCCTGTATGCATATTTTATTACACATATTTTGAAATCACTTAACTAATAATGTGCAGTAAAATGTTTAAAAAAAGTCTATATATCCTCAGATTTAATATTTTTACACACCAACACATAAACGAGATGGACAAAAAGATACTTAAAATCTAACCTGGTTTTTCCCAATAATGAGATCAGGATAACCTATTGTACCTCCTGAGTCATCACGTATTCATATTTTAACGTTGGAAAGTTTAGCACCTTGGTTTTTAAAAAATATTCCATATACTTAATAGTAAAGACATATAAAATTATACCTTCTTCACATTTATAACTATCTTTTGAAAAGAATCTAGGATGGACTCCTTTGACATTTAACTTCATTCAAATGTCTATTTATTTTGTTTGTATGTCCCCTCTTTCACACAGCACCTTTGACTTTTAAGTTCTCTCAGCTCTGAAAATGAAAATTTTAACATTTTCCACGAATGACTGCAACTTAGAAAATGTTTCCTAGTAAATCGTGGTGATTGTTCCAGTTCCATTTCATTAGAGAAGGATTGATGAAAAAATAAAACCTAAGTTGGCTTTCCAACAACAAAAGATTATCGAACTTAAAAATAAATAAGTAAAATAAATTCTCTCAGATCTAATTCCAAATTCACGGTTAGTAGAAATATGGAGGGGAAATGGGAATTCAAAAATTCTATAGTTTTTCTATTATCTGTTATTACATACCATGATACTCTAATACTCATGAATACACAGAGTAGGCAAATAGACATTGGCTAGTCTGGTAACAGCAAACGTTTAATTGCCCTGTGTCTAACTTGCATAGCTTCACAACCAACTTTTGATATGGTAGTACAAGTATGAATTGCTAACATTTTGTGTTTGTTTATCTACTAAAAATTCTCTGTCTTCCTCAGTAATATTGTGTGATTTAGGTTAGCTTAAATTTTGAAGCAGAACACTGCAGCAATTGGTTAAAACAGGAAAAAACAAGTGATGTCTAGAATATGTATGATATACATTCATAAGAGTAACGCAAATTTTACTAAGATGAGTGTATCTCAAGATAACTTTAAGGTGCTTTCTTTTCAGCAGATCGACTTTAGGGGGGAGAAACTCCAAATCAATAATAGTGAATTTTTTGTTGAAATATTGAATGTAATCAAAGTAAAGTGAAAGTAAAGTGAAATTTACCAGTTACACATGCGGGGTGGGGGACTGGGGAGGTGGGGGGAAGCGGGGAGGTATACTGTGATCCCTGGTGGTGGAATATGTGCACTGGTGAAGGGATGGGTGTTTGAGCATTGTATAACTGAGACTTAAACCTGAAAGCTTTGTAACTTTCCACATGGTGAATCAATAAAAATATTAAAAAAAAGAAAGAATTTACAGGAGGCTGGAGCAATAGCACAGCAAGTAGGGTGTTTGCCTTGCACGCAGCCAACCCAGGTTCGATTCCCAGCATCCCATTTGGTACCCTGAGCACTGCCAGGAGTAATTCCTGAGTGCAGAACCAGGAGTGACCCCTGTGCATTGCCAGTGTGACCCAAAAAACAAAAAAAAATCTACATATATATATTTTTACATATATTTTTAACTTCATAAAAGACAAGGTTTCCTAAGTTAGAGTAAAGTGTTTAACATAAGCCTGAACAACAGCCCCACTAAGAATCAAGGTCTAACTTCAGGATTTCAAGATGCCCGGGTTCACCTCGGACTCCTGTGTGGAGAGAGATTGAATACACAAACAGGAAACGCAGAAAACTAGAACTCCAACTCAGAACAGCGACCAGTAAAAAAAAAACAAGGCGATAACTTTAAGGACAATATAATAAATTATTTATTGAAAGTGCATATAGCCAACTTTTAATGAAGAATAATTTTTGTTAATTTTTACCTAATTATTGGACTGGAGCGATGGCACAGCTGGTTGGGCGTTTGCCTTCCACGTGGCCGACCCAGGTTGGATTTCTCCATTCCTCTTAGAGAGTGCGGCAAGCTACTGAAAGCATCCTGCCTACATGGCAGAGTCTGACAAGCTACCCGTGGTGTATTTGATATGTCAAAAACAGTAACAACGAGTCTTACAATGGAGATGCTGCTGGTGCCCGCTCGAGCAAATCGATGAACAACGGGACCACATTGTGACAGTGATATTGTACCCATTGTCTCACCATACTAACAACTCACAGATATACCTTTTACAAGAATATTATCTCTTATATGAGTCCAGGGCCAAGCTGGACCACCACCAACAACACAGCAACACGAAAACCACCACACACTTTTAGTTGTTTTAATAGTCTTAAAATGGATGGTATTGATTTAAAAAATTACTGCATTTTTTTTTATCACACTACAACCACCGTCCCCTTGACTCTCTCTTGCTGTTTCTTTATGACCTCTAATCTGATTTTCAGTCTCCAACCCTCTGCTACCACCACCATTAATTAATCCGTTTTGGATTTTTCATGGTTTGATACTGGATGTCACTGTCTTTTGAGATCCAGATGTTACAGCAGAGCATTCAAGTGTGTAAAAGCACCATAAATGCCCAGTTTATGGGCAAACACTACAAATAACCAAGTGTGTGACTTCAATACCCAAACATGTAAGCATTGTAGCCAAGCATGAACTAGCTGTTCATCAAAATAGAGAACAGAAGGGAAGAGGAAAGCACTGGAGTGTTGACCTGGGGCTTCTCTAGGCAATAGTTGGCTTGAAAATTTAAGCCGGAGGCATTGGTGTTTTGGGGGTCCGTGATGAGGTGCAGCTCACCCCAACATTTTTCCAGAAAGCCACAGTTACTTTTGCTTTGGGTCATGTTTTGCCAGGGGTCTAACATAGAATTAGTGCATGGAAGTCTTGCTCTCCAACCCTTTATAAATTCTGCCCTTCCCTAAGTGAAAAATTCTTTTAAATAAAATTTTAAAAGGATAGTACTGTAGCACTGTCATCCTGTTGTTCATCGATTTGCTCGAGTGGGCACCAGTAACATCTCTATTGTGAGACTTACTGTTACTGTTTTTGGCATATTGAATACACCATGGGTAACTTGCCAGGCTCTGTCTTGCGAGCGGGATCCTTTCAGTAGCTTACAGGGCTCTACAAGAGGGATGGAGGAGTATAACCCAGGTCAGCCATGTGCAAGGCAAAAGCCCTACACGCTGTGCTATATAGGTTTATATTTTATGTGCATTTTAAGTATATGACATTTCCAAACTCAAGAAGATATTGGGGCTTCATTGTTAGTCAATGACTTGAGTGATTTCTTGATAAAGCTGGTGAATTTTGAATAGCATAAAAACATGTTCTCAATCTTTGTGTGTAAAAAAAGAGACATTTTTATTCAATCTACATATTAAAAGCCTTTCCCCTGCTCACTGTTTACAATAGCCACAATCTGGAAAAAAACAGAGTGCCCCAAAACAGATGACTGGTTAAAGAAACTCTGGTACATCTACACAATGGAGTACTGTGTAGCTGTCAGAAAACATGAAGTCATGAAATTTGCATATAAGTGGATCAACATGGAGAGTGTCATGTTGAGTGAGATGAGTCAGAAAGAAAGAGACAAACATAGAAAGATTGCACTCATATGTGGAATATGAAGTAGCTGGGAGGTTCAAGCTTGCAATGATGCAATTTCTGGCAGATATTTCTCTGGACTTAGTTAATAAAATACTAAAATATAGAAATCCAAAACCATGCGGCTGCTAGTGCGGCCGCTTGACCTCTTATCTCTCCATTTTCAGCAATGGAAAACATATTATCAAATGCTTCCTTTTCAGCAGGTCTGACCTAAGGGGGGAGAAACTCCAAATAATAATAGTGAGATTTTTGTTGTTGTTGTTGTTGAAATATTCAACATAATCAATGTTAAGTGAAAGAAAAGTGAAATTTATCAGTTACACAGGTGGGGTAGGGGGCTGGGGAGGTGGGGTTTTGGGGGAAGTATATGTGATTCTTGGTGGTGGAATATGTGTACTGGTGAAGGGATGGGTGTTCGAGCATTGTATAACTGGGACTTAAACCTGAAAACTTTGTAACTTTCCACATGGTGATTCAATAAAAGAATTACATTTAAAAAAATAAATTAAAGACTTTCTGCTGCTTTCTTAATTAATCAACAAAATATGAATCCTGCTTTGGTTTATAATATTTACCAATTTTATTTTATTTATAAAAATAAAATAAGAGTTTTTATTTTTATTCGGGCCACACCAGATGATGCTCAGGGGTTATTCCTGGCTCTGCATTCAGGAAGTACTCCTTTTGGTGCGTTGGGGACCATGTGGAATGCTCTGGATCAAATCCTGCTATTTGCATGCAAGGCATGTGTAATACCCACTATAGAATCACTTTGGTTCCTAATATTTGCCAACTTCTTTTGCTATAAATACTAGTAGCATAACAGATTTTGAGCTACTCATGTGCCATAACTGTATCTTAAGTTGCAAAGAGATACACAAAAAAGCACAAAGCATGTGGTATTTCCTCCATACAGTCATTAAAAATGTTAAGGATAAATAAAATATTGAAATGTAGTTAAATGTCAAGGAAGCAATAAGTTTTGACTATATATTGCCTAAATATAATTTAAATTTTACTTATAATGTAATTTAATTTTTAATAACACCTGTCTTTGAGAAGCTGGCCAAATTTGTAAAAATTTAATGATTGCATCTAGCAAGTCAATACCAGCTTTTCTCAAAATCCCACTGGAATAGGATGAGAACTTATTTTACTAAGTATTTTTCTGGCATGCTATTTAATCTCTCTGAGACACTTGCTTCTTCATCAGTAAGAATTAGATATGTAGAACCATTAGGAAAAACATTTATAACATTATAACTACAAATTGCTTACTTCTTATTTTAAGAAATACGTATATAAGCACAATAAAGTCCATATTCCATTTAAATATTCCATCATATTTAAGGATGCTGTGCTTTTAATATCAGAATTAAGATTTGTTTCAAAAATACGACATGAAATATTTTAAATGTTTAAGTGTATTTGAGCTTTTACACATCTTTACTTGTAGAGACGATATAAAATAATAATTATCTCTATGAATGCTATATAGATTTTCCCTATAGTGTTGCCCAAGAAAAAATATTCAAAATATATTTGATTGTATGGTACACTTTGACATTTTAAAGAAGAATATTTATATAGAAGAATAAGAAGAATAATTCCTATTCATAACTTTAAATTTTGCCAAGCTTTCTGTGTATCACGTAGTAAATAAATGCTTTGCCAAACTCCTTTCTCTACCCTCCAGTATTAAGTCTGAAGAGACTTTATTATTCATGCACATGTTCGAAGGTAGCTGTTTCTACCTTAATAGAGCCAAAATTGTCAACTTTTCAAACAGTAACTTGTTTTCTATGCCCTAAGGTTTGAAAGAAAATAGTCTCGTAATGGAAAATAGTAAGCTGACTTTCTGAATGCATAAATGGTTCAATTCTTTATCAGGCTACACTGTGCTACCTGTCTGAGGGTGGTGAGATGGTCTTCTAAACTACAGGGAATGAAGTGTGTGGATAAATATACCTTATATAATAGCAGTCACTATTTCCCTTTGGATTTTTGCAGTCTTAAATTGAGCCCTTCAGACTTGGAGATGTGGCAGTGCTTAAATTATAAGCAACATTAAATGTTTTTAATATAATAAAATGAAGAGAAAATTATGTTATTTGAAATATTTTGTGTTATATTTCTTGCTAAATATAAAACTTATATCCTAAAGAATAAATGTATTCACACTGTGAGAGAATCTGACAGGTAAGCAGGGATGCCAAGGAGGTATTGTATTGCTAATCAAACAATCCCACTAATAATAAAAGGTATTAGGGGAATAGTAGAGAGAAGTAATGCATTTTCTCATTGATTCATTCACACCAGTTAAAGATGAGAAAATTAATAATCCATTATAGAAAGTATCTAGCTAAGCACATTCAAGACTGTAAAGTTTTTACTACCTTCGTATCATATGTCTTAAAAAATACCAGGTCTCATTTTATTAAGGTGGATATATGGGAAAAGATACTGGGAATTTCATGCTGAAGTGTGCTTAATGATCTATTTTCATGACATTCCTTTGGGTAATCAGCAATTTTATTGCTTTAATATTGTAGAAGTGCTACATTATTTTTGAAGGGGAAATAGAGGAGAAAACCAACATTGGATCAATGACTTGACATTGCTAGTTAACTTAAAGCATGAAAACAACATTTAAAATTTTAACTAGCAGCTCTTCATCAATAATCAACAGCGGTGCTCTAATTAACTGGCAAAACATTTCCAGTGTCTTAAAGAATTTCTCTTCATCAAGTAACATGCATAGGGATTTAGTATTATAATCTTGACAAAGACCAAATGAGAATAATATGTTTAAAGACGGGTGGAAGCAATGATCCTTTCAACACTGTTTTAAACAAATTGCACATGTATCATTTCATTGTAGAGTCTCAATCTAGGGTTAAAAGTTTTATATTAGAACTGACTAAAGTAATTTCAAGCATAGGTAAATTTTTCTACATTATAGAGTTCTTAATGATCTTGCATCTGTGCATTCACGTGACAATTGTAAATACACTTTTGCAGGCTTTTCTGAGTAATATCTAAAATGTGTTCCAGTCTGCATTTCATTCAAATTAGAATCTTCCAGTTCTCTCTTTGCTGCTTTGCAGAGGCAGAATCTTCGTAGGGTATACACTCCCCCCACCCCTTTTTTGTGGGATTCTTCTGACTACCATAAAACTCCCCTTATAATCTTTCCATATTTCACTTCCTCACATATTTCAGATTACTCAAATGTCAGTCACACAAAGAGGCATTTTCTGTTCACTATATTTAAAATTGACAGCTTTATTTATGTAGCTTTGTCCACTTATAATCCATCATGTAGCATTTTTTATTTATATATTTCATATATGCTCCCTGCTGGAAGTAGAAATTTCCACTGATACCAGGAAGTTTAGTCTTCTGGTTCCCAGCACAGCGTCTTACACTGTCTTTCAAAAAATAAAAAAGATTAGTTGAATGAATTTTATGTTTTGTGCAGTTTGAGGATATCATTATTGACATAGTCTAATACTGATATTATTTATTATTCCTAGAATTTATCAATTAGAAATTTTGAAATAGATACAGTACCATTGGCTTAAATTTCTTTTTGTGTGTGTGTGGAGGTAGAACTGTATGGATAAATAGCAGAATGTAACTCACAATCCAGTTGTCCTAATTATTACTAGCATAACACTTCAATTGTAGATTATAATTATAATTATTTTAGAAAGTAGAAAAAATTATTAGAAGGTAGATAAGAAAGGAAATAATGTAAAATATTTTATACAAGGATTAACAGTAAGATTCCTACAAAATTTCAGAAAATATGTTTGTAATATGAATTATACAAATATCATGAACTGTATTATAAGGGGGAATATTTCAATGTTGCCAAAACTTAAGCTTAGAGATATTCTTGGAAATTTTGTTTGGAGTCCACATCCTTACGGCAATTGCCTGGTGTGTGTGTGACAACCAGCCTATGAGTCATCTTCCCAGAATTATGATATCTATAGTGGATTATTGACAGAAATTCAACATCATGGACAGATTCCTTGAAGTAGCAATAGTTTAACTGACATCAAAGGACGGTTGAGTGAGTAGGTGAAGGAGAAAAGATGGGAAGTACTTGATAATTCCTTGGAAAATGTTTGCAAAAAGGATATGACAGATCAAAGCACTTGATATTGTGCATTCAATTCCACAAACACATAAGCTTTTTATTAACTTGAACCTATATTTAAAGTGATTTTTAAAGACGATTCATATCAAGCATGATTATATCTACAAATTCCTATTAAAATAAATGTATATAGTGTGAAAATGAACAATTCCTTCAAAAAGGAAGAAGCTGATTGTTGAACATTTTAGGTGCTGAAATTTTCTGTTAATAAGAGGGGAAGTATTCAACAACCTGTTTTTGTTTGTTAGTTTCTTTTGGGGCACAATGAGTAGTGCTCAGGGCTTACTGCTGACTCTAGAGTCAGGGGTCATTCTTGCTGATGACCAAGATCAAGCAATGCAAAACAAATGCCTTGGCCCCTGTACTATCTTTTTGTCCCCAACTCAACTTCTTCTTTTTGGCTATCAATATCTTAAATTTTATAGGTATATTTTCTTTAAATTTTCAATTTCTATAACTAATTGACATCTCTTTTAATATAGCCACGCATATAGCCAGTGTAGGAAAAGGGTACCACAAACTTATAAAACACAATGATAATTGCTAATCATATATGAGTACATATGCATGTATGCATACATATATTCATATATATAGATCTATGTGTGTATATACACATATACTTAAGTATGATCATCACAAAAATATAAAAATGAATCCCATATTACAATTTATGGACCAGAAGTCTACTGATTCTATATATTTACTAATGTAAATAGTGCTTTAGTAAACCAATATAAATACATATATATGTCAAATTAGTAGTAGCACTGTAGCACTGTCATCCCGTTATTCATCGATTTGCTTGAGCAGACACCAGTAATGTCTCCATCGTGAGACTTGTTACTGTTTTTGGCAGATCGAATGTGCCACGGGTAGTTTGACAGGCTCTGCCATATGGGCAGAATACTCTCAGTAACTTGCCAGGCTCAAATTAGTATTTTTTAAAATTCTTTCAGTAGATATCAGTATTATTAATATTTTTCTGGTGTGATGTGTATGAGAACATACATTTGAAGAGATATTAACCTGTAATACTAAATCATATACAATGTTGTAAACAAACATTTTAGAGGTATATATGCCTATGATCATGTTTAGTAACGAAATTTATCAACTGCTTTAATACAATGGCTATATAATGAGGATTTGCTTAATGTTCTCTGGGAAGTTCTTGTTTCTCAACATATCCATTCTTGGAAGAAATGAAATGTGCATGCTTATGTGTGAGGTAGTATAAATATTTTATATGCAGATAAAAACCAATATATTGTAAAAGATCACAGTCACCCTGTCTTAATATTTTGTTCATAAATGTAGACTTTTTTCATTTACCTGTTATTTTAAAATTTATGGTTAAAATAAAAGTTCAACTAGCTTTCCTTATATTTCATTTAATCTTTTTTTTGTTTTTTGCTTTTTGGGTCACACCCAGCGATGCTCAGGGGTTACTCCTGGCTTTGCACTCAGGAATTACTCCTGGCGGTGCTTGGGGGACCATATGGGATGCCGGGGATCGAACCCGGGTCAGCCGCATGCAAGGCAAACACCCTACCCGCTGTGCTATCTCTCCGGCCCCTCATTTAATCTGTAACATCAAGTTTCAAGCATATGATGATGGCTATCATGCTGTAGGAAAAAAAATTGAGTAAATTATGGTCTTCTACCATGTACACCCAGCGCAGAGTCATACCTCAAATAATGACTTCCCACTTTTTGTCCAAGGTCAGATAATGTTCTCTATTAATCAGAAAAAATCATCTTTGATAACTTTCATTCCATATTATGCACTTATATGAGTAAAGAAGAAAATACCTTTTGTAAGCTCTGATTCTTAATAAATGATGCCATTTTGAAAACGAATGTTGTAAAAATATTTAAGTCCAAGTTCTTCCCATAGGTATCTAAGTGGTGAAAAAATAATGACAATGATAATTGCCATGTCTAGTATATGGATTTAAACTTTTTAGTTTGCATTTGACTTTCCATTTATAACCAGGAAGGTTAATTGCTGTTAGTCTTCTGTGATTTTGTTACACAACCACTGTGAATAGAACACTACATGGCACTTCCTAACTTAGCAGTGTCCAATTAAATCCAATACTGTTTAAAGAGATAAATTACTACACTTGGCTTGAGCAAAATAACTTAATAAAAATAGTTCAGAGTGAGTTAATTCCCTAATTTTGATATTGCTGTAGGATAAAATGAGCGTAACTTGCTTGGCTTTTGTTTTGTTTTTATATCCTTGTGTTTATTTTCACTTAGTTCAACATTTATTACCAGATCTCAAAATGTGCTTAACTGTACAAGTGCAATCAAGGGCATAATAAAGTTTTATGAAAACTAATCAAACACCTTACCATATTTTAGCACACTGAAGATTTATGCATAATTTAATGGGATTAAGTAACCAGAATAGAGATAGAGTTATATTTTGTTTTAGAATGTAAATCCAACCAAATATCTAAAATAGTATATTTTTCTTCATGTCAGAATGAGAACTAGAGACAGAGTAATAGTATAAAAACTTCTCGTTTCTTTCTCTCTATTTCTTCAGTCTTAGGTGTCAAAGTTGGATTAATATTAGTCACTACCTATTTTTAATACTTCAAATTTATGGTAATAATGAGTGACATTTGGTTGTCATATTTGCTTCTAATAAAACATCTGAACTTCGTATTTTAACTATCAAAAAATACCACCTATTAATCATCTTACCACAGATGACATACTGGGTTAAAAATAAATACCTACAAAATTATGTGAAATATTTAAATACTATTCTGAATTTATATTTCTCTTATTTTCATATATCTGGACTAAATACAATCCCAACATTTTTGTCTCTATTTCCTTCAAGTTTGAGTATTGGTATTGTAAGTTATATATTGGTTTAAAACCACCAAATTTATAAATCATTAGCCAGGATTAAGCTCTGATCACCACTGGGTGAACCCATCAAATGTGTGTATATATATATATATATATGTATATGTACACACACAAATATATATGTATACAATATATGTGCATACACACATATATATACACATATAACACATACATACATGAGTGTTTGTGTGTAAGTGAGAATGAGTGGTGTTTTCTGTGGGTGGTAAGGTCTGGGAATATTATATTTGAGGTTTGAGAATTTTATTGAGCAAAGAGAAGAGTCATTTGAAAGTGGCAATGCAAAGGACAGTTTCCTCCTGGCCATGGATAAAGTTGCTTTCCAAACTACCACTTGAAAAGTTTAGGGGAGCATATTCTCAGGGGAGAAGCAGCATACAGTAAATAAAGAAAGTAAGGGACACAGATAGTGTAAGATTAAAAAAAACTAAAGGAAACAGGATTAAGACATTTGTCGTGCATGTAGCTAGCCTGGCACCATAGGTGTAACCCATCAGTCAGCTCTGAGACCTGCCGAATTTGGCTGCAAAATAAAAAAAAATACCCCATCTCCAAACAAGAAAGAGGCAAAGTAATGCAAACATATTTCTTATTTGGATTTGCAAGTAATTCAATATTGCCTTCATACTAGCTATTTACCTGCAAATATATTCATATATACATGAATATTATTAAGTACTAACTATATGACACATATCTACATATAAATATGATCTGAATATACATTATTAGATATAACAAGAGTCTCTTGCCCCCATGCCTAGCTGTCTTAACCAGGGCCTCTTGGAGCAGGGCGGGTTGAGTTTCCCTCCCCGCCCTGAGCAGAGCCCCAGCAGCCAAAGACCTCCGAACCGAGCCATAGCATGCTCAAGGGCCCTCTCCACACTTTCGGACTAGCCTCACACATGAAGGAACCAGCAGAGGAACCCAGGTCTGTGGTACCCTGCTTGGAGTGAGATTGGGCCTCCTCCACCCAGATCCTCCATTTTCCAGTAGCTAGGCAGTCACACCCACAAACTGCCCCTGACCTGGCGCCCTATAATCCTATCAATAGCCAAGATTCAGAGACTATAAAACAAAGCTCCCATAAGCGACCTCTTATTGTCTAGTTCTCCCTCTTGGAGAACCTGACAAACTACCGGTAGTATCCTGTCCACACAGCAGAGCCTGGAAGCTCCCCATGGCATATTCAATATGCCAAAAACAGTAACAATGATGGATCTCATTCCCCTGACCCTGAAAGAGCCTCCATTGTGGAACCATTGGGAAACATGAGTAAAGAGAGGCTGCTAAAATCTCAGGGCTGGGAGGAATGGAGACGTTACTGGTCCCACTCGAGCAAATCAATGAAAGACAGGATGACAGTGATACAGTGACACAGTGATACAGATATATCATATACAATCTAAATGTACACAAATGCTTTGTCCATTATAAAGTATTCTATTGACTTCTAGTAGTCTCCATTTTAAATTAAGATATTTTCCCCCAGATCATTCAGCTTATAAATGGCTAATTTGGTGACTATATCTAGTCCAGGATTTTGGACTAATTATTTCCTGATATTTTTGTCAGACACTCATAAGTGTTATTGAAACAAATAATATGAAATAAACTTGTTATTTCTTGGATTTCTATAGAGGCATTTTTAATATTTCCCCCCAGGGGACTTAATCGACCTTAAACTAAGTGCTGGAAAAGTAAGCCAAGTCATTAGTAAGCTCATTTACCTAATTTGGATAAGACAGGACACATTTCTACTCATGCACCTGATTTTTCTTTTCTTTTTTTTTTTTTTTTTTTGCTGATTTTTATTTTCATTCAATGAATGCTGCAGTTGCCACTGGTGAAGCAGAAGTGAATATAAGACACATTTCTTGCATTTGATGGATTTTGGTGGAATGTCAAAAAAGGGACGGGGTGGGTAAGATGAAGAAGCAGGCATGGAGTCAGTGGTATGGTAAAGTGGACACTCCGTGAAGGGTGTGACATTGAAACACTTTGTGCATGAACCTCTGTAATCTATAGTATTGTAAATCACAGTGCCTAAAAAAGAAGGAACTGAAAAAGAAACTGAATAAGTAATTGCACAAATAAATAATTGAGTTGGACACTTTGAAATAAGTCCTCGACTGGATTGAAGGATTAAATATACTTTTTAGAAATGTCATTAAGAAGCAGCACTAAGATGGGGCTGGAGTGATAGCACAGCAGGTAAGGCGTTAACCTTGCACACAGCCAACCTGGTTCGATTACCAGCATCCCCCGAGCACTGCCAGGGGTAATTCCTGAGTGCAGAGGCAGGAGTGACCCCTATGCATCACCGGGTGTTGCCCAAAAACAAAACAACAACAACAACAACAACAACAAAAAAGAAGCAACACTAAGAATATGTGGGCATTGAAATTAGGTGCACACATACATGTATATGGCATGTGTATATATATCTCATAGCTTTTAGTGTTGCACTTTTTTTAATATAAATTTAAATTTATCTCTCTACCTATGTGTCTCCTTAAAGGTGTTTGAACATCTTGATTAAGCTTTTAGCTATAAACATTTTTTTCCGTGGGATTTGCTTTTTATTCTAACAGTTGCTACCAAATTTCATTTAATTAAAAAATTAAGACACTTACTTTACAATACTGTTCATAATAGAGTTGTTTTAAGCATATAATGTACCAACATCTGTTCTAATCTACCACCAATATCCCCTTTCCTCTGCCAATGTCCCTAGCTTACCGCCACTCCCTAGGTTGCCCCCTTGGCAAACTTATAACACATTTATTTCATATTATTTGGTTCAATAACACTTAGAAATGTCAGACAAAAATATCAGTAAATTATTAATAAGTCAATTTGTCATGAATGATTGCTATGATTTTGATCTTTCTTAGTTTTTTAGAGGGTAACCATATGCATATGTTTGGTGCCATACTCACTGCCACAAATGGAAGTTTTTCCTGTTCTTTAAAGGAGCTCTTTTAATGCTTCTTACAAAACCAGTTTTTAGGCTATGGCTTCCTAAGCTACTGCCTATTCATGAAGTTCTGAATGATAATCTATCTGTTTAGACTATTCTTGGTGAGGTGTTCCTTTCATTGAATTTTTATAGTGTATGTTTCCATACCCATCTAGCTAATAGATAGCTAATAGATATTTATAGGTTCTACAAACCTATCAATATTTTATAGGTTTTTTTTTTGTAACTTCTAATTTTGGTCTTACTGCTTTCAATATTCTGTCTCTAACTTTGGATTTTGTCATTTTGAGTATAATGTAATGAGAAGATGATTTTATTATTATTATTATTATTTGCTTTTTTGGAAGGTCACACCTGATGTCCAGGGGTTATTTCTGGCTCATGCACTCAGTAATTACTCCTGAAAGTGCTCAGGGGATCATATAGGATGCTGGGAATCAAACTCGGGTTGGCTGCATATGAGGCAAACATCCTAACCACTGTGTTATCTATATGTATCACTGGAGTGATAGCACAACGGTTAGGGCATTTGCCTTGCACGAGGCTGACCTGGGTTCAATTCCTCTATCCTTCTCGGAGATCCTGGCAAGCTACTGATAGTATCCCGCCAGTATGGCAGAGCCTGGAAAGCTACCTGTGGTGTATTGGATATGCAAAAAACAGCAACAACAAGTCTCACAATGGAGACCTTACTGTTGCCCGCTCGAGCAAATCAATTAACAATGGGACAACAGTGCAGTGCTACAGTGCAGAGTATGTGTCTTGGAGTTTTTCTAGTTGGTTCTATTTTTGCTGGACCCTTTTGGTCTCTTGAATCTTGATTCCTATTTTCCACTACACTGGGCAATTCTTATGGATTATTTCTTTAACTATTGTTTCTTCACCACATTTCCCTTCCTATTCTTTAGGGACTCCAGTGATTTTTATAGCATTCCTCTTGAACTCATCCCAAGGTTCTTTGGTTTTCTGTTAAGTGCTTTTCAGACAACTTTCCACCTTTTGCTGTTTTTCTAGCCATTTCCTTCTCCAGATTGGAACTCTTTGACCCTTTCTCAGCTGCTGTTATTCTGCAATTCAGCGTATCTATTGAGATTTTTTTTAATATTATCTAACATGCTCTTTATTTCTGTCTTTTCTGATTGTAGTAACTTTTATTCATTTTGACAGTTGTACTTTCTTGTGTTTTGCTGACTACCTTCTGCTTGCTGCTCCCACCATCCCAAGTTTTCCTCCAGCTGACATCACTGGGCCTATTCCAGAATGTGAGGCAGAGCGTCTTCCCACTGGGTGAATCTCAGCACCTGCACACCAACCAATGCCATATTAAGGTTCCACCCCACAGCTTCTGAGGTGTGTAACCATAAATGCAGTTCGGAGGCAGATCTACTCAACAAATTACATGCTGGCTAAGTAATTCGGGAGGACAGGAAGAGACCAATTTACAGCCTAATTCCTTGCATCTTCTAGGATTTTTTTTTTATTTAACCATCCAATTATTTTTAATATGAATCGATGTGTATGTCATGTATATTTATTTATTGTTTTTAAATTATTTTTAAATTTTATTGAATCTCCATGAGATAGTTACATGATGTTTTACTGCAAAGACTCACCCCCAGGTAGCAAGAACACCAGAAAACCAATGGGAAAAACACATAGAATCCCACCAAGTTCAGTGACCAAAACAATATTGCCAAAGATACAAACAATGCTGACTATCTTAGTAACTTCTCAGACAACATCGTTAATGACATCATGATGAGGATGATCACTGAGTTAAAAATAATGGTAGTACCAAATGTTATTTTGAATGTATTTCCTAAGTGAATTCTTAGACTCAGATCCAATGATCATAATATTTAATCTGGAGCAGTGATAAATTATTAATAAATATATATTTGATCAATTTTATAGTTTGAGATTTTTTGATATTTTAATAAGCAGTTCATTTTTTGCAAATAGCTTCTTTTATATTAAATAATAAAGCATTATGTGTGAGCTATAGTGTCATGGAAAAAATTAGTACTATCATCAATATTTTTTGTAGATAGCAAATATCTCTGCCAGGAAGTAATCCATGTACTAATATAGCCTAATTATGAAATATTTCACAAAACATAATTTACATTAAAAAATAAACAGCTATATTTATCATCTCTTGCTCTAGTATCTATTATAAAGTGAAGAAACAAGACATGGGAATGGAAGCACATAAGAGCATGTACACAGGCGTATGCATGGAGACACAGCACACAAGTTCTTATCCTTGGGTTAAACTTGAATATTTTTTAAGAAAAAAATGTTTTTCAGCAAACACTCAGTGAATGTCAGCAGTTACTCTTCCCTGTGCTTAAGAATTACTCAGGGGGATATACGGGATGCTAGGATCGGTCCCAGGTCGGCCTTGTGTAAGGCAAGTGCTCTACTGCTGTACTATCAATCTGACCCCAAACTCTAATCCTTTATATTATCTATATTTGGAACATCCACTTTGTACTGGAATCAGTTATCCAGCTTTGCCAGTTTATGTATTTATTAATAATTCACTTTCATTTGAACTACATATGAAAACAACAATATAAAATTAGTTGAGTTGATTGCCATATAATTTTGAAGAGATTGGAATATATCAGAATTAAATATGTCCTCTAACAATGCATAGGACAAATGTCAATATTGTTTTATGGAATATATTCTCAGAAGAAGTAATAGCAGACAAAATGGAACACAGATGGATTTGTTATATCTAGGTAGAGTGAGTAGTCCACTCAAAAGTGATTCAAAAGTTGAAAATGTTTCAGGAAATGATGGGGAGCTGCAATGAAAAGATAAGGAATTATTACAGAGAATCATAAATATTTGATTAAATTTTAAAATTTAATCTAGTACAGGTATGAATATCTTGAATATATAGTATAGTATTTACACATTAGTAAATCTTAATGAATAGTAACATTGAAACAATAGGACAAAAAAATAACAAAACATTTCTACCTACAATTGTCATTGCTTAAGTTAATGAAAGGTGAAACATAGTAACATAGTGATGATAACAAATACTGAATTAAAATAATAATATTTGAACTTGGATGGGGAAAGAGAAATGTCTATATCAAAACAAATGTCTATATCAAAAAATAAATGTTGAATAGCAAGTACCGAATAATGCTTTACTTACAATTTCAAACTCATATAACACAGGGTAGAGGTATTTAATTCCCATAATTAATAATTATGTGAGAAAACAGAGTCTTCAAAACTTTTAACCTCAAGAATATTCAAGCGTTAAATGGAGAATGGAACAAAGCTGTAATAACTCTACACTTTATTTTTTTTTACTTTGGGGAGTACAAAATTTACTATGCAAACAGTTAATTTTGTTTGCCTTTTTGTTAAGCATCCTCCTTTCTGTGGCTAAAATTATTTTGCTTATTAAAATTGTAATGTTTTCCCTTTTATATCTTAATCTACTCTTTATAAAAGAGAGTATAGGAGGAGTGGTTGAACTTATGAAAGTCTCCAGTATCTTTTTTTCTCTCCTCTCTTTTGCAGATAAATCTGTAGCTAAACCTTCTCTTTATTTGAAATCTTATTTCTCTCTCAGTTGCTCTTGTATAATATTGATCACAGTGTATTAATTACTCTGCTTTCTGGCTACATGCAGATGCTCATCTTAGTGAATCTTTAATGAAAACCACTTTCTCATAGGTTCCAACATTTTTTTTGCTAATTCTAGCTCTTTTTATGATATCTGTAATACATCTGAACTTAAATTTAATACCTTTAATACCTGCAAATTTATAATTTAATTTATAGTTAAAATAAGTTAAAAGAGTAGATACGCAATGATTAAATATATTTTTTAAATCATTTTAAAGTAGAGTCCTTGGCATATCCAATACGCACGGGTAGCTTGCCAGGCTCTGGCACGAGGGCTCGATACTCTCAGTGGTAGCTTGCCGGGCTCTCTGAGAGGGGCGGAGGAATCAAACTCAGGTTGGCCGAGTGAGAGGCAAACGCCCAACCGCTGTGCTATCGCTCCAGCCCTAAGAGTAACAATAAGTCTCTCAATGAGAGACATTACCGGTGCCCGCTCAAGCAAATCGATAAGCAACGGGATGATAGTGACAGTGACAGTGAAAGTAGAGTCCTTATTTCTCCAAACATACAGGAACCGGAAATTTTAAAACCTACATATAAGCTCACTAGCACATATGTACCTGTCTTAACACTGAGCATTTCCTAAGACTATCTTCTTAAACAATTAAATGATTTTACTCTAGGTATCCAAGTTTGGAACATAGGGAATGGAGTACAGCACATATGTGAATGAAGATAGAGAAAATCACTAAGATGGTACCAAAATAAATAAAGAACACTTCTGATCACAGAGAAAATAGAAGTAATTTTTAAAAGTAAGAATTCCAGTTTCTACTTGACATCCTTATAGTTTCTGCTATAAGAAAGGAAAGAAAAATAGGAATACGCTTTTGAAGAATGTGAAGCATGCAAAATAAGTACTTTCTGATAAATATACACTCAACTATCTATCTACCTATCTAATACATACAATTGTTTATATATAACTTCTCTCTTCTCTTTCTCTATATAAATCCTCTCTATATATACATGTAGAGTAACAAAGCATGTTAATTACTTGTTTAAATACACATAAATGACTATGAGAATAGTTTTATGAATTTGGAGATGCTGTGAAAGAAGCTAAGATATTTTGTTTTCAAAAAAGTCACTAAATAAGTTCAATATTTTAATCATGTTGCATCAAGTTATTATTTGACTGCTAAATCTGCCTTAAAAATCAACAGGACTTATCAGAATGGTTGAATAGCTGCAGATTTTGTATGTCATACTAAACATGTCTAAAACCTTTCTCTCATTATGCACAAAGTCATGAATAATCAGGTCAAGGCAGTGTGCAAAGAAAATTATCAGACTGTGAAACTAAGGAAAGGCCTATTAGGCACGAGCTGAACACCTGTTTGCTCGTTTCTCACTTTAAATGGTTTGTCATTCTGTTTATGAAATCTCATTACATTGAGCATTCTATGAGTGAAAAAATTCCTGAAAAACAAACCCTACTCAACAGTAAGGCAAATTATATTGACCCGAGTCATGCTTTGATAGTAAAACTAACCTGTTGAAAAATTATGTGTAAAATATTTAAAATACATAAACATTTTAAATGAATATTATCCAACATTTATAAAAGGAAGATTTAGACTATAGGGCCAGAGGGATAGTGCAATTGGTAGGGTCCTTGCCTTGGACAGCATGTGATCCCCGAGCCCCTTCAAGAGTAATGCCTGAGCCAGAACTAGGATAACACTTGAGCGCTATTGAGTGTTTTTCCAAATTCCAAAAAAAGAAGGATAGGAAGACAGAAGAAAAGAAAGACAGGAGGAAATAAGGAAAGAGAAAGAAAGAAAGGTAAGAAAGAAAGGTAAGAAAGAAGGATGGAAGGAAGGAAAGAAGGAAAGAAGGAAGGAAAAAGGAAGAAAGAAAGAAAGAAAGAAAGAAAGAAAGAAAGAAAGAAAGAAAGAAAGAAAGAAAGAAAGAAAGAAGGAAGGAAGGAAGGAAGGAAGGAAGGAAGGAAGGAAGGAAGGAAGGAAGGAAGGAAGGAAGGAAGAAAGAGAGAAAGAAAGAGAAAAAGAGAGAGAGAAAGAAAGAAAAATAGAAAGAGAGAAAGAAAAAGAAAGAAGGAAAGGAAGGAGGAAGAAAGAAAGAAAGAGAGAGAGAAAGAAAGAGAAAGAAAAAAGAGAGAAAGAAAGAAAGAAAGAAAGGGAGAAAGAGAGAAAAAGAAAGAAGGAAAGGAAGGAGGAAGAAAGAAAGAAAGAGAGAAAGAAAAAAGAGAGAGAAATCATGAGAAATCAATTAAAAATCATGTACAATATATAAACCTGAGTCTAATACTTGTTAAAAAAGAACATCTTCAAATATAAATATAGTTTGTTATTGAACTGAATGGTCAAGAGAACAACATGATGATATTTTATTTTTCCCTTTTACACATTTCTGTTATAAATGCATTTTTCAAAGCCTATATCTTAAACATATTTTTAAATTTCTATTTTATGCTACACATTTGTCGCATATTATTATCACTGTCACTGTCATCCCATTGCTCATCGATTTGCTTGAACGGGCACCAGTAAGATCTCCATTGTGAGACTTGTTACTGTTTTTGGCATATCAAATACGGCACGGGGAGCTTGCCAGGCTCTGCTGTGGGGGCGAGATATTCTTTTTTTTTTTTTAATCTTTTTTTTTTTTAATTTTTTATTGAGTCACCATGTGGAAAGTTACAAAGTTTTCAGGTTTAAATCTCAGTTATACAATGCTCGAATACCCATCCCTTCACCAGTGCTCATATTCCACCACCAAGAATCCCAGTATAGCTCCACCCCGGGGGCGAGATACTCTTGGTAGTTTGCCGGGCTCTCCAAGAGGGACAGAGGAATCAAACCATATTATTATAACAATAGAAATTAAATCATGAAAAAATCCCAAGGTTATTTCATAAATATTCAAAAGCCATGGGAAGATATTTCATTTTATTTTGGATATCTATTATGTTCAACCATTTACTTACATAGCAAGGTAAATTTTATATATGTAAAATAATATCTCCTTGATGTTTGACAAATTCCTATATTTCATATTTTAAACCTATTTTTAAGCTCAACCATTTTGGTTAAGGAAAATTATATAATTATTCAAAGTTTTTTTCTATTCTTTATTCTTTTATTGTATTATTATATCATTAATATTGGCAGTTCTTATAGAAAATATTAAAGTCATTTTATTTCCCTAGACTTTTTTTTTTTAATTTTATTGAATCACCATGTGGAGGTTTACATAGTTCTCAGGATTATGTCAATTATACAATACTCAAACACCCTTCCTTTCACCAGTGCCCCTATTCCATCACCAACCACCCCAGTATACCTCCCGCCCCCCCACCCCCCGTCTCGGCCCTTGTAAATGATAAGTTTCACTTCGTTTACGCTTTTTCTTGGTTACATTCTATGTTTCAACACATAACTCGCTATTGTTGCTGGGATTTCCCGCCAAAAGGAAAAAGACAGTCCTATTGTCAAGGAATCACTTGATAGTTCTCCATTGCTGAGAATGTAAAGATATTAAGTCCCGTTGTTTGTTACATAACTTTTCTATTTTTTCCCCCCCTCATCCCGCGCCACCGAGTTCATGCCTGTTTAGTATTCACCACGCTGCCTGACAAAGGAAAAAAAAAACGGAAAAGATGGTTATTTCCCGTCATCAGCTGGCGTGGGGCTCTGGCTTAGTTGATAGTCTGGTAGAAAGTCTGCAGTTTCTGGAACCAAAAGTAGTGTGCTGGTATCGGCCCCGACTCGAGATTCCACCAGCGTCCCGCTGTTCCATGTACATAATACTTTATTCCCTTGTATCCCATTCCCATGCCACCAGGTCTGTGTAAACTTAATGGACATCATACTATGGTTAACGCCACGCTGCGTTTCTTCCCGAGAAAGAAGGATATTTCTTCTCAGCTGGCGTGGGGATATGGCTTAGTTCAGTCTAGAGAGATGGCTACCATTTTGGTTGCCTTCAATATTTCAACAAAAAACTTACTATTCTTGTTAGGGTTTCCCACCAAAGTCCGACCCGTTAAAAAGGAACCATTTCATATTGCTGACATTAGGTTTTGGGTTACTGTATAAAGTCCAGGGAAAATTCTGCCTGAAATTCTTTCACTACAATCGTTTACCCTTTTATGGTGCTCATAAGATGGGAAAACCTAGAGAAATACCGGGCCCCCGCACGGGCGGCCTGGCGGAAACGCTCAATTCACATACTGCAGGTTGTTCAGTGGGCTGCTGGTGTCCAAAGCAGCTCCCTTGTCCTCCTCGGTCATACTGGAGCCGCGGGCGCGGCGAAGTCTCCCTAGACATTACATTCCCACAAATATACCTTTCTAATTCTGGAGTCTGTTGTTCTTGTCAATTCCCTAGCATTTGATTCTCTAAATGTGAGAATTTCACATTTTCTATGCATATATGCCAATACAATAATTTTAAAGAAATAGTGATACTCTTAGAATCTATTTAGTATAACTGGCAGAAAAAATTACCAATAGATTGGAGTCTCACATTATATAGTGCTGTATTACTTGCATGTGCAAACATGTGCACTGAATGAACATTGGGACAGCCAAGTAATAACTTGAAACTTAGAATTATACCTGAAGAATTTTTACTCAAGTTTCTGCTATCTTGCTTAAGACTAGCTGCATAATTAGGTGTAAATGACATGTGGACTTATGAGCAAGTTGTTGTCTTTATACCTGTGTGCATCGTTAGCAAGGTCTCACATATGGTACTCATTCCCAATGTCTTATGCATATATTCCTCTAGTTACCTCACTCGTTAAAAACCTCCTCCAAAATCTTTAGGGTCTCCTTTGAGATTGCCTGCACCTATATCTCAATCTCTTTAATAAATATTTCTGCTACTATCCACATTGTTTTGTACTTGATTTTTCCTCCAACAGACTAAAGAACTTAATTCTTTTTTAATTATACCTATATGGTTATTTATTATTACTTTAGCCTCTATAAGGTAACCTCTCAAAAACTTTTCAAACAATTTCTTTTCTTGAATTTCTCTTTCCTTTTTTCCCTCCTTTGCCCTTCTCTTTTTTCCACTCCTATCTCCTATCCTATGTTTTTTTTCTCCTCTCTTATCTCCTAGATTTATAAGGTTTTAAAAAAGGGAATTTCTGTCACTCAATATCCAAACCCCACCAACAGTGTCAGTGTCCCTGAACCAATGACCCAAGTTTCTCTTCCTCTCCCATTCCATCTCTTTAGTAAAGTATTTTCTTTTAATTTTTACTAAAAATAAGAATTACCTATTGTAGTTTGAACCATATGTTTAAAGTAGTGCCGATTCAAAAATTTAATGTGCATGGTTTTTTAGATGAAGTTTACTGTCCCACATCTTTTTCTGGATGGGAGAGGGCTAACTTTTATCCTGGCCTCAATTCCATGGCTGCCTGAGATTCAGACAAAGCACATCAGTGAAATTAAGTGTGGTCAGGTGGCTACCTTTTGGGATTTGACAATAGGAACTCACCCAGGTCCTTACATTATTTTTCTAAAGTTTCAGGGATAAGCTTGTACTCACTAGGATCTTTCCTTATCTGCTCTGTCCTTATCTCTGTGACCACAAGTCTATTCTGCCCTTATCTCTGTGACCTCCCAAGTCAGCTCACCAGATAATATGAATTAAATGTTTTCATTGTTAGACATTGATTGGTATTTATAGTTCATTGTTATTTAAAAAATATTGGGAGGACTTTGAAAACCATATAAAATGGCTTGTATAAATAAATAAGATTGAATATGAGGTTCTTTTGTGGATTTGTCATGGCATGGATAATAAAACCCAGAATTGATTTTTTCTAAATATATATTTTAAAATGAAACACAGCAAGTCATTGTGAAATTTCCTTAAATTAAATTGAATGAAATTCATTAGTACAAATATTGATGCTATTTAACTGGTACTTTTTAGGTAGTATTTAACTGGTATTTTTTAGGTGGAAAGCATTTTGACTTTCAATCCATTATTTAAAACCCTAGTGAATCACATGCTATTAATTGTCCTGAGTTGAACTTAATTTTTATGAGGAGCAATACAGTTTTTCTCTAGTATGATGTATTGCAAGTTTAGAGGTATGTGATATTATTTTATCAAATCTATAATAAAAAGCCAAAATATAAATCTGATTATTTTCGAATGCATATTTTACTTATTTAATAATTTAAAGTTCTTGAAATTCATCCTTAGAGTAACAATAGGATGATTCAAATGGCTTGCAAAAAAGTATTTTCCACCTAAGAGAACTCATTCCATACAAGTTTTCTTGGATTGTTATTCAAAATTTACTTGGTGTAAAGTTAATATTCAGAAAGTAGAGTTTTACTGGACAAACAAAGGCTTACTTCAATTCTATTTGCAATTGAATTAACAATGAACTCTTGAATAAGAGGTCAAACATAAATGCAAACCAACAGGAGTTTAATCTATTAATATCTTCATTTCATTTTTTCCATCTAATTATTTGACAAA
This sequence comes from Sorex araneus, assembly GCF_027595985.1. Classification (NCBI taxonomy): domain Eukaryota; kingdom Metazoa; phylum Chordata; class Mammalia; order Eulipotyphla; family Soricidae; genus Sorex; species Sorex araneus. The sequence continues at coordinate 170,764,746 of NC_073303.1, read as the reverse complement.
TTCAAAACTGGAAACTGCAGAAGCAAAATCCTTTATATCAGAATCCTCTTAAGGATTTATGAATAGACTCTTCCACAAAGTACTTCTTTTCTTTGCATAGCACATACACTCAATTTTTTTTTAAATTAAGGTAACATTCCATCATAACATTATATACATTTAAAAAGTGAATCATCTGGGGGCTGGAGCAATAGCACAGCGGGTAGGGCGTTTGCCTTGCACGCGGCGGAACCGGGTTTGATTCCCAGCATGCCATATGGGCCCCTGAGCACCGCCAGGAGTAATTCCTGAGTGCATAAACCAGGAATAACCCCTGCGCATCGCCGGGTGTGACCCAAAAAGAAAAAAAAAAAAAGTGAATCATCAAAACTCAGTAGTTGTATATATTACATAACCTTTAATTATGAAGGAAGTTTAGCATTCATAGTTTACATAATATTGTCAGATCGAATCTCATTTTATTTTGCCAGCTTGATTCTGACTGGAGAAATGAGAGTCTGGCTTAATAATTTTAGTAATTAAGAAAAAAAAGCCTCAGGTTTCTTCCCTTTTCCTTTGTAAAATCAATATCCTTATAACCATCCCTGAAACATTCTTATGTTTCAGCATAGTCCAATTAAAACACTAAGAAAATCATTCTTCTAATTATTACAAATATACCTAAATTTCAACTGGTGAATATTTACTGTCTAATTATTGCTAGTAAGTTGAGGACTATATGTCCTTTCATAATTCTAGAATGTAAATGTCTGAAATGTTTAAATTACTAGTACCTTTATATTTTCTGCCAAACTACATTCATCTAATATGAAGTACCACACATTGCAAAGAAATAAATCAATCCTAGCTTTAAAACTTCTTGACTTACTAGTTGTTAAGCCTCTAGAAATCACCTAAACTTTCTGAACTTCTGTTTCCTCACCTCTTAAACTGCTTTTATATTCCACCTTCCATAATCATGACAAGAACTTGTAGTGCAAGGAGAGCAGTTACTTTAATGACAGACATATACTGAATTACAAACAAGTAAAAATGCCTCTGCAGAACAATCTGCAGCCATTACCATTTGTCAGTTTTTAGAAATGTATTTTCATCCTATATGTTTCCGTGGATGATTTAGATGAATTAGATGGCTTGGTTACTACTGTTGTTGTTTTAAATAAATGCATGCTGTAATTTAAATACCAATCTTAACTATATTTAAATATATAATATGTTTTGCTAAATTAACTTTTATTGTAAAATTAGAAAGAATACCATTTCATATTTATAAGCCACATGTGCAGAATTTGTAATGTATTCAATTACATGCATATTTCAAGTAATTGTAAGATAAAATAGAGAGCTAGGATACACCTGATCTGTATGCATAGATGCAAAACTCAAAGATAAGATTCAGGTGCAAAGTTGACTGGTAAAATTTAGGCATATATGCCTTGGAAGATGCACAATTAGAGTCAATTTTATTTCCTCTGGAGTTTTGCTTTACCACTGTATGCTTTATCTGTCATGACTGACTTCTCAGAGATAGATTAAAGTGACAAAATCGACTCATATTGTCTTGATTATTTATTGTTTTTTAAAACAGCATTTTTAAATGTCTATACATGTTAGTTTTGACATAGTAAATATGTATTGCTTTCTACTACTATGTTTAGGTATTGCTAACACAATCCCAAGGACCTCAAAAAAGGGCTTGATCATGAATTTTTGATGTTGAGTTCTTTATCAGCCACGCAGCTTTTGTTTTACAGATTAAAAAAAATTTTTTTTGGAGCAGTGTTATACCCAGTGATACTCCTGGGTCTGTGCTCCTGCCTAGTTTGTGCTCAGGGGACTGTGTGGAATGCCATGTATTGGACCCTGATATTCAACTATATGCAAGGCAAATACTATACTCATTGTACATTGCTTTGGCCCCAAATAAAATGTTCTTGAATGACTTGCTCAAAATTACCAAACTTGTTAGTTCCAGTCCTGGGATGCATTGAATGTATCCTGACTTCCATTTAAATTATAAAGTGCTGTCTCCACATTACTAATTATGGTGGGGTGAAGTAGTAAGACTGCATTTTCTTTTAATTTTAACAAATCTCTGTGGATTTTTTTTAAATGAGGTTGACCACAGGAATGTCAATGGGTTAATGAAAGTAAGAACTGTGCTCCGCATTTATTTCACATTCACTTTAAACTTAAAGTACTACAAGGCGTTTAGCCTAGGTCTTGCCCATGTGCTTACAATACTCTAATAGGATAAAAAATGTCAATTATCTGGTTAATTTATCAATTCAGACAGTCAATCAAGTTCTTACATGAACTTTCTTTTGGTATATATATGTATATATGTACATATATATATGTATATATATATATATACTTGTTAATTGCTAACTTTTCCTTAAATTTGGATTCAGACTTCAGCTGATTAAAAGTAAAAATGCAACTATAATGTATGCCTTGACTTTTTCCTTTTCAAATCAATCTCCGGAAGTAGTAGAGATAATACAGCAGGTAAGGCACTTGTTTTGCACATGCCCAAGCCTGAGTGGATCACTGATACACTTGTCTTCTACATGCTCAAACCAGGTTTGATCCCTGAAACCCCACATGGTCCCCTGAAGCCCACCAAGGAAGTGATGCCTGAGCACAAAGCAAAGAGTAATAATCTTAGCACTGCAACTTGTGCCCCAAAACAAAACAATTGAAGAATAAAATATCTTGTTCTTTAAGCTTATGTTGTCCTTTGAACATATAACTGGCATTTTCTTGTCTGTTTCTTTGCTTGCCTGTTTTCACTCTGCAGAAGCCTGTGTTTCTCTTATACATGTACTTTTCGCTTTCTCTCCCCTTAGATCTTTCTAAATAAGGTTCAATAAAAAACGATCTTGCTTCACAAAAAATATGAAAAATATAAATTTCCAAACTAATAAGACTTATTTTACAAAATAAAATTACTCCTTGAGAAAAGAAAGTATCTAGTATATAATAGCAAATTATTTTAAACAACTTAACCAAGATTCTATGCCTAGGGGGGCTGGAGCGATAGCACAGCGGTTGGGCGTTCGCCTTTCACTCAGCCGACCCGAGTTTGATTCCTCTGCCCCTCTCGGAGAGCCCCGCAAGCTACCGAGAGTATGGAGCCCGCACGGCAGAGCCTGGCAAGCTACCCGTGCATATTGGATATGCCAAAAATAGTAACAATAAGTCTCTCAATGAGAGACATTACTGGTGCCCGCTTGAGCAAATCGATGAGCAACGGGTTGACAGTGACAGTGACAGTGATATGCCTAGGCAATAGTAAATTTAGAGTGCAAATTATCTTAGCATGCTAGATATATCTAAAGTGCATGACTAAAGCTCAGTGTGAAATCTTATATAATTAATAGATAAAGCTATCATAATTTATTATTTACTAAATTAATTTCCATAATGGACTAAAGATGGCTAATATTTTTATAATTAGAAAATATATGGAATGTGGTTACAAATTAGTAAAACTCATATACAATTTAAAATAAAGCACGGGCCCATAGAAGCAAATGACATCTCTAAAAGCATAAATATATTGTTTGACTTCATGATGTAAATAATTAGCAATGCTGTGAATAGAATTAATACTGAATTAGTTGATACTGCATATCATACTTTAATAACAGAGCATATCAAAATTAATATTTTGGCTATTTTTACATAGGAACTCTTACTATTTTCTGTAGCACTGTAGCACTGTCATTCCATTGTTCATTGATTTACTAGAGTGAGCACCAGTAACGTCTTCATTGTGAGGAACTTGTTGTTCCTGTTTTTGGCATATCAAATACACCACAGGTAGCTTGCCAGGCTCTGCCGTGCGCATGGGATACTCTCGGTAGCTTGCCAGGCTCTCCAATAGGGATGGAGGAATCGAACCTGGGTTGGCTGCGTGCAAGGCAAATGCCCTACCTGCTGTGCTATTGCTCCATTCCCTTACTATTATCTGTGTTAATATAATAGTTCCACTAAACACTGTTGATTTATTTTAAAGGACATTACTTTTTCTATTTTACATTTTTGTTTCTTTGTTTATGGAGGTCAAACCTTACTATGCTCAGGGATTAATCTTATCTCTGCACTCATGGATCACTCCCGGCCTGGCTCAGAGGACCATATATGGTGCCGGTGATTGGGCCCAGAACAAATGCATGTAAAAGAAGCACTTTGTTCAATGGACTCTCTCCAGTCCAACCCCTATTATTTTTATTTTTTGCTAAACAGTGATGCTCAGGGGCACTGAGCATCTTGCTCTGGGGAACTTTGCACTCAGCAACTGCTTCTGGCAGTGCCCAGGAGACCATATGGGATGCCTGGGATCGAACCAGGTCGACCGCATGCAAGGCTTTACCCATTTTACTAATGCTCTGGCCTCGAGTTCCTTTTATTTTAATAGGGATATTCTGTGTTTGCTTACTAGCATATTTTGTATATGTTCTATCAAGTTTCTATCTTCACTATTCCTCACAGCAAATTTTTCTATATTTGGAAAGTTGACTATATTCCAAACTGACATCTTAACATGCTATTCCTCAATCTAAAAGACCCAGGGACTTCTCATTCCTACAAAACAAAATTCAATCTCCCAAAATCCTTTTTCTGCTTTGTTATCACTTTTAATTTAATTTGTTAGATCTAATTACCTTGGATTGTTAAATATTCTTCAACCCCTCCGCTCCCTGATTTCCCACTCCCATGTCTTATGTCCTTCATCATCCTCCCCTAAGGGAAATATGTAGGTGACTATCTTTATTTGTTGAACTGCAGTTGTGGTTACCCTGCCATTCCAGGTCCATACCATGAAGACAATTCACATAATTTCTAATTCACTGGATAAAAATTTAATCATGTTATACTCTGATACTAGAACCATTCATTGGTTTTGTTTCCTTGCACTGTTGCATTCTAAAAAGCAAGCTGGTAATTTTTTTTTTTAAGATCCTAAGGAGATTAAAGATTGGGGTAATATTTCTTCATTTTTTATACTTCTCGATATCATTCTTAAATTAAGTTTATGTTTTTAAACCATACCCAGCATTGATTAAGAGCCTCTCTCAGGGAAGATCTCAGGGGCTAACTCCTAGGGGTGCTAAGAATGCTATGCAATGTCCGGGGTTGAATCTAGGGTTCCCTTGTGAAAAGCTTGAGCCCCAGTCCTACAGTCCTGTAATATAAATTGCAACAGAATATAGCCAAGTGTACAAACTTTCATTCATAGTGCCAGGAGTCAGAGAAATTAAGTGGTTTCTTAAGAGCATGTGATCTGGATTTATACTCAGAACGCTGATTCAAAACGTATGTCTTTCAGGTTTTAATATTTAAGAGTGAGCTGGACTCAAGCTTCATTTAAACTCACATTTACCTCTAGGTTCAGATCTAACAGTGAGCATCTGGTTAGAGAATCCTAGGTTGGGATGTTCAGATTTCTTTGGAAGTCTAATTATTTTTAAGTAACACATCCAAATGTTACCCAGATACCTGTACTAATTATAAGGAGAAGCTTTAAAGAGGCAGGGTAATTTCATCTTAGCCAAACCTTTTAATTTCTGCCGGTCAGGCTTCCTTTGTATTGGAACTTGAACTAATTATTTATTTATTATTGTCACAAAATTTTCCCAGCTGCTCTCCTGTACTTCTCTGGGTTTCATCATAAAGGATAATTCTATTTGATTTTGTATTTCTTATAGTTCTTGATCATTACCTGTTACACCTTTATAACAACCATCTTCTGCTGAAAAACATTTGTTTAGTATTCATAATTACAAACTGTTTCCAAAATGGAAAGTAAACATGTCAAAGACAAGGACTCTGTTGTGAACACTACTACTAGCTCGGTGTATACCCAGGAGATTAATTTCCTACCCATAAGAAACTTGCATATTCATTGAATAACCTGAAAGGAAATCAAAGAAAAAATAAAGGTATCAAATACTTTACACAAAATAATAAATATGGACTTTATTGTGCTAGGCAGCCCTTTCTCAACTGCTGTGCTCAATTGTACTTTCAAATTATTTAAGCTCAGAGTCTCAAAAAATGAATTTCTATATATATCTGTGTGCTGTAGTTACATCAGCTATCATGTTAGTCCCAGGCCGTATCAGCTGAAAAATTGAGAGATTTTCAACTGCAAGTTGACAGTGCTGAGTATCTCACATAATGAGATTGTTTACTGATTACAATGGAAATACAACAAGTAGCTCTAGATATTATCAGAGACCAAAGGACAGAAAAAGAAACAAGTTGGTACAACAGAAAGATTTTACTTTTGATACCATACACATACACAAACACATACATTATTTGGAAAAATGAGGACATACTCGAAATCTGACATTAATTTGTTGAATTCACACGTTTGAAGTGAAAACTCCATAAAGACAACTTGTTGTCATTGACTCAAACCAACTATAAATATGGTATTTTAGATGTATTACCAGGATAGTGAGTTTAATGTAAGCACATATACTTTAGTCCTTCTAATTCCTCACCCCTCCCACACACACATATAGCCTACAGAATTTCAGAATATTACAATTCCATTTACCAGATGACTCAGTATCTTACTTCAATATTTCTCTTGAAAGCTATACCGATTATTAAATGTCATTTACCATTTGAAATCTCTCTAGCTTTTATTTCTTGTGTCTAAATGAGAACAAATTTTAATAAAACTTTAAGTGCTTTTATAAATTCACTGCAAAATCTGCCTAATTTTCAAATCAATTTTAATTTTCTTGGTAAATACAAATGCCACTTTATAAACCCACTTTCTAGAAAAATTACTAAAAAAAAAACAAGGATTTTTAGAATAGGATTATATATTCCCCAAATAAATGCATTTAACTTACACATGGAAGGATTTGATGCTTTGGTATAGTTGCAGCATGTTAGGTAGCATCATGCAGATAGTACTTTGGATAAGTTCAGTTCCGAAATAGAAAATATTCCTTCAAATCTATTTTATTCTGTGGGCAGATATTTGAAAAAAAAGCATATACATATTTATATATTTTAGTTTGGGGCTATACCTGCCAATGTTCAGAGCTTGCTCCTACCTCTGCACTTAGGGATCACCCTTGGCGGGACCCAGGGAACAATATTTGGTGCCTGGGTCAAACCCAGGTCAAATGCATATAAAGAAAGCACCCCATGCCCTGGTTAATTGCTCTGGTTAATATACTCCCCAAATATCTTATTATGAGCATAATCTTAGAGGTATAGCTCAGAGGAAAAACATCAAAACCATATTAAAGATCAGTAAATATCAATAATCTTCTTAGCTTCTGTTGCATTGTAGATTGAACTCCAAATATTTGGTATCTTACCTTCTCACAACACATATCTCTTTGGAGATCAGGATGAAGACATGAGCAATGGAGAGCTTTCAAACTCCAAAAAACTAATTCAGTGCTTTTCCTTTGATTTATGTCATTGACTTTGAGATTGTTTCAGAAGCATATAAGAAATAAAGTACATGGAGCAGGTTTAGATCAATTTCGAAAGATTCAATGATTTTTTAAATGATTTTGAATGATACAGCAGCAGGTCATTATAGTTTTTTTTCCTACACTGCAGTATAAAGATTGAGGTATGCCTTAAATAAAATATGCTTTTTAAAATTTTTATAGACAATATATCAAAAAGACACATAACCCATTATTTTATTCCACAGAATATGACTAATATTCTTAACACTATTAACTAAGTAGCTTACTTTATAAAGTATTTTGTTTGTGTGATCTTATAGGTTTATATATGATATGTATGTAGGTAGATTATAGATAATAGTTATCATAGGAGGCATAAATAATAGATACTGTGGTCTCATTTTCAATTGAAGAATCTTAGGCTCACTGTTCATGTTATATAATTTCCTGCACAGTTACTCTATGATAACATAAACTTTATCTCAAGCATATGAAACACTAGGCCAGTGATTACTACCTAGACCAGTACCTAGCCAGGAGCAGAACCAGGCTAGGCTGTATGCAGGCAGGAGCCCTACCCACTGTACTATCTCGCCCTTCCCATGTATTCCTGAAATTCTTGCTCCTAGTTCTTTGGCATGAAAATGCTCTATTTATAAAATTATGTGATATAGATGATATTCACTGAGGCCAATTTGCATTTAATTAACTGATTATAGACATAAAAATATAAAATCTACTGTTGCAGAGAAATGTATTGATAGAAAAATGTGTACTCGATGCCTCCGAAATTAGATACCAAGTTCACTGTTGAGAGAAGATTTTACCACTTTCTCCAAGCAGCTTTAATCTAATCAGTGTCTGGAAAAGATCCAGAATCAAGAAACCAGAGGTCAAGATGCCACTTGGGGGAGAAATCACAAATGAGAGTCAGGTTGCTGGAATAAGAAACAGGGAAATGATCCCATTGGAAGGAAGTGATTTTCAAAGGAGAAATCAGAGGCAGAAATGTCTGGCATTGTCTTTTCTTAAATTTTGAAGGTCATATGCAAGAAGAAAAGTGCTTTATAATAGACCTGGTAGATAAGGGGTGGGGGGTAAGACTATATTTCAGACTACACCAAAAGAGATAACTGTTTTAGGAGTTTTAGCTCCACTGTCCTCAGACTCACTGTTGATGCACTAATCAGCCACTGCCCTCCTTGGCAGAGAGTTCCTCTTCATGCATTCTTTGCTATGTTTCTTAAAATGTAATTGCAAAAAAAAAAAAAATGCTGCGTCGAGGCATACAACTACTAAAACGAATTAAGCATAGCTTTCTCACTGTGAAGTAGTTAGTCAGGAGGACAGTAGAGGGAGGTTCTGAGTGGTATTTTAAATGTGTTTATTTTCAAATTTAGTATTTGCATCTATAAATTGCCATTCCAAGTTGGTAATGCCTACTATCATGTGCAAGCATGTGTTCTAGCAGTCACCAACAATGTTTGAAAAGGAATTCATTCGTAGGATAAGAGTATAGAAGATAATTGCCGAACTATCAGTCTACATGGAGGAGGAAGTGGATGCATTTCCAAGGGATTTGCTATTATTTACCTAGTGTCTGCTTTCCATAGTAAAATTGCATCAGTTTACACTCTCCGATGACTGTAGAATACTGTAGAATACTGCACGTTTCAGGTCCTGTGAAAGTAGCCTGTGGTATTTTTTATATTCATCTCTTCATATGGGTGTGGTCAAATCGTTATACCTTAAGGACTCCCTAAATAGTGCAGTTGGAATCATGTTTCTGAACTTTACATCTGAGTTAAGTAGAGAATTATATGTATGTGGTTACTTATCAATAGCTTATTTTTATTATCTGCATTTTTTTTAATAAGTGGGGCTTGGCAGGGGACGCAGGTCATAAATGGTGCTCAGAAGTCTCAGGGGAACCTTCTCTGCAATTCCTGGATAATCAGTTCCATTTGATATGCGATCTGAGGAAGCACTGGTGTGTGGACCCTGTGGTTCTGGGACAGCCTGGGGTACCTAGGCAGTTCTCAGGGTCCTCTCAAGATGCACCCCAAGATTCTTGCAACCATGTGGTGCCAAGGATCAAATCTGGGTTAGCTCTAGGAAAACATGTACCTTAAACCCTATGCAATCTCTTTAGCACCCCAAATAAGTGTTTTTAAGAAGATGTATATTTATTACCTTCAGTTAGAGATTTCTTTCAATTATCTTACTAGAAAACCGAGTGTTATAATATCAGGCTGGAAGGCATAGTTGATCATGTGTCATTGTTATGCACACCACTAAAGTACTTTGTAATAGAGTATGGTACCTCACATAATGAATAAAAACTCTTTGCCTCTATGATCCAATGGGTTTGTCATCTAGGTCATCATTATATAACGTTCATGTTTGAAGGGCATTTTTCTCTTTCCATACTTTCACTGTAAGATATGTCTACAATTTACTTTTCTGAGCTGTGTTTTCAGTACATTTCTGAGAGTTTAGATTAGTGGATGAAACTTAACACTTTCTGTTCTTAAATCTGAAACAATGCAAAAATTCCTGAGTATGCTCTTTAAAATCACAGTGATGTTTTGCACAGCTAGAGGTTTACTATGTTGCTCAAGAAAATGAACAGTATAAAGATTAAGAATTAAAAATAAGCAATAGCTAATGTTTTCATACATATTCTCTTCATTTGAATACATTTAATTGCTGAAATGTTAATATATGTAAATTTTAATTTATACACATTCTCCCTTTATAACCATCTGTAGTTTTTTTACATGTCTATAACCCAAATTTTGGATTGGTAAAATTATAACCTATGAATAATAATTATGCAGATTATTAGATAGATGTGTAGAGTGATCTATGTTTATAAGTAAATATATGTATATATGTGTGCATAGACATATATGCATATGTTTCTTTGATATCACTCTAGAATGTCTGTGTCTAGCAAAGCCTTTGATTGCCTACAAAATAATTTTCAATTCTTCCCTATATATCCATAGCATTCATATATGTTAAAATGACATTATGAATGAACATAGATACTGAGAACCCAAGGTTATAAACTTTTTAATTTTAAATCAGACATTTTAGTATGAATGGTAATTACTGAAATTTGAGAAATTCATATTTATATTGAGTAATTTTGATGAACACTTACTTTTAAAATGCAGTAGCAAATACTTGCTTACAAATTATCTTTCATAGTTATACACAATATAATCAAATTTAGATTAGTATCTCCTTTACATTTAAGAACATCCATGTATATGTTGTCTGTAAAATACTTTTCCCATATCATCAACAGTATGTGAGTTGCCCAAAGGCTCCATAACATGAGATTGTTGGAACTCAGATTAGGAAGTGAACAAAAGATCTGTATTTGTTGCCAATCAGAGGAAAGTGTTTTCAAAACAAGGATAGCATTTTACTTTTTTTTCTCCCCAGTTCTGCAGTACTGTAAGTGTTAAAGCCTGAGAGGTTTAGAAAGCTGCAGTGAATGTGTTAAGACTGTTAATGAAGCTTCTGAATCTAAGGACAAAATTAGCTCTCACACCCACACTGCGCCAAGTACAGCAACTGTCTGATAGAATTGCATCATGACTTTTACCTGGGGACACGGGTATTATATTCAGCTGAATTGATGAAATTGGGAAGACAGATGTGCCCAAAGGACATTTTAAGAAGCTTGTACCTACATAAATTGCTTGTGAAAAATCTCTAAAATTTGAATAAGAAACCAGTGTAAAATGCTTTCTGCCTGTAAACTTCAGGTCATATGATATACATTATTTAGCATATTCTTGAAGAAGAAAGAATATTTGACTTTCCCTGTAAAATATTCTATATAACCATCAATCCCAAGGAATGTTTACTTTTTTCTTTCAGTTTTCAAAAGATATGTCATCATGAACTACAGAATGTAATGTAGGATATTAATTCTTGAATGGTTACTTTTGTTTGCTTTTGCTCAGAAACATTAAAATCAAGTTTTCATTGCGTGTGACTGGTATATAAAATAATGCATAGAATTAAATAATTGGGGCAGTGTAACTATATAGCAGATAGAATCATAGTGAAAAACATCAATGTCAGTAAATACTACAAAGAAACAGATTGCCAAAAATTATAGGTCCTTAAACTAAAGGTTGACCCAATCATTCAATCCTTGTACCCTCACTTATAGGACAGTATCTGTATCTGAGAGATACAACCTATTCCAAGAAGGGTTATTTTTATTTTAAATGCAGTGTAAAAAAATCTTTTACTTGCAGTTTCATTCTATAAGGTATTTGTGTTTGTTTGTTTTGTTTGTTTTTTACCATTTTTTTATTTTTTGGTTTAGGAAAAAGATAGTTACTTTGATTTTATTTAAGTTTGCTGTCGAAGAAGCATGAAAAATAAATATATAAGGTCTACAGATTAGTGACTGTCAGCAGTTAGAAGGCATAATTATTTTTCCATTACTCCTATAATCACAGAAATATAGACACATGCAATACGTAGTCTAATTAGTAGTAGACCTACAAAAGCAATAAATTCCAATTTGACAGAAAATCTTTTTCTGTATCTTAGTAATAACTAGAAACTTAGATTATGGCACTACAACTCTATAACTACTATATATAATTTGAATGGCAAGAGTTTAAGTATGTTTTAGTTTAATGACCTTTTAAAAAATAATGAAAAATTCTGATACAGACATTTTGAAGTCCACTTCTAACTTACATTTATTGTTATTAAAAAAAAAAGGTGGGGTCATGGTTGAAATTCATAAAACTAAATAGTCCTGTCCACAAGAGGGCATGGGTTTTCCACAGAAAAAAATTCAATATATGAAGGTGGAAAATAAGTGGTTATAATAACTGATCTATTTTGACTGACTATGCTCTTATTTTTTTTTTTAAATAAATTTGCATGGGTACATCAGTAGCTCTTTATCATCTCCCCAAATTCTGATTCACTCCTGAATTTATTGCCTCCTTTGCTCTTGGATAGTTCACATGTATAACTCCTTATTATCCTGTAATTTATCTTTTTTTTGCCTTTTCTAATTTTTCTGTACACCTTTGAAAGATACAGGTTTTTGCTTATAAATTACATCCCATAGTAGGCACTCTTGACCCAGGCAAGTGGTAATTGTCAATAATGATTATAATGGTACTGAAGTCATAAAGTTATTATATAATTATGGAGGAATGCAACTATAGAAATGGAAAGTTTGCAAACTCTCCCATGTCCATTTTAATCTCCGAGGAGCCATAAACTATTTTCAGTTTATATTTTAAATGGTTTCCCTATGATTTATAGTACTAAAAAATTACTGTTACAGAATAAAGTCTTTAGAATGTTTTCCTAATAGAAGCTAGTATTCTAGTTCTAAAAGTGCCATTTTAAGAATTTTATTTAGATTATTTAGTTGTTTTCTTATCTTACTAGATTAGTTGTACTTTGAATTTAAAAGTTTAACTGAATTCTTTCTTCATCGGAGGAAACTTGTTTCTACATTATTCTTCCTTTTATGTTTACAGAAAAATATTAACTTTAATATGTGTGAATTATCTAACAGAAGATCCTGTAATACATTTTATATGTATAAATATAAATATTATATGTATAAATTTTATATGTATAAATAATCATTCATATAGAATTAACAAAGCAGTTTCCTGCCAAATATCAGTTAGAAAATAGAGCTTGAAAAAATAACTTATCTAGAAGTATTATATAAGTAAATTATAATAGAAATTGTGAATTAGTAATCAATTTGGTGACTGAAACCAGTTATCAGCAATCATGCTTATTAAATAAATCTGTACTTATTTAATTGCAAATGGAATACCATTAGAAAAAATCTTCCCATAGTTGTTAAATTGGTATTATAGTTTGATATTTCTTGCAAAGTGAAACTTTTCATTGCTAATTCTTTTTCTATTTTCTCTATATATTTTTCCCTCTCAGAGAGCTACCGAGAGTATCTTGCTCGAATGGCAGAGCCTGGCAAGCTACCTCTGGCATATTCGATATGCCAAAAACAGTAACAAGTCTCACAATGGAGACGTTACTGGTGCCCACTCGAGTGAATATATGAGCAATGGGATGATAGTGATACAGTGATACTTAATCCCATTACATTTTAAAAAATTACAAAAAAAGACAAAGATATAACAAATATAAACCCGGACATAATGTGCTTCATTGTTTTCTGAAATGGAGGTACAGTATTTAGAAACTTATCTAACCAGATCCAGCAGTGCATATAATATTATTCCACAACACAGCATCTGTCAATCTCAACCAACACATTTTATAGAGCTGCATTTCCCAGGTCCCCATAAAAGTAGTCACAGGTGTCACATATAATCGCTAACATAAGAATCTCAGGTTTTCTCCTATAACAATAGAAAAATATAATAATAAGTTTATCCTATAATGATTTCTGGGTGAATATATTTATTGATGTACTCTGCAGAGGTAGCTCATTACTTTTGTTCAATTAATGGATATAATCAATAGTAGCACTGTAGCAGAGTCTGTAGTATTGTCATCTTGTTGTTCATCGGTTTGCTGGAGTGGGCGCCAGTAATGTTTCCATTGTGAGACTTGTTACTGTTTTTTGGCATATAAAATATGCCACGGGTATTTTATCAGGCTTTTCAGGCTCTGCCATGCGGGGGGGGGATACTCTTGATAGCTTCCTGGGCTCTCTGAGAGGGACAGAGGAATCGAACCCGGGTCAGCCACGAGCAAGACAAAAGCCCTACCCACTGTGGTATAGCTCCAGTCCTATAATCAATAGTACTCCATCATAAATTTCCACAGCACTTTACTAATATATGTTCTAAATTCTAAAATTTCAAAAAAATTAATATAATTTATCTTTGACTATAATCTACTTTAGTTTAAGTATGACTTATCTAATCACAGCTTTGTTGTAAAGGCATGAAGAATTTGAGAGGTACAGATAAAGATAATTTCCTTATAATCATAATCAAATAAGCATTGATCACTCCACCCCCTACTTGGCCACTTTTTAAAAATAAAATTAAAAAGTATCACAATACAGAAATACCATGGGCCAGAGTGATAAAACAGTGGGTAGGGTGCTTGCCTTGCATGCCCCAAATCATCCAAATACAGAAATATCATGTACTTTTAAAATAAATATCAAGACATACAGAGTGAGATAACCCTGAAAATCATGACTGAATTCATGTTTGAATTCATGTTTTTTAAAGTTTTATATCAGTAGCTTATCTATAAAAATGTATCTTTTCTCAAAGTCCTTTTTAAAACATATTATCTTATTTTGATGGTTATTATTAGGATGACAAACTGCAAAATATCAGTTCTTACTGAAATTAAAAAAAAATTAATGCTGCAGTATTATTTCTTTGTTTGTGATGTCAAAGTTTCAAACGTGTTTCTTTCTTCTTTGTTAACATAGTGCTTTATTATGTGAGAGAAACAATTCTCAGTTTAGCAGACCATATTATTTCCTTACCTTTCTGCTATCACATAAGAAAAAATAGGTCAACTCTAAATTATTAATTGTGTACAAATATTTTCAACTTAGAAAATGAAGTAATCAGAGAAGTACTATTTAAGAATACCTGGTTAAAAACAATATTGTTTATTTTAATCTTAAAGTGGAGTTACATAGAAAATAGTTTGGTAGTCTTAGAATTAAATTTGACCTTCTAAAAACACTGATGGTATTAATAACAGTCATATATATTTTAAAAGTGCACACATGAACAAAAGTTTTTAAAGTTTCAACTTGTAAAAGTTGAAATGTGGGGCTGGAGGCATAGCACAAAGGGTAGGGCATTTGCCTTGCACAAGACAGACCCAGGTTTGATTCACAGCATCCTATATGGTCCCCTAAGCACTGCCAGGAGTAATTCCTGAGTGCAAATCCAGGAGTAATTCCTGTGCATCGGGAAACACACACACACACACACACACACACACAAAGAGTTGAAATGTATTAAGTTTTCTGAATTTATCTTCTATAAACATGTAACAATTTTGCCTTTTCTGTTATATATCTTGGAGATATCACATCAGATATGATTTAAATATGACTAAAATATTTAGTGCTTTAAATGTTATAAACAATTGGGCAAAATCTTCCACTTGTCCAACAATTTACTTATTATTCCTTGCTCATTTTCTTTCATGGAGAAAGGCTCAGGTTTTGATATTAGACTATCATAATATAAATTTCTTATTTTTCTGTAATTTTACATAAATGTAAAATGCATAAGTAAATATTTCTCACATTTTACTAACCTGAGTCACCTTTTATTTACCTCCTCAGGACAATGATAATCTTTTCATCACAAACACCAAACAACAAATACTGTCACTGTCATCCTGCTGCGCATCCATTTGTTCAAGCGGGCACCAGTAACATCTTTCATTGAGAGACTTATTGTTACTGTTTTTGGCATATGCAATACACCACAGGTAGCTTGCCACGCTCTGCTGTGCGGGTGTGATACTCTCGGTAGCTTGCCGGGCTCTCCGAGAAGGTGGAGGAATCGAACACGGGTCAGCCGCGTGAAAGGCGAACACCCTACCACTGTGCTATGGCTCCAGCCCAAACAGCAAATATAAATTTAAAATTTGTAGGACATACGAATGTATTAAGGTGGATTTACTGTATTGCACTTAGTGGCAGATACATACTCTCTTTGAGGAAACAGGCCTTATATTGGAATCCTTGCTCATTTATTAAATTCTATAGAACTATTAAATCAATACAGAGAGCCATATATATTTTAAAACTGTACTTTACAACCCACATCCCAATATTACACATAAAGTAGTATGGATAATTCCAGATTATAAAACAATATTGTCCTAGTCAATTCTAATTGCATGCACATCTTTTATCATTAATTTTGATTTTGTTATTATATTTCTTATGTATAGGTCCATTTACCATGCAAAATAAGACAGGCAGCTTATTTTTCAGACTTCCTTTTGTACTATGGTAGTACAGAAATAATTTCTATATAAACAAAAAGGCAGGGAAATTTACTTTTTAGCCATTAACATATTTATGTTGATGACCTTAAACAGATACTGATAAAGCCTCTGACCTCAAAGACCTCAGTTTCATTTCTAAATAGGACTGGTCAAAAGGAAATAAATATTCTAATTAGAGTCAACCTAAAATATTTTTACTAATCATTGATGTGTCTAAAGGTTACTCCTGACATCTTTCTCTATAGAGATGAGACGAAACTCCAGCTTAAGTAGAATACAGGCAAATATTTCTTTCTTTCTTTTTTTTTTTTTTTGCTTTTTACGTCAGACCTGGTGATGCACAGGGGTCACTCCTGGCTCTGCACTCAGGAATTATCCCTGGCGGTGTTCAGGGGCCCATATGGGATCCTGGGAATAGAACTTGGGTCGGCTGCGTGCAAGGCAAACGCCCTACCCACTGTGCTATCACTCCAGCCCCAGGCAAACATTTCTTAAAGGAATTTTTGTATCTATCATTTAATTGGCTAAAATATAATAAAAGTTAACATCGATTAGTGCCACTGGAAGATGGAAATCGGGGCCTAAGATTCAGATTATGATGGTTCTCAATAAGCACGCAGTGTAACTTACCTCTACAGCTTACTTTTCTTTTGCTACGTGGGCCTGGTACAAGAATTACCTTCTTGTAGTATTGTTTAGATCAGTTAATACGTCATAAAAAACAATTAGCACAACACCTCAAGCATAAATATTCATATTCATATTTACTATTATTATTTTCATAATTGCCATTGCCATTGTTATTATATGAGTTTGTGCCTCAAAGAAATATCAATTTTCCACAGTCTGATGGTAACTGAGCCAATTGATATTCTAGAGGAATCAGCAGCCTTGAAACATGTCCACCATTCATCTCTCTGGATTCTCTGTGCTTTATCCCTGTATCAAGTCAGATCATCAGAATCGTACATACCTGTACTGTATTCCTTTAACCCCTTCACAAATGCTTTCACAGAACTAAGATTTGGAATCATGCCCTTGCCTCTTATCAGAGGTCAGAGAGAGAAATGGACATATGAAGACTGCTTCTGCTCTTTTTGTAAAACTGTTATTGAAGATATCGTCCATTTTAGAGCTTAATGCCTCTTAGACAAAGACTCTGGCTATAAATTTCCCTTAGAGCTGAGTCTAATGATTTTAGTATATCTGTTCTTTTGTTTGAAGGCACCTCATTCTTTTGTGAGGCAGAAAAGACTAATAATAAATAGAAGCTTTTTCAAACATGTACATTTCTGAAAAATCTTATCTAACTCCATCGGCAGGGAAGAATGAATACCAATAAGTTTATTATCCTTTTTCTATCTAAATCTTAAAATACTTCCTTACTTGGAAATATTTGCATGTAAAAAGATAACCTCTGAGGAGGAGAGAAACATTATATAGTTGATGAAAATTTCAAGGCCTGGAATCTTTGGAGAGCAAAGGGCGTTGCTTTATATATCAAGATAGTGATATAAACCAGAAATTGGTAAAGTGATATATTTTTTTCTGCTCTTTGGTAAGCACTATATTTTAAGACATTATTTCGGGCAGGTGATAACTATAATGCTAGTATATGTTCACCTATTGTCGTACCCTCAAGACTTTTATCTTATTAAATTCATATCTGTAATAAAGGTAATTTTCAGAAAGAGTACCTTTGGATACTAAAAAACAAAGTTACTTTAGACAAAAGAGTTTCATGAACATTTACACAGAAGTTCATAAAATGTGCAGCAAATAATTTATGAAACGCTAAAAGAGCATTGGAAAACAGGCTTGAATCACTATTCGTCATTCTTTTCTACTTACTTTCTAATATAGATTGCCTGGGTAGTATCAACATGGGGACTGATAATAGCTTTCTCACAACCTGAATGAGTGCTCAAAAATATTAATACCACCACATTTTATCAAGGCATTGTTCTCCAGGGTAAAAGAAATAGAGGAGTAGAAGAATCAAATTTCCTCATTTATTATATGCGTGTGTATGTGTGTGAGTGTACATATATTACTTCGTCAATATATATTAATATATGATTAATATGAAATATATGTTACTTAGTCAATATGTAGTCTCAGAAATATCTATATATATATTTAACATAGATAAATGCAGTATCGGCAAGTTTGAAATAACATTCTGATCAGGGTGTGAATGTATTGAATTTATCAGAAAAGTGTTTTAAATTAAGCTGGAGGCCAATAATGTGAGGATATAATTATTATCATGATGTAAAGCACTACTCGGCATCAACAAGAACTGTGGACAGGTATGAACATCCTGAAGATGTTAATATCAGTTTGCCATGCATCCCCTTCCTCAATAATTTCTAAAAAGAGTAGGCATAAATCAGTTATCCAAAATAACTGCTGAAGTTATATTTACCAATGACTTTTGTAATGAAATATCATAAGTGGACTCTTAGTCACTGATAAATATAAAAATCTTAATTTACTTAGACTACAATATGAAGCATGTTCTTTTGCTCTTAATACTATTCACTACATGCATATTTTCATTGGGATACATTGGCCATATAATATTTTTTTTTTCAAAGTTGGGATTACCACCTAAAGCAAAAACATTTTGGTAAGATCTGGGTCATAACAAATCTCACAACAAAACAAAATGGAAAATAAATAATGCTATATGGATTTTTCCCCCCAGGAAGATTTCAAAGTCTAAATGGGTTTCACAGATATAAAATCACAATAAATCTCCCAACAATAAACTATTGTGGATTTATGAAACAATAAATGTTTTACAAACTTGACTACGTACTTGAGCTTAGCACTGTAGGCAGTATTTTAGCATTGTTCTCCATCAGAGTATGTATCATGGTATTCTGTTCAATAGAGGTCATGAATAACTGTGTTCTGGTGTGTGAGTTCTTATTCTAGAAAATTCTGCTTAGTTATTAAGAACTCACATATTATTTTACTTAATATTTTTATTCTAAAATTATTTTGCCTCACCTTTTGTTTTCAAAATTTTTAATTTATTTTATTTGTTAATATATCAACAGTTTATTGAGGTGCCTTATAAGAAAGATCATTTTTCTTTCTAGTTATCAATGATGTATTAATTAAGATAACCTTAAAGGATTAAAAAGTAATTATAAGAATTATAAGTAATAAAATTGAATGTAATGATATATTTATATCTAAAATATTTCTGTTATCGCTTGTGGCAGAAATTTACTGACTATATAATAAATCCTTGATTTAATCTAGAAGTGGGAAAAAAGAAGGTCAGATACAAAAGTAACTTCATCTATCTTTAGATTTTTCATCCTGCAAAATGGGTAAATATAGAAGAATCTGATGTGGCATGTTTTGCATTCATCTTTTAACTTTTAAATAATTTATTCATAAGAATGTATTTTAAAGATATGGATGCCTCTACAAAAAGTCCATATTGATTACAAGGTGAACATTAATAATAAAAAATACATGAATGTTTTCCAAGTTTACTTTGTTTCTATTAACTATAAAAAATAGCACCTTAGAATTTGTGAGATAACTAGAACTTAAATAAGGATTGCTCTCTGAGAAGTGCTTCAAACACTCACAAGTAATAAAGCAATTTATAGCAACTATTTCAAAAGAGATAAAATAAATTATCAGAATGCATACTGACTTTATAACCTCAGGACATTATTAATAAATATTGTCTCTATCTTAAGGTTTAGGGAGCTGTAAAGCTAGTACAAAGTATTATGTATTAAGAATTAATTTAGTTTTTCAACCCAGAGTCCTTCAGGAGGAAATTTATAAAATTATGCCAACTGTGCATTTCCCCTTGCAACATTTAATCCCAGAGGCAACTTTTAAGTAAATTTGACAGCAGGAAAGAAAGTTCAAGGCTAAACAGCACCATACTAGTTTTTGAAACAGGCAGCAGTTAATGGCCCAAACAGTTCATATAAATAATTAAGTGCTGACTGCCCGATGAATTGCTACCATGTGCTAATGAAGAGAGCCTTCTTTTCTCTCTAGGCCAGCATATGTGAAAGTTCTAATATTTCTAAAAATTGATGAATATTCATAGAAAAAAACCTTTGTTTAATCCCTAGTACTAGAACACGATGCATATAAAATTTGTAGAAAATCTAATTATATTGGTCAAGTGTTGGATTTTCTTTTCATCTAAGTCACTCTATAAGACTTTTAAAACAAAGTTTGAACAATTTGAAATGTTCTTTTTTATGACAACATTTCTAAGATTATTTCCCTTGCTTTGTTTTTTTCCACTCTTTTGGTGGAGGCCACCCCTGGCTGTGTTCAGAGGTTACTACTGGAAGTATTCATGTGACCATATGGTATTAGGGATCAAACTAAACCCTCTGAAAGTTGGAAAGAGTTTTTGTTCCAGTGAAATAAAATAATTATATTTAAAGGAACAAAGGAAGAGAGAGAGAGAGAGAGAGACAGAAGGAAAGAGGGAGAGAGAGATTGAGAATTACAAAGCAACAGAACTCCCCTTTTTCAGAGGGGAGCGGGGACAAGAGGCCACATCCCAGGATGAGACGTGAGATAATTCCCATGATAGAGAATGTGCTTGAGTTTTTTTCTACTTGTAAAGGAGGAAGTTAAAGTCAATAGTGGGAACTGAGAGATGCTAGGTAAATAGGCTGTAGGCTGAGTGAGGGACCACGGAAGTGACCCCTGAACTCAGAAACCCAGGGCTTCTGGTAGCACTGCTACTGGTGTCACTTTCCCAAGTCAACCTTCCAAGCAATAAACAGAGAAAACATAACTCGAGATTATAAAATCTTTAGTTCACAGTTTTAGCAAAATATGAAATTTTGGTGAGAACAATGTTAGCTACAGTCTTGAGTGAAACAGATGGTATTTACTACAAAGACATGCAGTAGTGGCCGCTTACCAAACTGACTCAGATCAATATACAACTGCAGTCAATGGGAGCATGATAGCCACGTTAATGGCCTCATGATTGCCTTCACAGTCTGCTTAGAAACCCCACAAGAACGTACTAGGATTAATTCTTCATGAATTGAAATAACAAGTTGCTATTTTAGTCCATTTTGCTGATATTACTGTCATGATAGTTAAAAGATGTGTATGTTTAGGATAGAACTTAAAAATACTAATTTTATTTTATCTTTATGTGTCTCTCTTTCATCATTTGACTTTTCTTGACCATCTTCCTTACTAGTATGTTGTTCATAGATACCAAAAATGGTACCTTAGCAGTACTAGTTTTCATATAAGTACTTTTAGTAAAGAACTTAGGGACCTACATTACTTTGTGTGCATTTTCTTCTTAGACATAATTGCAATGCTATTTATAATAGCCAATGTTTGGAAACATCATAAGTGCTCAACACCATGTGAGTAGATAAAAATTGTGGTTATATACACAATTGGAATACTTCTCATCTGTAATACAACATGAAGACTTGCATTTGCTAAAGTGTGGATGAAATTCTGCAAAATAATTTAGAAGAAAAAGCCATGGCTAAGACTTCCAGCACTATATTGAATAGGAGTGGTGAAAGCAGGCAACCTTGTGATGGGTGTTTGATCCTTGTGTGATTGTAACCCAAACATGAAAGCTTGTAACTATCTCACAGTGTTTCAATGAAATGAAAAAAAAAAAAAAAAAAAAGGAAAAGCGAGAGCCAGATTCTAGTAGCTCTTTCTTGTAAATTCTAGATTAAGGGACAAGAGAAGGAATTTTAAAATTCCTACAAATTTTTGAGTTCAAAGGGCCGGATCCTTAATTCAGTGGGTAGAATATTTGCCTTTCAAATCCCAGGCACCTGATATAGTCAACTGAACCCAATTAGGATTGATCCCTGAGTATAGCTGGATGGGCCCCCCAGCCCCCCCCCCAAAAAAAAGCAAAAAGAACAAAACAAAACAAAAATTCCCAAGGAAAATAAACCTGAAGGCAGAATTTAGATTACCTAAGGATGTGACTTAAGGCTAAGGGTATGGTGTAATAACTTTATACCACTGTACGTCTAAAAGGTATAATTATTTATGTAATAAAATTTATTATTATTTATTATATGCTTATGTTCTCTCAATAAGTTAAAAATAATGAAGTGAAGTATAGGTCCATATATACATATATATGCACTTATATATACACATATATATGTGTGTGTGTGTATATATGTGTGTGTGTGTGTGTGTGTGTGTGTGTGTGTCCATATATAGAAAGATCTAAAGGTAAAGGGGCTGGAGTGATAGCACAGCAGGTAAGGTGTTTGCCTTGCACACAACCGACCCCAGCATCTCATATGGTACTCTGGGCACTGCTAGGAGTAATTCCTGGATGCAGAGCCAAGAGGAACACTTGAGCATTGCTGGATATGATGCAAAAAGGAAAACATAGATTAATAAACAAATAATCACAGTCATCCCATTGCTCATCGATTTGCTCAAGCAGACACCAGTAACGTCTCCATTGTGAAACTTCTTGTTACTGTTTTTGGCATATCGAATATGCCATGGGTAGCTTGCCAGCCTCTGCTGTGTGGGCGGGATACTCTCAGTTGCTTGCCCAGCTCTCTGAGAGGGACGGAGGAAACAAACCCGGGTTGGCCGCATGCAAGACCCTACATGCTGCCCTGTCAATCCAGCCCAAACAAATAATAAAAGCCTAAAAATAAAAATAAAAAGATACATACTTGTGTATGAGAGAGAGAGAGAGAGAGGGAGAGAGAGAGAGAGAGAGAGAGAGAGAGAGAGAGAGAGAGAGAGAGAGAATGAGACAGAGAAAGAAAGTGCCTGCTATAGAGGCAGGTAGGGCTTTGGAGCAGGAAGGAAAGTAGAGGATATTCATTGGTGGTAAAAAGTGTATATTGGTGAAGGGGCGGGTCATATAGCATTGGCTGTAGGAAATGCACAGCAGTGAAGGAGCAGTGGACAATATATTACTTAGACGCAATCATCTACAACCTTGAAAGTGTGTGTCCCACTGTGATTCAATTAAAAAAATAAATTAAAAGAATTTTAAGTACCATAAACTTTGCAGCTTAAGATAATAGAAATTTAAGATCTCAAAGTTCTGGAAGTCAAATCTGAAATTAAAATGTTGGGAGGAACCTTGTCCTGTCTCACGTTCACTTCACTTCATTTCATTTTCACTTCAATTTCATTTCAACTATTCATATCTGCCATGACCCAATTTTCAAATTTGATAAAATTCTAAGGTCCTAGAAATTTTTGGAAATAGACAATCAACTTATAACAATGAGAAATGCAAAATTTGAAAAAATTAGAAGTGAAAAGAGCAAAAATTGATGAGTATATGATAAATATAGCAAAAATAGTGAGGATGTAGCAAATTGTGGAATATGTATGCACCTTTTCTTATAATTACCAAATTGTCAATATTACTTTATTGACATTAGTAATTGTCAAAACAGCTGCTAATAGGGTAAAACTTTATTTTATGATGGTGGAATAAAGATCTAATATAAAGTCCTTTGATATTAGAATATTAGAAAAAGTATTGTTTTTAAATACCAAATGAGGAAAAAAACTGTGAGTACTATGAACATAATTATAATCATAACACAGAATTCAGAACATTTTTAAGAACAGAATTCCTTTCTTATGGAAAGCTCTAGCTTTGAAAATTTAATGATATATTAACAGCCCAGTATATATTTTTGCTTAAATAAATTTAACAGAATGGTTTATTTTTTACTTTATGAAGTAATTATCCATGTATATGTTATTAAAGATATGTCAAGATCCTTAAATATATTAAATATATAAAAGATCTTTAAAAGAGAATTGTTCACAAGTTTTCTCCTAATTAGCAATGTGAAGTATACCAACATAGATTTTTTTAATACTTAAATTAGCTAATGTGAATTCAATTAAAAAAAGTGAGTTCCATTTTTCTCTAATATTAATTTTCCTGGACATCAGTTTCCTTCATTAAATCATCTAGTAATATATAATATATATATATATGCTTCATCTACAGTGATTTTTATTGTAGCATGTCATCTTAGAATACAAATTTTGAGTTCTGATTGAACAATGAAATATTAGCACAGGTTAGTAGCAAAGGTTCTCTAATCCTCTGCTTAGTATGCAGCTGAAATGAAGGGTTGGCTAAATGCTGTCTGTCAGTATCAAAGATTCCATTGTTTTATTCCTTCATCTAGCTTTAGTAAACACATTAGGATCTATATTTTGAGTGCTTTTATGAAACATTTATTAATTAGGTTTTCCCCTTCTGTTGTCGAATTGATTCACAGATTATAATGATGTTCTGTGATGCATTCGTCTTTATTTATAATGAAGCACATTTCCTTATTATGTAATTTATTTGATTTAAAATGTTGCATCAAAATACCAAGTTTTATATCAGTTATATATTCTAAAAGATATAAGGAAGAGAAACATCTGGAAGATAATGAACTGAGTTGACATGTACTAGCTCCCTATCACTTATTTAGAGATGTTATGTAAAATAAAGCAACCACAACAAAAGCCAGCTACTATAGTCATCAATCTCAAAGGATATGGAGTGATATTCCTGGTGACCAAATAGAGAAAAATCTGAATGCCAGGTATAATATAATGTCCAATATGTATAGATTCACATTCTACTAAAATGTATAAAACATTCTGTCTGTAGACTATGAGCTGTTGATTTATTGTTTTTGTTCGTTTGTTTATTTGTTTGTTTTAATATAGGAACCACAATCACCAGTGCACAGAACTAAATGTGATCATTACACAGGTCACTGGAGTATGGTCACCACATTGGTCATATCTGGTGATGGGTATCTGGTTTGGCTATGATAGAAGCCACCAAGGAATACCTAATGGTTCCCATGGGGCTATGAAGAGCCAGAGATTAATCCCAGGTCTTTGCACATGTTAGGTATATCTGCTCTACCACTTGGCTACATCCCTCGTCCTGCCTGAAGTTTTGATGCCAGTACAGTTATAGGTGTCACAAATTTGTGCTGATCATCAATGGTGCAATACAAAACATGTTTGAAATAGTGAATGGTAAAACAATACGTTTTGCTTTTAAAGAAATATTTTATTTTTTTCCAGTTTAGTAATTTATAAAGTACCAACAGCAAGAATCAAACTCAAATAAAAGACCTTACCTGAAGGGATTAACTTCCTTGGAACCTAGCAGATACATTTTGTAAGAAACATGAAAGCTCTAATTAAAAATAAAATATATATATATATATCTGTGTGTATAAATATATATACAATATTGAAGTGCTATTTACAAATTCAAGTTATCTATAAACCTAAGTCTCCAGTAAGAGATGAGTGAGCAAAGAAAATGTGCTATAAATACACAGTTGAATGCCTATCAGATATAAGAAAAGCTGAAATCAGGCATTTTGTCCTAATATGGATAGAGCTAAGAAGGTGTCACGTTAAATGAAATAAGTCAGGAGAAAAACACATGGTTATCTCACTTATAATAATATATAAGAACACAAAACTAGGAAATATTCCATCACTGTCATCCCATTGCACTGTCATCCCATTGCTCATCATGGGTAGCTTGCCAGGCTCTGCCGTGCAGGTGAGATACTCTCAGTAGCTTGCCAGGCTATCCAAGAGGGGCAGAGGAATTGAACCCAGGTTGGCCGCATGCAAGGCAAACATTCTACCCACTGTGCTATCTCTCGAGTCCAGAAAATATTCCATGTATAAAGAAAATAAATATTTGTGTTTTAATAATATGTGATATATGTTAATGTTTTATTTAATAAAATAAAAAGTTGTTAAAGTATCAATTTAGGACTCTTTAGATTGCATGGTTAAACTATGACTCCTTTTAGGTAGTGTTTTATTTAACAATAAAATTTTAAAGACCACTTCAATTTTTTTATTTTAATGGCTTTAAAGTGAAAAGAATTTTTTCATTAATCAAGACAGAATTTTAGCTAAGAACACAAGAATATTGTATGAATAGTTATGTAGGACTAGAAATTTGACAAATAATTAACAGCAATATCACATTGATTATGTAATGAAATTTATTCTGTGATAACATTTATTAAAATGTTTTATTTCTTTGTCCTTTTAAAATTTCATTAGTCTCATAAGATAGATATTATTCAAATCATTTTGTACATATAAGCCAGAGGTAAAAGTTATCAGTATAAAATTTGATCACATAATATTTTCTCTAGAATATTTTGAGTATGGACTGGAACTGGAGGGATAGCACAGTGGGTAGGGCCTTGCACGTGGCTGACCCCGGTTCGAATCCTCTCTATCCCTCTCGGAGAGCCTGGCAAGCTACCGAGAGTATCCAGTCCACATGGCAGAGCCTGGCAAGCTCCCCATGGTGTATTCAATATGCCAAAAACAATAACAAGTCTCACAATGGAGATGTTACTGGTGCCCACTCGAGCAAATCATTGAACAACAGGATGACAGTGCTGCAGTGCTATGGACAGGGGATAGAAAGACTGTACAGTGGGTAGAGTACTGGCCTTGCATGTGGCCAACCTGGGATCTATCTCAAGCACTATCTCTGAACAGAGTCAGAAGTAAGCCCTGGACATATCTGGGTGTGGCTCCACAATAAACATCCCAAATAAGAAAATAGCTTGATCTACTGCTTACAGTATTTTTGAAACTCACTGGCATCTCATAGGCACTTGGTAGTTTACATGCAACATAAACTACACTAGTAAAATTTTCTTGTTCCAGGCAGTCCCCATAGTTGAATTTTTATAGTGGTCAGTGGAGTCCTCTGATATCAGTTTGTATAAGGAGACAATCTTAAAATAGAAGATATGCTACAGGTCAACAAACTTCACTCTGTTTACTCGAATTTCACAATTCTATGTGCATTTATACTGGGACAAAAATAATAAAATATAGGCATATTTCCCTTTAAGTATTAATGCCTTATCTTTGTCAATGTCAGCAATTCCGCGGTAATGCAGCTTGCTCTATTGCTGATAAGCCATTTATTTTGTTTTCTGTAACTTCCTTTTGAGGTCTACTTCATTTATTTTTAATTCATAGTACTTTCCAGGATTTTATCACATCGATTACTATATTTCAGATACCAGTTATCATAGTTCACATCTTTAAAAGGAAGTATATTAAAAATGAAAATAGAATTTCCCATAGTGGTGATTTATTCTAGTTGGATTGTTTTCTAAATTCTACCAGTGTCTGCCATACTGACATTTTATATTAGGATTTTCAAGTTTAGCAATATAACTTCTATGTGAATAATCTTTAAGGACATAGAAATAAGAACTATTTCAAAATATGTTTAAATTTTTTCTTTAAAATTACAGATGGATAAACTATTAGAAAAAATAGATAATTCTTATTTGAAATATGCATTGTCTTCAATTAATTTTTTATGTTCTTCCCCCAAAATAATGAAAACAATATTATTTGACATTATTAATTTTTCATGAATAGGGCTTATGAAGTTGTTTTTCTAATCTGAACTGTGCTATATATATGACTCTTTGATCATTCAGTGCATGAATAAGAAATGTTGTTTTTCAGAATTAAAAGGAAATAAAGCCTAAGGAATACAGTACACAATAATTAGAACTAGATAAAATATAAAATTCTCAATTTGGGATCTCATTGTATAAATACTATATAACTTTAGACCAAATAATGTATATTTCTTTTTTAAAAAACTGCATAAAACACTGTGGTAGTTTTAGTTTAAAACTAAACTACTAGTTTAGTAGCAGTTTAACATAGTGTAGTAGTTCAAAACTACCTTGTTTAGAGTTTTAATTTTAAAAAGCATCATTTGATAAACTAGAATCAAAAGGTCAATTTTTCCCATTTATGGATAATTTCACTTACATATAAACCAAAGCATACGGTTTAAGCCCTACATCTGAACAGAAATCAATGCGGAGGAATGCTATCTAATTCACAGGCTGTAATTCCCTCACAAGGAGTCTACACTTTTGGCGAAAAGTGTTTCATTTTTACCTGTTGGCAGCCTGATGATTCAGGCGACTTGCTCATAATGTTACAGTCCCTTTCCTTTGAATTGTAACCAGAATCACAAAATTGTTAGGGAAAATTCCCATTCTGAAAGTGTAAATAGATAATATCCAAAACTTATAAGGTAACTATCTTATTTGGAATTTGTCCTACTGGTGACATCTTCGGTCATTTTTGAAGCATTTTCTTTATTCTTCTCTAAGAAAGAAAAAATTTCTCTCTTCAGTTAGAGTTTATGCAAAAGATCTCCAAGTTTTATCACTGAGGCCCATTCTTATGGTAATGATGTCCAGATAAAACCCAGATCAGAATGCAAAATATGACCTCTATCCAACATGCATTTGTATAAAAATCTTGGTGAGTATGGGAATTTTAAACTCTTTCTCAAAGAACTAATCCTGAAGCAAATATTTTAAGTCTCTCCATATGCTTTGAGAAACTAGTTGAATTCAAGGACAATTGCCATCATTGTGTCTCATTGTGATGAATTGTCACTATTTGTGGGTTTCTAAATATATGGATAAACCCTCCTCCTTAAACACTTAGAACAATTTTGATAAGTTATTTGTTCTCCTTCTAGCTTCCTTAGCCCTTTGCTGGTTTCCTGTGGGACACACCCTTGCAAAATCGTTTGTAGAGCTTTCTGCATTACCTCACTTGCTACTTAATCTAAAATCTGATACTATTTTTACAGTGGCTCCTATGGTTTGGTTTGGTTTGTTTTGTTTTGTTTTATTTTGTTTTGTTTTGTTTTCTGTGTGTTTGGTGACAGCACCCAAAAGTCCTCAGGACATACTCCTGGCTTTCTGTTCAGGATCATATCTGGAAGGGCTTGGGAACTTAAGTGGCCTGGGATAAAACCCAAGTCACTTGGGAGCAATGTAAGCACCTAACTAGTGTAACATGTTGCTGGTATATGATTATATTTATAATGTCCTGGAGCTTCCAGCATAGAACTTTTAAAACCCAAAGGATTTACTAAGTGGTGAGAATGAAAGAAGGGTCTTTGTTGTTGCTGAATTACTATTCTTTTTAAACTTACCCAAAGGAATGAGGAACACATTCCTTTAATATGAGAATACTGAGGTCTTAAGAGATAGGGAAACTGAGGCATCACCCAGAGAAGTGTGGGCTCCAGCACGCACACACACACACACACACACACACACAAAGAAGCAAGAGGAGAATCTGAAGATCCTGAAAAGAATATTAAAGAGGCATCTAGAGTCCAGTGTTTTGCTCTGACAAAATCAGATATTTTAATTATTTTAATTTTCACTTAAACAGAGAACTTCATGTCAAGACAATTTAAAGAAATCGTATATAACCCCTTCAAAGCCATTTTCTAACTTTTTTACTATGAAGTCCATGTTCTCTTTTGACCATTCACCTCTCTCACACTTTACTAAGTAAGTTTCTTCCAATAACTCTAAACAAATTGAAAAAGGAAACAAAAAGCTTTAGGGAAAAAGGAGGGAAAATTAGACAATTTAATTTACAAAGTTGATTCAGGCTTTGATACATAGGATTTAGGCCTACAGTGTCCCCAACTCCAATCCCACCACGTTGTGACTCTCTCCATCCACCAGTGATCCCAAATTTGTTATTAAAAATAAATCTCATATAAATGGACTGGGAAGTGAAAGAGAACCTGGGTACACTTGTAGAGGGAAGTTGATACTGGGTGTGGAATTGGCCGTAGTAATTATAAACCTGTTACTGACAGCTTCGTAAATCATGGCGACTAATTTTTTTAATTCTATAAATACAAAAAAATATATTTTTACGGCTCATAACTGATCTTATACTAGTAAAGTCAGTTACTATTGAAGGACAAATTTGTTTCTAAGAGGAATCAGTTATTGGAGGGTTGGAACGTTCAGTCCCATTCTCAACTTACAAAGAATGGTGAGTGATGGGAGACTGTCAAAAATGGTAAATGATTTCATCAATCTTGATTACACAATAAGCCTCCACAACAACAGTGAAGGGGAGTGAAAATTCGGGAATTGATGAACATATTGAAATTTTAGGAGGGTAATGGTGTGGAAAAAGCAATCAGTTCCTTTATCTTTCCAACACACCTAGATGTTTCTCCATTTGTTGTTGTGGAGTTAACATCCTTGATAACAACCTGTACTTTTAAGTAAAAGAACTAAATCCTGTGAACTTTTCCAGCAAATTACCCAATCTTAAGAGGTGGCCATGGCAAAATTCCTTAAACCGCTGGTTCCTGAAGTCCAGACAGCTCAGATTTGCTTTGAATATGAAATGACAGGCAAGTTGAAGGGTGTGTGCCCTTCCATTGTAGCAGCTATATACTATGTTGGGGTAGTTTGTGCCATAACTGATTTGTCAGACATCCATTTTGTACCTATAGAGTGACAAAGTTGTTTTGTATTAGAAAAAAAATAATCCAAACAGTTCATATCAGGAAATTTATGCTTAGAGAGTAGAAATAGTTTTTCTTTTTTTCTTTCAAGACATCTTTTTTACCTTCATCTGTTTCTTTAAAATCAATATGTTCAATAGTCCTTATGACAAAATTCAAGTACCTTAATCTATTTATGCTAATAAATGTATTTATAACCTGTACATTTAATTTACAAAGAATCTCTTCTCATTCAACTTCTTTGTCCAGGTATCTTGATATTCCCCATACTTCTTTGAATACTACTTTTTGGTTTTATGTGGGAGTTCTTTCTTCTGTTCTGTTGTATTGGTGTTCGTCTAGAATCTGTTATAACTGTCACCTGTCACTCAATGGTTCAGTTCTCACTTATAAACCATGTATCACACTACCTACCTGACAATTCTGCTCAGACATACCTTAGGGACTTTAAAGACATGTCCAAAACAAAATGAGATACTTCCATCTTCATCAAATATTTGTTATACAAGCCTCTCCCTAAATTCCGTGTTTACCACAGAATATCAATTACAAAATAGTATCATTCTACCAACAATGTATTTCTAGAATCATTCTTCCCCATATTTCTATAGACTCTCCCTCTCTTTTTCTTTCTCTCTTACTTACCTTCTGTTCCTTCCAGCCGATAGTGCTGAAACAACAGCTTCATAACATGTTTTCTTTATTGTAATATGCTTTCCACAATTTTGGTATCACTAGAAAAATCAGTCTTTTTTTTTCTGAAGTAGATACATGATTATGCAAGCATAGAATTATTCAAATAGCAACTTACACGGCAATAAAATTGTTGAGAGCATCATTTGAATTAATGTATCCCATGCATGTAGAAGATGATCAATTATTCTGGTTGTTAATAAAAGCAACATATCCATATTTCTTTCTATCACATATTTGCCTGCATTACCAGTAAACAGAGTCTGTATTGTGCATATACCACTCCTATCAAAATGTGCAGAGATAGTGCTCATGAGGTGTTTGTTCAATGCATAATAGGAACAATAGAAGTTTGATTAAAACTTAATATATGCAGAGTATTTTACCATTCTCTCCATGTGGAAGATGTATTTATTGCTGTTCCTAATGGTAAGACTGATACTCAAATATTTAAATCTTGTGAACAAAATCACAGAATGAGGACTTAAGATACAAATCTGACTGTTAATATTGTCTGTTGGATCCTAAGACCAAAGCGCTTAGGCTGTTCCTGTATACTTCCCTGATTCTTCTTAATAGTTGTGTCGATTAAAATTTGTTTCCTTAATGCAGTCTGTGTTCAATCTGAAGAAAGCACCAAAATAAACCATACTCATTTGATTCATAAGTTCCTATTATAATAGTGAATAAAAGATAAGCAAAACTCCTTTCTTAAAAATGCATTACCTAAAAATAAAATATGACAAGTTGTCACCTAATTGTTCCAAAGTGGTATCAGCTATAAATTCTGATGACATATTAATAGAAAGTAATGTAGCTTTTTATGTAATTTGTTTTGTTCTGATTTTTTTTTAAATTGAATCACTGTGAGATACAGATTTGCAAAGGTATTCATGACTGGATTTCAGTAAAACGATGTTCCAACACCCGTCCTTCCACCTGTGTACATTTTCCACCACCAATATCCCCTGTCCCTCCTGTCACTCCACAACCCCTGCAGCCTGCATCTGTGGCAGGCACTTTTTTTCTTTTTTTCTCACTCTCTTTCCTATTGAGCATTATGATTTGCAATACAGGTGCTGTTTGTTCCTTTACCTACTTTCAGCACATAAGTCTTATTTGTGGGAGACACACCCATAAACCACCTCCGGCTCAGGTATATAAGCTCAAAGCATGCCCCTCTCAGGAGCCTGGCAAGCTACCCATGATGTATTCAATATGCCAAAAACAGTAGCAACAACGTGCTTTTCATATTGCTGGAGCGATCAGATGCCATTGGGGTACACTATCATGCAACAAGGAAGAATGGAGTTGTTACTGGCACCTGCTCAAGCAATCGATGAGCAACAGGATGACAGTGATACAGTAATCATTGTCATAGTGGTCCCTTCTTTATCCTAACTGCCTTCTATCCCCCGCACTTGAGGCAAGCTTCCAACCATGGACCAATCCTCCTGGCCCCTGTTTCTACTGTATTTGGATATTAGTGTCATACTACGTATTTTTTGTATTCCACAAATTAGTGCAAGCATTCTATGCCAAAATTAGTGAGAGATTATGGGGAATATTATCTGCCATGGAGGCAGGGGGAGGGTGGGGGAGAGGGGTATACCTGGGATATTGGTGGTGGGGAATTTGCACTGGTGGAAATTCCAATTCACTCCTTCCTTCCTTCCTTCCTTCCTTCCTTCCTTCCTTCCTTCCTTCCTTCCTTCCTTCCTTCCTTCCTTCCTTCCTTCCTTCCTTCCTTCCTTCCTTCCTTCCTTCCTTCCTTCCTTCCTTCCTTCTTTCCTTCCTTCCTTCCTTCCTTCCTTCCTTCCTTCCTTCCTTTCTATTTTTGATCTTCACTTGCTTTATCATTTTTGAATGAAAAAGTTTAGCAGTAACTATCTTCCTTGGGAGATTGTTTAGTAATTTTTATACAATTTTTTTGACCTTTAAAAAACAATTTGCCATTTCTTTCAAATTTCTCCATTTAACAAATACTTGTCTCTCCTCTGTGTGTCAACTATTGTGTAAACATTGAGATTCATGGACAAGACACAAGGGACTCCAGCGTAAACCTACTTTAAGTACTTTAAATCTTCACAGCTATTTTAATGTCATTAATAATAGATAGAATGATAAAATATAATAATTTAAATTAAGGATTTTTGTTGGTTTGCTTATGTTTTGCAAATGTGTGTGTGGATTGGACATGTGTGTGGATTGGACACAGTGCATTCCAAGCACTGATAAGGGTGTCCAGGGATTATTTCTAATGTTACTTAGCTATGCACACTCAAATAGATCATTCCCAAGGTCCTGAGGTGCAGGGAATACCTTGAAATGATTGTTCATAAAGAATTCATGGAAATTAGATAAAGGGGTCAAAATATCAGTGTAACTTGTAAATGCTTAATCTAATAAATTGGTTTCATCCCCAACAAGTCTAAAAACAACTCTCCAACATAAAAGGACCTATATTCTAATTATGTTCCCTGGCTTCTTTTCTTAGGAAATTTTGAGATGGAATGTGCTGTTTTCCCATGCTTTAAATACAGTGATATATTGACTTGATGATCATGGTAATTAAAGATCTCTATAGTGTTTTGTAGTATCAATCCAATTATCACAGAAAGTAAGGAAAAATAAGACATAGTAGATGATTAGAATCTTTGTAAACAAAATTAGATTGCTATATTTTAATATAATATTAAGACTGGCAATATAATATTAGAAAAGACAAATGTCTTTGATTTGGTTTGTACTTTCAGACCATAGAAATGAAAATTAAAATTATTAATTTAATTAAATGAAAATTAAATTTAATGTTTTTTCCTTTTACCTAAAAATAAACAAACTACAGCAAGGTGAGATGTTTCCTTTTTTAATATGGCCTAAACATGTATACATCTATAAAACTAAAATATCACTTCAAAACTCAGCTTTATAAGGGAGAAATTCTTTTACCCCTATTTCTTCATTAACTTCTCACTTCTCTGACCAATTTTAAGTTTTTCTTTCTATGTTATATATCCTGAATATACAAGGAAATGTATGTGTATGTTTATACATATATATGTTAAAAAGACATTCTGTATCAATTTTAGAATTTCACAAGTAATAGATTTTCATGGAATTATATATTCTTTTAAAATTCAAGTATTAAAATGAATAGTCTTCTACTGACAGTGTATGTAAAAGTAAAAGTATTCTTTAAAAAATTGGTTCAATTTAATCTTTAATTCATGCAGCATTTCATAACTGTGAATTAAAATTCTATTCTGAAGTATGTAAAATGTGCTACAGGAAAAATAATTTGAAAGTGTCCTCTTGACTCCTAATTTCACCATGCACACAGTCCCTATTGCTCTCTAATAATTTCAATTTATTTTAACAGCTAAAGTTTCAATATATCAAGTCACATAGAAATATTTTTCTTTCAGTTTGATCAATCTTTAGGATTATTATTTTCAGTCAGAACATGTGTTTTCACATCTTTAAAGAAAGGATTTTGCTAGTTATCATTTAAGCAAATTATTTGAAATTAAGAAAATAAAATGTAGTTTTTCTGTATTCCTTCAGGAAAAGGAAATTGTTTCTTAATCTTAATGATTATTTGAAACCCTTTCTTTTTCATATCAATAACTTATAGCTTTAAATTATTGTGATCATAAAAAATTCTAAGTACTTTTATACAATACAGTGAATATGTGTGTACATTTATGCACATATATGAGTTACTGTGTTTTGCAGGAGTTAACTTCTGAAAGGTCCTTATCATTTTAATTGTATATAAACTGAAATTAAACTTAATATTTCCAACTGCATTTGTCATCCTTTCTCACCTTTTGGGGATTTTCAATTAATAACTATCATTTTCAGATATCTACACCAATAGATACTGGTCACATTTGGGTTATTTCCATGTTTCCAAATTGCACCAAATATAACACAGACAAATTATGATAATCAACCAGATAATCTCTTCCAAATCAACCAGATTTGGGGGCTAGAGCAATAGTAAAGTAAGTCATGTGCTTGTCTTACACACAGCCACACAGGTTCATTTCCTGGCACCCCATGTAGTCCCCCAAGCACCACAAAGAGTAATACCTGAGCATCACTGGTTGTGGCCCCCAAAACAAAAAGCATATCAACCAGGTTTTAATATAAAGATTTCCTCAAATGTCACATTTTTATTTAGATCTCTTTGGGCCATACCTGGCTGTGGCATTTTACTCAGAAATCACTCCTGCTGGGGTTTAGGGGACGATATGTAGTGCAAACTCAGTTCAACTGCAAGTAGGGCAACCATCTTACCTTCTGTACTGTTTGACTCCAGATATAAAAAATTCTGACGTAGAAAGGATTAAAATTTGAGAACTGCAAAACTCATTCAGTAAAGTGATTTCCATCCTTGGCAACAGAATCAAATAGCTAAACATGTTCAGTGGATAAACTGAATCTTAAAAATTACAAGTTTAGAGAATTCCTTTCTGGTGATTTGCAGTTAGAGATCTATAGTTTTGGGATATTTCTTAGTGGTATGCAAACATTTACATTATATTACAGTGTAATTTTATGTAATCATAACTCATGATGATGGTATGGATATATTATAGTTCTTAACTCTGTTAATCATATTTGAGATAGGGTCCATAGAGAATAAATTAGTTAATATGAGGTTGAAGATGTAATATATGCTAAAGAAGTGTGTCTGTAGACACTTCAATGGGTATTTGGCCAAAGACAATGTATAGACAAGAAAGATTTTTATGGAGATGTATCTGAAATGGACAGTGATCTGAGAGCAATGAGAGAGCTAGTCCTCTCTGTAAACAATTTGGTTTTGAAGTTCTAGCTCCAGAATGGTGGGGTATAATTGCTTGTTATTTAATTCCCAAGATGTGTTATATTTTGTTGTGGCAACTATGAAAGTTAAATTATTCTACATTTGTTCTTTTAAACCTTCTAATAAAGTTGTTCTAATAATTATAGAGATTGATCACTATAAATTAATATAAAATGTCACTGTCGCTGTCATCCCGTTACTCATCAATTTGTTCGAGCAGGCACCAGTAACATCTCTCATTGAGAAACTTATTGTTACTGTTTTTGGCATATCCAATACGCACGGGTAGCTTGCCAGGCTCTACCGCGCGGGCTCGATACTCTCGGTAGTGTAAGTATGCTAATTATCTTACATGTTTTATTTTCTATGTTATACATGCCTAGGTATATAAGTTTTGGTTAAATAAATCTTGAAGATAATACAGTTATCAAAATATATGGTAGGTAAGGTAATTCTTAGTTCTGTTTTAAGTTTAACAAAAGTGAATACTACATTTTCAAAGAATCATTAGAATATTTTTATTTTACATGAAGTCAAAAGAATCTCTTTATCACTTAGAAACATTTGGACCATGAACTAGCAGTATGAACTGGTCTGTTTCACCTACATTTTCTCAGTTTTACTATAGAAATGTTGATCTTCATGAAAGAACTAGTTCTTCTCCATGAATTTTTATAACATTTACCATATATACCAATAACAAAAATCATTTGCCTATGTTACTTGGTTTTTTTTTTGAAAACCTTCTTAAACATTAAAAAAATGTATTTGGAGAGCAAACCCATCATTGTTGCTGTTGTTGTTGTTTCATTTTGCAGTGCTTTAGGAAAACTAGAATAACTGGTACATAAACATTTGGTTTTGGGGGTGGAGGGAAGAGGCACACTTCGTTGTCATCAGTCAGAGCTTACTCCTGACTCTCTGCCCATAGATCACTCCCAGGAGAGTGTTCTGGGATTTGACCCCGAATTCTGGATTGGTCTTTTGTAAGCCAAGTGCCTTACTCCCTGAAATCAGTCATCCTCTATTTGATATTTTCTATTCATTTCTACATTGCTTGGGACAATTTTGAATTTGAAAACAGTGAATTACTTGAGGTTTAATTTTTAAACTATTTTTTCCTAAAGAAGAAATGTCCTTATAAATATATTCTACCATAATACAAATAAAAACTCATAAAATTCTGCAATAAATTTGAACTGTTTTTAAAATAAAGAATAAGAAATGGATAAAGCTATTTTTTGAAACAGCAAGAGTAGTCTTATAATATTTGTTGAAAAATTATCCATGCCCTTAAATTGTATCAGAGATCTATTATACTTACACTCATTGGTCTATTTTTAGATTTTTGTTTTCAACCATTAATCTATTTGTTTTCTTCAGTATCACACTTCTTTGCTTTTTGTAGTTACAACTGTATTGTGTTTCAGAAATGACTAAATAAGACTTGAGAGATAGAATAGTGGTAGAATATTTGCCTTGCGTAAAGCTGCCCTGCAGTTAATTACCAGAAATACATATGTTCTCTAAAGCACTGATGGGAGTGAACACTGAAAACAGAGCATGGAATAAGCCCTGGGCACAGCCTGCTGTGGCTTAACCCCTTCCAACATCTTCCCCCAACAAATGCCTAAATTGAAACTAAACTTAACAAATTTCTAGAGAAAATTATAGAAGGTAGCACATTTTAAGGGATGTTTAATTAAAGTTATATTTGGAATATACAAAAAGCTTTCCAATCAGAATCAGCATTAAAATAAACTATTACAATATATTCAATGGCACAACTTTTATCATTTGAGTTGATGGAATTTTCTTTCTTAGTGTTTACCAATAGTATGGATATTTTGGAATTTTCATGTATTGGTAGTAGCACTGTCATCCTGTTGTTTATCGCACTGCTTGAGCAGGCACCAGTAATGTCTCCATTGTGAGGCATGTTGTTACTGTTTTGGGCATGTCCTTTACGCTACGAGGAGCTTGCCAGGCTCTGCCATGCGGGTGGTAAGGCAAATGCCCTACCCACCGTGCTATTGCTCCA
Source organism: Sorex araneus (assembly GCF_027595985.1). Lineage (NCBI taxonomy): Eukaryota > Metazoa > Chordata > Mammalia > Eulipotyphla > Soricidae > Sorex > Sorex araneus. The sequence continues at coordinate 170,726,299 of NC_073303.1, read as the reverse complement.
GCCCCATGTATTGGTAATAGGAATAGGAATGGTATGATTTCTACAATTTCTTAAAAATTAATTTAAATTCAGCAAATTTTTCAGTGACGGTTGAAGGGAAATGGGGATTGTGAGGTACAGGATGTGTAGCTCAGTGGCCAGACATGTGTCTTGCTGTGTTCGAGATCTTCAGTTTAATCCCTGTCACCATCATAGAGAAGAAAAGGTAAAAAATTATTTAAGGGACAGGGAGATAAATCAAAAGGTTGGATTATACAATTTGTTCAAGCCCTGAGCTCAGATTCCTTTACTGTATGATTCTCAAAAAATCTCTGGGAATTACTCCCTTGCATAATCCCTAAAACAATCCCTAAGTACCATGGAGTATGCTCTCCAAACCAAGTAATAATCATTAATAATAATATTAATGGCACTAACATTTACGAATTGACAATTTGAGAAGCAAAGCACTCTTCCACATAGAATGGCTCAATAACTTTAGGAAGCAATAAAAGAAATGATAACCCCAAATTTCACTTTTATGTATGATTTTAACGAGGTAGCTTTAAAATGGAAAAAATTTTGAATCCTGGGTCTATCTGTTTTACCTCATGACAAATATCGATGTTAAAATGATTACCTTTGAAGCTGGATCAGATAACTTGTTACATTTATTTGAAAAACTTAGAACCATGCCTATTATATATAATAGCCCATATTTTAAATCATTTTTTTCTGTGAAAACTATATTTGAGAGCTCTCCCAATCATTCTGTAAAATCCTTTGTTGTTACTGCTGCTGCTGCTGCTGTTTTAATAGTGATGCTTTATTATTTGCACACAAGTTAGTCTTTTGGGTGGGGAGAGGGACACACCTGATAGTGCTCGAGGTGACTCCTGGCTTTGTGCTCAGGCATTAATTCTGCTGGGTAGGGGGAACATATGGGATGCTGGGGATGGAACCCAGGTTGGTCATGTGCAAGACAAGCAACCTCCCCACTGGGCTATTATTCCAGACCTAAAAATGAGTCTTAAGAGTGGATAGGAACAAGAGCAAAATCAACTTCTTTGAGTATTTATTAAAATTTTAAACACATAACTTGCATATAACCCAGACACATTAATATTTATTGTTGTGTATTAAAAATATGGTGTGTATTTTATACATTGAAATACATTCATTGAAGGATGTGTTTGTATGATTTGCTTTTTATTTTATTTTGTTCTTAATGCGGTAAAGGTTCAATATTCAAAATATTTTGCTATTCTCATTCTATTAAACCTGTAGATGACTCTTTGAGACAAAACCTGAAATAGGGTCAATAAAAGTCCCAAACAAATGTGGTTGATTTTACAAAACAACAATCACAGATAGAAAACTGTTTAGAAGGGAAAAAGCTGATGCAAGTTTATTTATGTTGTTGAATCCTGAAAACTTCAGCATCTCAATTTCCAGATGAGAAAGTAACAAGTATTTTGTATTGTTAATGAGCTTAAGTTTGTAATATAGAACAAATTCAATATTTGACATGCAAACTAGATGAATATATTGCCGAGAGAAAGGCATGATAAACTAGATGAATATGTTAGTGAGAAAAGAGCTTATTAGGTTAAAATATGTAAAAAGCCATGATACAGTTGAATGCTAGGAACATTAGGATGGCAGGATTCTTCCTGGATGTATAGACTTGACCTTTTAAATAATGGAATAATGGGGAATAAAATAAAAATATGAGGAAATTTTGCTGAAATCCTTTCAGGATGCTCTCTGACTTTGTACATTGGGATCAATTAGACTTTATTCTATTATTTTCAATTCCTTATATAAAATGAAATTAAATACATTCTTTTCAGTGGGTGAAAATAAAATTAAATATGGTATTTTCATTGAAAATCTTAATTACTGAACTAGCATGTCGCCATATACTTTGGAGTCTTAGCAAATTGAGTTGCGTACTTTTTAACTCTATTATAAAAATAGGAGAAATGAATTGCCAGTGGAATTGTGTCTTTTAAAATATGTCTGAGGCCCAGATCTGAAGATTTATGTCTATGTTTTCATCAATGCATTTATGTTTTCTGATAAAGTCTGTAAGTTTGATCTACTTGAAATAAAGTTTTGTGCATGATGTGAGATATGGATCCAGTTCATTTTATTGCAAGTGATCCTCTCCATTTTCCCCAGTACAATTTGCTGAAAAAAAAAAGTTAGAGATAGGTGAAAAGACACATTACTCTTTAACTAGAGAAGTTAAAGAATTATATTAAAATAAGTGAACTTATTTTTTTTCCACTTGGCTTTGGTATCACACTCTTCAGGGCTCAGGACCTATTGTTTGCTCTGTGCTCAGGAGACACCTTTGGCCATGCTTAAGTACCATATGTGGTGCCATGGTCTCACAGAACACCAGGGCATTTCCTTCTGTGTTATGTATTCTTAGCTCAACATTTTTATTTACATTACTCACTAAAATGCTTTTTATGTTTCTCTTGACAATTATTAATTATTTGAAAACTTAACATTTTTATTACTTCCTAAGTGAAACTTTGCATAATATGTTAATAGTTTGCATACTATATTTTTGTTGCATATATGGTTCTTAGTACGTTCTTTTTTAGGATACACACGTACCATTTTAATCTGTGCTTAAATGCAATGTTCTTGTATGACTTAATATTTTCATTATAACTGCTAACCTATTATATAGTTCAGCAATAGAATGCTATCAATGTTGAATGAATTCATTTTAATAAGTGAATGGAGTATCTTATGAGTAAATTTAGAGAACTAAAAGAGTATGTTATGTTCCAGTAGTGATACACTTAAAAACAATAACCTACATTTCTCAAAATGTCTATATCATTCCTTCATTATTCATAAAATGAAAGAGTCATTTTAATACAGAGTATGATAAAATATCTCAGCATAGGCACTTGGCAAAAAAAAAAGTGAAGATGCCATTGACTAAATTGTATGTTATATCCGTAGCGCTTAGGAATATTTCTTTGGTAATAAAATTCACTTCTGTGCATGCAGATTGAGTAATTGTGTATCTAATTGACCACTTAGTTCATAGTTGAGTAATTATTGTCATCAACTGCCTGTTTGCACATTAAATAAAGACCAGGTGAAAATGTTAATTAGGTTAATGATTTTAAATAATTTTTGTTATTGAAGAAACATGTTTTTCTGCTCTTGCTGCTGTCTTGAAATTGCTACTGAAAATGTTCTCATGTGGCCTTCCAACATCGAAGACCCAAATTATAAGCTAAAATTCAATCAGTTGAATGGGTCACTGGAACTAATTAGGGAAAATGTTTTAAAGGTTTATGTATAAAAGGTTTATGTATAAAAAATAGCATGTCATGAGTTAAGCTGAGAAGAGGTAGTAATGTGGGAATGATAGTAATATCCAAGAAGTACATTTAAGGAGTCTTCTTACTTATGGCAACACTTTTTACTTTTCTGTCCAGGAAATCATAACTTGTACAAGTCATTTACTTAAGATCAAGTAGATTTTAAGACTATGTTGATAATAAAATTGGATTTTTATTTCCCTCAAGTATAAGAAAAATTAAATGATTTTTATATTGACTATAACTGAAATAATAACAAATATTTGCATTTGAAGCAAACAATTTGAAGGCCTACTTTGTATGGTATCATTTTTGTTAGTGCAGCAGAAAACATTTCCTAATGTTGCTTAGTCAACAACCTGTAATCAAATCTCTCCTGGAGCAAATGCAGGATGATTTTCCATCACTTTTTTCAACTTATCAAAACTGCCTCAGGTAGCTGTGTCATTAAATAGCATTAGGTATCAACAAAAAAGCAACCTCACATCATTAATGCTAATGATGTCTCAGGCTTACATCTAAAAAATGACATATGGACATCAGAATAATTTAGGTTTAATTTAATAGGAGATATTTACTCGAGGATAGTTTATAACAGAGATTGCCTGCACAATAGGAATAATTCTGATGAAAATGCTTTGGGGGCCCGAGAGATACTAGCAGACTAGGTGTTTGCCTTACATGCATGGCTGACCTCAGTTCAATTCCCAGCACTACATATGACTGCCTGAGCAAACCCAGAAAAGTTCTATGAGCACAGAGCCAGGAACAAGTCCTGAGCACTACGCAGAATGGGCCCTCAGAAAGAAAAAGAAAAGTTTATATCATAGTGCATTTTTATTGGTCAAGTTAATTTTAAATTTGATGTTAAATCAAATGATCCTACTTTGATCTCTTAGCAAAGTGGGAACAAACTTAAATAGATTTATATGGTCTTAAAAAAAGTGTTTTTTTAAAAAATTGACTTATGTACTAAATGTTAAAATCTTTGCTATTTTAATTGTCATTACTTGTAAGTACTAAATTAACATTCCCCTGAATATTGAGACAAGTAGATTACTATAATGCACAGGGGCTGGAGAGAGAGTATAGTGGGATGCTTGCCTTATATGTATACTCTGTCCAATACCCCCATCTACTTGTTTCCTTGAGCACTGTTAGGAGTAATTCCTGATGTCAGTTAGAGCCAGGAAGTACCCTTGAGCATTGCTGGTTGTGGCCAAAATTTAGGGAGGGGATTGATGCACATAGAAACCATTAGATGGCATAATGACCCCCTCCAATCATTAATATGTATGATGACCTGCCAACCCCCCAGTTATTAATGTAAAGTGATTATATGTTGTGAGTGAAAACTAATGGGAAAGAAGATTTCAAAATAGATTATGAATTGCCATTTAGTAAATTCATTTTGAAGTTGAGTATGTAAAACTATCAAATCAAGCAGATTCATAGGAAAATAACCCAGCTCAAAATGGAATAAGAGAGAAAAAATTATGAAATAACTTTTATATAGTGAAAATGTAGAGTAGGGGAGTGCAGTGTAGCACTGTATTACTGTCATTCTGTTGTTCCTCGATTTGCTAGAGCAGGCACCAGTAACATCTCCATTGTGAGACTTGATGTTAATGATTTTGGCATATCGAATATGACATGGTAACTTGCCAGGCTCTGTTGTGCAGGCGGGATACTCTCGGTGGCTTGCTGCGCTCAAGAAAATGAAATACTGTAAATAGAAAAAAGTAAATCATAGCATTAAATTGTCCTACCAAATAACAATTCACTCTTTGAAATTTTTTTAAATTTTATTGAATCACTGTGAGATAGTTACAAGCTTTCACGTTTGGGTTACAATCTCACAATGATCAAAGACCCATCCCTCCACCAGTGCACATTCTCCACCACCAATATCCCCAGTAGACCCCCCTTTCCCACCCTCCCACTGCCTCTAAGGCAGACAATATTCCCCATACTCTCTCTCTACTTTTGGGCATTATAGCTTGCAACACAGACACTGAGAGGTCACCATGTTTGGTCCATTATCTACTTTCGGCATGCATCTCCCATCCCAACTGTTTCCTCCAGCCATCATTTTCTTAGTGATCCCTTCTCTATTCCATCTGCCTTCTCCCCTCCTCTCATGAAGCTGTCTTCCAGCTATGGGGCAATCCTCGGGCCCTTGTATCTACTGTCCTTGGGTGTCAGCCTCATGTGATGCTACCCTACACTGCACAAATGAGTGCAGTCCCTCTATGTCTGTCCCTCTCTGACTCATTTCACTTAGCATGATACTCTCCATGTTTATCCATTTATAAGCAAATTTCATGACTTCATCTCTCCTGACAGCTGCATAGTATTCCATTGTGTAGATGTACCAAGTTTATTTAACCAGTCATTTATTTTAGGGCACTCTGGTTGTTTCCATATAACAGTTCACTTTCAACTGATAATTCAACACACTGCAAAATGTCTTCCATTGTCTACCAACATTTTTTTTTCAAGCTCCTACTTTTTATACTTGTAGCGTTTGGAACTTTATTATATTAAACACTATTTGATTTTGATACCACTCTTCTTTGATGCTAATTTGGTCTTTCTATTCTCTCTTTGTCAAGTACCACTTTTTACTATAACTGAATCTTTAAAGATTTTGTAACTCTATGTGTATATATATATATATACACATGTATGTATATATCTGTATATGTATATATATGCACATGTATATATATATAACTTCTCCATTTTATTTTATTTTCATGACATCCTAACTCTTTGAGGAATTTGTTAATCTATGTTGGTTTTATGAGACATAATTATGTTAGATCTAACTTTTTAGGAGCCTACTAATTCTAGTGCATATCCTTGAATATGGATGGACATCTCAGAATCTATTTTTCATACAAATCCAGTATTTTCTATGTCTCCAACACAAATTAAGACCAAAATAAACAAGCCATAACAATATCAACCAAAAATTCCTTAAGCTTTGTACTTTAGCAAGTGTCAATGTGACCTAAGCCTTTAAATAAAAATATTCAGTATTCATTCTCACTAACAGTGAACCAATTTGGAACCTATATTCTATGTGATTTTCACACTTATAGCTCCCTGTTTCTAAACAGCTTATATTTCATCAAATATTTCAACATCATCTTAACTTAAGTCATTAGCTTTTTGGGGTTTTATTTTTGAAATAACATCCTTTACCTCTTTTTAGTACTGTTTTCAGTGCAAATGCATTTTTCTAAACAAGAATAAAAACAGTTTATATACAGACATAAACAAAAAATTAATGATCTTTAGTGATTTTTTCAGGTTAACTTATAATTAACAATTTGAAAATTAACAATAATAATAAAAACAAGTAGCATTAGTATATATTTTATTTTATTTTTTATTTTATTTTTATTTGGCTTTTTGGATCATACCCAGAGATGCACAGGAGCTACTCCTGACTCATGCACTCAGGAATTACTCCTGCAGGTGCTCAGGGGACCATATGGGATGGAACTAAATCCAGGTCGGCCTCATGCAAGGCAAACGCCCTACTCGCTGTGCTAGTGCTCCAGCCCCATTAGTATATATTTTAATCAAAAGCGAATTATATTCATTAAGCTTAGTGGCATATTGCTATTTTTAATTAGGTGATTATAAAAGGATATTCTAAGATGTTTAAATCAGCAACAAAGGAGAAGAAAACTTTATTTCTGTTTTAAAATATAATTTTTTAGGTTTTCACTTTAAACACCATGCTTTACAAAATTGTTCACAATACAGTTGTCACAGGCTCTCCATGTTCCAATACCAATGCTACCACCTGAGTGATTTTTCCCGCCACTATTGTCCCCATTTTCTCAACTACCCCTAAGCAGGAATACAATAATTTATTTCATATTGCTTATTACAAACAAATGGCTAAAGGAATTATCATTATTAACAATAAAATAAAATTTGTGAAAATTTTTATATCTCACATGCGGTTGCTAAGTCTTTGTGACAGCTATAAACTTAGAATCACTGTCACTGTCATCCCGTTGCTCATCGATAGTTGACTAAAATTAGCTTATTCAGAAATTAATATCAGCGATGTTTATTTGGGAAGTATAAACCATAAGAAGGCAGAATTTTTTTTTTGGAGGGATTTACCATGGAAGATGCTCAGAGCTAACTCTACTCAAGGATCGGTCGTGGTGGTATTTGGGGAATATATGGTGCTTGGAATTAAACTAACATCAGCAAGAGCAAACAAGACAAAAACTTTAATCCTTCTACTATATCTTTGGCACATGAAAAGGTAGAACTTTATATCACTAAGATATAAATATTAATTAACCGTAATTTGTCTTTAGAAAGCAAAATATAGGATTCCTATACAGCAAGTTTTTTTTTTATTTTAAGGACACTTTTCTTTAATGGGTAAAAAAATATTAAGACCTTATTAAGAGGATAGTTGCTATAAATAAAGTTTATGTACTTGTTTTATTACCAAAATATAACTTTATCAGTGTAAGTATATTAGTATTCTGGGTTACATTCCCAACATTGCACTATTAACAACTGATATAAAATTCAAACAAATTAAAATGTTGTACTATCATATAGTTAGTCTCAGAGTCAGACATAGATTTGTATTTTACTGTGATTATTTATTTTAATTATAACATGTATCACAGCACAAATGATGCAGTTTAAATCTAATTTTAATGCAGGGCATATAGTAAATAGTTTACCACTTTACAGACTTCTTTAACAGTATTAAATGACTCAAGAATCAATTCTGTGAGATGTTCAATGTATTACTGTAAATTGGTGGTGCAGGGAAGATAATTTTGTACATAACTGTTATCAGAATAAAAAGGTAAAGCTTAAAACTGAAAATTTTAACCTTTTTCATCATAATATTTTTCATCCCAGATCAATATCCTGTATCTTGGAATGGGACTTATCAGGAAAAAAAAACAAAAACAAAAAAACAGACTTCACATACTGATTGTTACTCAGATCCATTGTCAGTGTAAATGAAACATATGGATCAATGTCTAAATATTGATGCCTTTTTTCTATAAACTTTCAAAATATCAGAAAGTTGACTTAGAGCCTGTGCAATAGAGTACACACATTCTAAATGGACGTAAGTTTAAAATAAGATTTTCATTTTCTCTATCTTCATTATTTTTTGTTTTAGAATTCATTGTATCCTATTTATAAATAGCGTTATGATATTTATATTGTCTCATTTTAAATCTCTTGAAATCATTTATTCATCTTCATCTAGACATTATATACTGTAGGGAGTTATTTACAGTGTTTAAAACCTACTGCATTTTCTTATAGATGCTCAAAATACTGCCGTAAGCTTCACTGCCTCCATCAGTGCTTCTGCAAATGCCAAATATCTGGAAAGATCTATTTACAGACGCCTGTTTATTCTAAAGTGGTATTAACATTTCTTATCATTCTGAATTAATTGATTGAGTATAGTTGGGATATGACTTGCATAGAAGATTGTGTACCTATAGGAATAGTTAGGTTTATCAGTTGTTTATATATAAGCATTTCCAAATTAAAATTGTGTTTCCCCATTACAGGGTCTCTCCTGTGTGTATACACCTACAAAATACATATTATTAGATACATGATATTTTTTCATGTTTTTGTACACACTTTGTGATTGCATAATTCAACCCACATTTATTTAGCAATGCATTATTTAAAAAATGCATAGCATATTTTAGTTTGATGTAACAATATTTTACTTAGACTCTGTCTTCACATGAACTAATTTGTGTAAAAAACCTGGACAGAGCAGTAATATAGGAACAATAAAATGCTTTTTATTAGAACAGAATTTTCATTCACTGATGTTGGAATATTCTGTACTTGTAATATTTCATATAATTCAGCAAAAATATCCGATAGACAATTTTTTCTAGTACATAGCACATTCTCAAGAAGTTCATTTTGGCGGCTGGAGCGATAGCATAGCAGATAATGCATTTGCCTTGCACGTGGTTGACCTGGGTTTGACTCCCAGCATCCCATATGGTCCCTTGAGCACCACCAGGAGTAATTCCTGAGTGCATGAGCCAGAAGTAACCCTTGAGTATCACCTGGTGTGGCTCCAAAAGCAAAAAAAAAAAAAAATGACGAAGTTCATTTTGAATTTTTGTTTGTTTGGGATCCAAATCTCGTGGTGCTCATGGCCTACTCCTGGATCAGTGCTCAGGGATCTCTCCAGGCAGTGCTCCAGGAACCGATTGTGATTCCTGGGATAGAGCCAGAATGGCTGGCATGCAGGGCAAACACCTTTACCCCCATACTTTATCTCTGGTCCAAGTGTATATTACCAGTCATGAGCTAGTCTGTGGCAAAATTTGAAAAAAAAATTATTCTAATTTCTAAGGTTCTTTCTTACTTTGCTGATTCCTAAAATTATTTCCATTGAATACTAGATGACCAAACATAAAATGACAAGAGAGTAACAGATTTTTACTCTAAATCAGGGTTTCTTAAATTTTCTACTCTCAAATCTTTTTTCTCCTGAGATGTATTTACGTGGTCAGGACAAATATGTATACAAATCATATAAAATTTAGGCATATAAGTATACCTACACTCCATGTAGATATGCAAGTCAAACATTTACTTGTAATAAAATGCAAATTTATTTTTAAACCACACTTTTTGAGACCCCGTATAAGAATATGACCTATAGTACTAGAAATTGGTCCCTAGCGATTTTAAAGTGAAACAAGGTAGATTATCTCTTGATTATTTTTTTAAAATATATATATATATTTCAGTTTTTGACAATAATAATTCTGTGCTTGCATGATCAGGTATATACTTAATCAAAAAAAAGAGGCTGTGACTTTTCTAGTGATACCAAAATTGTGGAAAGTATATTATTATAACAAAAAAAAAACATGTTATGAAGCTGTTATTTCAGCACTATGGTCTGAAAGCAAGAGAAGATAGGAAGAGAAAAAGAATATGAGAGGGAGAGTTTATAGAAATATGTGGAAGTGGGCTGGAGCGATAGCACAGTGGGTAGGGTGTTTGCCTTGCATGCGGCCAACCCGGGTTCGAATCCCAGCATCCCATATGGTCCCCTGAGCACCACCAGGGGTAATTCCTGAGTGCAGAGCCAGGAGGAACCCCTGTGTATAGCTAGGTGTGACCCAAAAAGCAAAAAAAAAAAAAAACAAATATGTGGAAGAATGATTCCAGAAATATTGTATTTATTATGCCACATTACTCTATGCCAAGAAAATTTATTATAGTAAGTGATTGTTTTAAGTAATGTCTGTAGTTATAGACAAGGTTTTAGGAATGTCCTCACTTAAGGACAGGAGATAATCTCAAGAAGAATTTTGTGTATCTAAGATAGTTCCTTTGATCTGCATTTAAATGGTTGAGTTGATACCAAACCATATGACAGGATGAACAAAATGTGCAAGATATTTACATCTACTTCCAAGAGACTTAGTTCAATTCTTCGTCAAATAAAGATGATAAATCCATTTTAAAATATGTACAAGGGGACCAGTAATGTTGTTCAATTATTAAAGAACCTGCCTAGCCTTTGTGAAGGGATGAGTTAAATTCCTGATTCTACATGGTCCCTAGATTCACAGGAAGTAGTCTCTATTAAAATTATGCACAAGTAACTCTGGGCTATGATATTATTTTATGTACTATTAAGAGTGTATTAATACTTGAATAAAATACTATCAACATATTAGCCCAGTATATTAAAATAGCAGTATCTCTGAAACCTAGTTCAGTGCAAATTTTCTGAGACTAATTATAATTACTTGCAAATTAGTATGACTGTAAAGCAAGTTTGTTTTTTTGTCACATATACTAAACACAAAGGGACTACTCTCTATTTTACCTTTTCTTCCTTTCCAGAGCAATTTCTGGAATAAAAATAACCTATTTTACTTGTTTATATTTTTACACACAGAAGATACCTCAGATAAGACCCACGCTATCATGAATATGAGTCATGCACTGTATTTCCAGGTAGAGTTATTTCTCACAGATGGTTTTTCTCAGTCTCATGAGTAGAAATTTATACATTTATACAGCAATTAAATCCATCTTTCCTATGCCATTTGCATTTTCTTTCTTTCTTCTTTTTACTTTGTAATTTCCTTTACTTCTATCATCTTTCCTTCAGGTGCCACAGGCATTAATTTATAGGTATTATCCAAAGGCAGTAGATTAATTTTATTGGAATAATTGAGTTTACAAAATACATTTATTGACTTGGTCATTATGTTGTAGTAATTTCTTCTGGTGAATTGACAAGAAGTCAAATTTACTCACAGTTTAGGATAATTATTTTTCTAAAGGAAATTTTTGGCTCAGTTTTTCAATAGTAGTAACAGCAGTGGGAAAATATAGAAATATATGGACCAATGCTCTTCTTTCTGTTCAATAAATATTTGTCCCAATGTTTCTTTGCCAACTCTTTATGAGATTTCTCATATTTTTAATTAGTATTAAAACTTCTAGTGCATATATTATATATAAAATTAATTACAGTGTAATTGTATGCAATTAATAAATGCCAACGACATTAAGGAAATTGAGTATAATATTGTTACTTGTTAGATGGGAAGTACAGCATATTTCCAGAGAAATTAGAAGAGAATTAAGTACAAAAGAGGAAAATATGATTTTTTTCTGTTATGTTCAATCCGTGAAGATGGGAATGTTAGTTGAATTGCAGATTAAAATTTTTTGAAAAAGTATATTTTAATATCACATACTTAAAATGAATTATATGATTTCTTTGAATTTAGGTCTAAGAAACATTGGATTTTTAATTGTAGAATCCATTTGGCTCTAACACTTAATGAAGAATAAAAAACACTTGAAATAAAGCCTCTTGTACCTGATAGCAGGAAATTTTGCAACCACATAATGTTCTCTGCAATTTCCACAGGAAGAAACTTTAGGGATTTTAAAAACATTATTTGTTCTTGTGGTTGCTTATAGATTGTGTTCTGATCAGTAAAACTAATATGTGAATATCTCTGTGTGTGTGTTTGTGTGTGTTTAAGCAGTACATCTTGAGACCATCTGGTTTTTTTTTATTGTGATTAAGTGTCTTGAATGTATAGTGCATAATGTCTCCTATTTTTCCATTCAATTTATTGAAAACAAGATAATAAAACATTTCTGTCCACTTCAAGACTGATATAAATGAATAGGAAAATATTTAAGCTTTACCTCTTAAAAAGTATTTTTGGCTATCATAGGAAAATATGACAATTTATGTAGTTGCCCATATTTGAAATTTATTCATAAAATTTAATACTATACTGAGGTAATGAATTTATTAAGTCCTAGAAGAAGAATAATCACTGCCTTAGGAGAGTAATTATTGTCTTATTTGCTGTCATTGATGAATTTTTAAAATATCTTGCATGTATTATACAAAGTTCTCTCTACTTTCAATTTTTTCTTAGTTAAAAGCCCAATGTATTGATAATTTATTAATAGGAAATTGAATTTTCACTATCATAAATTCTAGAATCTTACCATAGTTCTCATATCCTGAGACAGTTATGTTTTATCTACTTTTCTTACAAGCCCTTTTTCACTTATACGTATTGTCCCATTGCCCTCATTCTTTCAGTGTTTGCCATGAAATCGATAAAACAGATACATGCACAATATAAGGAGGTCAATTTTAAAATTAATAATAAACAGGTTGAAATAATCTTCTCTTATTTTAAAAGTGATTATATGCCATCCTGTTCTGAAGTTTCAAAACTTTAGAAAGATTTCACGATTTTTATAAATTTATGTTTAACTAATGAGGAATAAATATAAATTATTTTGATTTGTATTTTAGTGATAAGTGATACAGAGCATTTTATTATTTATTCTACATGTCTTCTTTGTAAGGTCAAAGAGGTTTTGGTGAATCAGAGGTTTTTAGAGATGAGAAGTTTGTTTTGCCTTATTTTTGATTTGTTATCACAACAGCCCTGCAAAAGCTCTGGAATGATTCTGTCAGTGCTTTGGATGGTATTTAGTAGTTTTTCAATCTTGAGGGAGGGATGTTTGTTTTGTTTGGTGGCCACACCCAGTGATGCTCAGGGATTATTCCTGGCTCTACACTTAGAAATTACTCCTGTTGGTGCTCAGGGGACCATATGAGATGCCAGCTCAAGGGAGGGATGTTTTTAGAGATAATTCTCACAACTAGAATCACTCTTAGGAAACTAGTCTCAGCAACTCCATAAATTCTGAAAACTGGAAATTCATTGTTCTGTGTTACTGTGCTATAATGGAGGTATGGTTCCAAATGATAACAGCTTATTATACTTCTGCGAAGATCTGTTCTGATTTTTTGTTTTGGAGCCACACTTGGCAATGTTCAGGGGTTACTGGGTTCAGGAATTACTCTTGGCGGTGCTTCGTGGACCCTATGGGATCCCAGGGATTGAACCTCGGTCACACCCATGTACAAGGCAAATGCCCTACCCACTGTTCTATCACTCCAGCTCATCTTTTCTGAATTTTTAAAATGACTTTTAACTTCATGCTTTATAATTAACTCTGATAATTTGGAATGGGACTATTTTTCTATTGACTTATCTTAATGTTGCCTAGTGACTAGGATGTTTGCCTTGCACTAGGCCAACTCGGATTTGATTCCTCCTCCACTCTCGAAGATCCCGGCAAGTTACTGAGAGTATCTCACTTGCATGGCAGAGTCTGGCAAGCTACCCATGGCATATTCAGTATGCCAAAAACAGTAACAACAAGTCTCACAGTAGAGATGTTACTGGTGGCCACTCAAGCAAATTGATGAGCAATGGGATGACAGTGATACAGTGATACAGTGACAGTCTTCTTTGAGTGAGTTTCTGTCTATCTCTTCCCCCATATATTGATTATTTTAATCTTACAAAGTTCTACTAGTTCTTTACATATCTTCAAAATGAATCCTTTATTAGGTTAATGCAGTGCAAATATTATTTCCAAAATTGTGGAGTCTTTTTGTTCTCATAATTGTTACTTTTCTGATATAGTCCTGTTTATTTTTGCTTCCATTTACTTGCTCAATGGTGTTGAGTCATTGAATATACCTCTTGTTTCAATACCATGGAGAGCTCAATATAATTTATGTATTCAGGTCTGATATTAGAATATCAGGGTCTATCTTTGGGAAAAGTATACTAAAGTATAATATGCAATAAAATTTCCTTAGCATCCAAAAGTTGTAATATGGTATTAAATAATTTTTCAAGATTTGAGATGTTGGCCTTTAAAATCAAAACCATGCTAATTCTTATTCCACTGATGTAAAACTTAAAAAATTTTACAAAATCCTCAAATGTGTTTACATTATTCTTTGAAACTTCTTTACAAAAGGATTTTGTAATACAGAGCTTAAATATTTAATTTTAAAGAAATCTCAATATGGGTCATTTTCCATAGTCAATTATATATTTTGAATGTATGCGCAAAACCAAAAGTTTGAGTAGAAACATATCTGTTTATACTCAGATCTATCTGTTTAATTCTTACACAGAGTGGTCAGAGCCAAAGATTTTAGTAGACGCTAAAAATTATAGCATTCTAAAAATTTTTAAAAACTCTGTTTTCAAGTTAAGATTTTGTTTCTCAATTTCTTTCTCAATGTTATTTAAATGACAATATGTATTTGCAGAAATAAACCAGTTGGTAGAGTACTTGCCTTGAAAGCATCCAAGCCGGATTCAATACCTGGCACCTGATAGGGTCTCCTGGGCCACACCAAAAGTGATTACTGAGCACAGAGCTAAGAGTAAGTTCTAGCTGACCACAAAGAACAAAACAAATGCTGACAATGAGTGGGGAAACAACTTCATCATATCTGGCCAAAGGCCCAACATTTCTATTGAGAAAAGTCGCTTGCATTCTATGTCACCCTTGACTCTATATCCTAAAAATTAGAAGGGCAGTGAAGAAAAGAAGCTGATGTGGGGTGGTGGGGGGCACAAAGAAATGGATTGGAGGTAACAGATATAGGTAGGGAGACTCAAGCACATCAATGGTGCATTTGCTATATATATATATATACATATATATGTATTATTTTATTTATTTATTTATTTGTTTATCTATTTATCTAAACTACAGAATAAATAGTGCTATAAGAACAAAATCCAAACTCTAACGACCAAACTTAAAAATACACACGTCATGGAGGCAGGCTGGGGGATTGGGAGGGAGTCTGGGGACACGGGTGATGCATGTTGATGGTGGTGTGATTGTTGTTGGAACCTTGTGTGCTTGAAATTCAGCACGAAAAACTTTGTGAATAATGAGACCTTGATATTTTTTTTTAAATGCCCAAGTAGGGTCAAGTGATCGTACCTTGGGCATGGCAGTTGCCTTGTGTGTAGCTGGTCTGAGTTCAATTCTGGGCCCCAATATGGTTCTGGAGCCCCATCATGGGTGATCACCGAGTGGAGAGCAAGGAGTAACTCCTGAGTACAAGTGGGAGTGCCCTTAAAACTAAACAAAACCCAAACCAAAAGTGAACAATAAAAATTTCCAGAACCTTTTTTTATGAGATGGAAGCCAAAGAAAAGATGCCTAGGGTTTACTTCTTATTTTCCTCTCCATTTTCTTATTTATTATTTTTGGTACCATGGGTCTACATGCTTTTGTTCAGTTACCAACTTTGAGCAAAAACGGAAATCCTGAAAACTGGACTAAATTCATCTTGTAACATCTCCAATCCTTTTCCTCCTTCACAGTTTGTCTTTCAGTGAGTGAAGAGGTGCTCAAATTTGCAAATGCATTATTTTAACCATTGTTTTACAAATATACCCAAATACATACCATTTAAACTGTTACCAAAGGACAGGGCTGTGGATAAATGAAATGTTGTAACATAAGGTACATTAAAATTGTATTTTCCTATACCTTTGAGGTCTCTTTATTGAATTGCATCAGATTAGTTTATCTAGTAAAGTCTTAAAAATCAAGTGCAGACATCTTATTGGGATTAAAATTCTGGGCCATCGAGAATCCTAACGTAATTTTATCTGAGCTCTGTCTAGCTTTAAAGATACAAGACTAAACAAGAGCTGATGTTCCAGTCCAAGTCTAAATATAGAAAAATCAGTTCTAAAGGTCATTAAGCAGGAAGAATCTTTTATTCATTGGTTTGTATTCTAGTTATTCTTTCAATTAATGGGATGTGCTTCATCCATCTCATAGAGGGTGTTTTTTTTCTAATACGAGTTTTCAATTTAGATAATAGGGTCAGTCAAAATCATCATCACAGATTTGCCCAGATTAACAATTGACAAGATGTCTTGGGATGCTATGGAGTATCAGATTATACAGAAAGTTAACCATTCCACCGGAGTAAGTAATTTTATGTAAGCCTCTTGAGAATATGCTTGTGTTTTTAAAATTGCTTTGAACCAGGAATCATTTAAGATTCTGAGAAATAATGATAGGATTGCAAAATTGTCAAACAAAAAGGCAGAGACCATTTCTAAATTACAAATTGTAAATTGCTGATCAAATGGTATTTAATCTGTATGACAAAAAAAAATCTGTATGACAATGAAAACTCAGAAATATTTAGATCCAAACAACAAGGTCAAATATATAATTAGGTACTCAAAGGTAAAAGGAGAGTTTTTTTTTAAGTATAAAATTGAGATTTGCCCTTCTACCCAGGTGCTATTATTTACTATAATGACAAGAGTCATTCAGTGTACTTTCTAATAAAAATATTTCCCAGGTAAACCTACATTTTCAAAGTTACCTGGAATGGACTCTGTTCCTGAAATCTTTGTCAAGACATTCTTAATGCAATCACTGCCTACACTGTTCTAAATGGCATCTTTTATCTCCCATGCAGAGATTTCAATTGCTTTCTTAAGAGTTCATAGATTGTTTTCACTTCACACATCCTCTCCGCATTTATTAAGGTTCAACATTCAGAGGCTGAACCATAAATGAAACAGTTAAATGAAATAAAGTCGCCTTTTTCTTCTAAGTGGCATTTCTTACCTACAATTACTTCTGTTTCTTCATGTGTTTGTACATGAACCTCAGTAAAACTGGAACCAGAAAATTCAATATAGATACTGCAGTCTTTACAGCATTGCTGTTCACTTATATTTATTCTCTTTGTTTATTTCTAAAGTTTTGTCTTTTTACTTCTTACTCCCATTGTCTTACGCAAAGATTTGTATTTACATTTAAAATTATGTAAAATCATGTATGAGTGAAGCCCCACAGAACCAGGCTCAAAGGGACCCAGAAACCAAGATCCTCTGCCTGCTAACACCAAGCTCTGGTGACCCAGGGGTCACACACATAAGACCCACCCTGCCAGTGCCAGATAAATTCCTCATTGGCCAATCTCCAGGACCCAACTACCGCCATGCTCCAGGCCACCTTTCCATGGTGTATTCATATCCCAAAATACAGTAAAATACATATGCATTCCTCTCCAAGAGCCCGGCAAGCTACCAAGAGTATTCTGCCCACATAGCAGAGCCTGGCAAGCTACCTGTGGCATATTCAATATGCCAAAAACAGTAACAATAGGTCTCATTCCCCTGACCCTGAAAGAGCCTCCAATTGTTGGGAAATATGAGTAAGGAGAGACTGCTAAAATCTTAGGGCTGAGTGTAATAGAGATGTTACTGGTGCCCACTCAAATAAATTGATGACAGTGACACAGTGATACATTTAAAATTAGATAGGACAAATAATTGTTCATCTAAACTTTTGAGAATAAGCATTTAGTTTCCATTTCTTTGATTTGTTCTTTTGTTTTGAAGGCACACTTGGTGCTGCACAATTTACTCCTAGCTGTGTTTTCAGGGATCACTCCTGGCAGTGTGCTCTGGGAACCAAATGTTGTTTCAGAGATTAAACCTGTGTCAACCATGTACCTTCCCTTTGTACTATTTCCCAAGTCCTATTTCTTTTCTTTTCTTTTTAAAGGATTAATAAATCTACTTAAATATGAAGTATGTGTTGATTATGGCAACTTCTCATATAAAATCAATAAAGCTTATCCACAAGAAGACAAAATTGAGTTGATTTCTTACTTTATTGAGAATATAAGGTGAGACTTTATTGAAAATTAGACTTTGATTTAATAATTGAGTGCACACATTGTTGCATCTCTTGCATTGAATTGTCATATTCTTGAAATGACATTCTCAAATGCAAGAACCAAATCCTTTTTAAATCATCTGAGTTTCTGCATATTTGATAGAAATCTGTAACCTGTGTAGTACTTATTACCATCCAAGTAATACTTCCGAAATGACCTAAAAATAATCTCTTAAAAATTTTACCACTAAAATACAGCAAATTTTATTTAAAAAATAACAACTCTTGATTTGGCACTAGGATTAGATTAGTCATGAAACAAGTCCAGCTTTGTAAGAATTTTTGAAGATGGGAAGGTAAAGAAATTTAGGAGAAATGGTTGGTATTCACATTGAAAATAGGTATGTGTGTGTGTATGTGTGTGTGCGTTTCAGGAAATTTGATAAATCAAAATGCTTGGATAGAAGAATATGGAAAAATAAAGCCAATAAAATAGAAAATAGCAAAATTGCCATATGTAGACAGTAAGATTTGGCTTTCATTCTTTGTGTCTAGGCTGATATGGAATATAGATAGATAGATAGATAGATAGATAGATAGATAGATAGATAGATAGATAGATAGATAGATAGATAGATAGATAGACTGGAGTGATAGCACAGTGCGTAAGGCATTTGCCTTGCATGCGGACAACCCGGGTTTGATACCTCTGCCCCTCTCAGAGAGCCCGGCAAGCTACCCAGAGTATCTTGCCAGCACGGCAGAGCCTGGAAAGCTCCCCATGGCATATTCTATGTGCCAGAAACAGTAACAATAACTCTCACAATGAAGATGTTACTGGTGCCCACTCCAGGAAATCGATGAGCAATGGGAGGACAGTGATACAGCGATGTAATTCAAATGTCCAAGAATAAGTGACTAGATAAAGAACCTATGGCTTATATACACAATGGTATGTTACACAGCCATAGCATTGTATCACTGTATCACTGTCCTCCCATTGCTCATCAATTTGCTCAAGCGGGCACACCCTACTCACTGTATTATCGCTCCAGCATATACCTTTATAAATGTATTTCATCTCTTCTGTAACTGCCAATGTTTTTTTGTGAGTCAAAACATGTGATGCTCAGGGGTTAATACTAATGCACTCAGGTATTAATCCTGGCAGTACTTGTGGGACCATATTGAATGCTGGGGATCATACCTGGGCTACCCACAGTACTGCTATACTGTTGCTCCAACACCCAGTGAATGCAAGTGATTTTTAACACTGATATGCCATTCTACTATAAAGAGATATAGCTTAATAAGTAGATTTAATTATTAATCAAGCCAATTTAATATGCACAGAAAATATTCTATTCTTAAGTAATTTGCCATTATTATATATGTATTTTGATAATTACTAGTTTTACATTCCTAAACTTCTATAACTTCTATAGTAAATCTTAACACATTTACTTTTATGCAAAAATTTTGAAACATACAATGTATTTATATTCTAGAGTCTGGGTACAAAGAAAGAAGCTATTCATTTTGTTAAATTTAATAGGGAGACTGAGACTGTTGTATTATCTAGAACAAGTTTTTCAGTAATTAAAAAGAAAGATATTATAGAAGATTATTCTTTCACTTCACTTTTTTTGAAGGACACACCTAGACCTCTGATAAAGAGATATTGGCACACGGATGAGAGATGTGGAACAGTAGCATGTTATGTGCGATGTAATAATATTAATGCTCTTGTAAACTGTGCTGCCTCAATAAAGAAGCATTGAAGAAAGAGAAAGGTAGATATATATGAATGCATTATATATGGACATTTTAAACAAGGGCTATTTTCTTGCAAGAGTCTAGAGAGTCTGTTCACAGTATTTTTGTAAAGCTGCGATCAAAAAGAAGATAATAGAGAGCAAGGAAAACCATTCCACAAAACATTTTTAAGGAAAAATTACTATAGCTTAGGTAATAAGGTTACCACAAAGTTTAAGTTTTTAGTACTATAGTTACTCTAAACACCTGTAACTGCAGTGTCCAAACCACTTCACCACTGTCCCTTAAGTCACATATGATCTTACTTTCCTCCACTCCCACCCACACCTGCATTATTTTTTGATTGAAGTCATGATTTTTGTGCAAGCTATCACCTCCCTTAGCATCACCCATATGCTACAGACCTTCCCACCTATGTTGCCATGTTACTTTTAGTCAACCTAACCACACCCAACCACTAAACTTGCACTGTCATGCTTTGAGCCCAGTGCCAAAGGTTTTTTATGATTGGTATGTTCCATGCTTTGTTTCTCTATATATCACATATGAGAGAGATAATCCTGTATTTGTCCTTATACTTCTGGTTTAATAAGCATTATGCCTTATAATTCCATCCAAGTTGCCATGAGCAGCATGATTTTATTTTCTTCTTTTTTTTCTATTTCTGACTCAAAAAAAGTCAATTATATATATTATATATATAATATATAAAATTGACTATATATATATACATGTGTATCTATCATCTACTATATGTCATGGCTTCTTTATCACTCCATCTGTTGTTGAACAATTTGGGTGGCTTCCGTATCCTGGCTCTTATAGTTAGAGCTACAATGAGGATAGGTATGGTAGATCTTTTCAAATGAACTCTCAGCATAACTTTAAAATCAATGCTTAGATATGCTGAGCAACTATTTGATTTAATAGGCAGATCCTACATCTTTTGTCTATCACTGCATTCATCAGAAAGACATTGAATCTATTATTTATTAAGTCATATTCCATATATTTAAATAAATTCTTTCTAAATGTGGCATTGTGTGACTAAGATAAAATGTTACCTTTGCTGAATAATGTGTTTTACTTATTGAATTTTTGAAGATTGAATTTAGAAGATTCTATCAGTTGGTATTTGGAAGAAATAATTCGTAAGAAATTGGACCAAGCTGTGCTCAGGAGCTCCTCTTGTATGGTGCTTTGGGGTCCCTCCAAATAGTGATAAGGTCCAAACTTACTTAGAAGTCTAATACCTTGGTTAAAATTGAACTGTGTAAGGGGATGAGGTTAGGAAAAGGAAAGGAGTGGTGGGATATAAGTGGAGGGACATAAAAATATGCTGGGCCTGGAGTTGGAACGTGGAATGCCTGAAACTAAATCACTGTGCCTATGTAAGTAATAATGATTTTTAAGTCTTTTGTAAAGTCTCTTTGAATAAAATACTCTGAGACAAATTTCAGAAGAGAATAGTGATAAGGGAACTATACTGTCCTGGAGATTGTTCCAGGTGTTCTTTCATGCAAAGCATGATTTTCAGTTTTTTCATCTACCTTTCTGATAGACCTAATTTTATATTTAAAATTTAACGTATTATTTATCCAATAAAACTAGAGCATCAAAATGATATCACAGCAAATAGACATAATGTAAAATTGATCATTGGTGCTACTTACATGTGAACTGGCAAAACGATCCGTGTATAGCTGCGTTTTTCTTCTTGTGCACACTATTATTCCATGAACTACATTCAACTCTGATCCTCCAGTGACCTCGAATGTTTAACCACCTGCTCAATTTGATCAGGGAACACACAGGCTCTCAGAAGCTGCCCAAGGAAGACTTGATAAGAGTGTACATCCCACATATGTAAAGTTTACTGCTCAGGCCGAGGGAAAGCGGGAATTGTTCAGCTGCTTGCAAATCTGTGTAGTCCTAAAAACTTGAGAAAGCGCTTCTAAGTTAGCTCAAGGTTTCTAGGTTGGCTTTGAGCTTATTTAAATCGTGCCATTTAAAATGAAATTTAGAATATCATTCTCTCTGGTGATATATTTTCAAGGAGACTGTTTAAAATTGTGGGGATATTTTTATTTCAGAGGCCACAAAGATCACTGTACACTCTTAAAATACTTATTAATTGCTAACTCTAGTCAGATAAAAAATGGTGGAAAGGTAGTATGTTGTGTGTATGTGTAACTTTGTGTAAGTGTATCCTAACTGAATAAAATAATAATAATTTCAACTACTTTGAAGGCTATACCTTAAAATTGGCTTTATTTTCTTAAACATATATGCATATAAGTTTAAGTAGTTATGACTTTCATATCAGATAAAATCTATAATATATTAACTGAAAAATTTAATATAGAAGTAAATATCAATCACAATTATTTGTTTAATTTGAATCTTTCTTGGAAGATTAATAATTATGTCACCAAAGTTCATCTTATAATGATACAGTGATTATTTTTAAAAGATCTGTATGGGGGCTGGAGTGATAGCACAGCAGGAAGGGCATTTGCCTTGCACACTGCCACCTCAGGTTCGATTCCCAGCATCCCATATGGTCCCCCAACCCCGACCAACAATAATTCCTGAGTGCAGAGCCAGGAGTAACCGCTGAGCACTGCCGGGTGCAACCCCCAAAAAAGCAAACAAATAAAAATAAAAATATCTGTATAGACTCTACACAGTGGTTGGAGACATAGTACAATGACCATGGTATTTTCCTTGCATGTAGTCAACCCACGTTCAATCTGTGACAACATATGGTCTCCTGAACACTGCCACGGTTGATCCCTAAGCATTGGGCTGGGAGTAATCCCCGAGCAACAATGAACATGACCCAAAGTAAACCAACTGATGAACCAACCAAAAAACGTTCTACTTCTTAAAACTGATATCTTTTTATTCTGAAAAATTATGTTTGAAGAAAAATGCATTCAGAAAATAGAAGACATTTATTTCAAGCATTAGTTAGGTTTTAGTAAAATTGTCCTAGCATTTAAAAACAGCATGGCTATTTGTTGAAAACATACATTTGATATCACGGAGCAATAGTACAGTGAGTAAGGTGTTTGCATTGCACACAGCCAAATGGATTTGTTCCCAGGCATCCCCTATGGTCTCTTGACCCCTGAGCATCACTGAGTATGGCCCAAAAACCAAAGGTGAGGGAAAACATGCATTTTTTTCAGTTATGGCGAAATAGTAATAGTTCTGTATTATTATACATTGTAAAATCCTAACGAAGGTATTTTTGACAGGAAATGATTTTTAGAATCTCTCCTTCCCGTAACTTTATTTGAGAGCCAGAACATACTAGACACATTTTTATTTCTCTCATAATCTGATAAGTTCTCTTACTGTTATTATTTTGTTTTGGATTTCATGACATGAAAGGTGATTGACAAAAGTAGGAAGGTACAGTATAAGTTTCACCTTCATAAAACCAATACTTTATTTGTATATATATTGGATATTTGTATTTTTATTATGTTAAAACAAAATTACCATATCTCAAGTGATCAGTTAAAATTGATTCAATGTTTGAATGAATGTTGTAGTCTTTTAACTTACTTTATGCAATTCTGGTTAAAAATTAATTTAAATTGTTTTATTTTAAATTAGCAGACTACTATATGGAACCATTTAACATTTTTTGATATCTTAATATAATTCTAACAAATAATATTTTTCAAGGAGCACACAATGATGATGATGATTATCTTTATATCCATATGCATGCTTGAAAGTATATTTATCTTTTTAGTATTATAGATATACTGCACTTCACTGAACAATCATCTGAAACTTTATGACCAAATTAGCAAAGAGTGAATTGCAACTATTATGTACAACTTATAAAATTTGTATCCAGTATTGCTTCAAACTGTGGTGGTGATGATTATTCAGAAAAAAAAATATGGTATTCTGCTTAATCTTGTATAATGTTAATATATTCTTTGTGATTTGCCTATAATTTATTGTATCTATCATTTTTCCTGAAAAATATTTTAATACATTTGTCTTTTATTCTTTAAAAAATTGAGAAGAAAGGGCCTATCTTATTGACTAGACAGATTCCAAAGCTCAAGTTACCCTTAGGGAAGCTGAAGCCAGACACTTTTATAACTGAAAAGAAATACACAGCAGGATTCTATTCTATTAAACTCTATAGAAAATAATTCCTGATAGGTAATTTCTCCCCTCTGAATTGCAATTTAGGTAACTTTATGAAAATGACAGTTGGTTTAAAAAATTTTATATTTTCCTTTATCTCTGTTCTTGTTCATTTAAAGTTATTCCTTGCTTATTTATTCACACTTAAATTCAAAATGTTTCAGAGCTTTAGAAAAATAACTTTTTGCTTTATATTTCAGTTAAATTACATCTGGACATTTTATTAAAATTTTTGTTTTATCATAGTGACTTCTATTTTTTGTTTTATTTTTGTCTTAAACCATTTTTCTTGCATTGAATTTTAAAATTACATTGGTTATGATACTGCCATATATTTTGATTTCTGTGCCAATTGTAATATTTATTAGCTATCTCACTTGCTTATTTTTCCTTTCGACTCAATACTTTTAAAATCCTATTTCCAAAATCAATGCACTTTAAATTAGTGAAGGATTAACTAATCACTCATCCTTATCTTATAATTAAAATTTGACCATTTGAATTATCCTATAAAATATTAACTTTATTCCAAAGATTGAGACTATTTAGCTGGTAATATCCATAAATACAGTGTTACAAATAGCAGCTATTAGCCATAAGATGAGTTACAATGATACATGATGATATATAATACCTGTGCATTCATTTTCTTAATTTAACCAAGTGCAGTATTTTTTACTTAAAAACAAGGTCTAAGACATGTCAACAAGGAATAAAACAGAAACAGAGTTGGCATGTTTTACCACTCCCCTTCCTTTTGTTTCTGTCGGTGCATTGACCCAGGGTTGTATTTGCATGCTGTGTTGTTTGTGCAAATGCTAGTTGTGGTGTCTGCCAGTGGTCAGTGGTCACTGTGGCACTCACAGAGCCTGTTTGGAGATCAGGTCCCTAGCCAAGGTGCTTGCAGTGTTCTCACATCTTTTCTGTTATGGTACTTGTTGTGAATTGTAAATTATAGTTGTGGTGGTTACACAAATCTGCTGTTGTGCTGGTGTTCATAGATGCTGTTCCCATGCCAGAGGTCCCAAAGACCCTTGATTCTTCAAGTTGTGAGGCCGTGTACCTGATTTTGGGGATTATGGAAAGCTTGTCTGACACACACATTAATCTTGGAATGGAGCCTCTTGCTTCAGAGATGCCTTTGGACTTTGCAATAGGCCACTTTCTCCAGGCCACTCCAGATGGTAGCAGGTGCCATCCCTCCACCTGCCCCTAGGAATCCCGGTGACCACCATCTTCTAGAACCCAATGGAAGGTCCAGGTGGCAATGGTAGCAAATGCCAGGCCTTATGGGACAGGGGAGGAGCCAGCCCTTCTCCTTCTACCCACTCTGATGGGACTTTGAAAGGACGCCCATAAATGGCCACCAGCTACTTAAGCTCCCAAACAGCAATGATTCAGAGACACACACATGCATCTTGGAAGCAAGCAGCTCACTGCAGAGATCTCCAGACCCTAATTATTAAAATCTTAGAATTCGTAGAGCATGAGGTGCTGGAGTGATAGCACAGCGGTTGGGCTTTCGCCTTTCTCGCGGCCGACTGGTGTTCGATTCCTCCACCCCTCTCAGAGAGCCCGGCAAGCTACCGAGAGTATCGAGCCCACGCGGCTGAGCCTGGCAAGCTACCTGTGTGTATTGGATATGCCAAAAACAGTAACAATAAGTCTCACAATGTGAGACGTTAGTGCCCGCTCGAACAAATCGATGAGCAACGGGATGACAGTGACAGTGAGAGCATGAGACCATGAGCACATCCACGCGATATTATATTTAATCCTTAACAGGCAATATGAAACAAATTGTCTGTCATTACCTTTTTTGGCAGGTTTGAGTGGTGGCGGGACTGGTGTCAAAATATAGACTGTAACCAAAGTAGAGAGAGAGTATTGTGCAATTTTTCTGCCACACAGGCAGGGGAAGGGGTGGAATGGAGGGGGGATGGTATTCTGGGGATTATGGTGGTGGAAAATGTGCACTGGTGAAGGGATAGGTGTTTGATGACTGTATTACTGAAGCTCAAACATAAAAGCTTATAATAAAACTTGTAATACAAACTGTATCTCACAGTAAATCAATAAAAAGGGGGTGGGAAGAAAAACTTGTCAGGTTTCTATATAGTATCAGGTTTCCAAATGCATAACAACCCAAAAGTAATTGAAAGTCAACAGTGTGATGATGATTCCATGTGTTTCTGCTGATACCTGTCCGTGGTGCATTTCTCCAGCAGTCTCTGGGGATGTGCTCTGTGCCTGTGATGGCACTGGGGACAGAGCTCATGGCTGCACATTTTCGAATTGGTTACTCTAAATCACAGAGCCATACCCCAGTTCCCAGTTAGTCAACTTTCAATGCACATGCAGTGAGATTCAATAGGAGTATGCATATCAGGAAGACTGATTGACAAGACTGTGTGCTATTTAGATAACTTTGGTGACATGGCAAATTATGTAATCTAAAGTTTTGCATGCAATGTCATCTAAAAGATTATCTTGTCACATTGTATTTTGTGACCATAGACTCATGTGAGTCAAATGCATTTTGATGGGGTCCTACACTAAGGCATTTCTACCTAACATTGATATTTTAGCTGGGATTATTGTTTGCTGTAGAATAACACAGAGTAATATTACTCATATACAGGACTTAAAAAGAAAAAACAGCAAAGTCTCAACAAATGTCCAAAGGCAAGATAATGTGAGAACTGAATTATACAATTGACTTGAGGGGGGTGCTGTGATGGAGGGATGTTGAAGTTCTTGGAGAGGCAGGGGATACACTGCTGATGGGTGTAGGGGTTACATGCTTGAAAAATCATTATTTGATTTTTCACAGAATCTCAATTACAAACTTTTAAAAAACAGAGGCTTTTAGTTGTTGTTTGATGATAACATTATAGAGAAAATAGATTCATAAGAGATAGAATTCTATGGGTTGACAACAGATATCTCAAAAAATTCTGACTCTGGTTGCAACTTATTCTGTCAGTCCTGGTTGGTACTGAGGGAGAACTATGATGAAAAGAAATTTTCTGACTCATATCTTCTCTGGTTATTTGGAAATGAAT
This sequence comes from Sorex araneus, assembly GCF_027595985.1. NCBI lineage: Eukaryota > Metazoa > Chordata > Mammalia > Eulipotyphla > Soricidae > Sorex > Sorex araneus. The sequence continues at coordinate 170,698,836 of NC_073303.1, read as the reverse complement.
CCAACACTGACTTTTTCTTTTCCTTTTTTAATTTTTTTTTAAGAAAAGAGAAATGCAGGAAGCTCAGGGGGCAGTAGCACACTTTGCACACAATAAACCAAAGACTATGATTAACAAGGGAGAGAGAGGGAGAGAGAATGGGAGAGAGAGCAAGAGAGAGATAGAGAGAGCAATAGAAAGAGAGACTAACCTTTACATTGTGGAATGTGTAGCAGAATCCCTGACAGTTACCCACTAGATGTCAATAGCATCCCTTTCCCGTTTAGAGTAATCATAAAGATCAGCAAACATGGTAAAAATTCCCCTGCTGGGAGTTACTCGCCCACAGCTAACTGCCGAAACCCATTCTGAGCATTTCTTTCTAAAAGTTGTTAACTAAGAACTTCTAGTCTAAGACAGATTCAGTCCTACTAACAGCATAGTGTCAGAGCTACACCATTTCCCCCAAAATGGTAAAACTCAACCTGAAATAAGATTTTTAAAAGTAGCTTGTATATTTAGAATTTGATGAAACGAAGGACAGCAAAATAAGCAGTTTGTCTAGGAATGTCATTGATAGGTATGACTGGGGTCAATTAAACACTGTGAGCTGAATATGCATTTTCATGAGTCTAATGATTTTTGAAAATCATTTGCTGTGATGCATTAAACTAGCCAATTTAAAGAGTGATTGACCAAAGGAAAGAAATTGCATTGCCAATAAAATTGATAAGAAATTTGGCAGAATTTGACCACCCATCTTAGAAAAAAAAACTGTTTATGTATACCATCCACAAAAAAATATTCATTATGAAGACATTTTCACTGCATGCCCTTAAGTTAATTGTATATTAAGAGCATGATATATCTGTGTTACATAAATGGATAACTTAAGACTGAGAGATCATTTTAGTGCCTGGTTAACCAAACATTGATTTTAATGAAAAAAAAATAGTAAATTGAAGCTGCAAGCAGGAAAGAAACTTGTAGACAGTTGGTTGTACTTAATGTAAAATTGTGCAAAATCGACTGCATGTTAGCAGTTGGTCATTTTTGAAATGTTTTATAATGTGAGAGTGGTGTTGTATAAACACAAATATAAATCATTGTCTCAAGAGGCCTAAGGGACTTGGCACAATCTCTCTACCAGGACATCTTCCTTTACAGCCTCATTACGCTTGCCAGTGATTCATGGGTGTTCGGCTTGACTGAGAAGGGTGGCAGGGGCGAAGGAACTCAGTATGCTATATTTCAACCATGCAAATGAGCATATTTCCCTGGGACGAAATGGCAGCAATGCTACAATAAATGAATTAATCTCTGCCTTCTCTTACTACTTCTTTGTTAAACTTTTAAAAATAATCCGAATTCATAAAACTGAAACATTATTTGTATTGCCTCTTTAAAGCTAGACATATCTTTTTTTTCAAGTAGTATTCTGAGATAGGAGACATATGAAGAAAAGGGGGAATGGGACAGTGTGCATGTAAAGGAAATTACTTTTAAATAAACTTACTGGAAATAGTGTATGAGAAGATGTGCTCAAGATCATATTCTTTGACCAAGGTTTGTTTGTTTGTTTGTTTGTTTGTTTGTTTTGTCTTTTTGAGTCACACCTGGTGATGCACAGGGGTTACTCCTAGCTCATGCACTCAGGAATTAGCAGTGAGCGGTGCTCAGTGGACCATATGGGATGTTGGGAATCGAACCTACTGCTTGCAAGGCAAATGCCCTACCCACCGTGCTACTACTCCAGCCCCTCTTTGACCAAGTTTTGACAGTGAATGGGATCCTTCTTATTTTAGGGCCTAAGATAACTCTTGCCATCTTACCGGTAAAAAGCTTACCTTCTTAGCAATTATTCTTTCTCTGATTCTATGTTCTAAGCCAATATGGAATTGATTTTTCAGGCAAGTGGGGGAAGCTAAGATTCTCTAAACTCTACTTATAAGGAGTAAGAAAATTGAAAACACAATATTTAATTGAAATTGGGATCTCTAGCATTGCCAGCTATGCCTGCGATATTGCACATTTGGCTGCAAAAATGTGATTAGATATCAGTGGAAACGAAAATGATTCTTTGTAAATCAAAATAGGTTACTATATTTGATTAAAAAATTCAGTATATCTGTTTTATTACATCTATGAGGTCAAAGTCTGTTTACGAAATCATATCAGCAACTCTTTAGTAGAGCATTTAAATCCAGTGTTGTTATGTCATTGTATCTAGAGTTTGGGGTAAAATGATTAAATAATATATACAATTAGAATGAAAAATAAATATACTCACATATAAAAGATAATATTCAGTAGAGAATGCATGTTTTAAAAGATTAAGCAGATTAAGCTGTATGGTTTGTTAGCAATAGCAAACCACCAGTAAGCAGAGCATTGAAAGCTTTTGTGAGCTCTGATAAGAGAAGGGATCACCAAGCAAAGGGTGCTAGGCGGGCCCACTAGGGATGGGAGGTACAGACTGAAAATAGACTATAGACTTAACATGATGCTTACTTAATACCTCTATAGCAAACCACAACACCCAAAAAGAGAGAAAGAGCAAAAGGGAATGCCCTGCCTCAGAGGCGGGGTGGGGTGAAGGGGACAGGGTGGGGGGGGGTGGGAGAGATGCTGGGACCATTGGTGGTGGAGAATGGGCACTGGTGGAGGGATGGGTACTCAATCCTTGTATTACTGAAACATAAGCATGAAAACTTGTAAGTCTATAACTTTATCTCACAGTGATTCACTAATAAATAAAAAAATTAAAAAAGAAAGCTTTTGTAAATTTTTAGCAAAGCTTATATGTTACAAGTACTAATGACTCATCTATTATTATTACCTAACAGCAAAGCAATTGTAAAAGGAGTTTTAAAACACAAAATCCACCTGTTATGTAAAAAAGAAGTGTCTTTGACAGATATTTAAAACATAGCTCTAAAATTAGAAGTAGGCAAAGACTTAATAGCTGATATTCATAAATGACAGTTTATTTTCAGGGCAGGTTATGGCAGTTTTATGTTTGATATTATTTATATTAATAATCACAATGTTTATAGTCTAAAAACAGCTGACATTTAATAGAATAAAAATTAGATTGGTCATATTTGCTTTTCATTGACCTCTCGTTGAATAATTATTATTTGGCACAACCGTTGAAAGTAAACTCAATCTGTTCTACTTTCTATTCCAAATACAACTAATCCAATCTATCACCTTTATCATGACTGCCCTGGTACAGACTGTATTATATTTTATAGAAGGAATACTAACTAGTCTCAAAACTTGTTCATCTCAATGCAATAACTCACCATCTGTAGAACATATCATGCTGGTCTCTTGCTTCAAAGTCATCCAAGAATTATAGAGAACCATCTGTAGTATAGTATCCTGGGTATACACTTTCTCTCTACCTTTGCTCATTCTGCCACCTGCATGTTTACCCCATTCTCCTTAGTAAAATGATATCTTTTATAATTATTTATTTTTGTTTTTAAGATCATAAAAACAAATGTGTCGTGACCATATCTTATTCCAAGGGACTAGCATAGTTCATGCTCTTATAAAGATACTGCATCATTTGTTAAATTTATTGAGCAGATTTTCATTCCTATTTTGTGAGAATAAAAGTGATCATCCTGACATTAGAGAAAAATTCTTGAAACTAGAGTAAATAATATTCTGAATCAGTTTTAACAGCATAGAAACTTTTTTAAAAAAACTGCATAACAAAACAATCTAACTTACATGCTGGATATCAGGCGGTGTTTTTCTGCAACTAGGATCCAAGTTCCTCCCATTTTGCAGATCCACCAATGCAAAGGATTTATAATCTTCTGCTTGCAGATGGGAAGTTATAAACTAAAGACTAACCACTCTTTAAAATCCCCACATCTGCAAGAATGAGTCAGAAGGGCTTGTTTGGATGTAAGTGATGCAAATGAATACAGTCTTTGTCATGGAAGTTACTTTTACCAAGACACTTCTATGTAAGGGTGTTTGATCACCCTTAGTGCATAATGAAGAAGGCAAAAACGTGTGTATCATGTTTTAAAGGAAAGTTATATTTTATGAAGTTGGCAGGCAAAAGGGTTTGAGTTATCTGGAAAAAAATCCGTAGATATAATTTTTTATGATCAATAACTCAAATGAATTTTGACATTCCATCAGTCTTGGGAATGCTTTCAAAAACAATTAAAGGCACACAACTTTTGTTTGGACCTCCAGTAAATAATAGCACCTACTCAATGAGATTAGGCATATGGGATCCTGCAAGCACTCTGTAGTAATTGCATCTCACCTTCTGAAAACCAGATGTCCACCAGAATAAGAAAAGGTACATGCTTGCTGAAACAGGTATAATATTTTCAAATAATTATGCATTTTGTATACTACAGTGTGGAATAAAAGAGAAAGTCTTTTATAACTTTAAAGATAGTCTCCAAATTTTACATAGCTGAAACATCCTTTTAAAAAAATTAGTTGGTTTAATTAATTTAACATTAAATAACAGCATCTCCAATTACTCATGTGCCCCCATTTGAGATATGTGAAATTAGAGGGAAAAATTGCCCAATATAGATGGGCAGGTGCTACATAAACACATCTGTGGGTCATTAAAAATTACTATCATCACTCTCATCATTAAACTGACAAGTATATATTTAGAAATTTCTTTTGTGCTATCTAATGAAAGACTATGTTCAATAACTTCTCTTTAAGTTCACCTGCAAGTCAACATCAAAATTCTTTACAAAAGTGCATTCACAGTCTTGGAGAGTAATTGAAAAGGTTTTGCTTTGTCCTCACATTTTAAAATATGAATTATAACTATATCATTTATTTATAGAGTTTATATGTTATATATTCATAAAGATATCAATACATTTCTCATAATATGATAAAATTATTACCTTTCTAGTATCACATCTACTAACAGTGACTTTATTGTGTTACAATATAGTATGATATAATTAAGGGCACCTTAAATTTATACACATATCTATGAGGAGTGTAATATTTTTGTGGGAAGATCTCAGGGCATTTCTTTTTCCTTTTTCTATTTTTGCTTTTTGGGCCACACCCAGTGATGCTCAGGGGTCATTCCTGGCTCTGTACTCAGAGCTCAGTGGTCTATATGGGGTGCTGGGAATCGAACCCGGGTTGGCTATGTGCAAGGCAAACGCCCTACCCGCTGTGCTATTACTCCAGCCCCGATCTCAGGGCATTTCAACTGAATTCACTGTATAATTTTAGTAAGTTGTTTATGCTGATATGGTATCATGGATACAATCTAACACTTTGAATATGAGCTATGACAGTTCTTTTCTGCCTGAATACTCAAAAAATCAGTGTGGCCTGTGATTTGTCCTCTTGTTCATGGAATCCTTAGGCTACAAGGGACTACACAGGAGATGGAGACATAAAACTGTTAAATAAATAATGGATTTCTTGGGTCACCTCATATACAATTTCCAAATTTAATTCTTCCTGCATAGAGTTTTATAAAAGGTCATTTCATAGTCTGCTTATATTGGAAAAGATAACCAATGTACATAATTTATTGAAACAGACATCTGCTAGAGATAAACCAATGAGGTCATTTTTATATTGAACTCTGCCAGAAGTCTGTGGAAACAAAATGTAATTCAAACCGAATAGTGGCTTCTGATTAAAACACCTGTGGATTCAACTGATAACATTTCATGTTGAACGGCCTAGAATGAAAGTTCCCAGACACCAAGATCCTTTATGATATCAATGCTAATAATACAAAATCTTGTTTGGAAACCCACTATAGTCTTTACACAAAGCATGAGCACCTTAGTAAATGCAATTTTCTACCGTTAATTATATATAAGATTGGGATACTTGATTCTGTAGTTTTACGGTAAGAGACGTATTTGAGAGATATCCAGCAAGGATTTTTGCTTGTTTTTATTTCGTATTATGGTTCTATGTAAAATGGTTTGCATTTTGATTTTAATAGGAGCCCATGGATAGTGTTATATTATGGTAGAGGGTGTCTTGAGATTAATGATTAATCCTCCATTAAAATGAACATTGAATTGTGGGGACTTCCTAAGTCTTTGTTAAAATACACGGTTTCTATAGAGAAATTGTACTCATTTCAGAGATTCTTTTCTTATTAGAGAGTCATTACTGTTGTATGACTAAAGGCTAGATTTTACAAATACATAACCCACATAAGGCACTTCACTGTATCACCTATTCTCTCAGAGCATGTTTAATTCTTTTCAATTAAATCTGGTATCATCTATAATAAAAAATAATTACAATACCATGACAAAATGTGCTTTATTTTTCATCATTTCATTTTTTTGCTGTTATTTAAAAATCTCACTGGTTATATTTGAAGGTGAAAGCACAAGCTGTGTTTTCAAGATGTGTTTTTCCTCGGAAGAATTATGTCATGGGGAAACACTGCGGATATCCATCAAAGTGAAACCTACAAGGACATAAGAGCCAGTTATTAGTGAACATTCTTCGTAACCTTCAGATGCTTCAAGATTTCTGACAAACTGATATGCAGAATGAGAGATTAAAGCAGAGTGTACTTTTGAAATTAGCTTCATTCCATAAATAGGCCTTTCTATAAATTTAACATTATTTTGTTACTTTGAAACAATGAATAGCTACAGTCTGCAATCTTGGAATAAAATGCTGTAGTGAGTTCAAGTTCAGTTAGGTCAGTATTGGCTTCAGGTTAACATTATTGATTGAAACTTGCTAAAGCATCCTTGGCAGGCATAATGCTGTAATTTTCGTCAGGAAACTAAGCAGAGGAAAATATCCTTGTGCTTCTGATGCTTGTTCTGGGTGATATGCATGTTATTCTGATAAAAATATAGGAAAGAAATGAAAGTGTGGGAGTCTATAATGTCGGTACATGACAGTGCTACTGTTCACATGCTAATGCAAACTTTGGAAGCACGTTCACAGTGAGACCTTCTGTTTATATATTTTAAAGTAGTTTTGATAAATGAATTCATATTCCAAAAAAACCTGAAATTGAATAGTATTGTGATGACTTTCTGATATGTGATATTGTTTTATGTGCATACAAACACACACAGATTCTTTGTAATGTAGGTCAAGAATACATGGGGTTTTTATCCTTTTTTTCTTTTGTTAAAGATTACTCTCTTTTAAACAAGTTTGATGAGATGATAAGTACTGAAATGGAAGGAACAATCTACTCTAATGGAAGAGGACTTTTCTCTTTGCAACCCTAACTGTTATGGTTAATGTGTGTGTCTATGACCTTGACAATTTTCAACAAATGTGCTTGAAGTAAAAAAGAACTATACTTCAGGCAAAATATAGCAATCAAAACCTTTGGTGGCTAAATTGACTAAAAATATTGGCCCATTATTCAATTTATTTCATTTCTGTTAGTAATTGCCTTGGTTGACAGAGAGATTACTGAGTGCTTTCACTGAAATTTATTAACAGAACTCAACTTTAAAAAAAGTAACCCATTGCTGATTTTTGGCAGGATATATCATTGAAATGATATCTCTTTGTATTGTTTATTACTTTTATATTTACTTGTGGGATCGCACGTTATGAAAATGAGATTTGAAAGTGCCTAGGTGAAAAAATCTAAATGATGGAATAATTTGCTCTCTATGCCACGCGTACATGTAGACCTGATATTCACTAAAATGGGTAAACTCTCACATTAAAAAAATTTAAATAGAAGTATTTGAACCTTTTCCTCTGCGAGCAGCTCTCAGGAAGCTGAACATTCCTATAATTGAAATCATCATGTGCATTCTGACCCTAATTGGGTAACTTTTATATTAGGTTCACACCAAGCAATCATAGAAGCAATTACGGGCACTTGTCCTGGGGCAGCCTCAGCCCAGGTGCTGCTGCCTGATTGTCATTTGGTAATTACCTTAGTACTTCCCGACTACTCCTTAGCATCAGTTAAAAGATGCAGCATACTTCAAGTAAGTGAAGTCTCCTTGGAAGTACAAGTAAATACTTAATTATTTAGTTTGCCGCTTCATATAGGTGCTGTCAGTTACTTGGAATTTGAAGACGTACTAACAAAAAAAATGTCTTCTGAAGTAACTTGCCTGGGAGTCAAATTCAAGATGAAATCTTTGCAATTAGCCACACAGTTTCATTTTAAAACATGGAAAATAACCTTAAATAATAGTGATGATAGAGGCACTGCCAACTTGAGAATTTTTTTAAAGTCTTTGAAGTCTGACTTTTCGGAACAGATTGTAAATCTCTGGCCCATTACACACCTGCAGAGATTTTGGTGTTTTATTTCTCTTGGGTGAAACTGCAGAAGCCCAAACCATGTTAATCACTGTCAGAACCAGTTGTATAAAATGCCAAAATGCAGTGAACCAAGTGTTTTATAATAAATATGACAATGCAGTCAGAATGTTGTTTTGTTAGGCTTGTTATTTGTGGTAATTTTTCATTTCTAATCTATGAGAGAAAAAGTTCTAAGGCTTTTATCAGAAAAAAATTAACCACAGGGGAGATGTCAACATATTGTATAAATAATATTTTAAGTACTTGTATACTAATTAATTCATAAAAAAATAAACATTTAATTGCAGCTTTGCTTTAGTGACTCAAAAGTAACTGTTTAAAACCCTTCAATTTCAAATATATTCTACTAAATATACTTTTGTTATTTTATTTTTTCCAATACAATAGTATATAATTTTTAGAATTTTATTCACACAACATCGTTTCAATATCTTACTACCACTGTTTAGCTACAATTGAAACTTAGATTTTTATTGATTGGCAAGCACAATGAGAAATGATGGAAAATAATTTCTTGGGCTTTATTTCAATGCTCTGATTTCTAATGTATATTCGGTCACAAGATTTGAAATCCTTACACAGAGCTTATGTCTGTTTTTGTCCATCCATTACGTACATCCATTATGTGTATTTTCAAGAGGTTTTTCTTTTTAAAAATGTTTTAAAATTTATGTAATCACTGTGAAATTACAGTTATTCATAATTGGATTCCAGGCATACAATGCTTCAACACTCTTCCCTTCACTTGCATCCACTTTCCTCCAGCATTGCCCTGCGCCTGCAATTGTCTACCACTAAACAGTATGCTTCTATTAAGAGGCATTTTAAGAAGTTGAATGTTGTTGATAGGGTTTCATATATAACATTTTACCACCTTTCAGCACACCTCCTCCTCTGGCTTGAATGCTTCCCTCCACCATAGTCATTGCCCCCTCAGTGTCCAATTCTCCAGTCCCCAAGTGTCATTTTCCTACTGAAGACCAATTCTCATGTTCTTTGTTTCCATTGCCTTTGGGTAGTCATTATTCCATCATTATGTCTTTATATCCTGCACATGAGAAAGATCACTCTGTGTTGAACTCTCTCCCTCCTACTAAATTTACACAGCATGATATTCTCCAGGTCGCTCCACGTTGCAGCAAATTTCATGACTTTATATATTTTTATGGCTGTGTGGCACTGTCGATCCGTTGTTTATCAATTTGCTCGAACGGGCACGAGTAACATCTCCATTGTGAGACTTGTTGTTACTGAACTGGAGCGATAGCACAGCAGGTAGGGCTTTTGCCTTTCATGCGGCCGACCTGAGTTTGATTCAGCCTTCCCTCTTGGAGAACCTGGCAAGCTACCAAGAGTGTCCTGACCACGTGACAGACCCTGGCAAGCACCCATGGCATATTTGATATGTCAAAAACAGTAACAATAAGTCTCACAATGGAGACATTTCTGGTGCCCATTTGAGCAAATCGATGAACAATGGGACAACAGTGCAACGATGCTACAGTGCTATGGCTGTGTAACATACCATTGTATATATGTGCCATAGGATCTTTATCTAGTTACTTATTCTTGGAGACTTGCTTTATTTCCAGATTTTGCTTGTTGTGGAGAGTACTTCAAGGAACAAAGGAGTGCAAATGTTTTTTCCCCATTTTTTTGGAGGAGACAATAGTAGATGTTCAAAGACAAAAGCTTCTTTTAGAAAGAAACTATGTATATCACAGTATAAATTGACATGCCCAATTGGTGATGGACATTTTTATATAAAATTAATAATATAGGCATAATTGTATACTATACCAGACTGGAGCAATAGCACAGCAGGTAAGGTATTTGCCTTGCATGTGGCTGACCTGGGTTCGATTCCTCTGTCCCTCTTGGAGAGCCCGGCAAGCTACAGAGAGCATCCCCCCACCCCACAACAGAGCCTGGCAAGCTACCAGTGGCGTATTCTATGTGCCAAAACCAGTAAAAACAAGTCTCACAATGGAGACGTTACTGGTGTCTGTTCGAGCAAATCAATGAACAATGGAATGACAGTGCTATAGTGCTACAGTGCATTTACTATAGCATTCATCAACCCCTTGATGAGGTACTTTATCCCCTCACTGTCCCTCTTTTGCTTTGCTGACTGATGGTTATGTGTATGCTTGATTATGGTGTTTGAACATTTGTGTGTGGTGCTTGCAATTGCTGCACAGCAGTACCAATAGGATTTTTTTTATTTGTGATATTCTCACATACCAAACTGTCATATGGCCAGAAATCACTTGCAACACTGACATCACAGAAAACATCACCTATAGGATCATGCTTGGCACATGCAGAAAATTCTTGGAATAGAAAAAGCCAAATTAACTTATGCAAGGTAGGGGCTTTAACTAGTCATCTCTCAGTCCCTGGTGAAATAATTTGTATAATATTAATTAGACTTCCTACTCAGTGTTAACTTATTCATATAAGTTATAAAAATGCATAGAATGGTTTAATTTACTAAATACTATTTGATTAATTTTAACCACAAAATGTCCACATTAATATTTCAGTGCCATAAACATTATTTCAATGGACTGGGGAAATAATACAGAGAATAATGTGGCCAACCTAGGTTCAAATCTCTGGCACAGTTATTTGAAGTTATCCTTAAGCACAGAGACAGGAGTTAGTGTGAGCACCAATCAGATGTGACCTAACTTCCCCTTAACTCGGTTTTTAATTTTGCACCTTATGAAACTAATGTATAGAAATGATCAAAATAGGGGCTGGAGTGATAGCACAGTGTGTAGGGCGTTTGCCTTGCATGCGGCCGACCCAGGTTCGATTCCCAGTATCCCATATTGTCCCCTGAGCATCAACAGGAGTTAATTCCTGAGTGCAGAGCCAGGAGTAACCCCTGTGCATTGCCAGGTATGAGCCAAAAAACAAAACAAAACAAAAAGCTAAAAAAAAGAGAAATGATCAAAATAAGTAAATTAAACCATTCTATGCATTTTTGTAACTTATATGAATAAGTTAACATCGAGTAGGAAGTCTAATTAATATTATTTTGATCATTTGGGTCTTTGGGACTGTATAATTTTTCTTTTAAAAATGCAGTTGTCATAGAAATAGTTCAAAGTGCTGGAACACAGTCCTTGCATATTAAGACACCGGACTTGATTGCTGATAACACATAGCTTTCCATATACCACTGGGTATAGCTTTTGTGGTACTTAAACAACCTGTGCCTAATGGTACCATACTACTGGACTTAATATTGTCAGGAGAGGCTCCTGGCTTGAGACCTAACCATTCCCTTAGTAAAGCAATAATTCTGAGTCTGGTTAAGTCACCCAATGTTTCTCCATAGTGTTAGGGACCTTTAACTCAAAGATTGAAGACTTAAAATCTAGATTATCATGATTTTTTCCACCATTTTATCAGTAATGCCTGATATCAAGTGAGAAATAAGTAAATATTTATTTATTGAATTAACAGTGATTCAAATTAGAGAAATTTGATATAGTTTGATGTGCTGTCATACTATGTATATTTAAAAAATCAGCATTTTCTAGATATGATGTGCTGCTCTACTTTTCTTAAACTTGACATAATTTGAAAATCAATGGGATTGAAATAAATGTAGTGAAGGACCTGTCTGTGTTCACGACCATAATGCCGATGTTCCTAATACATGCATATATGCCACATAATTGCAGATATAGTAGAGTATAAGGAATCTGTCACAGAAACTACCAGAAATTAATAACATGGTCTTAACAAAGTGTGATGAGTTAGAATGATATTTTCCCCTTATTTTTATCTTGGGGGTGTTTGGGCTACAATTTTGAAGAAATAATTGAACTGAAAAAGCATTATGAAGCATTCACATAATTAATTTTGGTACAATTTTATGACCCCTGAGCAAAGATGTCTTTTCAATAATCTTAGCAATTACTAAAGCTATTATCAACTGATTTTTGTGTATGACTAGCACTCTTGAATACTTATCTTTTCAGTTTCAAGGCTCTGGGTTATACATCACTAACTATTGTTCAGTGGTGATAGAGAGGCATTGTGTCCTTCACAGACCACTAGCTTCTGATGATCTAATTTCATCTTCAACAATAGTTACAAGGAAGAGCAAAAAAATACACTGTTGAAAGTGGTGTTTTAGCTATTGTACACATAAATGATTAGAGGGGAGTGGTCTAAGCATTGTGTGGGTCAATATTATTCCCAGATACTTTCCTACAGTCATTTCTTGATTTTCTCTCATAATAAAATAAGTAGTTTCAGATAAAGTCAGGTCTATAGAGAAGATTAATATATGTAGATGAAAAAAGCATCTAAATCTGAATGTAAAACCTTCATCAGTTTTTCCTTCTCCACATACTTTATATACATAGGCGGATTTATTCTAGAAATCGAGATTAAAAATAAATACCTAAATGGCTTCTTTTATGAAATCAGAACATAATTTATCCTCACCAGAAAGATAATGTATTTTCATTATTAATATAGAGAGTTTAAATATACCAGATGAACAGGGAAGCAATGCCATCATTCATCTTTTCTCCTTTTAAAATGCCCCATATTATACCCCATCCTTGTCTGGGTTGTCCTTCCTATGTATTGTTTGAGATGGAAATGCAATATCTGTCCACAATTAATCTTCATGTACATCAAGAAAAAAGGACTAGGGAAAATAGATGACTGTCTTACTTTATCTTGGGGAAAATTAAATCTAATAAAAGGAAATAACATTTCAAGATGTTGTTATTTATTTCTATCTTCCTACACCCTTCTACCTTCTAAATAATTATTTAGTAATGAGTTTTTAAGGTTGACGATATGATTGAAGGAAGAAAGACTTTTTTAAAGCTCATAATTCTAGTTAAAATACAAAATAAATGTTCTGGAACCTGAATATAAAAAAATATATAAAATTCTTTTTTTTTAACTTTTTTTTTAAATGGATGAATCACCGTGGGGTACAGATACAGATTTACATATTCTCGTGCTTGTGTTTCAGTCTTACGCAGCTTGAGTATCGGATCCAATTTTTGAACTTATATTTCTTTTATATGACTGCTAATTTGTGAATCTATGAATGGCAGGTTACCAAGAGGTATATAAAATATCCAAATTATCCAAGAACTGACTTAATCTGAATTTATTATTACATTTTGTTTTGTTTTGTTTTGGGGGGGCCACACCCAGACTTATTCAAGCTTACACCTGATTCTGCACTCAGGGATTACTCCCGGTGGGCTCAGGACTCTAGGACTCTAGTACGGTTCTAGGGATTGCATCTTCCAGGCTTTGTGCAAGGGACACACTTTATCTGCTATGTATTTCTCTGGACTCTATTTCTGTATCTTATATTACCTCATTTACCTAACTGTATTTAACTTTCATCCTAATGTTATTTTCATGGGATATATTGGCTGAAATAATTTGACTTTATAATACATATAACAGGTACCATAAGACAAGGTTTCAATAGCACAGTTAAATATAAGTTGGTAAGTTTTAAGTTCTTGAAACATAATTCTATTAACCTTCTTGGATATGTAGAAAAGAAAAAATAGAGTGAACCATGTCCAATGTGTACTATAAAATAGAAGATTTTAAAAATGAAAACAAAGTTATTGAAAATAATATAAATCATGAAATGAAAATTTAATATTCACATTTGAAATGAAAAAAATATAATGTCACAATTACATACTTTTTAGGAAGGACATTATAATTTAATCTTAATTTACAATGTTAATAATTTTTGGCTAGGTAATGATATGAACTCCTGCTGTTTTTAAGTAAAACTTCTCTTGACTCACTCTAGACTAAATACAAAACTTGCTGCATTTGTTTCTTAAATAAGCAACATTATCAAGCTTTTTCCATGTATATTATTTTAAAAATAAAAATAAAATTGAGAGACTATTTCTATTAGAATATAATGGCACACAGTGTTTTCAATGAAATTTTTTGAAAAGTTATCAGTTTTAAATATATATGTGTATATATATATATTTTTTTTTTTTTGAATTGGGTGTCACACCAGTAGTGCTCATAACTTAGTCTAGGCTGTATGTCAAGGAGTCACTCCTGATGATGCTTAGGGAACCATATGCAGAACCAGAGATCCAACCCCAGTTGGACACACACATAGCAAATACCATGCCCTCTGGACGATCTCTTTGAACAAAGTTTGGTTTTTATGGTATGGAATTGAAAATATTAATTTATGCTACAGTTATTTAAAATAGTTCACAATGTTAAAGCATTTCTTTCATTAGACATTAGGTCTTTGATTCTAAAATGCTTGCCAGTCAACAGAGATTTCCTCAGTTTTCATTTAATTGGCTCTTATATTTGGCTATTTCCTTTCCCAGTAATGTGAGCTTAATAATGAGCATGATATTTGGTTAATGGAGAATGAATTGTATGTTTAGAGATCTCCATATTTATGTGACCTTCGTTTGTTGATAAATGCTAATATTTATTGCTTCTTTGTTGAGATTTTATTTCGTGTTTTGTCACAAACAAAAGTATGATTAGTGAAGCTGTAAAGTTCTCTCAGTAGCTGCCTGCGTTCCCAAGATAGCAGCATTAGTGCCTACAGAAGCAGTTAATGCTGTTTATCATTAGTGACAGAGTCTAGGAAGGACCTTCTGTGGCTTTTTTCTTTCACCTTGCCAACAGAAGTTGATGAGCTTTCAGATTTAAATTCATAGGTGATGCATCAGGATTTATATGCACTTCACATGGACAAGCACACAAGTAAACCTATCCTGCTGATGGAAAGTAATTAAGATCATCCCCTAACATTCTAATGCTGGCCATCCCTACAGAATCATTACTTTATCTATATTGAATGCCGGAATGGCCCAATGGGAACATGAAATATAGTGCAGCTTATGGAAGAATTATCCCATTCATGTCTTTAAAAGGCTCTTTACATTATGAATGACTCTTTGTAGGTTTCTGTGAACTAATGAATGAAAGGTACATTCTTGTAATTAATGTAAGTCTTTAAAGGAATTTCTTCTGGAATCTTTTCATGTAGTTGGTTTTCCAATGAGCAATATAGAATACCTTAATCATCATTGATGTGTGGTAGAGTATTTTGAAATTTTGAATTGGACAAATTTACAATTTTACCACCCATTATAATTTGAATATTTTTCTTTCCTTCAATATAAAATCTAAACGTTTGCCGCACATAGTTGAGGCACAGCTCTGCCTTTATCTTTAACTACACTAGCACATGTCTGCCTTTTGTATCATCCCTTCATATATATATATATATATATATATATATATATATTTTCTTCTTGGGTCACACCTGGCGATGCTCAGGGGTTACTTCTGGCTCTGCACTCAGGAATCATTCCTTGCGGTGTTTGGGGGAACATATGGGTTGCTGGGTATCAAACCCGGGTCGGCCTCCTGCAAGGCAAACGCCCTACCCACTGTGCTATCATTCCAGCCCCCATCATATATATTTTTTTTCTTAAGCTGCCAAGTTGTTTGACACCTCAACATCTTTTGAATTTGACTTCCCACCTAGTCCACTTCATTTAGTTGTTCTTATATTGTATTTTGTATTTTTCTTGGGTCACATCCAGTGAGCTCAGGCCTTATTCCTGGCTCTGTGCTCAAGGATCACTCATGACAGTTGTTGGGAGCCCATATTGGGTGCCAGAGATAAAACCAAACCTGGTTATGTGCAAAACAAACACCCTACCCACTGCACTATAGCTCTGACTCTGGCCCACTTTAATTTTTTTTAATTTCTTTTGTGGTTTACAATAATATTAATAATGGTTTCTTGTGGACATAATTTCAACACTACACCCATCATTAATGTACCTGTCTCACTCCTCTAAATAACTTAACTCATCTCATCCCCCCAACTCAGTTGTGTGGGTCAGTTCACACCCACTATGTTGTCACTGTATCTCTGTTACTACCTTACTTTGTGTCTTTAATTCCTGCACATAAGAGAAATCATTCTGTGTTCATCCCTTCTATTCTGACTTCTCTCAGCAAGATATACTCTAGTTCCAGCCATAGTGCTCTGCAAACCACTTTTTAACAGCTGCATAGTATTTTGTCGTGTATATACCAAATATGTGTATATACCACATATGTGGGCTGGAGCGATAGCACAGTGGTAGGTCGGCCTTGCACACAGCCAACTCATTTTCGATTCCTCCGCCCTTCTCAGAGAGCCTGGCAAGCTACCAAGAGTATTGCGCCCACATGGCAGAGCCTGGCAAACTACCCGTGGTGTATTCGATATGCCAAAACCAGTAACAATAAGCCTCACAATGAAATGTTACCCGCTCGAGCAAATCGATGAGCAACGGGATGACTCTGACTGTGATTGTGGCCAAATATGTGGTATACATATATACCACAACTTCTTGATCATTCATCTGTACTTGGGCATTTGAGTTTTTTCCATATCTTGCCTATTGTTCTAAGTGTAGTGATGAACATAGGTGTAGATATATCATTTTGAATTCATTTTGTTTTGCCTACATTAATTTTCACTTGTCAATAAGAGTTTTTCCTTTAGTTTTTCAAAAATCCACTTTGTAACAATTAGAACTTTCTAAAAGTGTGTGTGCATGCATGACAGTATACTGCATGAAAAAATAACATGTCTACTTTGCTAAGCATTAAATTTTCATACACAGGCTAGAACATGTCACAAAAGAAATATTTTGTGAATGTCCTTGAGTGAATATTCATGAATCACATTAAAAGAGGGAAATTTGGTCTGAGAAAATGTTTTTCTTTTATTTTGTCCTAAATAGTAAATACACTCAAGAGAGAAAGTACACTGGGTAATATCTTCAAAAAATAAATGATGGGTCTGATATTAGCAACAACCCTTAGTACAATATATTATTTACATTATGAAAAGGTAGTATTTTGTAGCAGTTAATAATAGAGAAAAATGCAGAAAAGGGATGGTTAAAAGTAATGATTCTGAAGGACAAACAGGATCATTACATTTGTTATGTTAAATAATGATAATGATAAAATAATAATGTGAACATGTGGCTATATTACACAAAACTAACAAAAAATAACATTGTCAATTTATTTATATTTACATCAGTTTCAGAAAAATTGCCTAAGTGTCCTAGAAACCAGTGTTGTTAGTGAAATAATATGTTGAAATTTGCCACTTCTGATGCCTTCAAATGCTTTTTTTTGGTGTGTGTGTTTTTTATGTAGTTGTTTCAATGCAATTCTCTTTATTTTTAACTGGGTAATATCTTTGTAGATTTTAGGCTAAGGTAAAAATAAATGTTTTATATTTTTCTAAGTAAGTGAGGAAAAATAACTGAGTAAAGGTCAGATGTTTCATTCCCCTTTTGGGATTGATCTGAGTTTATCTGAGACTTGTTTCTAGGTCTGAGAAATTTAGACAGGGAGGCAAACTCTTTGACTTTCATGTTCAATTCACAAAACATTGCATTTTAATGTAATTTTTTCTGGCTTTAATGATATCAGCTGTATAATCGCATTTCTTTTTTGCAAGAGGAAAGCATCAGAGTAAAGGGAATTGCTTTTAGAAATAACCAGACACTCCACAAATCAATATTATACCCTTCAAAGGAATCTGAATTCAAAGGATCAAGAAATTGTGACCCACAAGATTGTTTTCTTTTTTCATCAACAAAAAAAATACATTTTATTCAGCTTGTTATGTTTTTGGTACTCCGTCACATTCATTTTGTATTATTGGAAACTGTTATGCTATAAAGACTTAAAACAGTGGTTTTTATTCTATAACTAGAGTTGATGTCACATTCAGTTTTCATTCTTTCCCGTCTTATTCTCTAACTTATTTGGAAAAATGAACATTTGATCCATGGAAGCTTTAGTTTAATTCTATTTTCAGATTTTTCTGTAGAAGTTAGAAGCAATTGAATGAATTATTTCTGAAATATACGATGCCTAATGATAAGTAAATTGTTGAATATTTTTTAAAAAGAGTAAAGTTGAAACATTTTCCACATATTAGATAAACTATATATGCCATAATATGTCCATTAATATGGATTATAACACCATGCAGATACAAATGAATAAAACTAGCACACAACATTTATTACAGGTTAGTAATATTACATGCACATTAATATAGTATGTATTTAGTAGAATATTAATAATTTTGCTAGCGGTATTTGGAGTTTCAGGTTCATAGTAACATTTTTCCTGATAATAATTAAAGACAGAAAATGGCTGAAATATGAAAGATGATTAAATATCAGTTGTTTATAATTGTCACAATGAAGGACAAAGCACAATCTGTTGATTTTCTACAAATTTTCTATCAAATTATATATATATGTATGTATATATATATATATATATATATATATATATATATAAAACCACACCTGGTGATGCTGCACAGGGGTTATTTTTGGCTCATGCACTCAGAAATTACGTCTGGCCTGGAGGTGCTCAGGATACCATATGGGATGCTGGGAATTGAATGCAGGTCGGCCGCGTGCAAGGCAAATGCCCTACCTGCTGTGCTATCACTCCATCCACCCTTCTTTATATTTTTTACATGTGAGTGAGATAATTCAGTTTCATTTTTCTTCTTCAAATTTACTTTGCGTAGCAGAACTTTTTCTAGTTTTGTCCTTGATATAGCCAAAAACAAGACTTCACTTTTTCTTATAGATGAGTAGTATTCCATTGAAATAAAATTATATATGTATATGTGTATATATAACATATCACATATTTTATGCATATATATTCTACCTGTTCTTGGGCAGATGAGTGGTTTCCAGATTTTGGTGATTGTATATTGTGTCACTATGCATATATTTCCAAAATTTCATTGTTCTGTTAGGTATATGAGTGGGACATCATCCGTAGCTCTATGCTGTTTTTTGAAAAGTCTCCATACAACTTTTCACAAAAACTCAATGAATAATGAATGAGTTATTTTTATCTACATTTCTTTTTTTTTTAAGAATTTTATTTTATTGAATCACCATGTGGAAAATTACAATGCTTTCAGGCTTAAGTCTCAGTTATATAATGCTGAAACAACCATCCCTTCACCAGTGCCTATATCCCACCACCAAAAAAAAGAAACAAACAAACAAAACAAAACAAAAGACACAGTACACCTCCTATCCCACCCCCCGCGCACCCCCTCCCGCCATGTAACTGATAAATTTGACTTTACTTTCTATTTACTTTGGTTACATTCACTATTTCAACACAAACCTCACTATTATTGTTAGGAGTACCCCACTAGTCAAACCTGTTGTGAAGAGATATGAGGTCTCGCGGTTTTGGATTTCTGTACTTTAGCAACTAAGTTCAGGGAGATTTCTTCCAGATATTGGATCATTGCAAACTTGTAAACCCCATCTGTGGTTGTCATAATATGGTGGTCACCACATCCTTCACCCCGGCAAGGAAGAGGCGAGAGAGAGAAATACCTTAGTCACGCTCATGCAGCTGCAGAGAGGCTGCACACAGGATCACATCTTGTTGGCAGGAGGGGCCGGTGCCACCCACCTTCCCAAGAGCACCCTCGCATCCTATTGGTGCAGTCTAAAATCTTATCTTTTTATCTACATTTCTACGATTACTTGTTTCTGTTTTCTGAACTTTTAGATATAGATCACTCACACTGGTATGAGAAGGTATCTCATTGTAATTTTTATTTATAGTTCCCTGATTATGAGCGATGATGAATTTTTTTCTTTATTTTTTTTATTTTGTTTTTGTTTACAGACCTCACTCAGCAATGCTTAGGGCTTACTCTTAACTATGCACTCAGAAATTACTACTGGACTTGCTAATGGGACCATATTGGACACCAGGGATTTAACCTGGGTTAACTACATGCAATGAAAATGGTGTACCCACTGTACTATTGCTCCAAATATGATGATGAATATTTTTAATGAGCTATTTACCATCTATATGCATTCTTTGGAGAAATGTCTAATATATTTACATTTTGATAGCAAAGTATATACATTTTTATTATTTACTTTGATGTTGCTTTCTATTACAAATAAGTAAATATTTTTCTTAATTATGTATAATAATAATTTCTATGAGTCACAAAAATTATTAATTTGCTGATAGATGGTAAAATTGTAATAAAATCACTAACGTATGCAAAATTTTACCAAGGTTGCCCTAATTTATTAAAGGAATTGAAAATACCAGAGCAGAATTTCACATACTAGCTTTATTATTAAAATCTATAATAATTTAAAAGGGCAGAGTGTCTTGCCCTCACGCCTGGCTGTCTTCACCGGGGCCCCTTGTAGGGGTGGGTTGAGTTTCCCTCCCCGCCCCGAGCAGAGCCCCAGCAGCTGAAGACTTCTGGAACCCAGACACAGATTTGCTCAAGGCCATTCTCCACACATTTGCATGAGGCTCACACAGGAAGGAACCGACAGAGGAACCCAGGTGTGCGGGACCCAGGGCCAAGATCTCCAAGGCTGCTAGGATTGGGACTGGACCTCTTCTTCCCAGATCCCCCATTTTCAAGTAGCTACGCTGTCACATCCGGAAACTGCCCCTGGCGCCATATAATCTCATCAACAGCCAACATCCAGAGACTATAAATCCAAGTTTCCGGAAGCATGTGGCCGTGTGACATCTTATAGCCTAGTTCTTTCTCTTGGAGAACCTGGGAGCTACTGAGAGTTTACAGCCAGCACAGGAGAGCCTGGCAAGCTCCCTGTGGCATATTCATATGCAAAATACAGTAACAATGATGGGTCTCATTCCCCTGACCCTGAAGAACCTCTAATGTGACATAATTGGGAAAGATGAGTAAAGAGGCTTCTTAAATCTCAGGGCTAGGATGAATGAAGGCATTCCTGGGCCCACTCAAGCAAATTTTTGATTAACGGGATGACAAAGATACAGTGAATAATTTAAAAATAAACATAGATGTCCAAAATTATAAATTTTAATTTCAAGTAGAGCTTTATAAAATAATTACAAAACAAGAAAGCATGGCAATGAAATCAGTGCAGAGAACTATTATGTGCTTGTAAATTCTTTTTTTCAAACCTGCATCTAATTTTATTTTATGAACATGGGACTTGTATGTGTGCATTGACTATATAAAGAAATAATATAAAACAAGGAAAGACAAAGACAAATGTGGATATTTAAAGCTTATTTCTGTAATGACACATTTTTCAAAGTTGTGTACAAATTTTGATACTGTAAACAAGTATGTTCTTATTTCATCTGATTAAATATTATATATGATTAATAAATACAATACTTCATTATTTTACTGAATTTTGATCCATTGAACTTCATGCTGATGAGATGATCATATTAATAATTCTCAATTATCTAATTTTCACACCTTTTATTAAATAAAAATGATATTTATTTTGATTTGGAAATTAGTAGTAGCATTTCAGTAAAGATGACTATGTCTTTATTCCTGTGTATGAAAGTTATAGCATTAAAAGTTTGTTTGCAATTATATATAGCTTTCATAATGAAATATTTTAAAAATCATATACGTTATCTACTAATTAAGTTGCCAAGTTGGAGTTTCTCTAGGGATTTTAGTGACCTGATTTGGCCTACAGGAAATAGGGTGAATTCTCATCATCCATAGGTTTTTGTTGCAGAAAATCCCATATATTATCCTTCTGATCTTCACTCTTCTTCTAAAATCCCAATGTATTGGAAGGCTCAGATACCCTTTAATAGAGCTCAGAAAGATGGGCCAATGGAGAAGTCCTAGAGGATTGGAGAGTATGTGTGCATCTATAGTTGTCTTATATTTATCTCTGAGATGATTAAACATGGGCCCTGATAAAGTAGTTAAATCAAGAAAAAATTTCACAGGTGTTGATTTTGCTACAGAAATGTCTAAGATTCATTCCATGCCAGTGCATATTTCTGCAGCGGATTCATAGAGTCGTATAAGGGTTCTACTTTGATTTGGGCATGGAAATACCATTTTTCCTGAATTCTCTGCTCAAAATTCATAGGAACATTGATTTCAAATCCTAGCCTGTGTCTTACTCAAGGGATTTATTTAAAGCATGCTTGAATGCAACATTCTCCTATGTAAATTGTAGATAATAGCAGTGCTAATTTCATGGTTTATTTCTCATGATTATAACAATATATTTCATTTTAAATACCTAGATCAAGTTTATAAAACTTTATAAATCATTCAATATATTTGAAGTGTCATCTTTGCATAGTGAGGCATATAGAAACTGAACAGAACTGGGAAAAATGAGAATTTCGAGACAGATGCTATACATTTCATGTGATAAAGTTATAAGATTTCTGAAAAGATAATATGAATCAGGATCACTGAAACATGAGGCCCTGCCTGCAAAAATCAGCAAAAAACTCCACCATGCACCTATTTAAACCAAGTTCATTTTTTAAAGAGCAAAAGAGTTTTATTTTTATTTTTTAAATATTTTTGTGCAGGAACAGAGAAGGAGAGAAAGTAAAAGTGTTCAAGAGAGGTAAAAATTGCTTCTCCAGAATTCTGAGAACTGATACTACCCCATAAAAAAGAAAGTAATTAAACATCCCAAGCTCTTGATGTCCACTAAATACCTCTACCGCAAACCACGACACCCAAAAGGAGAGAGAGCGAGCAAAAGGGAATGCCCTGCCACAGAGCCGGGGTGGGGCGAGGGAAGGACGGGATGGGGGTGGTGGGAGGGATGCTGGGACCATTTGTACTGGAAAATGGGTACTGGTGGAGGGATTGGCAATCGACCACTGTATGACTGAAATGCAAACACAAAAGTTTGTAAGTCTGTAACTGTACCTCACGGTAATTCACTAATAAAAAATAAAAAAAAAAAATTCAAGCTCAGGTGCATGTGACCCTAGAAGTAGAGTGTATTCTGCAGTCATTGTCAACCTCATATCAATCAGACTGAAAATTTATGGTCACTTGATAATATACTGAGTTTTGCAATGTTGTATAACTGTAAATATTCCTGTAGGCTTATTCTATCAGAACACATTATTTATGAACAAAAGAGTAATAACAATATAAATAAAGACAAAGTAAATTGGGTTCAAATCTAGAACAAATCATTTTAGGAAATGCATAGCAAAGTGACTAGGTGTGAACACATGTAGTGTGATATTTGTTCAAAGAAAACAAGACAGTCATAAATATCCACTATAAACACAGGTATGGAGTCAAATTAAAATAATAAGCAGTGGAAGATAAGCATAATAAGCAGTGGAGGAATTCTTAAAAACAGGAGAAAGTAAAATAGAATTCAACAACTGTTGCAAACTGAGCAATAACTAACCTAAAAACAATTAGGTTTATTAATGTTCTTTCCCTGTCGTCTCATGATTATGGAATAGTATAGGGACTGTGGACAGTTTTTTATCATAAAATATTTTAATAAAATATTTGAAATGTAAGACTATATATGTGTATGTAGATAAGTTGGGGATAATAGTAATGCTAATGCATGTTTATATGTATATATAAATATGTATACATATATGTCATTTTATGTGATGAATGTATGAGTTATGAAAAGCTAATATGAGAGGATAGATAGATAATATAACCTCCATTCAAGTTAAAAAAATTTGTCAATGCACTTTTCTTCATGTTTTGATCTTTCATTTCTCAGTCATCCCAAGGTTAACCAATCGAATTTTCCCCCTAATCTTGCAAATTTTTTATCATATTGTTGGTAAACATTTTATAATTTGAATTTTCTATAATTTTCCTAAATTGTGTATATTCTTTAATATTATTTTTTTCTTATGTAATTTGTTTTGAAAACTTGGAAAATTGGTCAATTATATTATTAGATAACAAATTGTTTAATGAATATAATAAGTTTATATACTTCTTTATGAATATTTGAGTTATTTTATTGAAAACTTTATAGAAAACTACACTTCTCTAAAGTGTATTATAAATAATGTCTTATAAATTATAGAAAATAATCCCCAGGAATCAAGTTACTAAGTTACAAATATACAAGTATCCAAATTTACCACATAAAGATGAAGAATTCCTACATTATTTATTGTAGGAAATAATGGTAGTTTATATATGACATATTCTTCCATGGGTTGTAGCTTTATTTTTTATATTATAAATTTTAATGGATAAAAGTTTTAAATTTCAGTATAATGGAAATTATTATTTTTTTACGTTTGAGAAAAATAAACATATGTATTTCCCCAGTTGTATACAAATACTTCCCTGTATTCTCATATAAACAATTGCTTCTTTTTCTATCATAATGGCTAGAGAAACAAAAAGAAAAAAATATGCTGAATTTTCCAAAAACAGCAATAAGATATGTTATATTGTGGAGAGAGGGTGTGGGGAGTGAGACTTTATAGATTAACTGACAGCAGGAGAGAGAATCACAACCATGGCCCATTTGTTAATGTTAGAAGTGCATGTTCTATGGCTTTACACAAATAAATAAAACTTAATCATGGATATGTTTTGGTAAATAACTTGTTCATCTTTGTTTTATGAGCTTGGTCTTTGATGTAATAAAATCTATGAAATGAATAATAGTAGAGGAAAACATTGATTTTTTTTTGGCAGGTTCACATTGTTAAGAGCCATTTATTTGAGAGATCTCTACTTTTCTTTTTATAGCAGATAAAGAATGTATTCTTTTTAATTATGTGGAATACTGCATTTAAGTTTGTAAATGAAAATTCTTTCTCTAAACACTTTATTATATTACAAGTATTTTCAAGTTTTGGAGAGAGACTAGTGTTTTATTTTATTTTTTAAAATAATGTATGTCTTAATCTTGTATAAATTCAACCTTTTCTGTTAGAACTTAAAATTGGGTTATGTTATTTCAAGTTACTATTGAGAATAATGCACACAATGTGTATATATTGCATATATTGTGACATTTTGACAACAAATGAATATGTTAAAATTTATATGAAAGATTATCACTGTATCACTGTCATCCCATTGCTTATCGATTTGTTCCAGTGGGCACCAGTAATGTCTCCATTGTGAGACTTGCTACTGTTTTTGGCATATCAAATATGCCACGGGTAGCTTGCCAGGCTCTGCCCTACGAGTGAGACACTCTCAGTAGCTTGCCGGGCTCTCCGAGAGGGGCATAGAAATCAAATCCGATACTCCCACGTGCAAGGCAAATGCCCTACCCGCTGTGCTATTGCTCCAGCCCATGAATGATTATATTTAAAGCAAATCATATAAAGTTATGACAGAGGTTTATAAGAAAAGTGGGGTTGTGTGGGTTTAGAAATGATTTTGTTTTAATTTATTTTTTTACAGCGTGAAAATATTGTCCAGCCCGCCCTCCCCCTCTGTTTTCTTTTTCCAACTTTTGCGACTCTATGTCCCTAGCCATAGTCCAAGGGTTTATTTTTACTTTTCATTTTCGCTTCCCATTCTCTGCTAATTTTGAGTGTGATCATCTGGCATTTGTCATTCTTCCTCTAAATTTGCTTAGCATGACTCTTCAGTTCCATCCAAGTTGTGGCAAAACACAGAATTTCCTCTTTACTTGTAGCTAAGGATTATTCCATTTTTACAATACATTATAGCTTCTTCATCCACTCATTTGTCATTAGACATTTGGGTGGTGTCCAGGCATTGGCTATTAGAAATAGTGCACAGTGAACATAAGCGTGCATGCTAATTTTTGAATTAAAATTTTTCTATTTCAAATTATATGCCAACAAGTCATATGGTATTTCTATTTATAATTTTTTAAGAAGTCTCCATACTGTTTTCCATTAAGACTGAACCAGATGAAATCTCCACCAAGGATGAATGTTTCTTCTTCATTAAAACCTCAGTATTGTCTGCCTCTGCACTTTTTTGAAATAAGTTAATATTGAGCATATGACATGACATGACGTTGTCATTTTGATTTGCATTTCCCTCATAATCAGTGCTGAACACTTTTCCTCATGCCCGTATCTTTATTAAGAACTTTTATATTTAATTCTTCTATCCATTTTTGGTGGGGTTATGGATTTAGAATTTCTTTAGGAGCTTTCAGTTACAATATATTTTTTTATCTTCTAATTGTATACTCTTTTATATATTTAGTTTATTGCTTCACAAACTATAGAGAGTAGATTATAGACACTTTCAAATATTACATACCCAGATATGTAACATAGGAATTAATTGATTTATAGATTATTTCTGGTGATGACTGGTTTGAAAGCTATTTCCTTAGCCAATGAACTCTCCATTAATAAAACAAACAAAAATCCTCCAAAAAAATATAAGGCCATTTATAAAAAGAATAAAAAAGTAGCACTAAATCACTAGGGAAATAGTGAGTTAAATTGGGATGTCCAATGCACCTCAACAAGCTATAGAATATTAAATCAGAAATGTGAAATAGGGAGGCCAATTTTAATGCCCATTTCTTTGTTAATATTCATCAGAGGACCAAATCCTTTGTTTCATTCTGTTCATGTGTAGTGCTTACTAAGACTCATCCTATCAGACGTTGATTGTCACTGTCACCGTCATCCCATTGCTTGTTGATTTGCTCGAGCAGACACCAGTAATGTCTCCATTGTGAGACTTATTGTTACTGTTTTTGGCATATCCAATATGCCACAGGGGGCTTGCCAGGCTCTTCCACTCGGGCGAGATACTGTCTGTAGCTTGCAGGGCTCTCTGAAAGGGGTGGAGGAATCGATCCTGGGTTGGTTTGTGTAAAACAAACGCCCTATCCCCTGGGCCATCGATCCAGCCCCACACGTTGATTATGCTCCTCAAAAACAGTGCATTTTGCAGGCAAGGTACTTTAAAATTTTAATACTTGAAAATGTTTGGTTTTTTTTTGCTTTTTGGGTCACACCTGGCAATGCACAGGTATTACCTCTGGCTTTGCACTCACGAATTACTCCTGGCAGTGCTCAGGGGACCATATGTGATGCTGGGATTCGAACCAGGGTTGGCTGCGTGCAAGGCAAACGCCCTACCTGCTGTGCTATTGCTCCAGCCCCGAAAATGTTTTTGTTTTTAATCTAACAACTTTATGTAGGAGACCAGAGGAGATAGTGAAAGCCAAAGATATCTTTTGCTTATTAAAGATTACTAAAAACAGGGGAAAGACAATGGTGGAAAGAAGAGGGAATGACGAATGTATTGAATAGAAATTTTTATAAAATCTTCTTGTTAGCCAGAACATCTAGTCCTGTCCAAGGTTATTCACATCTAGGATGCATAGGGGGGAATCTCCTTCTCCAGAGGGAAATAAAATCCATCACCTAGTACAAACAGATCTGAGTTTCTGCTAATTCTACCAACCCTACCAACAAACAGTAAATGTCATAGACAGTTTATATTTCCTCACAAATGTGGGATTACTAAAGCAACCTCCTTGAATAGGATTCCTGAGATGGTTGGTCTCTGTTTAATGAGGGCTCACTCAGGGAAGTCAGTGGAATGAGTCCAATGGAGCATCTGGGAGAAGGGTATGCGGAAGAATCTAGGAGTGAATAAAAGAGGGAGTGAAAGCCAGTGTTCAGCAGCAAACATTCTCCTGAAATTTATTAAGTGTAACGTGTCTGGAAAGGTTACTCTCCTACTCCAAGGCACTCTTGTAGTGATCATGTTGTAATCTCTTGTTCCATTTTTGCATGATCTGCTGTAAATTGAGGCAATATAGAAAATCAGAAACACACATTACTTAGTGTAAAAAAAAGAGAAAAGTTAATGCACTTTCATTTAAATTATCTACTTCACATAAGTTTGCTACCTAGGAATGTAATCCAACACTACTGAACAGTTAGGTGATTTTTATTTACCCGAAGTTGGTGCTTGTTTTATTTCAAGTTGCAAATCTATGTTGTTCTAATTTTTTCCTAATATGTGGAATAAACTATTTGATTAAAACAATAAAATAATGTATAGACATTTCAAGAAAGAACTCTAAGGTTTCACACACACAATTACACACACACACATATATATATATATAATATATATATATACATATATATATATATATATGGAGAGAGATAGAGAGAGAGTAAGAGGGAGAGAACCCAGCATTGTTCAGGACTTATTTCTGGCTGTACACTCAGGGATCATTATTGATGAAGGTGGTGTATCATATGGGCATCCGTGGGCCTACAAATTTAATTCAATTTTATATAGAAAATATAGATTAATAATTTTTATTTTAGAATTATATGTTAACTACATTTTCTTTTCTTTTTGGTCCACAGCCAGTAGTGTTCTGTAGGATAACATAGCCTCAGTAGTTTAGGTTTATTGGGTTACTCCCATTACAGTGCTCCTATTCCTCTTTGTTTATTTGTAGCTTCTTTCTTAGTGTTCTGTTGACTTGTAAATAATGTTTTTCTCTTCTCCTTGAGTCCTTTGCATAGTTTATTCAGAGCAAATCCTTTTTGTATGGACACAGGAAGACTTAACAAATGCTATGCTTTTGTAACCTGGGAGTCATTTGACTCTACATGATATTTTCCTCCAGGGCATCTGTTCTCTTGACCTAAGCCTCAGCTGCCCTTACTTCCTAGCACCCCCAAAGCAGGGTCCCCGACGTGGGACCAGAAGGACCCAGGGCAAGCGGTGAATTGTGTGCTACCCTGGAATCGAGATGGGCCTGGCCAAAGTGCCTAATGCTTAACTATAAGTTAAGAGCTTGATCATGGACAAATGCTGTCATGATCCAAACAGTGATAACTAGATTTGGACCCTGCTAGGATGAGGAATGATTAATCTGGCCTGAGTGCTGTGGTCTGAGCCTGTGGCAAGATGTTGCCAGGAGAGCTGCCTTGCAAGCCTCAATGTATCCCTTGCTATGTCCATACAAAAATAACTAGTATTAAGATGTTAATAGGATCCTGGACTAAGGAAAAGAAAAAAACCTTAAGAGTGAGGAAGGGCTTTGGAATGCCCTGCCTTCAGGAAGGGCTTTCTTATGTTGATTTTGCTACCTGGCTGGTGGTAGCCTAGAGGGCAAGGTGGGAAAGAGAAGTAGGAGGAGGAGACAGAGAAGCCAGAGAGAAGCAGCAGTTGAGCAGTTGATCCAGAGAGAGAGGCCGGAGCTGGGAGTGCAGGAGATGAGAAAGATGGAAGATTGAATAAACAGTAACTAATCAGCAACTAGCTTGGTCCTTGTTCTTCCTTCGCCTGTCCTTGACCACCGGCCGTCCCGATCCAGCCCATACACCGCGGTTCCAGGGCACCGAACTCGGGCGTTGAGACAGCCGCCTAGAGAGCCCTCGAGTGCACTCGCCCCTAGGCGAGCCTTAGTTTTTTACAGTGTTCATGGCTATTCCTGGCCTTATGTTCAGGGATCACTCCTGGCAATACTTTAGGGAATAAATGGAATGCTGGGATCAGCCCATGTTGGCCTCATGCAAGACATGCACCGTAACCACTCTGTTATTTCTCCATACCCTAGTTCACTGGGTTGGAGCAATAGCACAAGGGTTGGGCGTTCGCCTTTCACATGGCCTACCCAAGTTCGATTCCTCCGCCCCTCTCGGAGAGCCCGGCAAGCTACGGAGAGTATCAAGCCCGAGTGGCAGAGCCAGGCAAGCTACCCGTGCATATTGGATATGCCAAAAACAGAAACAATAAGTCTCTCAATGCGAGACGTTACTGGTGCCCGCTGGAACAAATACATGTTTTTTTCAGCTTAAAAATTATTCTAATATTGCTCAATTTTACTGGATAAATATCACACCATGTTTTTAATGCCTATTTTTTTTTAAAGCTTCACACATTCTTGTAACAAGGTTTGCCATAATTCTGCAGTGATTAGTGAACTTCATACTTTCCAAAATTCATTTGTTTAGTATACAGTAATAGAAATTTAAGATAGAATCTAAAATATAACACCTGAGCTTTCAAGAAAATATATAATTTTTTTTGCTTTTGTTTGATAAGATCCTTTCATTCTTGTTTTTAGTTGCTGAAGAAATTATTAATGGTCTTGAATCAAATCACTTTGCAGATAAGACATCTGATGAGAAGTAATTTTCTAAGTGAGGAACAGCTCTGAGACTGTATTATTTTCTCAAAAGATGGCCAAATAAATTTATTGCTTTTTTAAAACAAGTTTTTAATCTTTAAAAAATGTAGTTTAAGGAAATAGCTGTGCATGTGTATGTGTGCAAATATGTCTATATGTGCACATATGCACATGTGTAGACAATATATATGACATTATTTAGAGATGGCAATACTCACTTTAATATTTTCCAAAAAGGCAAGGAAACTATACAATTTTAGGGATATACAACTCTATCATATGCTGATTTTGATTATAAAGAATAGAGTTTGCCAGAGTGATTGATGTTTTTGCTATACAGTCTTAGAATAGCTGGGAAATTCTGGCCAATTAAGGAGAAAAAGAGATAACCATCAATCAAATCAAAATTGATACTTTCCCCACCTCCAGTATTAAAGAATAAACAGCTCAGAAAAGTTATATTGGTCCATCTGTTCCATTTTTTGAAAATATCAAGTACCCGCATATTTTTCCTTAACAAAGTTATTAAACTTAGCATACTATAACAAAATTCGTAAAACTCTTTTATTTAAGATTACTTTCAAGAGGAAATAAACATTTTTTTTCTTTTTGGGTCACGCCCAGTGATGCGCAGGGGTTACTCCTGGCTCTGCACTCAGGTATTACCCATGGCGGTGCTCAGGGGACCATATGGGATGCGAGAATCGAAACCAGGTCAACCTCATGCCAGGCAAATGCCCTACCCGCTGTGCTATTGCTCCAGCCCAGGAAATAAACATTTTAATGAAAACACTTAATCAAGATTTGAGGAGTTGTTGAACAAATACATCTTAGCATCCTTTCACAGGTAACCTGAGATAGTAGATATATTTCTCTTGATATTGAGATAATTTTTCAGGTGTATTTGAAACAGTACTCACTTTGCCTCTCTCATTTAAATCTATGCTTTGAAATGTTCTATCCTTGGTATAATGCATCACTTAGGTAACATTTTGTAGACTGTTATATAGCAATTGATTCAGCTAATTATCAAAACATATTCTACAAGTTCTAATTTGTGCCCTTGATTTTACTAGCTGATATAGTCGGAATCATAACAGAGTATGAGGGGAGATGATTGTTCTAAGAATATGATTCCACAAATAGTATAAAAATTGTATGCAAATGCTAGGCCAGTGTTGAATGACTCAATAATGGTTTACATTTATATGAGTTTAATATTTGCCTAGTATAGACTGAAAGACTAGGAAGGCGAAGTGCTGATTAAGAGTAAATGTATACATACATACATATATATATACATACATATTTAAAGATTTACAGACTAACATTTGTATCAGTTATAGTTAGCTAGGCAGAAAAGTGAGCTTTGTAAAACTGTGAAAAGAGTTTAAAACACTTCATTAGAAAACTAAAGTTAAATAGATGTAATAAAACTTGAAATTATCTGCTGAATATCTAGAATATATAAGAGCTTTATGTTAAAAAATTTATAAAACATATTTATATGTAATAGAGATAAATGTGTTCCTCATATTGGAGTTTTCTTTGAATATTCAATATTTAATGTATTTTTGGATTTTATATTCAATATTCCAATTTTGTATTCTAACTGAAATCTCATTTTTAGAATTCAAAATGTACCATATAAGTAACCTGAAAATCCTTGTTTTGATATGGTATTTATAATCATTAAAAATATTTTCTGATTCTTCTTAATAATAATGTTTTTTCAGTAAAGGATTTTCTTTTTGAATATATATATGCATACATATATTTGTATGCATCATAAAATATTAGTTTCATGTGATTTTTGTGCAATCAAATGGATAAACAAACGATTGACTATTCATCTGATATTTGCAAAGTGCTTTGGCAATAAATGCATTTCCTATTATTTCTATTTTTTTTATTTAATGATTTTACTAGAGAGGTTTGTTGATGAAAGTTAAGTAAATATAAAAATGCATGCATATATAAAAATTCTTGTAAAATAGTAAGTCAGCTTTATAATTTTATGAAGCTATGATCGACATAGTAAATTAAACCTGAGAATATAACTGTAGTAAGGAATAGAAGAAGAATATTTTTTAAACTTTAAGAAATATTTTACAAAGTCTGGGATTATACTTTTCTTTATCAGGGAAATACTTGACAAACAACTATGCCAAGTAATACATTATAGTAGATTTGATTAATATGTTTTAAGGTAAACTGTAGTTTATTTGGTTTTCCTCTGGAGAGACATTCAGTAGTATCTGACTTCACTTCTTTGTAAAAAACCCAGAACTTTTATGAAACAAAACATCCTCAAGATTTTTTTTAATTTTCTGAAAAATGAACTAATGTAACTACCAGGATTCAACATTTATTACAAAACGGCAAAGATCATTTTCACTGTTTATATTGTTCATTGCCACTACCATTTATGTGGAGCATTCACATCTGATATTTTTGCATAAGTACTTTTGTGTGTTATGAAGATATGTCAGAAAGTTTCACATTTCTATTTTTAAAAGGCAGGTTAGGGTTTGAAGCAATACTTCATTGGGGAAGATGCTTTGCATGCAGCCAACTTGGGTTCAATCCCTAGAACCTAGTATGCTCCTTTAAGCCTGCCAGGAATGACGCCTGAGCACAGTCAGGAATAATCTCTGAGCTCTGCTGTGTGTGGCCAAGAACTCAAACAAAAACTCAAGCATATTTATAGGGTTAAAGTTATGATATATGGATTAAGGTGCTTGACTTGCATACTACCTGTTCCCACAAGCACAGAGCCAGAAGTAAACCCTGAAGACTTCCAGGTGTGTCCCCAAAAGAAAACAGAATTGGAAAACAGTTCTTATTGGGCCAGAGAGCTAGTACAGGGGGTAAAGTGCATACCTTGCATGTGGAAGACTTGGGTTTGAGCCCTGGTACTCCAACTGGTCTCATAAGAACTGCCAAGACTGATCCTTGAGTGGAGAGCTATGAGTAAGCCCTGAAAACTGCCCTCCAAATTAAAATACACACACACGAAAATAAGTAAAATAAATACAACTAGTCTTATTTCACTGTCAGCAGCATTGCAAAAATGGAGTACTAGTTGATTTGTTCTATTGATGTCCCTGTATTCAAACTGAATTTGTCAGTCATTTATTTCATCTTTCCAATAACTTGAAAATTTCTAGAACATGTGAATTTTCTTTTTATCTTTTAATTCTAGATAATAACACTGTTAAAGAGCTCAATTATTGCTAGTTGAAATGGAAAATTTGCTAAAAATAAGAAAGACAGAAATAGTAATTTTAGTTGTGATATGAATATATGGAAATATTAAAAAATGAATAGATGATTATTGTAGCATTGTAGCACTGTTGTCCTGTTGTTAGTCTTGTTGCTACTGTTTTTGGCATATCAAATATGCCACGGGTAGCTTGCCAGGCTCTGCCATGCAGGCGGGATACTCTTGGTAGCTTGCCAGGCTCTCTGAGAGGGACGGAAGAATCGGACCCAGGTTGGCCATGTGCAAGGCAAACGCCCTACCTGCTGTGCTAAATTTTTATAAAGGAGATAAAAAGACAAAAAAATGCTTTTAAAATGGAAGTTATTTAATGAGTAACTAGAAAAGATTGTCTGGAGAAAATTCAACTTAACTCACTTCTTGTGATTATAGAAGTGAGATCAATTACCTGTGTGTAGAGTGCCTTGGAAATAATTTGTAACTGGAGCTTTATTTGTAAATGACATGTTGGGAAGGAATCTGAAGACTCCAACTTGGCCAGATAGAATGTGTAAATGGGAAATATACTGCACTATATAGGTAATATTGGTTTTGATTCTAAAAAGTTAGAAGTTGCCTTGTTTTATATGTTGACTGCAATAGATAGTTCTACCAGGGTCAAACAATTAACTCATACTATTACATGCAGCTAAGTTGTATAATTATTTATTCATTCTTTCTATCAGAATATTGTCAGCTCACAGCTTGTAGAAATCAAACATACATGAAATTGGGTGAAGAGATACTCATTTTATTTCATAATCATTAAATCAGTTGCATCAATGCCTGAAAAAAAAGACTGCAAATTTGAGAGAAGAAATACCAGTCTTCACATACCCAAGTGTCTTAAAGAACACTCCTGTTTTACTTTTTTTGTCATAAAGAGCTGAATTGAGGACTTAGTCCTAGCTTTGCATTCAAGTGTTATTCAGAGGACCATATGTGGTGCCAGTAATTGAACCCTGGCCAGCTGTATGTAACACAAGCTCTCTACCTACTGTAATATCTTTCTGGCCCCATGTGATAAGACGATCTATCTTTTTCAGCACTCCTATCACATTTTTATGTTATTGGAAAAATATAAAAAAGAAAGTTGTGAATGGAAAAGATGAAATTGTTCATAGAAGTAATATTTATGAAATAGAGTTTAAGAAAATCAAAGTCCAAGTGCTTTGAAACTGTACTTAATGAATGTTTAGTATGATCAAAGTATGTGTTAGATTAGCATTTTTGCTAGATAGTTTTTGTCCTAATTTATCAGAGTAAAATCTTGTGTAAAGTTAAAACTCAATATCCAAACCTTATAGCTGTAGTATGAGTAAATTAATCGTAAAAGCCCCTTTCACTCATACAGATGGTTTCCCAAACTGTACTCTGAAATAACTTTACTAGTATGTGATAACCTGAAGTTTTTTTTTTTTATTAGTGAAGACAAAATAGTGCGACACAGTTTATGTGAATAGCAGTTACAATTATTATCAATTTTTAATTCATATTGAGACAGGAAAACATTTACCAATATCTAAGCTTATTCTCTAGAGTTTAAAAAATAAATTTAATTTGTCTTCTACATGACAGCCCTTAAATATTTCAAGAGTTTCTATGTATCCTCTTAAGTCTTCTCATCTTTAGACAGAACATATATACTCTTAAGTCTGATGACATGTCCATTGAGGACTTTTAGTTTATTACAGACTTTCACAGCTGACTGTAAATTTTACAGCAGTTCTCTAGGTAATTTCTGTTCACTTATAGAATAATGTGAATTTCTTGTTTTATTGGGACACAAAAATCTCTTAGCTTTCTATGTGGACAAAGAGACCCGTGGATGGCGGAGATATGCACTGGATCCAAGGCTCCAGAGAAACCTGGGTTCCTGTAAAATTTGCTTCTGTGCCTGTAAAGATGCTTCCCAAGTGTCTTTACCCTAACCCTGCATTTTGGATTAAACTACACACTACTGGTTTAATTCCGGTCATCAAGACCCAAATTTTCTCCAGTTTTGACCTCTCTTCTACTAATCACAGGGGCGACACTGTTTTTAGTTTCAGAAGCAGATGACCAACCTTTCCTATCAAAATGAATAAATGCATTGTAATCAACAGCAACAAAAATATGATTATTTTCAGATTTGTAGCTGCCTCCCCAGCTCAGCACCATCCTAAATGTAAACAATATTCCCATTATGGTAAGATATCTGAGTCTCTTGCCCGCACTCCTGGCTGTCTTCCCTGGGGCCCCTCAGAGGGTATGGGCTCCAGCTTCCCTCCCCACCCTGAGCAGAGCTCCCGGTGGCCGAAGACCACCAGAACCTAGCTACAGCCATGCCCGAGGCCCCTCTCCACACGTTCGGACAGGCCTCATGCATGAAGTTACTGGCAGAGGAACCCAGGTGTGTGTAATCCCATCAACGGCCAACATCCAGAGAGAGATTTAAAAGCAAGCTCTCAGAATCAATACCTTTAGCCTACTTATCCCTCTGGGAGAAACTGGCAAGCTTCTGAGAATTTCCTGCCCCCTTGGGACAGCCTTGCAAGATTCCCATGGTGTATTCATATGCAAAATCCAGTAACAAGCTGGATCTCATTCCCCTGACCCTGAAGAGCCCCCAGTACAACATTGTTAGGAGGGTCGAGTAGAGATAGACTTCTAAGATCTCAGGGAAAGGACTAAATGAGATGTTACTGAGCCCGCCCGAGAAATCGGTGATTAACGGGATTTCCTGATTCGTGATGGTAAGATATGAGATGGGAGTGTTGGAACATAGCAGGTGCCCTGGTACCCCTTCAACCCCTGACTGGTCCCAGTTAATGGTTAATTTATTTGCTCTTCTCACTGGGTATGACTCAGTCATGGCAAAATTACAAATAATAATGGACAATTAACTTTTTAGCCTTTTTTGTTGGTCCCCGATATATAAAGAGAGTGAGATCTGTTGTAAAGAAATAAAAGAGGTAAATTTAAAAGAAAGTGTTTGGCCACATCCTGCAGAGCTGAGACTCTATTCTTGATTCTGTGCTCAGTGATCAGTCCTGGTGGACTCAGGGGATCATAGGGGCTGCAGCAAATTGAACCCTAGTTGGTTGGCTGAATGCAAGGCAAGCACCTTTCTCATTGCACTATTACTCCATTGCCCAAAGGTGGTCAATTTAAACATAAAAAGTATGACTTGTTTAATACCCTGACTCGTATGGTCTGGAGATCCCTTGTCCCCAGTATTAACAAGACACCAAGGACAAAAGAGATTCCTGAGGAGAGGCAGCTGAAATATTTGGAGGCAAGTTCAGGCAGCCATTGACAGAAATAAATTTTAAATCTAAACTTAAATCTAAATCTGGGGATCAGGGCTTGACCAATAGCACAGTGGGTATGGCAGGGTGTTTGCCTTGCACGCGGCCAACCCCAACCCGGGTTCGATTCCCAGCATCCCATATGGTCCCCCGAGCACCGCCAGGCCAGGAGTGATTCCTGAGTGCATGAGCCTGGAGTAACCCCTGTGCATCTCAGGGTGAGACCCAAAAACCAAAAAAAAAAATCTGGGGATCAAGTCTCACCTAGCGATGAGGACTCCACTATTATGCTCTGATATGCTCATTTTGAAATATATGGTGACTCAAACTCCTCCTTTGATCCTCAAGTTTGCTGTAAGGTCAAGTGGAGACTAGTGTGGTCATGGGCTCCATCTAGTCTGTCTTTAATGAAGGTTTTCACCTACATCAAAAAAGAACCATAAAATGTGCACTAGCATTGTCAATTGATGGATGGATGGTGGTTTGCATGCAAGGTCAGTGAAAGATCATACTCAAAATTGTATAAAAATTCCCCCTCTCAAGTGTTTAAATCAAAATAATCTTGAATAGTTTGCAGAATAGTGTGGAATAACTTCAGAAATAAAAACTCAAATGAAAAGTAATCCATTATAAGGATGGTATATGTTTGCTTATGCAACTACACGATGGAAGCACAGAATGAAAGACTTAAGGGACAAAATGATATACTTGACACTCTAAAATATCTAAGTGAAAGAGTTCTAAAAAATATTTTAAAACTGTACTAAAATTGGATCTTTGGTGACCAGAGAGATAATACAGCCAGTAAGGCACTTGCCTTCCAATGACTACCTGGGTTTGGTCCTGCCACTCCACTGGTCCCCAAGAAGGGTCAGGTGTGATCCCTTAGTACAGAGACCGGAATAAACCTTGAACACAGCCAGGTGTGACCCAACACTACCCCCACCAAAAAAAAAAAAAAAAAAAGATGTCTGCTTACCTGATTTATTTATAGAAAACATAGTGACTGCAATTTGGAACTAGAGAACAATAGAATTGGGTGGGAATTAAGTGAATATTTTTAGAGCAAGGAGGTAGCTCAAAAGACTGGAGTGCATGCTTCACATATTGGCACTCGGTTCAATCCCTGGCACTCTAGATTGCCCAGAGCATTCCAGGGAACACCCCCCCAAGCACTTCACTGGGAGGAGCCCATCATTGCTGGGTAATTTTCAAAAACAAAAAACCAAACATTTTTTTTTTTATTGAAGCACCATATGGAAAGTTACAAAGCATTCAGTCTTAAGTCTCAATTATGCAATGATTGTACACCCATCCCTTCACCAGTGCACATATTCCACCACCAAGAATCCCAGTATACCTCCCCTCCCCCCCGCTCACCCCTCCCCTTTGTAGCTGATAATTTTCACTTTACTTTCTCTTTTCTTTGATTACATTCAATATTTCAACAAAAAAACTCACTATTATTGTTTGGAGTCCCCCCCCCATCAGACCTGCTGAAAAGGAAGCATTTGATAATTTGAGAAACATAACTTCTTAACAGAAAAGTTCCTATTGAATCAGTTTGGCTTGAATTAATAAGATACATTGATTTGGGAATGGAGTGAGAGTATACTGGCCTTACAGGCATCAATCTCTTTCCATCCCCAGCACCCTGTATAACTTCCCCCACCCCCCTCAGAACTGATCCCTGAGCACAGAGCCAGGAGCAAGATATAAGCACCACCAGGTGTGGCACAAGAGTCAAAAAGGAAAAAAGAAATTCATTCACTATATTAAACATAAATAAAAAACAAAAAATGAAATGAAGAAAAACCAATGACGAGAGCTTATAGAATTAAGTCCTCAAACCCAAGATAATCCTTGTCTAAAAAAATCCATAGTTTAAAGTAAAATTCAGAAATTTTTGCTGAGACTTTAAATATTATCTAAAGTATAGGAGAAACAAGTAAAGCAACTTCAGAGACAATCAAGTAAGAAAGAAATGTACTTCTTTGAAACAGAGAATAAATTTCCCAAAATGTATAAAAAACATGAAATAGGCATAGGAGCAGAGAGACTCTACAGGAATATGGCCAAAGACTTGGGTAGAGAGTTGGATAAAAACATTTCCTTCTATTATACCACATTCACTTTTATGAGATTAAAAAAAATGTTTCCAATAAAGTTGAAAGGTAATTCTGTTGACAGAAACTTCAAATAATTAGATTCCAGCACACAAATACAAACAAAACATGTTAAAGTCTTATCCTTACCAAGCAAAACTTTTTACTCTTGCATTACACATTTAGTCCTCAAGGACCAAAAATATTAGTCATGCCCTAACTGTATTATCAGGACACCATGAAAGTAAAAGGGTTAACCTAAAAAACATCAGGGACCTTGCTTCACATGCAGGTTTAATAAGAGTTAATACCACAACTACTGACCATTGACTGATTGATTACCATAATAAAACATTTACCTGTATTTTCTCATTAAAAGTGATTTTGTAGTTTTATTGCCATTTGATTACATTGTAGCATCTTTATTGATGCACTGTAGTGAGTGAGAGAGAGAGAGAGAGAGAGAGAGAGAGAGAGAGAGAGAGAGAGAGAGAGACAAAGAGAGAGCGCCTATAAAATAGAGTAGAGGAAGTTTTCATCCTGAACAGGGCACAGAATTTTCCATATATACCTCAGAATACTATTTTAGATAGTTGTGGTCATATAATTAATATGAATATATTATTTGAAAAATATTTAATACATTTAAGCTATATATGTAACTAAATATAATATATATGCATATATATATATATATATATGTTTTGTTTGGGGACCACATCTGATGGTTCTCAGGGCATCCTCCTGGCTCTGTGCTCAGGGATCACTTCTGGCAGGCTCAGGAGACCATGTGGAGTGCCAGTAATTGAACCCAATCAGACGCAGGATGCACGACAAATGCCCTGCCTGTTGTACTATCATTCTTATCCCAGAACTCAATTTTTACTTAAAAGATCTACTGTTATTTAAGTCACTGAAGCTTGATTTGGATGGAGACATTTATAGCAGTAAAGATTATGTTTATCAAATCAAAATACAGAAAATTAAGATAAAACTAAAGGTAGCACTGTCTGTAGCACTGTTGTCCAGTTGTTCATCGATTTTCTCGAGCGGGCACAAGTAACGTCCCCATTGTAAGACTTGTTACTGTTACTGTTTTTGGCATATCGAATATGCCATGGGTAGCTTGCCAGACTCTGTCATGCGGGCAGGATATTCTCCGTAGCTGCCGGCTCTCTGAGAGAGACGGAGGAATCGAACCCGGGTTGGCTGCATGCAAGGCAAATGCCCTACCACTGTGCTATTGCTCCAGTCCAAAACTAAAGGTAAATGACATAACTATTTGGATCCTCAAAATATATATTAGGAACACATATATTCCACCTTACTAGAATGTGGTATCAAGAATTACTCCTGACTGAGGCTCAGGTAACTTACATGATACTAGGGAACAAACTCAGGTCCACCACAGAAGAGGCAAGTGTTTTCCTATCACTTCAGCCTAAAAATGGTAGTTTACCAGAGTAACGAGAGATACATCTTTTTAAATTTGGTAAATTCAGTTATGGGATCAATAAAGATTCATTCTATGATCAATATTTGAAAAGGCACCAATGGAATAAGTTTAATCATTTTTTTTACGATTGGACAACTCTTTCAAGATTTTTGTTTCATTGATGTGGTTTTATTTATTTATTTGCTTTTTGGGGCAAAAACATGGTCACATACACACAAGCAAGTACTCTGCTCTCTACTAAGCTATATTCACAGTTCCCTATTTTTGTTTGTCCTTGTGTATTTTATTTTACTCACTTTTAAATTTTTCTTTATTGAATCACAGTGAGATAGATCCTTACAAAGCTGTTCATGATCAGGTTTCAGTTATACAGTGTTTCAACACCCATCCGTCCACGAGTGTACATTTCCCAGCACCAGTGTCCCCAGTTTCCCTCCCATTATCCTCCATGATAGACGCTTTGCTTTTCTTGTTCTTCTCTCTCTCTCTCTCTCTCTCTCTCTCTCTCTCTCTCTCTCTCTCTCTCTCTCTCTCTGTCTCTCTCTCTCTCTCTCAGTCTCTCAGTCTCTCAGTCTCTCTCTCTCTCTCTCTCTCCTTTTGTGCGTTGTGGTTTGCAATACAAATGCTGAAGGTTTATCAAGAATACCCCTTTCCCTAATTTTAACACTCAGTTCTTGTTCAACATGATCATTTCCAGCTATTATTGTCATACTGTTCCCTTCTCTATCTTACCTACCCTCCGTTCCACACACACTTGTGGTTGATATTTATTTTGCTCTTTATAAAGTATTATTTCCCATGTTTTATGTTGTTCTATTTGTCAAAGATAATATTTTTGTTGAAAAATATTTAAATACCAGTTAAATAATAATATTTAAATAATAGTTTTATTAAATCTATTTAATAAAAAATTAACAATACCCCATAAAGTGGTAAAGAATGTAATGCAAAAATATTACATAGATTTTGTAATTTAAATATAAAGTAGAAATAAAATATAAAGCAGAACAATTGTGAGTTTGCAATTTGATCCTGAGTGCTCACTAGATGTCCTCCTTAGCACCCCTTCATTTTAAATTCACACTGCCTTCAGATATACCGCATGATGCCGATCGCTATAATGGGTGGAGCTACGATCAAAAACTGTAAACTCCTTTGTCACTTAAATTTTAAAAGCAAGTAATCAGTCTCAGTTCTTGAAACCAGAACTTTACCAAAATAGTGGGCTTTATCCATTCTAAAAGCCTAGTAAGTTCTCTACAATTTGATTCCTTGTCTCCTATCTATACATTGGTAAACAGAAATAACATAATGCTTTTATATTAAGGATATTATCTAAAACTAAAATAGATGCCATAGTATATTTGTTAATAATATATGTGTAGGTGCTTAATATACACACATTTTATATATCATATAATAAATTTAAATACTTTGTGTGTAAATTATTAAGGGCTGGAGCGATAGCACAGTGGGTAGAGCATTTGCCTTGCACACAGCCAACCTGGGGTCGATTACTCAGCTTTTCTCAGAGAGCCCAGCAATCTACCGAGAGTATCTCTCCCGCATGGCAGACATGGCAAGCTACCCATGGCATATTTCGATATACCAAAAACAGTAACAAGAAATCTCACAATGGAGATGTTACTGGTGGCTGCTCAAGCAAATCGATGAGCAGTGGGATGATAATGATAGATAAATCATTAAAATATATGAATTTGTAGTATATTACAATGCATATGTAGTTAAAACATAATCATTTAATTTGCTAAAAATCACTTTTATGATAATTATTATTTCACAGTAAACATACTTGAAAGATTAGAGTGAAATTTTAGTTTTTAGATCATGGGTCGCTTTGTACAGTCCCTATTTTGTGTTTGCTTGAATTTCAATGATGATAATTACAAGAAAAAATTATTAATTTCTCTAAGTATTTAACTTGTGTGTATATACAAGGGCCTTATTAGATTTTAAGTTCCCATCTCATGCAGCTTTTATGTTTGAATTTTTTATGTGAATTAAATAATACAAATCTTTAATTTTTAGCACTGTAATATCTCACAACATAACATACTATGGTATTGAATAGAAAGTACATTAGACCAAACATTTCAGTGG
This sequence comes from Sorex araneus, assembly GCF_027595985.1. Taxonomy (NCBI): domain Eukaryota; kingdom Metazoa; phylum Chordata; class Mammalia; order Eulipotyphla; family Soricidae; genus Sorex; species Sorex araneus. Next base: position 170,656,273 of record NC_073303.1, on the reverse strand, counting down.
GAATGAACAAGTTGTTGTTTATATCTTCTTTCTCATGGGCAGTTCTATTTTTATCTAATTTTCTCTGTAATTAACGCCATATCCAGTGTACTGCCTATCTGTTTTTCTTGAAACTCATTTATGGAAAAAAATAACTTAGCTATCTGAGTCAGTCCAGCCTTCTGGATCCCTTTTGACTTACAATTTAATGTTATTATGTTTAATACAGAAACCTCTTAGAAATGTCCTTGTCCTCGATAAGGCAAATTTTGTAATTTGGGCAAAAATAAAAAAATTGTTTGAAGACTTTAGATTAAAGCATTAACAAATATTGTAAGTTCATACTATCTAGTTCATTTACATAAATAAATACAACAATGTTCCAGATAGGAATAATCTTGTTTATTCTAAATAAGCAATACATTTCTATCGTGTGTTTCCATAGTATCAGAATTTATCCTTTATGTTTAGCTAAAAATCGCTGAGGACAAGCCAGGGAAATAGTATAATGGTTCCTCCAAACCCTGCTAGGAGTGATTCCTGAGCACAGAGTCAGGAGTAAGACATGGGTACTGCCAAGTGTGCCCTTAATAAAACAACCCCCTCCCCTCGCCCCACAAATTCTCTCCTTTATACCCCATCTTTACACTCCCTCTCTTCTTTTGCATAGAATTTGTTTTCTTTGTTAACAGTCAATCATAGGCTCTAATGACAGTTGTAATCATTATTTAGGGGTTTACATTGTATGTATCTGTATACATTATGTTTTCATCATGAGGTAATGAGTTATAAAAATATAACTGGATGGTTTAGTAAACTCAGATTTTGAAAAATAGTAAACGTAACCATCAAGGAAAGACATTATTACTGTGTTTCTGGAAAAATGTTGAGTATCTTTTTAATTTCCCAAAATATTTTATAAACTATTACTTTCCTTCATCATCATCATTATCATCATCATCATCATCATCATCATCCCGTTGATCGTCAAATTTCTAGAGCGGCCTCAGTAACGTCTCTATTCATCCTAGCCCTGAGATTTTAGAAGCCTCTCTTTACTCATCCTTTCCAGTGGTGCCGCATTGGAGGTTTTTTCAGGGTCAGAAGAATGAGACCCATTGTTGTTACTGGTTTTGGCATATGAGGATGCCATGGGGAGTTTGCGAGGCTCTCCCATATGATTAATTAATGAGAATGGAGCGATTAATCTCCTTAAATTTAGAAAATATATTTTAAAAAGTATGAGAGTAAAGGAAAGCTTTCACTTTTCCTCCGAAGCAAAATTTCTTAAATTTAATATTTATGAAATAAAAAAAAATCTGTTATTTAAGATTATGGTATTTAATGGCCTCTATATTTTACTGAATTTCGAATAATATAAGCTTTGTAAATGTACAAAATCTATATCTATAAACAAATTTGTGTGCTTATTTATAGTGAGGTATTTAGTGAATTTAAGTTCTTTTTAAGTTTGTTATAGCTAAACCAATGTAGGAAATATAATTTTGTAAAATTTGAAAGTGATTTATGTAGTTTGGCAGTTTGGGTATCATATTGAAATTGGGTTATATATGATAGAATTGGGAGACAATACTGATGCCCACTCGAGCAAATTGATGAGCAACGGGATGACAGTGATACAGTGATATGATAGAATTATTGGATGCATAGAATGTATATATCAACCATGATAAATTATCATAATCTAGGAATGATTTTAAGAAATAACTGTCACATAGTACTTAGTATGAATGATAGAACATCTCCTTTAGTTAAATGCATAAATTAAAAAAAGCTTGAGAGACTTTAGCTATTTAAGTGTTTTTATTACTTATTCTGAAAAATCTCTTTGAATATAGCTTTCACCTACAAACCCCCTTAGTACTTTTTTACTCAAAATGTCTTCATTTTTTATGCTCTAGGAGCAATCTTTGGTAGTCTGACCTAGAATTATTGATTGGTAATAATTTAAATAATCGAACTGAGTCATTACTCTGTTTTTAACTTGGCGCTAAGAGGGTTATAACATTAAATCATTTTGTCTTCATGGCAGTTGTTTTGGAACTGCGGCAGGAGAGATTGAAAGAAATTTCTAACCATCTATGGTGACCTCTACTGGTGGAAGGATAATTTAAACTTCACTTAGTCAAATTTAAAATCCTTAAAATCTCTGATTCTGCTTGAATAACTAATTCCTTAGCAAATTCAGAAATCTATTTTTATGATAAATGATGGTCTGGTACAAATGTAATTATTTAACTACTATTTCTTTATATATTGAAAGCCTTTTTATTATCTTGCACTTATTTTAAAAACCTCAATTTTCTGAGAAATTCTACATCACTACCATCTAACATCATGCACATATGGAACATTAAACAATAAGTAAAGGACATTGCATTACATACACAGAAGAGACATTTAGGCCTTTAAAAGTAGTTGTGGATTGACATTACAATCACTTGTCAATTTTTTGCATTAGACAATTTATTTTCATAGACAATTGTAGAGGCAATTTTCCTATTATAAGTGGAACACATACAAATAGCATTTCAGTTTTTCTATAATATTATTGTTCTTGGGGTTTTTATTATCATTATTTTGCTTTGGGGACACACTTTGTGGGGCTTAGGGCTTATATCAGGTGTGTTCAATGATCTCTCCTGGTGGTCTTTGGCAAAACTGCTTCAGTACTGGGGGTAGAATCTGGGTCTCACAAGTACCCTACCCACTTCTCTCCTTGTCACCTCTTCTAAGGACTTTTTCTTCCTTTGTTTTATTTTGCTCAGGGGTTACTCTGACTCTGAACTCAGGAATTACTCCTGGTGGTGCTCTAGGCACCCTAAGGGATACTGAGATTAAACCCAGGTCTGCTGCGTGCAAGGCAAATGCCTTATCGGATGTACTATCACTCCAGACCCAGGATTTTTTTTTAAATAGTGCTTTACTTTGAAGAAGTAATACTAGATATATCCTTTTGAAGAACATTTCTAAATACCTGAATCATTTTTACTAAAGGATACTGTACATTGAAATCATACTGTATTATAAATCATAAAAATAAATTTGAAAATTGCTATAAAATGTTTTACATGCCCTGAAATAAAGCTGAACAGGCTGGAGTGTCTGCAGAGCTCTGGAGTCAATCCCAAGCACTGCATAATCCACAAAACTACTGGGGGTGATCCTCAAGCACTGAGTCAGGAGAGGCTCTGAAGCACAGCTTAGATGGACCCACACACAAAGGTTGATGCCCACCATGGTCTAACATTTCTTCAGTTGAAAGAGAGATATTCAACTCTTTGCATTTTCATTTCAAATCGTACCTCTCATAAAATTCAAAAATGGCATTTTGCTAAAAAATACCTCTTGCCATGATTGCTTGCTTTATTTTCACCTAAACATTTGTACCATTGATCTTACAATCTCTTGATTTACATGTTCTTGAATTTTTCTGATGTTTCTAACCACCATTTTTCATCCTTCAACATATTCTGTACATAGAAGTCTTGTTTAATTTAAAATAAAATATTCTCTCTCCATACTCCTTTAAAAAGGTCTGGAGGGATAGCACAGCACAAGGCGTTTGCCTTGCACACGGCTGATCCGGGTTTGATTCCTCCCCATCTCTGAGAGCCCGGCAAGCTACTGAGAGTATCTTGCCCGCAAGGCCTGGCAAGCTACCTATGGCTTATTCGATATGCCACAAGAAGTAACAACAAGTCTCACGATGGAGATGTTACTGGTGTTCACTTGAGCAAACTGATGAGCAATGGGATGACAGTGATACGGTGATGCTCTTTTAAAAAATTACTAGCTGACTCCTTTCTTTGTGGGGTGGGTGGAGTATTTTGAGTTACATCTGACTTTGTCCAGGACTTACTCCTGCCTCTGTGCTCAGGGATTGTGCCTGGGGACTGTATGTGGTTCTGGGGATTTTGTCTAAGATAGATTTATCTATTGTACTTAGGCATCTGCCTACTTTATGATTTTTCTCCCTGTTTTTTAAAAAAGATTGATGCAAATTGGTGCTATGTGGCTATGCCTCCTGAGCTATTTGTTCTCTTTATACACCTAGCTTCATTTGGTGTTGATTTTCGTGTCATTGTACAGTCTGTTGGCTTGTTTTTTTTTTCTTATTTTCACAGATCTTACATTCCTTTTCTCTAAGACAATTCATACAAGTATTTATATCCATTCAAATTTCACTTCATTTGCCCTAATTTTTGTTAGCGAATTTGCAGCTTTAAATATTAAGTGATGGTGGATGTTTCTGAAAAGAATCCTTTCTTCTGTACTAGAACATGCCTTCATGTTTTATGCTTAGGAAGTTATAAAAACAATATACAGAAGGAATTTCTAAGAAAATAATATAATCAACACTTCTACCTTCTCCACGTATAAAAATGTGAAGAGATAATGAGTAGTAATATGGAAATTGAGGTGGTAGGATTGAAGTGCAAATCTGAAATACTAAAGTATATTTATCAAGGAAAAATTGCATTTGTGTTTCAAAACAAGAGCAGATATATAGTTCAAGAACACTTTTGTTCAGATAAATGGATGAATGACGTATTTCTATATGAAAGAGGTCAAATGATTCAAATGTAGTAGTGGAAACAAAATGCCTTATAAATAAATAAAAGTATACTGCAATATGTATTAAATTAAGTTAATTTTAAAACTAGATAGGAATTAAAATATAAAAGCTAGGTGTATAATAATTAAGGCTAATCTAATTTGAATTACATAAAAATACATTTGAGATTTGTGCCGCACCCAACAGTGTCCAGTACTTATTTTTTCTGTGCTTAGGATATCATTCCAGACAGGGCTTGGGGTACCATATGTGGTGCTGGAGATTGAACCAGGGTGGCTGCATGCAAGACAAGCACCCTGTCTTTTGTGCTATCAATCTGGCCCACCAAAAAGCTGCATTTTGAAATTTCAGCATAGGGTCAGGTATGGTATTTCTGTTCCCATCTGGATATCATCCTCTGCTCCACACAGCCCCTGAGCATCTCAGTATGGCCCTGGAGGTCACCAAGCATCACTCAGGGAATGCTTGGTGGCACTTCACAACCTAAAGAACATTGTTTCCATAGGACCTAGTGTTGAATTGCTGACCCAGTTGGCAAATTATTGTCATAATTGATCTCTAGGTTCACTCAACACCTTTCAGGAGCCCCAAACCCCAAATAGAAATAAAATTCAAAATGTATTTTTTGCATTATTTTATAATTTTATAGCTTTGAAATTTTATGTCTTAAAAGATATGAAAGCAGAAAAGCTGAACTCAAGTATAAAATTACATTAAAAAAAGAGTTAAACCATACAAATTGTTATCTTCTTTGCTTTTCCAATTACAGCAATGGATTTGCTGTAATTGGAATGGCCTCTAACTCATAGATTAGGGGATGCAATGGATTGGGAAATATAAATTGGAAAATGTGTTCTTTCTCCCTTTCTCTCTATCTCTTACTCTCTCCCTTACACACACTCTCTATCCCTCCTACTCTCTCTCTCACATACACTACACTCACATACACACACACACACACAAACACACAGAGACACACAGTATCTACATGACGAGTTTTTCTCCTCACTCTGAGAAACACATCAAGTAGATGTTTTCTCAGCAGGGTGGTGAGTCTTTTTTAGACTTTCAAGGGCATATTTTTCTTTTTCCTTTTCTTTTTCCTACATCTGAAGAAGCAAGCGTATGAGAAACCCTCCAGAGAAAGAACCATTTTCCGATTAGATGGCACCTAAAGCCCTATTTAATTTTTTTTTAAAGTGCAACTAGTAGTCTTTCCATAAAGTTTAAAAGTAAACAAGCACAAAATACCAGTCCAAAGTTAGCTCATACTTCTCTATTAAAATTTAGTACACAATTTGTGGCTTAAGCTTTAAATACTAATGATGGAGACTTAACATTGTTTGGTTGCAGAAGTAATTTTAACATTTAAAATAATATTTTTTTACATTATCGTTTTTAAATTTTTTATTAGTGAATCACTGTGAGATAAAGTTACACAGTTACAAGTTTTCATGCTCATGTTTCAGTCATACAATGATTTTTTTACATTATTCTTAATAAATATCCTAAATGTTTGTCTCATCCTGAAAACATGTATAACTGATGTTATAAAATTTTATTTAGGGAAAGAGATATCAGAAGTGGGAATTCTCCTGAAATTTAGTTATAATAAACATTGGAGTTAGTCCTGGGGATCACATAGTGATGTTTCAATTGAATCCTGATGAATTTTAGAGTTAGAACTTTGGCAGTTGTTTAAGGGAAAAAATGGCATTTCAAAGATAGACTGAGCAGTGAAGAATCCTGGCCTGTGGGTACTGCAAGCCGGAGAGTGCTCCGGACCCCAGACCGGGCCAACAACACTGCGGTGCCCCAGATGGAGAAAATGCAGAGTCTCTGCCTTCTCCAGATGGAATCCCGGAGACACTGAGCTTCTACTAACATGCTCCAGTATGTGGGGACCCGAACTATTTCTCCAAACCGCACGGCCATGCGCGTCCTTTCCTGATGTACAACAAAACGCTCAGGAATGGCTCCTCTGCCCCCTGAGCGGCCATGATCTCAGAGTCACACAAACCAATCTCGGAATGCAGCAGCTGCTGGCAGAAATACCTCTGGGCTTAACTACTAAAGTACCAGAATTCTAAAAATGGACGGCCACTTTCGTGGCCATGCAACATCCTATGTTCTTCATTATCAGCAATAGAAAACCAATGATCTAATGATGCCTTTTCCTCAGATCTGATTGTTGGGGGAAAAATTCCAAATAATAATAGTGGTTTTCTGTTGAAAATTGAATGTAATCAAAGTAAAGAAAGAGTAAAGTGAAAATCATCTGCCACACAGGCAGTGTGGGGAGTAGGAGGGTGGTATACTGGGGTTCTTGGTGGTGGAACACATGCACTGGTGAAGGGATGAATGTTGTATCATTGCATGACTGAGACTTATTCCTGAAAGCTATGTAACTGTTCTCACGATGATTCAATAATAATAATAATAATAATAATAATAATAATAATAATGATAAAGTATTTCATTGAATTAAAAAAGATAAAGACATGTTAGTTATAAAGAAACTTCTGTGCTATATCAGAAATTTTAAATTTATAAATAATTTTAAATAACAAAGGAAGTCAAATGGAAGGATATGACCAGATGTGAATTTTGTAGGCCTTATTTGGAAAGGATGGTATAGGACATAAGAGAAGGATGAGAATAAATACAGAGAGACATTTTAGTTTTACATTGCCTAACCATGCATAAAGGACACTAAGAAGACATAATGAATGAATACATATTTGTGTTTTGAGTTGATCAAAACTTGTGACTATATGTGATAAATTTAGGCATGTAAGAAATTTACTTGTACCAAAATTTCTACTTAAGACACCATTATTTTAGGGAAAAAAATTAGAATTCACAATGGATGTTTTAGGGTAGAAAACATGTAGCTGTTGACATTCTATATCATTTTCTGTACAACTTTGTATTTTAAATTCTGTACTAGAAACATATCCTGAGTACATTCTGCAGTTATTAATTCTCTCCTTCTAGTCTGATGATTCTTTAACATCTTTTCTGGTTAAATTATCAGTGATTGTGCTGTAAGTATGAGCATGAGGGAATACATGTTACAATCCAGCATATGGAAACAGCCCAGATTTTTAATGACATATGCATGGGTAAAAAAATTGTGTAAATTACACAAAGAAGAACTATGCAGTACTAAGAAAAAGAGGAAACCATGTAGTTCCCTGTAATAGAGGTGGAAACATACAGTATAATGTTAAGCAAAATGAGAGGGTAAACAACAAATAGCAGATATTTTAACTCATCTGTGGTACATCGATAAATAAGACAAGGGAAAGTTTTACCCTCGTCTAGTGAACTGAGAATGTCAACTATACCAAGTAAGGGGGAAGAGAATAAGGGGAAACGATAAAGTGTACTGGAATTAACAGAAAGCATTGGTGATGCTCTTGCATATTTTTGTGGTGGTAATTGTGTGTATCAAAAACATAAGTATTAGCACTACTATAAACATATATCAAATTATAATAGTTTTGTTTTGTTTAGAGACCTTTTTCAAGAGGAAGGGATGGTACCATCTTACACATTGGCGGATATATTTTGGCATAGATGATGTGGTAGTATTGAGATATTTCATGCTTAAAATCAATATTGTCAGTATTGTAAACCATGGTGAATAAATAATAATTTGTGGGGAAAGGTAGTATAGTGCTATTCTAAATTATGCTTTTATTTCAAACATCAGTTAACAGATTTAACTCTATATTGTAGGATAACATAGCTTCAGGTAGTTTAGGTTTATTGGGTTTATTGGTTTATTGGGAGCACTCCCATCACAGTGCTCCCACTCCTCTGTGTTTATTTGTAACTTCTTAGTATTCTGTTGACTTGCAAATAGTGTTTTTCTCTTCTCCTTGAGTCCTTTGCATAGTTTATTCAGAGCAATGTCCTTTTTGTATGGACACAGGAAGACTTAGCAAATGCTATGCTTTTATAACCTGGGAGTCATTTGACTCTACATGATATTTTCCTCCAAGGCATCTGTTCTCTTGACCTAAGCCTCATCTGCCCTTACTTCCTAGCACCCCGAAAAGTAGGGTCCCGACGAGGGACAAGATGGACCCAGGGCAAGCGGTGAGTTGTGTGCTACCCTGGCATCAATATGGGCCTGGCCAAAGTGCTTAATGCTTAACTATAAGTTAAGAGCTTGATCATGGACAAATGTCATGATCCAAACAGTGATAACTTGATTTGGACCCTGCTAGGGTGAGGAATGATTAATCTGAACTGAGCACTATGGTCTGAGTCTGTGGCAAGATGTTGCCAGGAGAGCTGCCTTGCAAGCCTCAATGTATCTCTTGCTATGTCCATACAAAAATAACTAGTATTAAGATGTTAATAAGTGTTTGGACTAAGGAAAGGAAAAAAACTTAAGAGTCAGGAAGGGCTTTGGAATGCCCTGCCCTCAGGAAGGGCTTTCTTATCTTGATTTTGCTACCTGGCTGGGTGTAGCCTAGAGGGCAACGTGGGAGAGACAAGTAGGAGGAGAGACAAGAGAAGTGAGAGAGGCTGGAGTTGATGCAGAGAGAGGCCGGAGCTGGGAGTGCAGGAGAGGAGAAAGATGTAAGATTGCATAAACAGTAACTAATCAGCAATCAGCTTGGTCCTCGTTCTCCCTTTGCCTGTCCTTGGCCAACGGCCCTCCCGATCCAGCCCATACACAGAGGTTCCAGAGCACTGAACGCGGGCGGTGAGACAGAGCCGCCCAGAGAGCTGGCGAGTGCACACGCCCCTCGGCGAGCTTTAGTTTTTTACACTATATGAATTTGTCTATATGTATACCTCTCCTGAAGTCTGTAATATCCTATTTGGTGTAAATTTTATTCTTTGCTATATGACTTTTAAAGAATGTTTATATTTATTCTTGACTCATGCTAATCTCCTCTTTCCATAGCATTAGGAAGACATTTAGATAAATACACCCTTGAGCATAGTACCTGATTTCACAACTCATTTCCATCCCATGTACCTCTTTTATTTTCTTTGTGCGTATTAAAATATGCTAATTTACTTATATAGGTCAATTTCTGATGTATTTGGAGATTTGTAATGCGCTATTATTAGATCTCCATGAACTTAAACATTCTGCTTAGGGATTTTTACGTAGACTTTTCCTTAAAACAAAGACATTGATTAAAATCCAGTAAAAACATATATATAGCATCTGATTTTGCAAAAAAATAGTTAAAAACATCTGACTCCTTTGCTATTAGCAGTATATGTTAGCAGTATCCAGGTTAGAGATTTGAGAAATTCAGAATGATAAACGGAGTATATACATAAAGCTTTGTTGATGATGAGACAGAAATCAAACAGTGTGAAAGCAATATGATGACTCTATTTAAAGAAGTGCATAGAAATTAACTAGGAACCAAAAAACAGGGGGGCAGACTACAAAGAATAGCATGAATCAAGTGACCTTCCTGCAAACTCATGGTAAAATCTACTTCTATTTGCAGACAAAATAGGGGGGTTCAGTAGCCTAGGCAATGACAAGCCTATGCAAGGATGCAAAAGGTATATTTTTACAATACAAAGGGTAACTGCTCAAACAAACTTTGACAAGGGCACTGTGAAGGACACTAATGCATTCTGCTTTGAAAATGTGTTTTTGTGGGTTACATATAGTTTGACATGATACCAAGAAGACATGCTGTTGTAAACTGATCGATAGTATGTTGGTTGATAGAGTGGAAAAGCAATATGATTTAGAAAAAAGGGTTACTCTAGGGGTCTTATTAGAGTATATAAAAGCTTAGGAAGCTTACGCAGACTAAGGAAAGATGAATTGGCACAGAGCTACAGTAGAATTCATGGACATGACTGGAAATTTTAAAAAAAACATGTTTTTTTTTCCCTACTACTTAAACCTTCACAGAAACTTCAATGTTTAGAAAATTTGTAGTATTGCTAACATTTATTTTTGAGATCAATGCTAGCCAATCTGCTTCAGTGTACTATATTTTTGCTTTGATTTAAAAATAAATTCTATTTTATAAATTCAATCATTCCTTTTCTGGGAAACTGATCACCAACTTGTGGATTAGGATAAAACTAGCTATTTTAGAACAAGGGATGTGACTTAACATTATAATGTTTGCTTCTTGCCTGTGAGGCCCTAGCAATACACATACACATACATACACACACGTGCACATGCTTATGAACACACACAAATAATTGTAAGAAAATATAGATTTTCCAAGTAATTGTTATCACGATTATAATTTAATTCTAACTCAAGTGGTATGTGGACAGATTTTTATTCCTGCAAAGAAATGGTCTGCCAAAATTGAACAATTCCCAATTTCTATGCTTGAAATATATGCACTATGACTGATTGCAAAATAGGAAAGTGAAATGGAATCACTGATCACAACTTTGAGAAGTGATGCATACAGTAGATCTTCACAGATCTGGTAGCTCCAGATCCAATGTATCACAGAATTTGAATTAAAGATAACATTTCAAGAAAGATGGCACGGCATTATTTCCCATAAGGGCATTTTACAGAGGAAAAAATTTAGATTCAATAAATTTGTTGAAGTTGTGACCTTTCTGCATAAGGGCTAAGGGTTCCTAAACAATTGGGTATGCCCTGGGTTTCAATTTTCTTATACATAATGTTGATTTTTGTGAGATGTATATAGAATAATAATGCATGTAAAATAATTAGTAACTTGTCTTTCAAAATATTTTATTGCTCATTTGCAATAAATAAAAGATATGTTTGCAAATATCTAAGAAATAATAGGTTTTATTGTCAAGTGATTTCACCACTTACAATGATTGAAGTTTAGAACTGAAAGAATTTTGAGGGATAGGAGATCACCAGTCAAATTCATAAGATAAATTGCTTTTTGGCACAGAAAAGTTTGTGTTGAGACTACATCTGAAGTGACTAGTTTAAGTTCTGTCTATCATGTTCTTGTATAACAAATTTAATGGACAAGCAATAGTTCGATCAACTAGGAGGTCTCCAATATAAGAAAAAGTGGATCTCTAGTGAACATTGGAAATATAATTTTCTGAAAAATTATTATGTTGCTAAATATTAAAGAGGAAGAACTATACACAGTTAAGAAAATGAGGTTCACTTAAAACACAGTAGGTGCAGGCAAAAAGATGCCTCCTGTTACTATTATGTACAATTTGAGAAAAGATAGTCATGGACATTAAGACTATTGTTCATTTTATTTACTTTTAATATTCATATTAAAAATAGCCACTTAAGATATCATTTCAAAGATTTCATTCCACAATTTTTGCATTTGAATAGAGTAAAACAATGTATTTTATAAAAAGAGTGAAATGGGCAAAGTGAGTGAAAGAATTGGTAACAAGAATTCTGTTTCATCTTTTCATGTTAGTATGGAAACAAAATTCTATGTTATATAGTTTTCAGGGCTTTCTTAGAGAACTAAAAAGCCAATAAGATAAAAATAGCACTTTTTGTAGTGTCAGTGCATGCCTATAGCTGATCATGCTTTGTTCTTTAATCATCTCCTCTAATTAGCATTATAATCATTTCCTAGTTAAAGGGTACCAAGGTAAAATTGTCTTGAAAGTCAAAGACCTAGGGGACAGAAAGGAATATAATTTACTTTCAGTGATTCCTGAGTGCAAAGGCAGGAGAAAGCCATGAACACTGCTGGGTGTGACCCCCAACCAATAAATAAATAATAAAATAAAAGATTGTAATAAGAGTCAATAAATAAGCAAGTGAGGCCATAAATCTATCTATCCTTTAGTTAAATCCCTTATAAAGGAAAGATCACATAATTGAGGATAAGATTTTTTTTAGAGATGAAGTGAGAAAAGTCAAAGATCATAGTAACTAGATAGTTTTGACACATGAAATAAAATTATAAATATGAGTGAGATAAGAGTTGGGCAGTAGTGTTTCCCCAATTTGCAGTACGTTTTCCATTTTCTTTCTTCTTTCACTCTTTTTAAACTATGTATGTTCATTTTCTTTTATCTATGTACAGGAGGTCTGTTCAGTCTTGTCTGTTCTTTCTGCTGGCTAAGCAATCCAGAGACAGCTTTCGATTTACATTCTTATCATGGAATTTTTAAGCTGATAATTCTAATAAGCACTTTGCCAGTTCCTCTACAGATTTTTGCAACCACCTCAAGCTTTTCACATTTTCTATTGAAAGTTCACTTTACATTGCCTGTCATTTCTCATAAATTTCTGAAACTTTCTTCTTTCTGCTGTTGTGTTATGGTGGAAATAGTGGTGTGGAAATGTTATTTCTCTTTCAAGCTTAAGGTTTTGATATATATATATATGTATATATATATACACACACACGCATAAGTATATGTACATATATATGGTAAGAGTTCAGATGTTTTCTAGTCGTAAGACATATTTTACAAAAGTGAGAGTAATTCTTAAAGTGCAAATGTTTTTACCATTTGTGTTGGTTGGAATGTAATTTTAAATTCTCATTCTGAACCTGTGTTACTTACAGATAGATGATATATAGGTAGATAGAAATACATAGTGTTGTTTTCACTATAAGATCTTGCATTTAAGAAAATATCAGACTTATAACAAATGACTCTCCTTTGCTTTCAAAGCTCAATTTGATTTAATCACAATAATCTTCAGGAAGAGAGATATTTTGTAATATAGACATACACTCACAATAAACACACACACACACACACACACACACACATGCACAAAAATCCCTAAGACTAGGGTTCTGAAATCTCATATGGTGTACATAATTTCTTGAAAAAATCTGTGCTTAAATTTATTTGTGGGTCTTACTACTCATAAATTCAAATTCAAGAAGTTACATAAATGGCCATATAGACAGACTTTGCAAAATATGACCTAGAAAATAGGGAATCTAATGATAAAAATATCTATAAAACTGTTTCTCTACTTTTTCTACAAATCTAGTACAAGAATAAGATGGTTGATAAAAAAAGCTTTCAGGCAGAATTTTTTAGGCATTTTTCCCCTCCACAGTTTATGTGATATGAGTGTTAAGTATAATTTAAACACACTTTACTAAATTTTGCTCAAGTTGCACATTTTAGCATATGAGTTCATGAAGGCTATTAATTGCATTCCTGAATATAAATAGTGTACTTCAAATAAAATTTTAGCTTGATGCCTTGATTTTAAGGTTATGATTTGTATACAAATAAATACTAAGACCCATCTGCTGTAAGATTAAAGCTTGTTAAGGGAGAGTTGTGTTGTTAGTATTTTACATACATATATTAGACTTTCTCTTAGGGATAAAGCAACAAGAATATTTAATTATTGAAAATTTGGGGGGGAAACAGTATATAATATATTATTTATTGTGGCATTTCATGCTAGATTAAACAACATCATAGTAGTTCCAATGCCACTTAGAAACAGAAGCATTAAAATAGAACTCCCCAGAGTAGATCAAATCATCATAAATTTTACTGTTTTATAACAAAACATTTCTTTCCTGCAAAAATTTGCCATATCCTTTACATTTTTCTTGTAAAATAGCTAGATTAACCATATGCTACAGTATAAAATTTTACTCTTTTGTAATATAAATGAGATCCAGATGTCAAAAAGCATTTTTAAAAGAATGTAGATACCTCTAGCAATTATTCTCAGAGTTTTCTCTCTTATAGAAAATTCTATTTGTATTGAGGACAAAATAAATTCTAGAATATCTTCACTTTATGATTTCTATGCTTTGAATGATAGCCTTTCATTGAAATTATACTCTGCATAAGCAGAAGGGTTGAGTATCATTATAGTTATTAACTACTAACAATAATTCCCATTTAAGAAATTTTAACTAAAGCCAGATACAGAATTCTTTAGATCATTAGTTATGAGAACTGATTTTATCATGCCCCCTGCAGGGATGTTAGCAAATAAGAAAATTTCGCACATTTACACTGGTTACAGTAACAGAAAATGTTAGATAAATCCTATGTGTTTCCCTATGATATTCCCTATGATATGGTTACTAATCTCCAAGTTCCTGCCTTTCCCCTAATGTTTAAGCTCAATTAAGCAACAAAAAGAAGAATTTGAGTTATTGCTTACAGAATTCAAGATAATTTGCAGGGAAATTAGGGACAACATTTGAAATGTGAAGAAATATTTTGTGAAAATATACTGGCATAATTAGTTTTCCTAATTAAAAAGTACTTTTCTATATAATACATATATAAATGTATGAAAATTTAAATTTTGAATATAGATGAGAGTTTTAAAACTATAAGTCATTTGTAATTCTACAGTTGAATCCCACATCAGGAAAATGTACTATATCCTAAATAGTTTCAAGTTATTCTTGAGGATCGTGAAATAAATGTAGGTTGAGCCTTATTGCCGTTGATGTTTGTTTGTTTGAATTTAGTAGCATTGAGGTGGACCTGCCCTGCAGTACTCACAGTCTGTCTTTGCTCTCTGTTCTGTGCTCAGGAGCAATTTCTGATCATTTTCAGAAGACTATATGTGGTAATTCATATCCAAGTTGACTGCTATAAGTTCATACAAAATAACTGAATTACCTCCTCTATTCTCTCTCTGGGATGCAGCCTTTATTTCTGTCTGCCTCAGCTTTGCTTTTCAACAAGTTTTATTCAAACAAAATCTCTGATTTTGAAAATCCATGATGTGCTTTTAAGTTTGAGATTCAGTTTGAGATTATTATATAAACACATAGAAATATTATTTTTGTAGACTAGTTTATTGGAATTTGCTTAAATGTAGTAATTTACAAAGAAATTTTTCTATATTATTTATCGGCTATTGCTTCTTACATAGAGTAGAAAGCAAAGTGACTTAATAAATTAAATAAATCACTTGTCAAACCTGCTTGCAAATCCAGCCTTTTATTTCATTCTTGTACGTTCACACTATAGTCAATTTCTCACAATTCTGAAAGTTGAAAAATCCCAGATCAAGGTGTTGACAAGACAGATTTGATCTTGGACTTTCCAACCCCCACAACAGAGAGAAATTTTTGTTAAATCACCCCTTCTTGGGGAATCTGTTACAGCAGCTCAAGATCACTAAGCAAAGTAGCCTGAACATTATCATTCTGTCAAATATTTTCATATAGACTTTAGTTGAAGCATTTTTATAGTTCAGTAAAGTATATATCCAAAAAGCTCTTACCCCTATTGAAAATGGGTTTTAAACTATATTCATCAGTAATATGACACATAAAATTAAGCTAGACTAGGAGATTTTTATTAAAAATACTTTGGATAAAACTGTAATGGTGGATAATGTCTGTAATATTTTCTCAGACCCAATGGCAATGCTTGGGACCAAATAGTGATTGGCTGATAATATAGGACATTCCTGGGATCAAAGATCCCCCTAGTCCCCAGTGCGGAAGATAGGACTTACGACCCACCTGGTGCCTAGGTGCCACCAGCCTGCATTCCGTGCTTCCACACATAGACCCCTCACAGATAACAGAACTGTCCTACTGGTCTTTGTTCCCTTCCCACACCCCTCACTTCCATTCCCTCCCCACCCAAGACAAACTAAAATTCATCTTAGCCTTTTCCAGGGCAAAACTCTATTCCTGCCTCGCTAGAGATCTGTAGGGTCCACCCGGGAGTCCACCCCAATAAAGTATCCTACTTCTTCACTTTACTCATCTCTGTCCCTTCATATGTGCCGGGTGAGGCCTCCGACCAATCAATGTCCTTGTTCTGATTGTCAAAGTAACATTGAAGGCAGTGAGATCCCTAGCTTTTACTAGTTTTACTTTTGGAGTCCCCTTAGGGGGGCTTTCTGTCAGTACTACTAGCTCTAGATTAGCAGGAGCAGGTTGGTTTATCTGGTAGGAATAAGCAAAGTTGAGAATTGTCTCTTAGGCCCTCAGTTAGATTAGCTGTTTGAAAGGGATATGTGAGCTCTCCTCCATGACTTTCACCTGAGATCTGTTATAGTGGGTCAAATAGCTGGTACAGTAGATAAAGCACTTGTCTTCCATGCGTTCCACAACGTTCCATTCCTGGTGACACAATTCGTCCCTTGGTTCTGTCAGGTGTGGTCTGTGATTAGAGTCAGGAATAAGCACTGAGGATGTAGCCCCAAAGAAACAAAGTAACAAGTGAATAAAAATCCAATCTGAGTCTCACTAGGGCCATTGTCAAAAGATTGAGAGCATCCAATGACTCCCCAGCCGTGTTTTCAGAAAGTTGAGTGGACCCTGACAATGACTCTGAATGATATTCCTCTTTCCAGCAAAGTACAAGGATTCAAGACTAGGTGCCCTGTAAGTGTCTTATGGTTGAGATTGTTCCATGAAGTTCCCATCCAGATCACCAGGGAAATGTTTCATATCTGTAGTAGATGGTTGTTGGAGAGATGTTGTTATGCTCCACAGGTGGTAGGTAGGATTTTAATTATTTAATTTTTTTTATAGCAAAAGAGTTTCTTTGTCTCCAGTGTTTTGGAGTGTTCTCCTTTTGTCCCCTCTTTTTCGTTATTTGTTCATTGGGGATTCAAATTAATTTTCGGTGTTGATTAATCTAACTTTTACTCACTGTGTGTCAGGAGTTGGGACACAACCAACAGTGCCCAAGGCTTATTCCTGACTCTACACTCAGGGTCACTCTTGGTGCTTGTGGAATCATCTGCAAAGCTAGTATCAAGTTTACCTCTGCTGCATGCAAGGAAAGCACCTTAATCTGACCCTGCTAGTCCAATTTTGATGTAGAATAGCTGTAATTGTGAGAGGAGGTCAATAGTTTCTTTCTATTAAGTCTTGTTAGAATAGCTTCTACAATTTTGAAATCATAATTTCAAATCATTTTCCCCTGACACAAAAATTAGAAAAGTTAAAAAGGAAGTCATATCCCAGATAAATATAATCAATAATTTCATGGTTCATTGTTTTATATCTCTCTATTATAGTGGTGGTTATACATTCACATTTTCAAGACAAACCTCACACATTTAGACCATTATTTATCACTTAATACTGACCCTCTTTGTTGTGAATAAAGCATGGGTTGATTAAAAAATATACCACCATTTGATAAGGACTTCTATTTTTGATATACATCTGTTCTAGAAAGACAAGTGTGAGTTACTGCTCTAAGTCATGAGTAATAGTTTAAACAGGGTAGAATAAAAAGACTCACCTTTTTTCTGTTGCTGTTTATCAATTTTTTCCATCATCACTGATGCCACTTAGGATTTGTAACTTATTTTGCATGTGTATTTTATACATTTGTAACAAAATATCTTATGAAAGTATAAATAAAAGCATTGCAACAACAAATAATAATTGTAACAATTATTTTATAACAATAATAAAACTGATAAAATATCACAATAATAAAACAGCTATCATTTTAATATTAAACTTTGCAGTGAGTAAGTCATTGGTTCAAAACTTAAATATGATTCAGAATCCCTCAGAAAGTATTCAGACACTGAGATTCTGCATCCTGAGGCAATTTGACTGTGTAGGTCAGATCAGTGCTTACAAATGAGCATTTCTAGATATATCTGAAGAGCTGTAATATTGTTTAGCCTCTAAACCATAGTTTAAGATCTCATATACCCAGTCAAATTGCTGGTTACAAATCCTGCCAAAACTTCAAGTAATAAAAATGTTTTCACCCTGGAATCAGAGTCTCAATATGACAAAAAGTACGCTATGGATTCCTTCTTAGATTTCAATTTTGAGGAGGATACCTAAGGAAAAAAAAACTACTTGTTATTCACCAAGTCGATAATGGTACTCAGTATCTTAAAGTTTAGTGAAATTAAATTTAAAATATCACCAAATATATGCTTGACTATAGTTTTGACTACAAATGAGTGTCATTGCCATCTTTAAGTAACCTCAGAACCTTTCATTTTCATCTTGAATGAATATTATGTTCTGTAGTAAGATTTCCCAAAATATTAGTCTTTACAATTAAGTATATATTATAATACAGAAGTATATATATATTAAGAGTCTCTTTCTCACGCGCCTGGCTGTCTTTCTTGGGGCCCCTCAGAGGGGGTGGGCTCCAGCTTACCTCCCTGCCCCAAGCAGAGATCCTGTGGCTGAAGTCCTCCGAACCCTAGCCACAGCCATGCTCAAGGCCTCTCTCCACATGTTCGGACAAGCCTCATGCATGAGGGTACTGGGAGATGAACCCAGGTGTGTGGGACCTGGGGCTAAGACCGCCAAGTCTGCTCAGATCAGGACTGGGCCTCTTCTGCCCAGATTTCCCATTTTCCAGTAGCTAGGCGGTCACACCCAGGGACTATCCCCAGCTCCATGTAATCCCACCAATGGCCAACATCCAGAGACTTAAAACCAAGCTTCTGGAAGTGCATGCAGCTGCCTTGCAGCCGTGTGACATCTTATAGCCTACTTCTCTCTCTGGGAGTACCTAGCAAGCTACCGAGAACTCTTGCGAGGCTTTCCCTGCCCACATGGGAAAGCCTCGCAAACTCCCCATGATGTATTCATATGCCAAAATCAGTACAATGGTGAGTCTCATTCCCTTGACCCTGAAAAAGCCTCCAATGCGGCATCGTTGGGAAGGACAAGTAAAAAGAGGCTTCTAAAATCTCAGGGCTAGGACAAATGGAGACGTTACTGAGACCACTCAAGAAACTGGACAATCAACAGGATGATGATGATGACAATTAAGTATGTAGCAATGTCCTCCCATTCATTGATTTGCTTGAGCAGGCACCAGTAACATCTCCATTGTGAAACTTGTTGTTAAAGTTTTTGGGCATATTGAATATGCCACAGGTAGCTTGCCAGGCTCTGCTGTGCAGGTGGGATACTCTCGGTAGCTTGCCAGTCAATATGAGAGGGATGGAGGAATCGAACCCGCATCAGCCGTGTGCAAGACAAACACCCTATCTGCTGTTCTATTCCTCCAGTCCACATTAAGTATGTACAATTATTTATTTTTTTTTTTTGCTTTTTGGGTCACACCCAGCAATGCTCAGGGGTTACTCCTGGCTTTGCACTCAGGAACTACTCCTGGCGGTGCTTGGGGGACCATATGGGATGCCGGGGATCGAACCCGGGTCGGCCGCGTGCAAGGCAAGCGCCCTACCCGCTGTGCTATCGCTCCGGCCCCCAATTAATTTTTTACTTTAAAAAAATTAATTTGTAGAATATAGGAACAAGGATCATGAATTACTTACATTTCTCCAGAGACAAAATGTTGATGAAATTTTATATCATTTCTATTTGTGAAACATCAGAAAGCAGCAGGTAGGGAGGGGTGTAAAAAACTAAAGCACGCAGAGGGGCGTGTGTACTCAAGGGCTCTTGGAGTGGCTCTGTCTCACCGCCCACATTTGGTGCTCTGGAACCGCTGTTTGTGCTGTCGGTCAAGGGCAGGCGATGGAAGGAAGAAGGCCAAACTGGTTGCTCGATCAGTTTATTTCGTTCTCTCTCTCTGCTTCTCTCCCGGCTCGGGATCTCTCTCTGGACCTCTGGATCTGGCTCCCCAACCCACTCTTACAGCCTAGTTAAATCTCCCCCCACCAGGGAGTTGGGGCTTACACATAGGTGTGGTCACCATCAATAGGAGTAAAGTTCTTTTCCCTCAGGGGATGCTTCTCCTAGGACTGATTCTCTTTCAGCAGGAGGATCCACCCAAGGGCGGAATCCCATGAGTGTGTTTCTCCTCTCCTCATCCAGCAAACATATAAGCATTCATAATATTAATCATTTTGTATGGACACAATAAGAAATGCATTAAATCTTATAGAATTGCTCTTGTGGGGCCATCTCGATCTCAGACTACAGTGCTCAGGCCAGATCAGTCTTTCCTATACCTAGCAGGGTCCTAGTCTCATCATTACTTTTGGATCATGCAGCATTTGTCTATGATCAAGCTCTTAACTTATAGTTATGTATTAGGCACTTTGCCCAGGCCCATCTCAATGCCAGGGTAACACAAACCTCACAGCTTGCCCTGGATCCCTCCCGTCCCTTGTCGGGACCCTGCTTTTGGGATGCTAGAAACTTAGGGCAACTGAGGCTTAAATGGAGAAAGCAGATGCCTGGGAATGAATAATATTCGAAGTCAATTAAGTCCCAAGTAACAAAAGCATAATATTGTCTTCTTGTGTCTATACAAAAAGGACATTGCTTTAAAGTAAATTATTCAATAGGCATAAGGAAAGGAGAAAGGCAATATTAACTTATAATATAAGTTCAGTATCCTAGGAAGGTCTGACCTTACAAATTAGCAGAGTCAGATTAGGGGGAGAAGCTGTTTAACTCTTTTTGGGGAAGAGAGCAGAGATAAGTGATTACAGCTAAACAAAGGGATGGGAGAGATTTGGGAACACCTTGATGGGTGAGACTGGGGTAAGCCTAAACTCCGGGAAAAACCGGGACAAGGTCCTCATGGCAAGTGGGGAGAGGACAAAGTAATGTCATCCTACAGAGGGAAAGTTGCCATCCAAATTGCTATACATAAACATGTAAGGAAAATTTTTGCATTATGGAAAAAACTGTATTTACTCCTGGTTTCTATAAGGCATTGTAAAAAGAAAAAAGATAAGGCAAGATTTGGTACCTAGAGATAAATCATAGACCACATTTGTGAGTCATGCTTCTAGTGCTTACTTTGAAAACAATAAGTAAATAACAGAGCAAGGGGGCCAAAGAGATCATGCAAGAGAGATAATAGACTTGCTTCGAAGGCAAGCTGACCTGTGTTAGATTCCCAGTATCACATATGATTCCTCAAACACCCCCAGGAGTTCTCCTTGAGCACAGAGTCAGGAATAAGCCATATTCCTGTGGCCCCCAAATAAAATAAAATAAATAAATAAATAAATAAATAAATAAATAATAAAATAAAATGAAGTAACAACAAAAAATAAAAAGAAAGTAAGAATGTCAGTGTGTCAGGGGAAAAATTACAGTAGATATAAAAATGACTTTTTATGCTATTTTTTTAATTTTGTCAGCGCTGATGCATGTTACACATTCCTATCTTGTCTTATTAAAAGAGGTGTATGTAGATTTCATTTACAGGTAATTCTGTGACCATATTCTTTGTTGATATGGTTGATATCATCTGAGCTTCTTATAATGGAATGGAAATTCATAACAGATACATATTTTATTAGTTATTAGAAATAATGTATTCTTTATACAAACCGTGATGTTAATGTTTTTCAAATTGTCTAGTTTAGTGATTCAATAAACTTTAGACTTAAGGTTAGGAAGAAATGTGATAATGTGAACTTTGAGAGAGATTATATTTCAGGATCAAAGAATTTTAGATAGCGGAATAAGCAAAGTGGGGTAAGACTGGAGTATTTGAATAGTTTACAGTTCATGGAAGGTCTATATACTATCTATTCATCCTCTATTCCTGCATAATGTATTTTGTATTTATTCTAAAAATAGAGCATTTGGCATTAAAAGTGATCAACAGTATTGCCTAGTGTTTTAATGTATTTCTGTATACAAGTGTTTCTATTTTTAAAAGTGAAGGTAGTATTTTGGAGCTAATTTAAATTATGGTTGTCACCTATTAAAATTAATTATTTGACATGTATATATTAATTTATGCAAAAGAATCATGTTTTCAAAGCCCAAGAAGGATGAAAAACATTTAGTCTCTTATGTTTCTTCTCAAGTCGAATATTGATGACTAAAAAGTATTATTCTGTGGTGCTTTGATATGTCCTAAAAATGGACATTCAAGCTGGTTGCCTATAACTGATAATCATTCAGTTTCCCCTGTGTTAAGAAATTTCTTATTTTGTACACTCATTCTGTTTTGCTTACTAAGCAGTATTTTGAATCCATTGCCGTATTGTTTAAAATGATCCCATCACTAATCACTGTATTAAATTTCTGTATATGTTAATTTGATTGGTCACTTTACAAAGCTAGAAAAAAATAGAGCAATTATGCAAGTAAATATGGCATGTAATTCTCTTTCTGCTCAACCAGAATAATGGGATTAAATATCAAAACTAAGATTTATTTAATCTATTTCTTGATCTTTTATGATACTATTTTTTTTTAGAAAACAGTGGAAAATTGAAAAGCATTGAAGGATTGTTTGTGCCTAACTTGCACTTGAAACTTTAGGTTTTGTCTCCTTTATTTTCTCCCTAAGAAATTGAGAGGTTTCAATATTCATTTTTATATATATTATAAATTTTCACTTCTACACTTTAAAAAGTTGTTTAATTATGTATTACAATGTATAAATATAAAACTTTTATATCATAATCTAAATATACATGAACTATACAATAATTATAATTGATATTTTTTGGGGGGGTCATACCTAGCAATGCATAGGGGTCACTCCTGGCTCATGTACTCAGGAATCACCCCTGGCGGTGCTCAGGGTACCATATGGGATGCTGGGATTTGAACCCGGGTCGGCCGCGTGCAAGGCAAATGCCCTACGTGCTGTGCTATCATTCCGGCCCCTATAATTGATATTTTTAACTTTTGTTATTTGATACAAAATATCTTAAAAACCAAAATAAGTATTTTTCATGAAAGCAGAATAGGTTCAATCATTTTTCACTAAAATAGCTTACCAGTCCTTTAAATGCAACCATGTTATAGCTTTCTTCCAAACTTTCTTAAATCAATATTAATGGAAATATTCATCTGTGAGGCTTTTTACATATTTATGTACATCTTAGAGATATGTGAGTAATTTATAAACTAATTTAGCACATGTTTCTTTGTCAAATGAGGAAAATAAAAGATGCTAACATCACTTTTATGGTTGGAATATACAATTGCCTATTTAAATATCCCCATAAATATTTTAGCACTTAAATGCAATTCATTTCAAATAGTTTACATTTTCCCATCATATACTAGCCTTGACATAGTATTTTTTTAAGTTCAATAAAACTTCAGTTTAACAGGATTCCACTTTAAAAAATCACTCAAGAGAACATCACAGTGAGAGTATAAAACTAATTAAAAAATATTATTCAAAGTACTTCCAAGTAGGAACTCACATATTATTAAGGTATGAGTATAGGAGGCCTTGAGCCTACCTCCTACTTTAAAATCTCTTGTTGGCGTTTAAATCATTAACTCTCATTTTTCCCACCCTATTCATTGTGTATAATTAATTCCAAGAAAAAGAAATGATAAAGGGTTTGAATAGAATGTTCTGGTAATTATTAATTACCAGATATCATGATACTGTCTTGGGATTATCAGTGCACATAGTTGACCTGGATTCAATCCCCAGCACACATCTGGTCCCCTGAGCACTACCAGGATTGATCTTGATTGTAGAGACAAGGTCACACATTGCCGGTTGTTGCCCAAATGAAGAACAAACAAAACCCCATGAAAACACTGGCTAATTAAAAGAAACGGACGATCTGCTACAGAATCTCAACTTTATATATGCCATTTTCAGCTTGTATGGAACCCTGTGCTGGACAGGAGTGATCACTGAGCACAGAGTGAGGAGGAAGCCCTAAGCACTATTGAATTGTCCTCCTGATTCACCCCCCCCCCCGCAAAAAAGCCTAAAATTATTTGTTTCACAGTTGTAAACAGAAATTGAGAATTTATGGGGAGAATTAAAATAGTGCCAATTATTTTTAATTTGTAAAGTATATGATAATTAAACTACTAATAATGTAAATTCGAGATTTTGATATCATTCCTTGAAGAGTTACTTATAGTTGTAGCACCACACAATGCTGTGTTTTGTATGTTTTAGAGAACATACAATATCATCAAAAGTGTCTTCTGGAAATATAAATTCTAGATTTTAATCTCACACATTCTGGACTCAGTTGTCTCTTAAAAGACCATGACATTTTAATTTTCAAAGAAAGCATTCCAGATAGCAAATAATAAACTTTAAAAGAACACTATAGGGGCTGGAGCGATAGCACAGCGGGTAGGGCGTTTGCCTTGCATGCGGCCGACCCGGGTTCTAATCCCAGCATCCCATATGGTCCCCTGAGCAACGCCAGGGGTAATTCCTGAGTGAAGAGCCAGGAGTAACCCCTGTGCATCGCCGGGTGTGACCCAAAAACCAAAAAAAAAAAAAATAAAAGAACACTATAATAGAGACCAAGTCCTTACATCTTAATATTTTCCTGGTATTTCAATTTGTGGATTCTGCATATTTTTATGTATGACCAGCACTCTTTGGGAGTCAAATACGTTTTTTGACAAGGAAAAGTGGGAAGAACAATCACTATTATCTAATTATAGTGCTTTCTATTGATTTCTTGAAAAAGGCAAATATCCTTAACATCCACAATAAATAGTTAAGGGGATTCATTTTATTCAAATTTGAGGTACCTGAACATTTTCATATCTTGACATGTATATTAAGGTCACAGTTTAAATAAAGGTATACATTTATATCTGAGTTATTTATTTTTCATGTTAATAAATTTTAAATGAAATATAATGTCAAGAGTTCTGATGCTCTCGGATGTCCAAATTTAGTCAGATCTAGAAGATGCATAACATACACTGTATAAGTTTTTGTCCAAGAAAGCTCAGAATAGTTATTTCATCTCTGTTCATGTCTTTCTTTTTTAACTGTGTGTGTGTGTGTGTGTGTGTGTGTGTTTGTGTGTGAGCGAGAGACACTTTCAAACAGACTACCGGAATTACTTTTTCCCCCCCTGTGGTTAGAGAATGAACTCAGTTAGGAAAACCATTATGGATTGCCTCATTAGAGGATTCCTGAAATTGCTTACTTGTGACTACCCGCCTGGAAAGTAATCTCTGCTTTTTTTGCCAGAGCAGTGGAGAAGTCGAGGTTATTGAGCCCTCTGTCATGTAAGGAGCCAGCAAATAAAGAGGCTACGTTGAGAGAATCACAAAACTTCACTGTGCTGATAATTTCTGATCTACATATCAGACCTCAGAATGGATTTTTTTTTCAATTTTGAGTCATTCAGATATGTGGCTAGACTAACAATAAGTTGTATTTCTTTAATAGTAAATTAGGACAACAATTTAATGATTTCTTTGAGAGTTGCATTATTTTGAATGAATTCAAAGATAAGTTCTGTAGGAAATGATGCCTAAATTCATACCACTCACATGTGTCATAACAATCAGAGATTACAATTGGAAGACTATTTTTTTTTCTCTAGCTGGGATCAAAACTAGTCATTTGTAATTATGGTGCCAGGATAAATCTCTCAGCAGTTTTGTGTGTTCTAACTGTATATTATATAGAATAAATGATCAATAATGGAATGAGAATAACAATTTATTATTTCTCAAATATTTATTTAGTAAATATCAGCGTGTAAGGAGCTTTCAGTTCTTTGCAGGCAGCTGACCATAGTTTGATCACTGACCTCTGAGCATTGCTAGGAGTTATCCTTGAGCAGAGTGTGACCCAAATCACTCCCCATAAATAAATAAATAATGAATATTAGTATACTCAAACTTTTAAGGTTTTTCTAACACTTTCATCAATCTAAGCGCAATTCTTTTGTTTACTGTAATGATATATTTTTAAGGTGTTCTTAAATTACTTTTTACGTCTTTAAAATTTTTTACAAACATTACCTCCAAGTAAAAACATTTGCAATTCAATTGTGCAAATATTCTGTTTTAGGGGATAGTTGCTACTCCAACATAACACTTTAAAATACATACATATATATGTACATATATATTCTTATATGCTTATATCCCTATATTCTTACGCCACTGTCCATTTCAGCGAACTACTTCATTTGGGTATAGTAATTTCTGTTCTGAAAGATTAGAAATTTGCTTCTATTATGTGCTGTCTTGTTTCTTTTATATGTGGGATATATAAAATCTTCTTTTATATATGAGATATGTATATATGGGATATATATATGTTATATTTGTATATATATGAGGTAATCCAGAATTTTCCTCCTCTGATCTTCTTTAATATTATTCCCCTCTAGTTCCATTCTTATTGTAGAAAATGTAAAAATTTTATTTTTTTTTCTTAAATCTGAGGTGAGGGGAGATTTATTATGAATATATTTACAACTTCCTGGAATAGGTGCCTAAGAATAGTATTGCTAGATCATATGATAGTTCTGTATTTTTTTTTAAATCCCCACACTGTTTTTCATTTAGTCTGAGCTCTCTGCAATCCCACTAGCAGTGAATGATTCCTTTGTCTCCACATCCTTGCTAGTACTTACTGTTTTCTGCCTTTTTGATATAGAACTTTTTCACTGGTATGAGATGGCATTCATTGTCATTTCCATTTGTAATTCCTTGTAAGACTATTTTTTCCCATGCATTCCTGACCATTTGCTTGTCTTCCTTGGGCTGTCTGCTCAGCTCTTTCGTTGATTTTATAGTTGGGCCATGTTTTTGTGATTGTGGTTGTTTTATGTGACTGCTTTATATATCTTAAATATTGATCCTTTCCTAGATGTTTGCTCTAGGAAGATTTTATCCTACTCAATAGAATGCCTTTTTAGAAGTTTGTTTTTTCTCTTTCAAAAATTAAGTACTGTGATTTACATTACTGTTAATAACAGTCTCAGACAAACAATGTTCCAACATAACAACCATCAGTGCACACAGTGTCAGGATCCCTCCTCCAGGATCCCAATGTTTCCTTCCCACCACGTTTGAAAATTAATTTGTAAGCCAATCTATTACCAATGATAAATTTTTAGCCCCTTACCATGTTTTTTCGCCAAATATGAAAGAGATCATTCTGCATAATAATTATAATAAAAAAGACAACCTATAGACTGGTAGAAAATATTCTCTCATATCTGACAAGGGGCTAATAGTTAAGACATATAAAGGATCACAAAACGTAATAATAAAACAAACAAACTCATCAAAATATGTCTACAAGAAATGATAGGCACTTCATCATTGATGGCCTATAGGTATACTAAAAAGTGTACTGTATATATCCAGTTTTACAGCACCATTTATTGTAGAAATTTCCTTTTTAGGTTTTAAATTGTTTATTCCTTTGTCACAAATTACCAGTTTATATTTATGAGAGTTGGTTTCTGGCTTCCAGAAATAAACTAATTCTCTCAATTGAAAAGTTTGATTAGTTGTTAGTGTCTGCTTTTATTACATAGCATACTTTGTAATTATTATTGTTTTATATTGTAGCTTATTGAGTAAAGTAGGTGACGGTGATGACAACCATTTTTCCCCTAAGGTTTGTTTTGACTCTTCAGACTGTTTGGGGATAATATATGAATTTTATTGATTTTTTTATGTACTTGAAAATGTCATTGAAATTCTGATAGGGATTATATTGAATCTGTACTGTACATTGGATAGAATGGCGATTTTAATAATGTTTATTCTAATCTATTAAAATGTAGTATTTTATATTCTCTCTTTGTCCTAGTATAGTGGATGAAATTAATAGATTTTTTTTATAATTTATAATTTTCAGTGTATGAGTATTCTGGTCCTTTTCTTAAGTTAATTCCCGGGTACAGGATGATTTTTGACCTAATTATTAATGAGATATATTTGTGTACTTGTTTTTGTTCTAGTATATTTTTTGCAGATAAAAATTCACCCAGATTTTTGATACATAGTGATCGTTTAATTTCATTTCCAAATTTGTTACATTTTATGTCTGTTTTTTCCTAATTGCTGAACGTAGGACTGCTAATACTATGCTATGCTGAACAAAATAATGAGAGGGAACATTCTGTCTTGAGCCTGATTGCATTGAAAAGATTGTAATGTTTTACCATTGATTGTGATACAGTTCTTAGTTTATTCTATGCTGTCTTGGGCTTGAGTGAGAAGGGCACTTGCCTCGCACACATCCAAGCATGGCTTGATCCAGACACCACATATGGTCTGTGAGGCCCTTCAATGGAGATCCCTGAGTGTAGAGTCAGATATAAGCCCTGAGCAACACCTGATGTGAGCCAAAAAGCCAAAGAAAAAACAAAATCTTTAGATATGATCTTTACTATGTTGTGATACACTCTGCCTGTATTCCATTGTATTGCTTTTTTTTATTTTCAATATATACTGAATCTTTTCAAATGTTTCTCTGTACCTATTGTTATGACTCTATAAGTCTCATATTTTCTTTAATTGATGTGGCATGTTACATCAATTGACTTTTGTATCTTGAATCATCCTTTTTCCTAATTATGAATCACCATTCTCTTTGGGGTACTTTGTGAATATATACATGTGTGCACGCAATCTTTTGTTTCATTTGTCTAATTTAAAATAAATTGCATTCTACTAGTCTCTGGAACAATATAAATAAAACTGAAATAATTTTGAAATCTAACTTTAAGGCCTTCCTCAAGATTCTAACTACAGTGATTATCTAAAAATTATAAATTTTCTAAAAAAAATGAGTCGTGATCTATCAATACCTAAAATTCTTGCTTATGTTAAAGTACCTATTTAAAAGTTAAGTAGACTTGCTATGTATCTTTACAGAGTAGAAAATCTTGCTTATTATGTCTCATTATCTATGGACTTGTCTATTCAATTTGAGGTAAAAACGATGGACTGTAGAGATAACATTTCCAGTATATAAAAATTGTTTCTAACTACTCCGTAAACTATATTTTACATCATTTAAAACGTTATTTTTACAATTATTTTTCAATACATGTCTTTGTTATTCAAATAATTGATGACTGATCATAGTTATCATTTATACCATTTGTTCAGTGTTTAAACCATCAAGTCTTCTTTGTCTTTTCTTTTTAATAGCCCATCATAATTTTTTCATAATTGTTAACAATTACATTTTATATTTGTTATCATATTTGTTTGCTTATATTTTATGAGTCAGGAAGACTCAGTTTTGGAAATAGCTCCTTAGTTATTTGCAGCATGATCACCTTAGGTGAATTTGATTGTTTTCTGACTCTTAATTTCCTAATTTGTGGTAAAACTATACCTAACCTTTTCCTCTGATACTAATTGTATAAATTACTTTACACTGTGTTTTGTGCACAATGCTTAATAAATGATGAGCGTGTAATTCAGGGCTCTTTTACTTTAATCCATTGAGTATTTGACATTTTGCAGGCCAATGTTTGCTTTAATCCATTAACAAAATGAGAAGAGATGTAGCAGCTCACTTTGATTTAAGGTGATGAGAAGATAATGTGTGATTGGATTAGATAAACATGGAGTGCCTTTGTAGTTTCATTATTAAGTTGGGGTAAAATAAGTTAGCACCACACTATTATTGTACCATGTTAGCACAGATTATGAAGCCTGATGAAATGGGAATAAATATGGAACACATTAATTTTTATAAATCCAAAGAGATAAAATAAGAATATATTAAATAAGAAAAAAAGCCACATTGTTTTAGTACTCATACAGGGTTTTTAAATTACTTTTATTTCCTGGATAAGTTGAGTGACTTATAATTCAATGAGTTGGTAAATACTTCGAAAACAGTTTGTAATAAGGGGGTTTGGGAGACTGTGGATAACTTCCTTTTTTTTTTCTTGAACATCCCCCATTAAAATATATACTTATATATATATATATATATATATAGAATGCTAGTAACAGTGTTAAGAATCCTATCACTGCTGCAAAGAGTACATTTTGATAACGTGATAATATAAAATGTTGTTTCTTACAAAAAATTAAATAATTTTAACTTTACAAAGTACATTATAGAAAAGATGAACCCTAAAATCTGTACTTTAGATAGCATTGCTAAAAAAGATGTGTTAAACAAGTATAAAGGTGAATATTTTATTAATTAAAAAAAAATTGCTTGAATATATAATGTTTAATTTTAGGGGCATTTCTTTTGCAAAGATGACATTCAGAGCTTCCTACATCATAATCTTCATGGTTTCCTTCTTCATGTGTTAGACAATTCAAGTCTAATTTTTTATGAAAGTGCATTATACATAGCCCATAAAACTTTAACATATTTGTCTAAATTTCTATGTTGTTATTAATCATATATTGAATTTTTAGAACAACATTATTTAAAAAATAATGTTCTAGAGAAAATAAAATCAAAATAAGCAACTAACAAAGGCCTAAAGTAGAAGGTTATAATAATTTAAAAAATATTCAAAGTCACCTTTATCTAAGTCATGTAACAAAATAGATTTTTCTTTTTTTATCTTAAATATCTTTTTATTTATTTATTTTATTTATTTTTAATTAGTGTATCACCATGAGGGTACAGTTACAGATTTATACATTTTTGTGCTCATGTTACCCCCATACAAAGTTTGAGAACCCATCCCTTCACCATTGCCCATTCTCCACCACCGGTACACCCAATATCCCTCCTACCCTCCCCAATCCTGACTCCCCCCACCCCACCCTGCCACTGTGGCAGGGCATTTCCTTTTGTTCTCTCTCTCTCTCTCATTAGGTGTTGTGGTTCGCAATAGAGGTGTTGAGTGGTCACTGTGTTCAGTCTCTAGACCACATTCAGACATTCAGCCCGCATCACCCTTCCCCCGCATGGCCTCCGACCTCATTATACTTGGTGATCCCTTCTCTGAGTTGCCCTCTCCCCAGAATGTGAGGCAAGCTTCCAAGCCATGAAGTCAACCTCCTGGTACTTATTTCTACTATTCTCCCATTCTTGGGTGTTAGTCTCCTACTCTGTTTTTCTATTTTCCACAGATGAGTGCAATATTTCTATGTCTGTCTTTCTCTTTCTGACTCATTTCACTTAGCATGATACTTTCCATGCCGATCCACTTATACGCAAATTTCATGACCTCCTTTTTTCTAACAGCTGCATAGTATTCCATTGTATAGATGTACCAAAGTTTCTTCAACCAGTCATCTGTTCTAAGGCACTCGGGTTTTGTCCAGATTCTGGCTATTGTAAACAGTGCTGCAATGAACATATAAGTGCAGATGTCATTTCAACTATACTTTTTAGCTTCTCTGGGATGTATTCCCAGCAGTGGTATTGCTGTGTCAAATGGGAGCTCAATATCTAATTTTTTGAGAATTTTCCATATTGTTTCCAAAAGGGCTGAACCAGTCGGCATTCCCACCAGCAGTGTAGAAGGGTCCCTTTCTTCCCACATCCTCTCCAACAGCGAAATAGATTTTTCTAAGGGTTTAGCATGCTTTTGATGAGTAACTTTATAACCGAAGTTGGGCTGTCTAGTGTATCACTTTCTTTAAAAAAAAATTATGTGAATATTTTATTTCACGACATTTACTTTGAAGGAATTCAAGTAAAAAACTTTTCTCTGGAGAGTTGCTTAATTAAATATATTTCGGGAAAATTTGAGACTAGTACATTGCTAATTTTAATTTCTATTACCCATTGGTTAGCACTGTAGCTAACTATCATCCTGTTCATCAATTTGCTCGAGCAGGCACCAGTAACGTCTCCATTGTGAGATTGTTATCACTGTTTTGGGTATAACCCATATGTCACAGGAGCTTGCTAGGTTCTGCCGTGTGGTTGAGATACATTTGGTAGCTTACCGGGCTCTCTGAGAGGGACGGAGGACTTGAACCCAGGTTGACTGCCTACCCACTGTGCTATTGCTCCAACTCACCCATTTTGTATACTTGTAAATTCTTGTGTGGCAAAAATATAAAAGATGGCAGAGATACATTAAATTGTGTCTGATTTTTGGAGAACTGTATGATATCACTTTGTGTGTTTTCCAGAGAAAAGGAGATACCAGTTTCATTTCAGTTGTAACCACTTGGGGCATATTTATCTCTGGCTGCTATACTCTTGATTAATGACCATTTTGTTCTTATCCTTTTCTGTTTCAATCTTAGATTTCTGTCTAAATATGTGTACATTAATTCAGCCTTTAAGTCTTTTCTAAACTTAAAATTCTATTAATCATTTTCACAAAAAAAAGCCTAGTGACTATAAACTCCTACATGAAGTGAGACATGGGAACAACAAATATTCCACCAAGTCATAGCTCGTTCTGCCACAGAAAAAAATGTCTATGACTTTGGCTCTCAATATAATCCCTTGACATGGTATTCTTATGAACTTTGAGATTTATTTCCTGTCTGATTTTCATGGTGATAACACAAGAACTTTGTTGACTCTGGCTAAAAAAAGGAATCACATGAAGTTTATGCATAGTGTTATGTTCATTGTCTGAACCAAATATTTTTATTCATCTGGGGCACTCCGACTGATGTTCAGAAGGTACCAAGTCTATAACTGGCTGTGATCCAAAGGGTCATCTTGTGCCAGGGACCAAAGCAAGGGCCTCACATAGAAGATGTGCATTATCTTTACCAAAACATTAATATTTTTAATCATTGATTCTTATTTCTTTAAATGTATAAAAATTACGTGAGCATTAATTGTCATATTTATTTGCATGTTATTTTATCCCATTTTTTCCTTAGATTTTAGTCTCTCTATTACTTAAATATCTAATAATTTTTGTCACAAAAATATTAATCTTCTTTGATACCAACACTAAACAGTAGAAATGATCTTAATAATTGTCAATGTTTTAGATAGAAAATTACAATTTTTATAATTTCACTTATTTACAGCCCAGCACTGGCACTGGTTAAAATTAACACTCACAGATTATTTTATGCTTTGAATTGACTGTTATTGATTGATGTAATTGGCAGATTATAGATTATAGATTGATATAATTCAACTAATTTTATTTACCTCATTCTTATTCTGGTTAATACTACTTAAAAATATATCCATGAAGTAGCTCTTGTTTATTCTTTATTAACTTTCTGGATTTAGAGTCATAGTACAAACTCTTCCAGATATAGAAATACTAAGCACTAGGAAAATAAAAAGAAACTCACATATCTTTAACTATTTTAGAAGGCAAATATCTTCCATTTAAAGATATACAGTGATGTACAAATAAAATGAAACATGAAGGAAATCAACCTGTTTTACAAGAATAAAGTGGAAGCCTATGACAGAGAGGTGAGAGAATGATACTGATTATCATTAGAGAAACATGTAAAATACCACATGGAGTCAATAGAAAACTTTAAATAGTGTAGAATTTATATGGTCAACTGGAAGAATTAATAGATGATGAACAAAAACATAAAATTAGGACCAAAATATGATAATAAATGAACTGATGTAACACATTTGAAGAGAAAGAGACATGCTCCATGTCTAGTATTATATTATGCTTCATGTTTTCTGCCTGAAAACAGTAACGTATATAGAGGAATCCATTTTAAAAATGAAAAAAATCGGCCCATTCACCTGGTTTTATTCATATTGTAAAACTGCTTCAAGAAAATTTTCACACATTTATTACAAAGTGGACACTTAATCATCTTATTTTCCTTGTCCTCTTGTTAGCCTGACAATTCTTACATTAATGTGTTCTACTTGTTGATCATTTCCATCTTCTATATTTTTCTCTCATTTTTTTTGCATATTGATGAAGCTCCCTGTCAGCCAATGAACTGTAATATAATTCGCATTACAACTATACTTTCATTGGATTGAATATAACAGAGTAGATGATTACTGAATATCATAGTGTCTGCCAGGATGTTAAAGATGTACATTAACAGTGCATATGCACACATTAAAAAAATAACAGGTAATTTTCCTTTTCTTTAAAATCAGAGTGAGAGGAAGTAATCGTTAAAAAGATATGACTGTGAAATAAAAGTCAAAATTCTATTAAAATAATGTTTTTCATAAAGTATACTACTCTTTTCACTAAAGAGATTTAGTCATTGAATGATGCTCATTTTTCTGGTCAATTGACCAAACAAATGATTATTCAGCTTCAAATCCTGGTTTCAAAGTTGAACATTTCAGGTTTCTTCTTGTTTTGTAATTTTGAAGTCCTTCGAATATATATATCCTTATAATTTTGCCAAAGACCTATGACAGCATGCCTGAACATTTTCAGGAGAACTTTCTTGACATTTTAAAGCTATTTTTTGTCATATTTAACTTCTCTCAGATGAAACTGCATTTACTTTACAAAATAATAAGGCCAGAATGATTAAGGATACACACAACACACCAAAAAAATGCAAACTGCTGGGTATCAATGCAGTCATTTTATGACTAAAGTATTCTTAGTCTTCTCATGTACAGCAGTTCACAGAATAACATCTATTGCAGTATATTAAAATATATACTTTAACTATAACAGTAAAGATATTCAAC
Organism: Sorex araneus; assembly: GCF_027595985.1. NCBI lineage: Eukaryota > Metazoa > Chordata > Mammalia > Eulipotyphla > Soricidae > Sorex > Sorex araneus. The sequence continues at coordinate 170,621,565 of NC_073303.1, read as the reverse complement.
TAGCAAATTCCATCTTTATTCATTCCTCTAATTTTTCTTCTTATTTTTTCTTACATGTCTGTAGTTTAAGTAGACTACATGACAGCATTAGGTGAATATTCTTATTAGTAAAATATCTTGTGGTCAGGGATGTGATCAAAGCGATTAAGCATATACCTTGCATCCATGCAGCTTTAACTGTATACGTGACCCCCCTGAGCCACACTGATTCTATAGCACTTCCAGATATGAAACCTGCAACAAAAAACAACAAAAGAACAAAAGAAAGAAAATCTTACTTGAGTGGGTCACTGTCATCCCCGTTGCTCATCAATTTGTTCAAGTGGGCACCAGTAACGTCTCTCATTGAGAGACTTATTGTTACTGTTTTTGGCATATCCTATTATGCACAGGTAGCTTGCCAGGCTCTGCCACGCGGGCTTGATACTCTGGGTAGCTTGTCGTGCTCTCTGAGAGGGGTGGAGGAATCGAACTTGGGTCAGCCACGTGAAAGGCAAATGCCCAACCGGGTATAAATATATATACATATACTAAAATTCTTTTAAATTTACAACATAGAATATAGTAAGTAGGACTTTTAGTAGTCTTACAATTAAATAATATACTTAACTTCCTTAACAAGGCACACTAAAATAAAAAACCATAAGTTGGCTCCAGTGCAAGTGTGATTCCTTATAAATTTACCAAAAATGTAGACAGGCTATACACTAGACAATTATGCATACACTAGACAATTATGCAATAGTATTTCTTTAATGACCTTATGAATTATTAAATAAATTAATTTTTATGTATTACATAAATTTTACTGTAATTTTTATTTTAATCATATAAAGCATATTTTACAGTATTGATACTGTATTATTGAGGGAAATGTTACTCATTAAACAAAGATTTAAATTTGGTTTGAGAATCTTTTGAGTGGCTATAGCATAATCCCACTATTCTCTTTTCCCTCATTTCATTTATCTGTGTTATTAATAGTCAAACTCCTCAAAAGAGGTTTTTTTTTTCAGTGTGTTCTTGTTCTTTTTCAGGTGACTTCCTTCCTTTAAATTAATTTATTAATTATTAAGGGAATTAAAATTCCCTTTTTTATAGCCAGACATTTCTATCCACTTATTTGCTCTTTTTGTGTTCCTTGAGACTACCAATCCCTGCACAAGGTGATACTCACCTTGTTTATTTCTTATGTTGTGCCAGCTGGTTACTCTGTCCCCTCTATAGAGCTTTGTGTCTTAGTTTTTCTTCAATCTGTTTACTTTGTAACAACCCCTAATTACTTCTCATCTCACTGTCTGGTTGCTGTGAAAGACCTAACGAACTAATGGCCTCTATTAGAGTCCTGTAGAGATCCGTGGATAACATTTCCCAGTCTCCTATTTCATATTTTGATGATAACAACTGTATTTGTATATCTTTCTGAGGTCTTTCTCTTGCTCCCCACTCAGCCCATCTATAATATCTAATGGGTATTACAGTTTCAACAAGTTCAAAAATATCACCGTATGCTATTCTAACAGCCAACATCTCACCTCTCTTCCCTCAGCATAAGGCACTTCAACACTCCACTTTCTTGGAGCCAAGAATTTAATTTCTCTTATACCTTTATGCTGTTAGAATATTATTACCTTAACTTTAAAACATGTCACTGTATCACTGTACACTGTCATCCCGTTGCTCATCAATTTCCTCAAGCGGGCACCAGTAACATCTCCAATGTGAGACTTGTTACTGTTTTTGGCATATCAAATATGCAACGGGTAGCTTGCCAGGCTCTACTGTGCGGGCGAGATACTCTTGGTAGTTTGCCGGGCTGTCTGAGAGGGGCAGAGGAATCGAATCCAGGTTGGCTGTGTGCAAGGCAAATGTCCTACTCACTGTGCTATTGCTCCAGCCTTTTAAAGCATATAAGTTTAAAAAAATCAAATCTTAACATCTACACAATTTCATCTCTGGCATAAATTACTATCACATCTTTTTGAGGTTGAGGTTTCCACAAAACTACATACTTTGGTTCTTCAGCCACCCTAAATCTATTAGTCACACAAAGATAAAAGCAAGCCTATGAAAACATGTCAGAATATGTCAATTTCCTGCTTGAAGCTTTTAATGTATTCCAAATGTAATCCACTAAAAACCAAATTTTTATAAAAATGTTAAAGTTGGTTAGTTTTATCTATTCAGAGCTATTTCTACTACGTTCAACTTTGAAATTAACTGCAATGTGCATAACTCCTAGCATTTTCTTAACATACTACACAGACACAGACACAGACACATTTACCTCAAGATTTACGGTTACTGCTCTATGTAATGTAATTATCTAAGATATACACTTATCTAAGATATACATAGAGATTAGTTTCTCAACTCCATGAAATGACATTTTATGAATAAGGATTTTATACTGTTTAACTTTGTGGGGTCTGATCCTCTATCCTGTAATTTCTAATTTCTATCTTTATTCTTTCTTGTATTTTGTAACATTTTTGTTATATTGTATACATTTCTTCATAATGTGTCTATTTTTGTACATTTTCTGTGTCCTAATTTTATGAAATGGTCCCTGTTAATATTGAACTCTCTGTCAAGCTGACTCCTCATGTATGATCACATCTAAAACAGTTTCTTGCATAGTATAATTGTTACAACAATCCATTGTTTTATATGAAGCTCAAGGAGAAAAATAATGCCATCACTCCCCATGGGCAAAATGGCATTGCAGTCTAAAAAGAGAAACATTCCTGTCATATTCCTGTTTATACGAGTTAATAAATATAAGCATTTAGAACAATGGCCTAGGAATAAGAAGTGTCATACAACTGTTTGTCAGGAATACAATCCTCTATCATGAACATCATTATGATCACAGTCATAGACAGTATTAAAAAGTACATATAATATGTGTCAAGTCCAACAACAATCATGATAAAAACAGATTTGGGTGATGGCATTTTGTGTGGATTTGCCATTTGGAAACTCAGGGAATTTCAGTAACTTGACTGAAAAAACAGAGCTAGTATTTCTCAGAGTTAAAATGCAAATTCAAATCCAGATCTGTCTTCACTTAGCACTTGCAATTTATAATGAAACTAGGCTTGCTTCCTATTGCATTCTGTTTGTCAAATTGTTCAAGTTACTCATAAAATACCATATCAAGTACATAGTCATCTTTTCATTCTATAGAAAAATTAAACTGTGGTTTAATTTTTAACAGGGGATCGATTCCAGATGGGAGGTCTTGGGACATTTCTGTTAGGATAGGGCAGTTGCACGAGGTCACGTTAGGGCACCATCTGCCACCATTTGAAGGCATAGGGCACCCTGTGGACGTTGGCACAAGCACAGAAGTCTCAGACCTTCATCAGGTAGAGGTCCAAGTCAGCAACGAAAGTGCATTTGGGGTCCAGGAATTCCAGCAGCTGGCAGATCCTCTCCTCCAGGCAATAACTGCATCTGATCTGGGGTCCAAAAGACTTGGGGATGCCCATATTCTTGCCCACCATACCATCTGAAACAGGTTTGGAAAATAGGGCTGCACAAAGAGCTTGTCCGTCTGCTGGCTGGAGGGCACGTTGGTCAGCTGCTCCAGCCAGAAGAGCTGAGAATATAAAACCAAGCTCCCGGAAGCCTAAACATCTTAAAGCCTAGTTCTCCCTCTCAGAGAACCTGGCAAGCTACCGAGAGTTTCCTGCCCACACAGGAGAGCCTAGCAAGCTCCCTGTGGCGTATTCATCTGCCAAAACCAGTAACAATAATGGGTCTCATTCCCCTGACCCTGAAAGAGCCTTCAACGCGGCACCTTTGGGGAGGACTAGTAAAGAGAGGCTGCTAAAATCTCAGGGCTAGGACAAATGGAGACATTACTGGGCCCGCTAGAGCAAATCGACAGATCAATAGGATGACAGTGATACAGTGAAACAGAAATTGTTATTTTACAAAATTTATGTCATAGATGTAAAATTTAATCATCAAATTTTATTCTGTGCCTTGTCAAGTTTCTAATATCATTATACAGATAAAAATTAAATACAATATAATATTGTCTGTAGCTTTACAATAAGAATTTTTAATGTTTATTCAAATTTAGTAAGACATGTTTTCTTGCCATGAGGTACAACTATTAATGTACTTAACATCTACATGATGTCCATAAGCACCCATTTATTAACATCTACACAATGTCAGATTCATTATAAAGTTTTGAAACAAAAAGGGGTCATATAAAAGCTAGTATTGTGGGGGTCAAGACTGATACCTGGTACTCCAGGCTTACTCTTGAACACTCCTCAGTTTTCATGAATGAATCCTGACCGTGCTTGGGGAACCATATACTGTAAAGGAATTGGAAATGGGGATAGCCATATTTAAGGCAAGTGATTACCTACCATATTATCATTAAGGGAGTCTTCTATGAGCCCCTCCCCCCCATGGTATATTTATATCAGGCATTTAATGTTTCAGCACCAATCCCACCATCAGTGTTATCTACCCTCAACAATGTACCAAGTTACACCCTGCATCCCCCTCTCTTTCCCTTTTAGCAGTCACAAGATAACTAACGATATATTCACGAAATCACAAAATCCCCGTTAATCTTTGATTTCTCGAGCGGGCTCAGTACCTTCTCCATTCGTCCTTTCCCTGAGATCTTAGTAGTCTCTCTCGACTTGGCCCTCCCAATGATGTCGCACTGGAGACTCTTTCAGGGGCAGGGGAATGAGATCCAGCTTGTTACTGGATTTAACATATGAATACACCATGAAAAGCTTGCAAGGCTGTCCCATGAAAAGCTTGGCAAGAGACTCTCTTGTCAAGATATATTACTTGTTATTATATATGGATCTTATATTGGTGTTACTAAAATTATTTTCTGAGGATATACTGAGAAGTTAGGCCAAGAATTGTTTTCTTGTGTTCTGTGGCTACATCTGGCTATGCTCAAGGCTTACTTTTAGCTCTGTACCTATTTTTAGTACTCTGTACTTACTTTTGCTGGTGCTTTAGGGACCATAGGTGGTGCCAGACATGAACCTTGATCAGTCACCCACAAGGCAAGTGCCTTACCTACTGTGCTGTCTCTCTGGCCCCAAGAGTTCTTATCATAAGCATTCATAATGGATAAGGCAGGAATCAGATGGTGATTTCACTATATTTTGATAAGTAACGTCAATGAAGAATGAACACAGTAAAACTGTTAATTTCTTGGAAAAGGTATTCCTTTTTTAAAATTAATGATTCTGCCATTCAAAGTTGAAATTCATTAGATACAAAGCTCCAATCTTAAAATAAGTCAGTTTAAAAACCAAATTTTTATGTGAAAATTCTTATAGCTCAACACAGGGTCATTAAACCTTTGTCTGAGGATTTACTTAACTGTTGCCATTTGAGCCTTCTGTGCTATGGTTTGTGGAGTTTAGCTGACTTCTATGTTACATTCCGATCTAAATTTGATGTGCTCCTATTGGAATTTCAGTATTGAAGAATTTGGAGGTGTCTGTGCAATTGTATATGCAGCCAGATGGTCCAGAGACTTCAGGATCTATGGCCTGGGCCAGTAAGGTAACATGGTAGTGGCTGTGGGAAGTAGGCTCCCATGGGCTCCCGAGGGTGCCCCAGAATTTTCAGCTGGAATAACAGGGGTGTCCATGAATGTCCAAAAGCTAGTTGGTTTGCATCCCTTGGAAATTTAGTCATGAATTGGTAAAGCACAGCTATTGGGTGAGTCAATATGGAGGTGACTGTGGGAAGTGGGTGTGACTGCTGAATTTTTCAGAAATGCAGGGGATATGGGCAGCCTGACCAACACCTGGGTTCCTCTGCTGGTACCTGAGAAAACCCTGAGTTCTCAGCATGCACACCAGAGTACCTGAAATTTTTTGCAGCTGTCTATCTCTGCAGAGAATATTATTGAAGTAACGAAGTTGAGTCATTGTTGTGGCTGCGAAAATCGGTATGAATGTAGCTACTGGGCTTTGGCAGGGTGGGAACTTTGCCCCTCTCCCCCTCCCAAGGTCACCCCAGAGTTTTCAGTCAGAGGGATCAATGTCTCCGTGAAATTCAGCTGCTTGACTTGCTTCTCCTTGGAGATTTAGTCATGAATCCGGAGAGCAGGGCCCGTGGTCAATCAACATGGAGTAGCTGTGGGAGGTGGGCCAGGAAAGGTAATCCTGAGTTGAGTTTTGAACTAAATAAAAGTAAAGAATTTTAAAAATAATATAGAAATATACAGCTATATAGATGTATACCAAAGTGTTTATAAGACTAAATTGCAAGGATTGGAACTATAGTACAGAGGGTAGGGTGTTTGCCTTGCATGAGGCTGATCTGGGCTCGATTCCCAGCATCCCATATGGTCCCCCGAGAACCTCCAGGAGTAATTCCTGAGTGAGAAGGCAGGAATATCCCCTGTATGACCCAAAGAAGAAAAAAAAATTGAATTGCAAATATATTCATTCTGAGAAGTGTAAAAAGAGGTATTAAATGTTCACAACTATTTCTCTGACGATAGTAACTATGGGACTAGAGTGATAGCACAGCTGGTAGGGCATTTGCCTTGCACAGAGCTGACCTTGGTTCAATTTCTCTGTCCCTCTCAGAGAGCCCAGCAAGCTACTGAGAGTATCCCGCCTGCACTGGCAAGTACCTGTGGCATATTCAATATGTCAAAAATAGTAAGAGCTTGTCAAGTACCTGTGGCGTATTCAATATGCCAAAAAGAGTAACAAGTCTCACAATGCAGACATTACTGGTGCCCGCTCGAGCAAATCAATGAACAATGAGACGACAGTGCTACAGTGCTGTAGTGATTATGAGTGAGGTTTATGTATCTTAGATAGTCATCACACTTTACCTCCCCAAGAGCATTTATATTTTCATGCTATAGTAGTTTGGGCCAATTTCTTATATCATCTGAATGAGCTCTAGTAGCATTTTGACTTTTTTTCCCATACTTTCACTGCCGTTATCAGAGTGAAAATATAGAAGGCAGTCAATGATGAGTGAATTAATGAATTGAGAGAAGAACATTTTGATTCATGGATACACAATAATGATGTAGTTAAAGTCTATGAAATTAATTAAAATTTATGAAACATTTTTTTTAAATTAAGCAACATCCAAGGAGACATACTAGTACCTTAGAATTGTGCTTTCAAAATGTTATTTATGTCCTGACATGCTGATAGTAGACTTTTTCTCAATATGCGTTACCGCCTACTTCAGAAATCTTTACTCTAGCATCATTTAGCCACTGGCTTTGGCAGGAAGTTAAACATTTGCTTTGCTTTTCAGATTTCCTTATTTGAAAAAGAATTAATGTTTGAAGATAAGGATAAAAAGATTATTAGAATATTTTATGAAAGATTTTCAGTACTTTCTCAGTAATATGTTTATAAATCACTTCTGTCAGCTAAATATTTAAATAACTTAAGCCTCATATATGTTTTGCTGCTTTCAACGCTTATAAAACTTACAGTAATAAAACTTGAAGCTTTGCCATTAATTGTTTTGATTTTTTTAAAATGCCATATTGGTCCCAAAGGAACAGCCTTATATTTTAAGGAAAACGTAGTAACTGCCAGAGAAATATATCATAAGCAAAAATGATTCCACAATATTGTTCTAGAAGCTACTGTGTTAACTGAAAGTAGAAAAATGGAATATGATACAAAAAAGAACATTTTAGACAATCTGTCAGTGACATTTATAGCTTAGATATTAAATTTAAATATTTTACTTGAAACTGAAACTGCCCTGATTTCATGTCAGTTCTATGATTATTCACATATTTTAAATTATATTTAGTATATTTAATATTTAATATATTAATTTAGCATAGTTTAATATTCAACTTTTAGTGTACATAAGCACCTGTGCTTGGTGCCACACCTGGATCTGCACTCAGGGATCCGCAAGGTCAGGAGACCACATTGGGTGGCTGGGATCAAAGCCAGGTCAGCTGACTGCAAGACAAACACCTTATTTTCTGTACTATTTCTCTGGCCCCGACTCTTAATGTGCTTTTAAATTTGGTTATAATGTTCAGAGTTATAAAGCTTTCCCCTTTAGAGCAATGAGATCTGTAGTCTATATGAAAAATGGTAAACTAATGATTTCTCTTCAGTGTACTATCTCTGATATTGTATTCTATCTATACCATATACTATGACTACAAAGAATTGCTTAAGCAGTTATATTTCACTAACATTCAGCAGTACATCACAGGTGCTGTGCTGAATCAAAAACTTTTCTGATTTTAGAGGTCCAAGGATATTAAATATTTGTTTGTGTTTAAACATTTAGATGGAGGTATCTTCTTTTGGTCTTCTCTGTGATTTCTGCACAAATCTGGAATAACTAATTATACATTGACAGACAATCTTTGCAATGCAGGATTGTTTGTCTTAGGACAAGGCAAAAAAGTAGATGACACCCTGAGTCATTCTGTGTGTCAGACATTATATGAAAGAAACAAAATAAATCAAAATACACGGTGACTGTTTAATTGCTTTTAACTTCATTTCCACATGTTTTGGTAATTTCTAGATATATTATGAAGCAATTTGTATTGCCAACATTTAGAATTTATCTGGTATGTGTCAGATAATCGAAAATTGAAGATCCAACTTATATGTCAGTCGGCTTGTGTGGATATATAACATAACTTACCTTATGGTTCTTTCTGTCTAGTTTGTGATTGTGTTCATATATGAATATATGTACATATATATTGACATATGCTTATACCTGTTTTAATCAGACATGTGACATTGTCAAAGTCACATAATCAGTTAATCTCATAGGCATCAATTGGCTCATTTATAAAGGAAGAATGCTGAGCTAATTTGCTGCTTGAATCTCCTATACATTAACAATAATTTAAAGAAATACAAACTTGCATGGCTTGTTGTGAATTTTTGTGATACATTTCTTGAGATAAACTAGCTTATAATGCCTCATTTTTTATTTTTTCTTAGTATCAAAAATTACTTAGTACATTTTATTTATTTAAAGCATTAAAATAGTGAATGAGATAAAATGGGTTTAGAGGGCTCTGGATGAATATTTCTTTATAGACAGACTAACAATCTATTATGATAAAGTTCATGACAGAAAATATCTCCTTTATTAAAGCTAGCATTTATGAATTACTAATGTTAAGGGGCATCACTGATATTTGAGGTTGGAATCATTAGTTTAAATAGAATTTCACCAGGTATAAAATAATTTTAATTTATAGAATAAAGTTTGAGATTATTTAAAAGCATAACTCAAAAAGATGATAGTAAAATATATAAAAATATATATGTTTTTAATTTAGATATTCACTGTCACTGTCATCCCATTGCTCATTGATTTGCTCGAGCAGGCACCAGTAACATCTCCATTGTGAGACTTGTTGTTACTGTTTTTGGCATATTGAATACACCACGGGTAGCAGCCAGGCACAGCCTTGTGGGCGGGATGCTCTCAGTAGCTTGCCAGGCTCTCCGAGCGGGTGGAGGAATCAAACCCGGGTTGGCAAGGCAAACACCCTACCCACTGTGCTATCCACTCCAGTCCAATTTCACGATCAAGATCACAATCACGAAATCCCATTGATCATCGAGTGGCTGGAGTGGTCTCAGTAACCTCTATATTCTTCCTATCCCTGAGATCTTAGAAGTCTCTCTCATCTCTGCCTCCCCAACGATGCTGCATTGGAGGCTCTTTCAGGGTCAGGGGAATGAGATCCAGCTTGTTACTGGCTTTGGCATATGGATACACCACGGGATGCTTGCGAGGCTGTCCCATGAGGGCAGTAAGCTCTCAGTAGCTTGCGAGATTCTCTCAGAGGGAAAAGTAGGTTATAACATATCGCTTCTGGAAGCTTGCTTTTAAGTCTCTGGATGTTGGCCGTTGATGGGATTACACACACCTGGGTTCCTTTGCCAGTACCTTCATGCATGAGACGTGTCTGAACGTGTGGAGAGGGGCCTTGAGCATGTCTGTGGCTAGGTTCTGGTGGTCTTCGGCCGCAGGGAGCTCTGCTCGGGGCAGGGACTGAAGCTGGAGCCCATCCCCTCCGAGGGGCACGGGGGAAGACAGCCAGGCTTGCGGGCAAGAGACTCTGCTTCTAGTTCACAGTTGCGGGGTCATGGCTACTACCCAGCAGTTCCCCAAGCTTGTGCAGCTGGAGCAGCCAGAGGGCGCGTTCTTCAAAGTACATGGCAACGTCACCAAGAAGCTCTACTGGTTTCTCTTTGACTACTTGAAGAGTCCGAAGGCAGTTCACCTGGAGGGGTGGCTGATGGAGGCGATCTTCAGCAGGGGTGGAAAGCACATCCCTCATGTTGAGTGTACGTCCCAGACCCTCCTCCACGTGAATTGGTGGGATCCCGCCTGCGAAGCTGAAATCCTGATATTTGGTCGTCCTTAATACCAGCTGGACGTGTTCAAGATAATCAGGAACTTGGCTGACTATCACCGCCAACTCTGGGCTCAAAGGTCCCAGAAGACGCTTGTCCAAGATACAGGAACCCAGCGCTCCCTCAACGCGCTCCAGGAGGCTGCTACCTTGCGCTCTCCCGATGTGCTCTGGGAAGCAGCGACCCAATCCAATTTAGACAGTATTATTCTTAAATAGAAATGCTTTACTTTTTCTGATCATCATACCTCTTTGTGTTGTAATTTGCTATTACATTAGTATTATATTTTATACAGCTGTGCTATTGCAGCGATATATACTGGAGTGGGTAGGGCGTTTGCCTTGCACGCAGCTGACCTGGGTTTGATTCCCCCATCCCTCTCGGAGAGGCTGGAAAGCTATTGAGAGTATCCTGTCATCACAGCAGAGCCTGGCAAGCTACCCATGGCGAATTCAATATGCCAAAAACAGTAATAACATGTCTCACAATGAAGATATTACTGGTGCCCGCTCAAGCAAATGAGTGAGCAATGGGACTGCAATGCTACAGTCCTACAGCTGCATAAATATTTTGACTCAAATATAAGTCAATATAGAAAATACTCTGGTATTATAATTCTCATATTTACAAGAGTATATATGTGATTAAGGACATGTTTAAACATGAACTAATCCAAATATTTCATTTTTTCTTTTTTTGGGGGGGTAAGGGGGGGTCACACCTAGCAATGCACAGGGGTTACTCTTGGCGCTGTACTCAGGAATTACTCCTGATGGTACTCAGGGGACCATATGGGATAATGGGAATCAAACCCATGTGGGCCACGTTCAAGGCAAACACCCTACCCACTGTGTTATTGCTCCAGTTCCCACATATTTCATTTTAAAGATAATGGGAAATAAAAGAAAATGATAAAACTAGATGTGCAGGAACTCTCCGTTAGGTGACAGGATGCTGGATATTTTTCAGCCCTGTTATCTTTTTTTTTTTATTTTGCTTTTTGGGTCAAACCCGGCGATGCACAGGGGCTATTACTGGCTCATGCACTCAGGAATTACGCCTGGCAGTGCTCAGGGGACCATATGGGATGCTGGGGCAAGTCAAACGCTTTACCGGATGTGCTATTGCTCCAGCCCCCAGCCCTGTTATCTTTTTCATAACACTTTTGTAATCACTTTTCAATGCAAGTTGTTTCCAGTAGATTCCTTTAAAAATGAATACTGGCTTTAGGGGTGGCAAATAAAAGGTCTGGGATGCAAGAATAAGATTAGGTAATAGGTAAATAGAAAAGACTGAAAATTTATTCTCATCAAAATACATGAGTACTGAAGGATTAATTTTTCTTGAAACCAAAGCATCAAGTCACTGAAAAAAAATTATCAACTGGACACAATCTCTTGGTTTATCTGGACTGTAGTATGTAGGTGACATGGTAGGTAACAATTTCTTTTTTTTTTCATTTTAGTAGCTTATTTCATTGTTTAACTATTTTATTTTATTTTTAATGGAATCACCATGAGATACAGTTACAAAGTTTTCATGACAGGGTTTTTGTCATACAATGCTCCAATACCCAATCATTCACCAGTGTACATTTTCCATTACCAGTGATCTGTTACCCTCCCTCAGCCACTCCTATAGCTTGCCTCCTGTGGCAAAGACCTCTCTCACTCTCTCTCTCTCTCTCTCTCTCTCTCTCTCTCCTCCCCCACTCTAACAGTTTGTTTAGTTAATTTTTAATTTTTAATGTAGTTTATTCAATACATTCTAATAACTAAAATAAATATGTTATCACTTCTACTTGAGGGAATGTAGTCAAAAGATTTTTCTTTATTTTATTAGTTATTATCATTCATACAATTATATATTCATACACAGACACCAGTTTTAATTAAATTCCATTACAGAAATTGATATTGAAAAGTAGATTGGATTGTATTGTTTTGCAGGACAATTTAGAATTTGGGTTGAAATTACAGAATAAATAATAATGTATATATAAATAATAAACTGTAGCAGTGTAATAAAATAAGTATATAGAATGAGAATCTCGTATTTTCTAAGTTATAAATCCGCTAATTATTATGTTATGTTGTATTATGTTATTTTGGTACTCTAACATTTTATAATTTCACAAAGTATTTTATACAATCTCTTATTTTAGATTCACCAGTACCTTTATATATGAAAATCATGTTATCTAATAAAATGCTATTTGTTAAAAATTGATAATTTATATTTATCTTTAGCTCTTGAATAATAGTAAGTGATTAAATCCTGTCATGCTGAAATGTATGTGGTAGAATGAATGTGAATTTCAAATTTAAACAGATTTGGATTCAATTGCTGCTATACTACTTGGGCAAGTTTCTAATCTACTCAATTCTTGGTTAAACATAATTATCTGACATAAACAACTAATTATAGCTTTAAAGATTCAATGAGATAACAAGCAGCTAGGCTAACTTAATAAGATTCTATAAAAATAAACTCTAAATTTGTTTTCACATATTTTCTCTGGCTGTGAATCCTGACTCACAGTAACAAGTAGATAATCAAAAATTAAATTGAAGCCAAAGGTTCCAGTTTTTTAAAGCATAAACAATTTTTCATATATATAGAGTGAAAATGGTTTGTGGCCTTTTAATTTTTTCTCGTAAGAACTTTAGAGTAAGAATTTGATGCAAGATGAACATTTTAAAATAAAATAATTAAAAGATTATGCGGTTTCATTTAGCTAGAATATATAATGCTTTCAAATTTAAGATTTTTTAATATTGACAACATTGGGAAAATCTAATATAACAGATGAAATTACATAATGTTCAGATCTGATCATAATAATACATATGTTGCAAATAAATATACTCAGCAAATGTATTTAATAACCATCTTGTGTTTGCTTTTTTGCAACTGCTTTGGAAAATATTCTGTGCATCCTGACCAGAAGCAACAAACCTGTTCAAAAACAAATCTGGGTTATTTTGCACATCTGCATCACTCCTCAGTTCTTTTGCAATGTTGAGGGTTTGAGGTAACATGGCAGTCTTCTGGGCCAAATGCTCACTGTCTTATTCCTCTTTAGAACACAGTTCCTGGCCAAATGCTATGACTTTCCTCCTGTCATTCTTGGTTTTGTAATAGTGAATGAATGATTTGTTTTGTGTTTGCAATTCTGTGCACAAGGCTGATGTCTCTAAAGTGTCATTTTATTTAAATTACTACCCAACAATATGATTCTAAAGTTTTTTAATCTATTTTGTATTTAGGAACACATTAACAGTGGTCAATAATTTATCTATTAATGTGAAGTGTCATTTCACTAGGGATTTAACCTCCGAAATGAAGGATATAGAAACATTTATTTAGAAGAGTTTTAAAGTACTTATGTGCAGCCTAAAGCACTCAATTTATAAGCAAAATGCTTCACTAGTTCACTATCTAAGAAGTCTGTATGACTTTGCTTTAAATTAGAGAGCAAGCCATCCTCACATTCCAACATGAAATATTTATATTTGGCATTTCTTTGTCATGTGTTTCTTTTAGTCAAAGAATGCATTTTTTTTTTTTTTGCTTTTCAGGTTATACTCAGTGATGCACAGGGGTTACTCCTGGGTCTGCACTCAGGAGCTACTCCTGGCGGTGCTCAGGGGACCATATGGGATGCTGGGAATCAAACCCAGTTTGGCCGTGTGCAAGGCAAACGCCCTACCCGCTGTGAATCACACCAGTCCCTGTGTTGCTTTTTTTTTTTTTTGCTTTTTGGGTCATACCTGGCGATGCACAGGGGTTACTCCTGCCTCTGCACTCAGGAATTACTCCTGGCAGTGCTCAGGGGACCATATGGGATGCTGGGATTTGAACCCGGGTCGGCCGAGTGCAAGGCAAACGCCCTACCTGCTGTGCTGTCACTCCAGCCCCTGTATTGCTTTTCTTAACATTTGGAAATTTCCAAAGGATACCATGGTATTTTGTTTGATCTGCTATTATTAGGGAAAAATGTAAAGCCCATTTCACTGATTAAAAATCACAGACTTGAGGGATATCCTCTTTTTTTTTTTTTTTTTTTTTACCAAAAGAATAATGTCCTTGGTGAAACAGAGAATAGGACTGATACTAGACTTTCACTCTTAGGTTAAGTTATTTTCACTTTCCTTTCCTTTTTTAGAATTATTGAATTGCAGCATTATGTTAGCAATGGAAGCAATGAAAAGTTAAAAATAAAGTAGAGCAAAACATTTTCCATTGTAGTGCTTGTATACTTTAAAATGTTCGTGTTGGCTCAGAGAGAGGGCAGGGTGCATGCCCGGCGTGCTCCTGACTCAGGTTTGATCCCCCGGCCCCACAAGGTCCCCTGAGCAGTGGTGGGTGCAGTCATGGAGTCCCCTGAGCACCAAGATCCGCAATTCAAACACAAGGCACCCGTGAGGAGTTCATAGGTTTTATTAAAGAGATTTGATAGGGGGAGTGGGGAGAGAGAGAGAGAGAGAGAGACAGAGACAGAGACAGAGACAGAGACAGAGACAGAGAGACAGAGAGAGAGACAGAGACAGAGAGACAGAGAGAGAGACAGAGACAGAGAGACAGAGAGAGAGAGAGAGAGAGAGAGAGAGAGAGAGAGAGAGAGAGAGAGAGAGAGAGAGAGAGAGAGAGAGAGAGAGAGAGAGAGAGAAAGAGAGTTGCATACTGACCAGCCAGGACCCCACACCAAAGAGAAACGGGTGTTTCTTTTTGCCCTCAAGCTGCAGGGCAAAGTTTAAGTAACATGCAGCCATGGGCCATTGACAACCCTGCACTTTCCCAGCATCCATTGATTGGCTGTAACCTCTCCAGGATCATTAGGTACTTTCCCTATACACACAAATTGGCTGTTGCTACTTGGCCTTCACAAGTACCTGGAGCCTTTGTTTCTCCTTCTCTTTTGTTTCCGTTTCTAGGATGCCCAGTTTGGCTGTCAGTCACATAGTTTGTAGCAAGGCTGAGTTCTAACATGGCTACACTTAGGTTCTTACTTAGAAAGGCTATCCAAACGGCAGTTCCAACAGTATCAGAATATGGAATTTACATTCCTAGCACATCAAAGTGATAGCCATAGTACTTTGCTTACAAAATTTTTATTTCTACTTAGACATATAAAAGTTCATCCAATGACATATACAACCAATCAGTGCAGTTTTGTCAAGCACCCACTATAAACCAAGTCAAAGTTCTGAAGAATTTTGTAATATTTCCATTATTCATTCATTTAGGGAACTTGACTTGGAAATCAAGTTCTTAAACAAATATTAACACACATAAACATGTAATGAAATGTTCATACATGCTATGAAAAAACAGTTGCACCAAGTAGTTTATGTCCTCATAAACTGTTTTATTGATTCATTACAGTCATAGATTTTGATGGTTGCTTTGGTTGGGATAATTCAATACAGATTATGTGATCCACATCCATAATAAAACTTTACTGTACACATAAACTGTATTTTGGCCTACATATATCCACTCAATAGCTGTAATCCAAGTAAATACACAAATAATTTAGTACAATGCTAACATGTACCCCTCCATAGTACTTTTTACATGAGAATTGTTTTCCTCATTTTGTTGTGCTAAAAAATAAAGTTTAATGTTACTATAAGATAAAAAATGTTAAATATTTTAAATTTCTAGTGAATTAAGAACTAGAAGTTGTATAAGGTATTTAGAAAAATATTGCTAATTAACATGTTGCTAATTACACTAATTATTATTTTGTCACATTTATTACCTTCACCTTTCTTAGCACAAAAAAAATTAAGTGAGAAAAGCACATTTTATGTTATGATCAAACAATATTTTGTACCTCCACTGAACTTATCCTTCAAAGAAAGTGCTGTCACAATTTTTCCAGTAAAGAACTTGTAAGTTGATAAGTAGAAAAATGTCTCAGTTTAAAGAAAATAAGCCTAAGGTCTGATAGACTTGATAACATGGATAAAGACATGCAAAGAAAGACTTCCATAAAAAAACTGTTCCTGCTGTCTATGGCATATGGATGCTCATTTTTACCATGACCATTGTAACTCTTAATAACACAATCTCCTGTTGATGCAACTGGAAGCTTCACAAAGGGTCTTCATGGAGGAAGAGGGATTTTATTAATGATTAAATTCTCTTTTAAGTGCTGGAGAGCAGCCAGCAGAAATGCAAAGCCTATAAGCTTCAAATAATTATGTGTTGGGCTTCAAGATGGGGATAAAATGTGTGAGTGTGTATACATGTGTGCCCATATGCCTGTGTGTGTACATGTGTGCTTCAAACATACACTAGTGATATTCTGCCTTATGATAGCAAACATAGAAGAGATAAAATACCCAAACTAAACCAAGCACAACCAATATCAAAAATATGTGAAATGAAAAATAATGACTGCCATAGACACAAACAGATTAAATGACCTCAAATGGCTTTCTTCCCATGCTTGATGGTGTAGAGCTTGGAGTATATATCTAAGTAATCTCTTTATTACCTCTGGGGACTTTCAGAAGCTGCTTTCACAATAGTATTTTGAGTCTGCCTGTCAGTGTAGAAGAAGCACATCTCTACTTATAGTAACTGACTTTATGATTACAAGCATTTTTATAATAAAAACTCAAGGGTTGTTTGGTCTCAGCAGAGACCATTTTGAATCATCCATTATCCAGACAGCCTGAAATCAGGTTGAGACCACTGATATTTGAGATTGATAGTATTTTTGGCAGCCATTCCTAGACATTGTCTAAGCTGTGACCCTATATCTACTTGAGTCATTATAAATCAAATTTCTACTCCACTCAGTACAATAGACAGTATTATATAACATGTGGCTATTAGGTTTCATATGTGAGTAGTTATGGTCCTATAAAATATTCGTGAATACTTTTTGTATTTGTTTATGCTATTGCGCAAAATATAATTCGGTTTTCCTTATCTGAGTCTCAACACAACAATTAGTTTGGAGTTTAAATGCTAAGAAGTTACTAGCATCTTTCTCTGCCTAGTGTGCTAACCTTTAACTATAAGATACATGTTTTTCATTTCTTTTGCACTTGAAGGATGCACAGATATAAAGTTGTGCTCAAAATGGTTCAAGGTTTTCTGATTTTTGTGTTTTAATTTTGTCTTCATTTTTGCTTATATGGGGGGAAACTGAAAGCTTATTCTGAAAGTGACTGGGATATATAGATATGAGTAAACAAATATGAAGTTCAAAAGTATTAGGATGGCTAATAGTAAGGGTTATAACTTTAGTTTCTACCTAAAGTTAGCAATAAATGTTAATTATATACTTTGCTCTTTTTATGCATATTTTCAAAAGTTTAAGTCTTATATAGCTGTTTTTGAAATTTTATCAATGATATTTTAGCTATTACTCATTTTTTCTTGAAAATATTAGTTTCATCATTTTACATCATTTTAAAGCATATGAAACCAAAGAAGTAGCCTACTGAATTTGGAAAAGAAAGTTTACCTATATAATTAGTATTAAATTGTGTATGTCATAATGTTAGATATATTCAACATAATGAAAATAATAAGTGAGGCTGGAGAGATAATACAGTGTGTAAGGTGCTTGCTTTTCATGTGGCTGAATCATGTTCAATCCCAGATACCCCCTCCTGGACTCGGTACCCCACCAGGAGTGATTCCTGAGTGCAGAGTCAGCAGTAAGCCTTGAGTACCACCAGATGTGCCCCCCAAAACATTACAAAAACAAACCTCCAAGTTTTCCTCACATAATCTTATTAATTATAAATATTCATTTTTATAAGTAGCAGGATTAAAATTATCCTACTGCTGACTGATAATCTCAGTTAAAAAAACAGCTGATCCTGTATTTAAGAGGCAACTCATTGTACGGTAAAACAGTTTTATTAAGACATTGTGAGCAAGTATTATTTCCAGATACATACCAATAAAAACACATTGCTGAAGATCCTGAAAATCAAACTAGTTTTTCACATTTTAACAATCATAAAAACTTTTATCAGCTTGCTAAAAGAAACAACCTATTATGAATCACATTTAAGCATTAATGTTAGTATGGAATAAATATTTATAGTGTTGATAATATGTCTTAGTTTAAAGCTCCCACTTTAACACTAGTTTTCTAATATTAGGTGTCAGTCAGTTTCTATAAATATTTGCATCAAATGTTCATAACTTACTGGTAAATTTTAATGCATATCAATAAGTCTACCATTACTTATATTTTTAAATTTCAAACAAGTCTGGTTATCAAGTTCTCAATTATAACATAAATTTAAATCCAATGAGAGATTGTAATAAAACTGGAAGATGACATTTTAATTTATTTTCATATTATAGATTACTTTAAAGTTTTTATATAGGGTAGATGAGTTTATTTGATTTGGGACAATTGGGGGTGTTTGGATGAGATATAATAGCTTCTGGCATTCAAATTTTCAAAAAAATCATATTTTATATAATTTCCACTTTTATTTCCCCTGACTCTGTTTATGTTTTCTCTGTTTAATAAAAAAGGGGTTTCTATAAGTCAGGAACAATTTCCTTTCTTCCATCAAAAATTCATTCATATTTCTACTTCTGAAATTCAAATCCTCCTTTGTGGGATTATTATCATTATGATCCATTTTATATGATACAAACACTTGTTCTTTTGAACTTTCAAAATTATTTGTATTTCTCATGTGTAAGTATTTTCTGCTTTATAATTTGTGGACATGCATATATTAGACTCCTGTCTCTCCTACTAAACATTCTTTTTTGACAGAGGCTGGCATACATATGTACAAAAATAAATATATATATGCATATATACGTGTATATACATATATACACGTATATATGCATGTACATGTAGCACTGTAGCACTGCTGTTCATTGTTCACCGATTTACTTGAGCAAGACACCAGTAACAACTCTACTGTGAGACTTGTCACTGGTTTTTGCTTATCGAATACACCATGGGTAGTTTGCCTGGCTCTACTGTGCAGGGCAGGATATTCTCAATAGCTTGCCAGGCTCTCTGAGAGGGACGGAAGAATCGAATCTGGGTCAGTCTCCTGCAAGGCAAACGCCCTACCCACTATGTTATCGCTCCAGTCCATGCATGTACATATGCATATATATTAATTTTCTCTCTCACCCTCCCTCCTCCCTCCGCCCTTCCCTCCGTCCCTCCCTTCCTCCCTTCCTCCCTGTGTCCTTCCCTTCCTTCTTTCCTTCCTTCCCTCCTCCCTCCCTCCCTCCCTCCCTTCCTTCCTTCCTTCCTTCCTCCCTCCCTTCCTCCCTTCCTCCCTCCCTCCCTCCCATCCTTCCTTCCTTCCTTCCTTCCTTCCTTCCTTCCTTCCTTCCTTCCTTCCTCCCTCCCTCCCATTCTTCCTTCCTTCCTCCCTCCCTCCCTCCCCTCCCCTCTCCTCCCCTCCCCTCCCCTCCCCTTCCTTCCTTCCTTCCTTCCTTCCTTCCTTCCTTCCTTCCTTCCTTCCTTCCTTCCTTCCTTCCTTCCTTCCTTCCTTCCTTCCTTCCTTCCTTCCTTCCTTCCTTCCTTCTTTGAATTTTTGGTTATGGAGCCACACCTAGCGCTACTCAGGGGTCACTCCTGGCTCTGCATTCAACAATCACTCCACTCCTGTTGAGCTCAGAAGACCATATGGAATGCCAGGGATTGATCCTGGGTCAGCTGTGTGCAAGGCAAGCACTCTACCTGCTATAATATTGCCCTTTCCCTTGGGATCAATATTTTTTCATATTTCAAACAACTAGTATGAAAACAATAAGCCTGCATAGACAAAACAGTACAGGAGTTAGGTACTTACCTTGCATGCTGTTGACCCAGGTTCAATCACTGACACCACATACAGTTGCATGAGCATTGCCAGGAGTAATCTTTGGGCACCAAGCCAGAAGAAGTTTCGAGTAGTATTTGTTCTAAACCCCAAACAAAACAAAACAAAACAAACAAATAAATTCAAAACAGTAAACCTGTACTCAATCCATGGCACTGTGGTTTAAAACTTGTCCTCTTTCATTCATTTATTCATTCAAAAATTTGAATCGATCCCCTGGGGTAATTTATATACCACCTGACTTAGAAAGCAGAGAATTAGAAAAAAAATATTGACCTGCATTTTATTATATTTTTTCCAGAATGTAGGTTAAAGATCAATTTGGTTTTGCCTCTTACTGCCATTTGATTTCTACTCTAGCATTAGAGAAATGTTTCTGAAAGTGTTTTTCAGCTACTTAGGAGCTATTGAAAGGGAAAAGCAATGAGAGCCAAGAGTGAAGGAACGGATTGGGAGCCCAGTGGGCAGCAAGTTTTGTGACTCTACCCTCTTCCTGATAAACTAGGGTAATAACAATAATATCATTTATTGGTTGATTACTGAATTTCTTAACAGCAGCGAAGTATATTTTAATTTGTGTGATAGAAATATAATCTTAAAGTTAAAAAAAGAATATTGCTTAAAGAACAGAAATAACAGAAAGATGAATCTTCATGCATTGATATATTACCATGCGTCTGTGTTCAGTATTAATAACATGTAGAAACTGGTGGTTTTAAAGTTCTCAGGTTTTGTCAAGGGTAGTAGATCTTAACCAATAAAATGGGAGAAATTACTGATGTGTACCAAATATTACCTGTCAAAAGGGGACCTTTGGAAAAAAAGGTTAGATAAATAGTACATGGGTAAGGTGTTGCTTTGCATGCAGCTGTTTCCAGTTCTATATTTGGCACCTCATATGATCAGCCAGTGTATAGCCAGGAATGATCTCTGAGTGTGGAGAAAGAAGAAAGCCCTAAGCATTGACATGTATTGTCCTAAACAACCAACCAAAAAAACAAAATGGCAAATTATCATTTGTGTCAAATTATTGTAACCCTACCAGATGCTGAAATAAAATGTACTTCAAGCAGTTACTTTGAATAAAACTTTCATTCTAACTTATAATGTTGCTTCACTTATAATGTCAAACAGTAAATGGTTAATTGGATATCACTTGTTTTATTGCTGATTCATTTTCAGTTTTTTTATATTTGATTGCCGTTCACTACTTTGTCTTTTGAAGAAAGATTAAAAAGCAAGTCTGTTTGAACTCTGCATGCATTTTTGATTGTTGATACCATTTATGCATAGTGTGAATTAAGATGTGCTTGTATTTTTTATTTCTTTGATGCCTGTTTTTATGTCTACCAAACATGGCCCTTTGTTACTACATTGTTTCATCTCTTTATTTCTATTTTATATCTGCCAGAGAAAAAAAAAGAGATGAGCATTTTAAGAGATTACTTAACCAAAAGATGTCATTTTTAGACTTCATGTGTAAGAAAACAGATACTGTGAAAAACTTTTAAAATTTATTTTACCACTATTTTTATCATATATTGACAATTAAACCATAATCAACCAGCTTCTGTCAATTTTGTCAAAGAAGTTGGAGACCTAGCAATAATAAAGTGTGTAGGGTACTTGTCTTACATGCAGCCAACCCAGATTCAAACCCTGGCATTCATTATGGTCCCACAAACACAGCCAGGAGTTAGTCCTGAGTACAGACCATAACTCACACTGAGCATTGCCGGGTGTGCACCCTCACCCCAAAAGAGTTGCATTTATTTAGACTCCCCCCACCCTGAATTTACTGTTAATATTTTGATTGACATTTTCAAAGTCAGGGCCATAATAAACGGTGAACATTTCAATAAAACCTGCAACATGTCCATAAGATGTCTATAAATATTGCATTATCTGTTAAATTTGTTACCGAAATGTATGAATCACTCTGCAGACAGAACCAAACTTTATAAAATATGCCAAAACCTTAGTTAACATAAATTAATAATGAATTATGCAACCATACACACTTATTGATCTATAATTAAAAGGCCTCTAAAAGCTGTTTTTAACCTGCCCGCATTTCAAATGTATCTGGAGCTTCAGAATGGAGGAAAACATGTTTTTGAAGGAGTTTTGAAAGGATTTAGTCATTACCTCAGTCCAAATGTTTAGGCAGATGCCTTTAAATTTTCATTGTGAGATTTTTGTTTTATGTCCCCATTATGGTCTTTCAAAAAGTCATCTTTGTAAAAGCTCAGAGAAAAGTTGGGTAAAGTACACTCTCAGATTTAATTGCTGCATTTTGAATTTCTGTTCATTTACTGCACACACACACACACACACACACACACACACACACACACACACACACATACCACCTTTACCACCACCACCACCACAGTTATCTGCATTCCATGGAAGGGGGTTGTAAAATAAAAAAATTCAGGTTGGAAGAAATTCAGGGGTAAATTTTAGGAAAGACACTGCACTCAAGTGCCCCTTTCAAAAAGTACTAGAATATGTGAGAGCAATATATATATATATATAAACAATATATATATATGTCTGTGTATAAGCTTAGTGCCCTTCATTTGAAAAAATAGAAAGGTACTTTCTATTTTTCACGAGAATTAAAATATATTATTTCACTTTTAATTTTGTTTGACTTTACTTTGTAATCAATAAACTGTTTTAGAGCAGTAACAGTTTCACAGTAAATTGAACATAATATAGAGAGAATTCTCATATTCTTTCATTTAAAATTTTTATTGACGAAATAGTTGAGCTTTTTAGAAAGGGAAATCCGCAATTTAAAGAAGACATTAAGCAGGGCAGCTTAACATTAAACGGCTTGGTCTTTTACCCAGTCAACACAATAACCTGTAATAGTACACGTTGTCGCATAATCTCTGTAAGATTTCAGACATAAGTCAGCAAATTTAGCAAAGACAAGCAGAGATCATATTAAGAGGTAGCAAGAGAATGTTAAAATTATTTGAAATTAGTCTCTCACACATAACTGTTTTCTTTCCTATAATTTATGCTGATACACATTTGAATGATTTTCCCCAAGTTCTTATTTTTTAAGTTTAATTAGAAATATTTTTACATACAATGATTCTATGGATCTCTGTATTTGGTCATATTATAATACATGAGAAAGAATCATAAATATTTTTTCCTAAAATATTACTCACCTGTTCTTTTCCTTTCATTCTAATTGATACAACAAAACTGTATTCAAATTCTTAGTATTTATGGGCTATTTTTTACAAACAGCTTTTATTTTTCAACTTGAGCCCATCTGTCTATTTATAAGTAATGCTCCCCAAGTCACAAAATTAAGATCCCCATTTCTCTATTTTGCACAAGAAATGTAGGATAATGATGATAACATTTTGTTATTTGCCTGTCTTCCTCCTCCATTTAATTAATGTCAACTTCTATATCCTGAGATATTACAATTTGAAGAAATTACTTAACAAATATATAGCAAAGTTAGACAACAAAGTGTCTTAGAAGTGGGTGATGACTGTTTCAAGATACCACTATCTTATTTTTGTGTGACTGATTTAGAGAAAGGTGCTCCGATTCCCCAATAACTTGCCCCAGTTATTTAGATAGAAACATCAGCAGAACAGTCAGGAAGGGCAATTAATCAGGTTACCACTGTCTGATAAAATGATCCCTTTAGACCATTAAATTCCCCTTGTTCTAATTCTGTGCTCTCAGGAGAAACATCTAATCTATATTTTTTTTCTCCACAGAGAACCTACCCACCCAGGAGGGTATGCCCTTGTAGATGACTTGTCCCAGTTGTCAAGCCCCAGCACTTCCTTCCAAAATAATTTGAAACTTTGGCATTATAACTTATGAATTAGTCTCCTGTGAATTTAATTCTAGCAACTTGATCCCCCTAGGACTAGAACACCTGTGGCTATTTGACAAATTCACAAATCTAAAACTATATGAAGACAATGGAAATTCCATTAAACTATGTTTCTTGGGGCAAATGCTAAAAAAGCAGTGTAAATCAACAACTAATGTCGTTTAAAAAAAGTTAAGTTGGTTTGACACAGATCTTTTGCGAATCGCTTTGAATTTATTCTATGTTGACCCTTTTTTAAATTTATGTCAAATATTATTTCATTCTGATTTAATTGAAGCAGTACATTTTGTTAAAAAATCAGCCCACGTAAATTTTATCTAAAAAATATTTACACTCAAACCTTAATGATCCAACACACTAATATTATGCGTTATTACATTCTAAAACATTATTATTCCAGAAAGTTCCTTTCAGTAAACTTTACAATAAAATACACTTTGATGTTTCTTATAGAAATGGGAGGTAGGCATTTCAATATGCACAACATTAAACTGTGCGTTTATCAACATTAATCAACTTTTTATCATATAGATATCTTAATTATAATTTTTTATTCTTAATATGTTATGATTACATTGGTGAAAAACTCACTTTGACCTGATAGTTGTAACAAATATTTTGTTTAATGGTCTTCATTGGATTTTCTGCTGTGGTATAGGGAAATTACTTTGGTATGCCTTAGTTTCCTCATCATGAGAGGAGAATAGAAAACTCACACCAAAAATCATTTGGAAAATTAAATCATGTAATGCACATAGAATCGTTAGAAAATTACATAGAAGGAAAATCAGCTTATGAGCTTGAGTTCATAAATATAAAACCAGTGAATAAGAAAGTCAAAGATGAAAATTTTTCTTCCAGTTTTCAGTGATTTTTTTGAGTTCTCTGAACTCAGTGAATCCTGTAATGTTGAAACAAATAACAGTGCTTGTATAACTCTCCAATATTTACCCATTATAATAGACAGTAGATAGCAGAATCTCGGCAAGTGCCAGTTCTATTCTAAGCTTCAATAGCAAGGTGAGAATGGTTATAAACATATGAGCTTTAATTTGGTTAGTCTGAATAAACCAATTTTTCTAATGAAATGCATTTCTAGGATTTTGGTAAAACTTCAGGAATTAATTTAGGAGATTGATTCCAAATTAGGCAAGCACTTGTTTTACAGACTTATTGTCATGGTATCTTGTTTTATTTTCAGTGAAAATGATTCTAATATTTTGTAAGGTTACAAAATAAGCATTTTTAAATATATATAAAGTCACACAAAAATTTATTCTCTATATTTTAAGTTTACTCCTTATTCTTGAATACATAGTCATGCTATTTGTCAGTGATATATACATACTTTTCTTTAAACAATGACTCAAGTAGTTTACAATAAACAGAAGCTGAATGTTTTCTTTCTTTTTAGTTTTTATTTTTAAGTTTTCTGAACTATTACTTTTTTATTGCTGCCAAGAAAAACTGAATATCCATGAATTGTGATAAATTTCATGCCTAATCACGTTTCAGACTTAAAATTTATTATTTTCATATGCCTAATGTCATTGAACTATAGAATATCTAAGACAAAGTTGAATCTTACTCTAATTTTAGCACACGGTGAATTCCCTTTCTCTACTTTGATAATCAATATGTAATTCTCCCTAGATAGAGTATGAGCAATGAAGCATACAATGTTATTTTCCCCTAATAATAATCATGTTCTGAATGTGAAACACTGAGAATTTTCTTGAGTAAGAAGACATAGTTACAAAAATTTTTTGATATGTATAAATGACCATGCCATGCTAAAAGCCTATATCTTTACACATGTATGAAATATTTATATATTCTTGAAAGGAGATTTTATTTTCGTTTTTAGACATTTTCTTACTTTGCTCTTCTGATACAAAATATTCACTTTCCTCTCACTTTTTTCATTTAATATTTTACTTGGAGATTCTTAACTGAAAGGACAAAACATATCCACCTTTGTATCACATATCACTTTGGAAATTTAGATTTCTTGAAGATCAGGAACAACACACAATAGATCCCTTGACGTTTACATTTTCTGAATAAGACATGCATGACTTGTAACATAGAAGTAAAGGCACATCAAAGTTGGACATTTAAAAAATGTGACCTGTCTATTAATTTTAACTTTCAGATGACTTCATGAATTTTTTCCTGCTGTGTCTCTTTCCTGTCCCAGTGTAGGCAGATTAAGAATAATAGCAATGAATTTCCCCTCTACTTAATAACATATTTTATATTAGTATGCTATTAATTTTATCATTTGAAAAACAGAATATTATTGCTCCATACTTAAAGAAAATATAAATTCTTATTCAGTGTTATCTTGAAGAATGAGTTTAATCATAAAACAGAGACTTATTTTTCATTATTAAATGTTTTAGCTCTTTTTAATATATATTATTATTTTTTTTGGATGGGGGTGGTGGTTTTTGTGCAAAATCCCAATGCTCAGGGCTTACTCCTGAGCCTGAGTTCACGGAGGTGCAGGGAATTGAACACACAGTAGATAAGAGGCACACAGGCCAGTGCTGCCCCTTCTGTGTTATTGCTTCAGCCCTACCTCCATCTTCAATAAATGATCAATACGGTTAAAGACACACTTTGTGTATGTGTGTGAAAAGCACATCAAGAAATGTCACATAATAGATAGAATGCAATTTTTCTATTTCAAAGAGCTAAAAAATGTAAAAAAAATTATAAAAATATTTTAAAAATTCTAATTCAAAGAGCTAAAAATGTAAAAAATATATAAAAATATTAAAAAATAAATTCTATTTCAAAGAGCTAAAAATTTAAAAATATAAATAATATAATATTGAATATTTTTGTCACAATTGCTGCTACCTCTTGGCATCTATGCATATGATGAAATTGATAATTGTTTGTGATTGAAATAATATATCATTTAAAATTCCGTAACAAGAATTGGATATATCAATACCACTTCTAGATCATAATATTTCTCCATTTCTACTTTATATATGTTATATAAAAAGACCTGTCACTATTTCCATAATTATATTCACTCATAAAGAAATGAATTATTAGATATTTTGTATTTTATAAAGTTAGAAATATATACTCTTTATTCTTAGAGTATGCTTTATTTTACAAATACTCTATACTTTTATATCTTTTATCCTCAAACTGCATAGCTATGAAACTTTATTTTGAACCCTTCTATACTGTATAGTGCTAGTCGAATGCTTCCTATTAGTGGACATAACTGAAGAATATATACACATGATAAGAGAAACACTAAAAGATCAAAAGCAATTATAAATTTTATAATATACATAGTCCATTATTTTCAGGTTATCTAACTGCCTACGTATTGATTGCTCAAGGATCATGATAGAAAAGACACAAAATGCAATCTTTTGTGAGAGCCAAGAACTGTTAAAATGTAAAGTTTACTTTTGTGTATTTGGTAAAGCAAGTAATAGTACATTCTCGAAGGGAGACTGAATTTTATCTTCCACTGAACTATCTTATATGCTTGTAGATAAATCTTTTTCTCTATGAATAGATATAATTCTAAATAGCATGTGCTTGTCAGATCTATGAAGTGACTTGGAGAAGGCCTTATTTTCAAAATTATCTTGTCAATTTCATTGTGACAGTAACAGAGGCAGGTAGCAGCAGTTTTCTTCTGATTATGTTAAAATCTCATCTATTATTTAGTTTAAAGCTGACAGCATATATTAAGGCTTAATGAAGGCTTTCAGTAATTTCAGACTAAATTTATCTTCCTCAATTTTATACATTTTTATCATTTGAGGGTTATAATTTGATCAAAGGTTAATTTCAGGAGGAGTTTTTCCAAATTATTTCAACATTAAATAAGCAGAGAGAGAATTGGGGGGAAATATATCCACGTGAAACTATTTTTAGCAGGATGATAAGACATGCATTTTTCAAATACTTATATTTTTTTCCAGTAGAAGAATCAGATATTTGTCATTTTCCCTGCATCCTCATCTAGCTGGCATCAAGTCTAGCTAGTACTTTACACCCTCATATTATTCATTTAAATTCACAGAATATGAGTGACTTTAATCTCAATGGAAATCATTACACTTAATGATATCTGTAACAGTATCAGACTAATTACATAGATAAATACAACAGAAGTATTTAGGTCAAACTGTGACAAATGCTTAGTTTGCAATATAATACCGAATATAGATATTTTTCTTTAATATCTAAACAAAAATTTGTTACTTCCTATAATTTCCCATTTTTTGTGTTTTTCTACTATTGGTTGGCATCTTCTGGTAAAGAATGTTTTCAGCCACTCTTGAAAATGTGAATTCCTAGAGCTTAGAAAAAAGAGAAATTGCTTTTACGTTCCTCTTGCATTCTCTCTTGGAACTAACTTAACATTTTGATCCAGCAGAGAATTGGTCTCCTGTAGCCAACACTGAATACCTGCCAGCTTCAATGCTTTTTTAAAATTCTCTAAATGTTATGTGGAAAACAATGTCACACTACATGTGTTGGGGTTAAAACCCTCCTAGACAGATGCACAATCTAAATTTTCTAACAATTGCTCTATGTTAGCAATGAGGTGTATGGTCTCCTCTATTGTAATATAAAGTTGCATAAAATAAGAATTAGTGATTAAAAAGACCTAATTTTTAGAAACAAATGATGGAAAGTTTAGTATTTCCAGGTTATATTTTTAGTGGCATACTTTATCATTAAGTGCATCATATTTGTAAATTAACAAAATCTTATAATTTAAACTTTGGTATGTAATAATTATCAATGTACTTTAAATGAAATTATCATGTAATTAAATGTTAGGAAGGAGTTCAGAAATGCTCCACATTTTTATATTTTAAATATAGTGTCTTATAATATTGAGTCTTTAAATATTGGGAATTGAAGTGTGACTGTTGTTATTAGTTACATTACAAAACTACCCTTTACATACATGTTACCTTTTCAATGACCAGACATATGACCCAAATCATTGATTATATATGCATATATATAATCAATTTGATGATATATAATTACTATATATATTTCAGGAGCGATAGTACAGCGGTAGGGCATTCACCTTGCACTTGGCTGACCTGGGTTCGATTCCTCTGCCCCTTTCGGAGAGCCTGGCAAGCTACCAAGAATATATTGTCCACATGGCAGAGCCTGGCAAGCTACCTGTGATATATTCAGCATGCCAAAACAGTACAAGTCTCACAACAAAGACATTACTGGTGCCCGTTCGAGCAAATCGATGAGCAACAGGATAACAGTGATGGTGATATTTCAGGAAAGTTGTGAATATTCAACAAAGATACAAAACATATGAAAGATATAAATGGACTAATAAAATATCCACAAACAGATCCTTTTCTCTTAACCATTGTTTTAAAGTTTCCCCCCAAGATGACCTTATTATATGTGAATTCTTGATTTGGGTGGTGAAACCAAAATACCTGGTTCCAGAATCCAAAATTGATATCATTAAGGACAGGACATTGAAGTGTTGAAGTGAGCTGTAAAATGCGAACACAACACTCAAATTAAAGAATTGGTATCTTCTGCAAGACTAGGTAAAGGTAAGCTTAGAATTGCCTTATCCAATGTGGAGGAAGCTGACACTAATCATTATTTATCTACTTTTTGTTCCTTGTTAAAAACTCTCCCTGAGGAGGTAGCTTTCGTCCCTGCATTCCGTTCTGTTGCTCCTCTACATAGGTCAGTCTTTGTAATGTAAGTTTGAAAAAAAAATTAAGCTTAATGTTGCAAGAATTTGGAGTAAAAAAATCAAAGTGTGAAGAGACAGTGAGTGGCCAAGGTAAATGAGCATAGGTATGGTTTTGCAAGTCTTGGGCTAATTGATTTCTTTTATTGTTGAGGCACACCTGATGATACTGGAAGTAGAGATAGAAAAAAAAAACAACAAAAAGCATGCACAGAATACTCGGTAGCAATTATTGTAAGAGATTTAACAAAAGTATTGTCAGAATTGCTTATTATAAGCATCTGTCTTCAAATGTTATACATGTTGGTACCTTAGCAACTTGTGTCTGTTGGGAATGTGACTGAATTGGAGTTGAGTAGAAAGCTACTTGGCAATATAAATGAGTATCAACAATTAAGGGGCTGGAGCGATAGCATAGGGGTTGGGCGTACAACTTTCGCGAGGCCGACCCGAGTTCGATTCCTCCACCCCTCTCCATGAGCCCGGCAAGCTACGGAGAGTATCAAGCCCGAGTGGCAGAGCCTGCCAAGCTACCCGTGAGTATTGGATATGCCAGAAACAGTAACAAGAAGTCTCCCAATGAGAGACGTTACTGGTGCCCGCTCGAACATCAATGAGTAAAGGGATGACAGTTACAGTGATGAACAATTAAAGATTAGACTTATGCACATATGCAAAGCATTTAGAAATTGTACTTAATAGAATCAATGTTTATTCAAATAATAGATGCAGGAGGCTGGAGAGATAGTACAACAGGTAGGGCTCATGCATGTCTTGTTTTGAACTAGCAGTTTGTTCTACAAGGAGTCACCCCTGAAGTCAGAGCCAGGAGTAAGCCCTGAGCCCTGCAAGGTGTGTTTCCAAAAGCAATATTTTTACTATCATAGTAACAATAATGTGTTTTGTACTGTATTTATTCAAATGCCATTTATGATCTCTGGACATCTTCATAACAAGCATGAATAGATTGTACTCTAGGAATATTGTAAGCAAGAGAAAGAGACAGAGTTGTATCTTTATGCAATACAAATGGTCGTAAGCTTTCAGATGAGCTGTTATTCAAGGCAAGGAGATGCTAGGAGAGATTCATGGTTAGATGGAAGATGCAATATCTTATGGAATATCACTCCTGAAAATTAAAGTGAGAAAACAACAGAAATGTCCTCCTTTCAACTAACCAAAAAAACAGAACACAGTGTGCTCTCTATAAAAGTTAAGTGGTACTTTTCAAAGCCAGAGAAATATTGCTGTGTTGGTGCTGGAGTAGCATGCAGCTGATCCTGATCTGATCCCTGGCACTGCATATGAAGGCCTGAGCATGAGCAGCAGTGATCCCTAAGGACACATCTAAAATTAAACCCCAAGCACTATGAGGTATGGCATAAAAGTAAACCAAAAATCATAGTGTAATTAGGGGCTGGAGCGATAACACAGAAGGTAGGGCATTTACCTTGCATGTGACCGACCTGGGTTTGATTCCTCCGTCATTCTCAGAGAGCCTGGCAAGCTACCAAGAGTATCCCACCAGCACAGCAAAGCCTGGCAAGCTACCCATGGTGTATTTGATAGGCTAAAAACAGTAACAAGTCTCAAAATGAAGATATTACTGGTGCTCACTTGAGCAAATCAATGAGGAAATGGGATGACAGTGATACAGGAATAATTATGCAGAATTGTATGTAACACATAACAGGCATGTAATAAGTCTGACTAGTATGGACTGATAGAGATAGTGTGACTTATTGGATACTGAGTTAGTCAAGTATAGCGAGCCAAAGAACAATTTTGAAAGGGGAGGTGGTGGTATGAGAAAAAGAAGTTCAGATGAACCCTTTAGTACTCAGAACTGGGAAGTGATTTAAATTTCCTGTGTATTAAAAAAAATCTATTTGTATTCAAGCTATATATCTCAGTTACACCTAGGATAAAATATAAGAATTTAATATATTTAGATTTCAGGATCTCAGAGAGACATATCATATTTTAATAGTGCCTTTAGAAACAAATTTTTTATAGGTAATACTGTTTACGTTTTCACAAATGAAAATGCAAAGCACATCTCCAAAATATATATTATCATTAATAATGTGCCCTAGGAATAAAGGTTTTTAAAGCAGAATATTAAAATAAATTTCAACAATATAAATGCGCTCAAGTTCCTATAAGTGGAATTGTAATACAATAAAAAAGAATGAGAGCAAAGAGCACTAGAGGATCAACTTTGTGGAGATTTTTTCTTTGGGGGATGGGAGGCTGAGGTTTGGGTATACCCAGCAACGTTCAGAGCTTATTCCTGGTTCTGTGCTCAGAGATCACTCCTAGCAGGGCCCAGAGAAGTGTACGCTGTGCTGGCAATTAACCTGGAGTCAGTTGTAGTGTAACATTTGTTTGTCCTTTATCCTCTGCTGCAAGGAGTTTAGGTTTTTCGGGTTATACCCATCACAATGCTCTGGAAGCTCTCCTATTACCTCAGAATTCATCTTTAACTTCTCTGTGCTCTGCTTTTTCTATCTGTTAATCACACATTTTCCCTAACCAGTCCCTATTCTGACTTGTAAGGTCAGATTCTTCTAAAGACTCTGAATTTTGTATTTGTCAGTGACATAGTGCCTTTCTCTTTCCCTTATGTCCTTTGCATAGTTTATTTTAGAGCAATGTCCTTTTTATATAGACACAGAAAGACAGTCAATGTTATGCTTTTGTAACATGGAGTTATTTGACTCTGAATAACATTTACTCCTGGGCATCTGTTATATTTTCTTGACTTAAGCCTCATTTTGCCCTTAGTTCCTAGTACCCCAAAAGCAGGGTCCTGATGAAGGGACTGGATGGAACAAGAGCAAGCTGTAAACTACCCTGGCATACAATTGGGACAGACCAAACACCATAATACTTAAATATAGTTAAGAGCATGGTAGTGGATGGATTCTGTCATGGACCAAAGAGAAGTGACTGGACAAGGACCCTACTAGGGTTCATTGTATCACTGTCACCCGTTGAACATCAATCAATTGGCCCGAGTGAGTGCCCAAAACGTCTCCATTCATCCTAGCTCTGAGATTTTAGCAGCATCTTTTTACTCATTATTCCCAGCAGTGCCGCAGCACTGGAGGCTCTTTCAGGGTAAGGGGAATGAGACCCATCATTGTTACCATATTTAGCATATAGAATACGCCACGGTGAGCTTGCCAGGCTCTGCCATGTGGGCAGGATGCTCTTGGTACCTTGCCAGGTTCTCTGAGAGGGAGAACTTGGCTATTAGAGATCACTTCTGGGAGTGTTTTATAGTCTCTGGATCTTGGCTGTTGATGGGATTACATAGTGCTGCCAGGGACAGTTTGTGGGTGTGGCTGCCAAGATAATGGAAAATGGGGGATCTGGGTCGAGGAGGCCCAGTCCTGATCTGAGCAGGCTTGGAGATCTCAGTCCCAGGTCCCACACACCTGGGTTTCTCTGCCAGTTTCTTCATGCGTGAGGTTCGTCTGAACATGTGGAGAGGGGCCGTGAGCATGGCTATGGCTGAGTTCTGGAGATTCTTGGCTGCTGTGGCTCTGCTCAGGTTGGGGAAGGAAACTCAAACCACAAACTCCGAGGTGGCCCAGTGAAGACAGCCAGGCTTGGGGTCAAGAGACTCCGCTAGGGTTAGGAAGAACTAATCTGGCCTGAGGACTTTAGTCTGTGATCTATACGGAGATGTCCCCAGGAAAGCCACCATATAAGCTGGGCTTGGCCCCAAGAGAAAAAAGTAAAAAAAAAAAAAAGAAAGAAAAAGAAAATATCCAACGTTTGTAGTGTTTACTACCCAAATAGTATGAAGCAGTTTGTAATATGATAGGAATTTAAAATGCAGGAAAATTACAGAACTGTATGGTATAGATATCACATTGTATTCATGATATTTTTATTGGCTCTGCCATTCAGTGATTACTTGTATCACTTGAAGCCTAGCCTAAAATTGCCTCAAGACATTTTAGTATACAGTAATTTAGGTAGTCTATCTGTCTGTCTGTCTGTCTGCTGTCTCCCTCTTCCTCCCTTCTTCCAGGTTTTTGAGGGATCAGTTTGTGTCATCAGTAAGGGCTGCAGGTCTAAATATATATGTTCCTCCACTGAGAAAATCAGATGCTTTCTTATTTTCCCAATGATCCATGTTTGGGAAAGTGATGGTTCCAGTTTATAGAAAGCAGAAAAGAGAGAGAATGGAAGAATCAAAGTACTGATCCCCATATACAGAAGTAATGCATTCCATTTTAGCTTTATTCGAGCAACAGAATCTTTATTTCTTTTAGCACCAAGAAAAACTGGCAGCCACTTATAATGCTACAGATCTATTACTCAGGGGAGACTGCCAACCAAATTTAGCTGGGTCATAACTTATCTGTGCCAAATATTCAAAATAAAAGACTCAACCATAAGGTAATTACAGAATCAAGCAATCTGAATTCTAGGGTAAACAGAGGAACAACTAGCAACAACAAAAAAAACCCTGATAAATTCAAGTCAGATATCAACCCAATTTCCTTTCCTAACCCGAGCACAACAGAACTTGGGCAGCACCAAATTGTTGGGTACTTGCATTGGTGTGGTTGGACAAGGGTCATGAGGAAGCGCACCTATGCCAACAAATTAACAAAACCATTTTATTCTTGTAAAATTTCTGGCTATAAAATGATTACACTGCCTCTTTCTGTAATAGGTAACTTTTATTTCAGAGATTAAGTAACTCTGCAATGCTTCTGAACAGGCAACCAGGCAAATGATTTTTCTTCAAAGATTCTGTTTTATCACAATATGTGTCTTATATTTTCCTTTGTGGACCACTTTAAATTCCATATACATGCCAAGACATGAGTTTCTTATACCGTAATGGTGAAAAATGTATATTCTCACTATCATATATACTGTAGTAATTTATATACTTTAAAACAGGACTTAACCAAGAAACTGAACAAATATTTTTATTAACTGTACAGTAATTCCTTAGGGTTTATGTATTTTTAGTTATTGCAATGCAACATTCATTGCTATTGAAGATATTATTATTCACAAATTCTTTGCCTTAGAATGGAACATCAATTAATGACACTACTAGTTATTTTAATGTGTACAGCAAAAGGTAATGGAGGAGGTAACACTTGTATTGAAATGTATTAATATTAAATATTTGCTTTATAACTCATCCTTATTGGACACTGCTGTCGATAAAATATGCCCATATTCTTAACAAAGAATTCCTGTTTGGCTTGTAGATTAGCTTACAGCCTGCTCTGTATTCTTTATCTTCATCTCTGTCCTAGTCCCTTAATTAGGCAGTGAAATCTTCTGCATAGTAATGAGGAAATCACAGTTAAGGTGTTACAAAGAGATGTTTCTGGAAGCCTCTCAAGATAGCTCTTCTCTTTGGAAATTCCTCCATATACTATATCAAGATAACATGCTCACATTTCTAAAACAAGTGACAATTGACCTTCAGTTAATCAGGTTTACCAACATTTTAATTCTTAATTTTGAAATGTTGGGTATAAGTAGAAAGTTTTTAACCATAGTTGGCAAAGGATGACAACTTGTTATTTAACCTGTGAAACATAAGTGGCAAAACACTTTTGTGTAGGAATTTAAACTGATTTTAGAATCCAAGAGTATACTTGATCTTATGCAAAAAAATGTGTTACTATTCCATGCTAATAAAATGAAAACAGATATTACCATGTTGAGAAACTTTCATATTCATAATTATTCTAAATACTTGTAATTATAATACTTTCTAATAAATACTGATTTGAGAGGCTGGAAATATAGTACATTGGGTTAGGCATTTGTCTTGCAAATGACAAATCCAAGTTTGATCCTCAGCAACATGTATAACCCCAATGCGTGTTAAGTTATCCCGAGCACATAGCTTGGTTTGTTTTTCAACAGCCCCCACCCCATCCAAAAAAGAAAAAAGAAAAGGAAAAAAGAAATTCTGATTCAAAAATCAAAATTTATTTCAGGATTCAAGAAAAAATACTGACCAAGATAAATGTGATTTGTATACTTTAGCTATTATGTGTGTATACTTTGGCTATTACTTGGTATAACTTAATAAAAAATAAAGGACTCAAGAGAGAATTTGTAGTTTTATCACTACGGTTATTAATGCATAAAATATAATACTCAAAGCTGTAATCATTTCACAAAACTAATGAATGCGGAAACATATAAAAATAATGGACGTAAATCCATGATATCATACCATAGAGCTGTGGTCATCACAGTGAGACAGTAGAAGAGGAATGGAAATAGAAGGTCCCATAGTCCATGCTGCAGAATGTTGATACTTTTGTGGTGGTGGTGGTGTGGTAACAGTTATTGAAGAGCTGTAAAATTATATTATTGTAAATGTAAAAGGGAGACTGAAAGGAAAGAACAAAAAGTTTATTTTTTTGAAGCTTATTTTTTAGGTGATTGAACTGTTTCATTCCTTAAGTACACTGACTTCCCACACGGGCCCCCAAACCCCTCAGAAATTGCAGACAGGAACATTGGGCTAGGTCCTAAAGGGATATGGTTAAAGATAACTGATTGTTTGCTCCAAGTGCTCCTGCTATAACCACTTTTTCTCACTTCTGTAACAATGTTTGCTTTCCTGTACTTGTGGGAAGTGGGCTCCAGGAAGTGGACCCTGGTGGGCAATGGCAAATTTTGCAGGTGCTTGTCAAAGTGCTTGGGGTACCAAGATGAGGCTTTTCCTAATAAAAGGCCAGTGCTTGTGCATCATCAGGAGTGACCCAAAGAGCAATAAATAAATAAATGAATAAATAAATAAAAATAAAAATAAAGACTCCACCAAATTCTAATTTTTTGGTCTCTGGTGGTCTTTTGATTGTGACCCTACAACACTATATATATATATATATATATATATATATATTTATTTTAATTCAAATGATGAACAAATTTTGATGATATGGGAGAGAATTTTAAGACAAACGTTTTGATATGATTGACAAGGAAGTGGGTATGGTCCTTGAACACTAATTCACACCTTTTAATTTTTTCATTTTATTAAAGAGGGTTGATTCTGTAAGTCTATTTTTTCCCTGTGATTTTGGAAGAATTTCTTGTGGAGGTAAAAATAATAAAAACTATAGCATGCTTTGGGGATGAAACATGCACACTTTTTTTTTGAGTGGAAGTATGCATCCAGTCCTCGTCCGGGCTTCTTCTTTCATTCCACTCAGGGCTGAGGGACCATGTGAGGCAGCTAACTGTAGTTAGCCACATGCAAGGGGAGCACCCTACTCAATGGACTTTTAGTTCTGGACTCACGATGCTTTAACGCTTTCACAAAAAGTATCTCTGATGAAGATATTAAGAGATGGAAAATAAACTCATTAAAATAAGCATCATCAGATTTTTTTGGCTTTTTTGGGGTTCACACCTGGTGA
Source organism: Sorex araneus (assembly GCF_027595985.1). NCBI lineage: Eukaryota > Metazoa > Chordata > Mammalia > Eulipotyphla > Soricidae > Sorex > Sorex araneus. The sequence continues at coordinate 170,584,252 of NC_073303.1, read as the reverse complement.
TGAACAGGGGTTACTCCTAGCTTTGCACTCAGAAATTACTCCTGGCAGTACTCATGGGACCATATGGGATGCTGAGAATCAAACCCGGGTCTGCAGCGTATAAGTCAAACACCCTACCTGCTGTGCTATGGCTCCATCCCCACGTCATCAGATATTTTAAATGGTTAATTATATGCAACATTTTATTAAGGATGCTAAAAAGATTAGTATATTTTTAACATTGCATAATTATTTCTGTTTAGCATCAGTCTTCTAAAATAATACCGGAAGTAATTATTGGTACAAAAGTTTACCTTTATGACTGTTATTTTCTATAAATATAAGCTATAAGTCTTTACTACTGTTGAAGTTAATACACTGGGACAGTTGATTCACAGTCAAGTTTCCATGGTCTTTCTCTGCTTCAATTTTCAAGAACCTGCTCTTCTAAAATGCAGTAAGTGGTAGGTCTGGTGCATTGAAGCAATGAGCAGATTGCTGGAGAGAAATTTCAACCTCTAGCACTTGGAGAAGCTCTGTAACCTCTCTGTGCCCCATGTTTCTCGACTGAAAGATAAAATTAATAACTGGTGTTACACACATAAGTTTAAAAACTGCACTAATGTAGATTACATTCTGGAAACAGCGCCTTCCAAATTGTGCCACTCTCTATTATTTCTGTGTCAATAGTACTGTTTCATGGGTTGCTTTGCTTTCCAGATGATTTTCTCATCAAGTTAAGTCATCTCCCTTCAATCAAATAAAGTATAAGAGAAAGGAAACACAAAGGAAGCACTGTAAAGCTTAGAGTAGAGAATTGATTTTAATCTGAATGCTTTAAGATAATCGAGCTAGTTCAGTCAGAAATTTAATGTTTTCATGGTAACTGCTGCAACATGGAACAAATTCAGATGGGAAAGAACGTGAATTATGCTTTCAAATTTAGATGCATAGGCCCAGGTGGATGGTACAGGAGTTAAGGGACTTGCCTTGTTTATTCCCGGTTTAATCCTAGGTACCACATATGGTTCCCAGAGCAGTCCGATGAGTACTCAACACTTCCAAGTGTGGCCCAATGCTCAGGCTCTACCCTGCAAATCTAAATGCACACAAATTTCTTTGACCACTTAACACTAGCCTGACGCTTTCATAAGGTCCTCCTGTTGGAGGCTGCTGGGATTCCATGCCCGATAGCAATTCTTCTTTCATCTCTGGCTCGCTTTCAGGTTTTGGACCTTCTTGCTGGTAGAATAGATGAGCAATCAAATGAATTGAAATTGAGACCTATATTTACTTCATTTGTTCCTTTTAACACATATAGAAGGCTGCCATTCCTTGAACTTGTAATTCCTAAATAATTTTAACTTAAAGGGTCTGGATCTATAGTAAAATGGTTAAGAACTTCCGTTGCACACAGTCCATCTTGGTCTCATACCCAATAGAGCAGGGGTTACCAGGCACCACCAGGAGTAATCCAAGTATACAGCACTAGAAGTAAGCCCTGAACACTTCTGGATGTGATCGCCAAACCAATAAAAGTAAATAAATTAATAAATAAACACATATGCAAGAGAGAGACAGAGACAGAGGCAGAGAGAGTAAAAGATGGGGGAGGGATATCACTTTTCACTTAAAGGTTTCTTCAGTTTAATCAGTGGTCTAATGTTAAACGTTTGGCATGAGGTTAGCACATTTCAAGAATTCCATCTATGTCATAATTTGTTATGACGGTAAAAATGACTTATGCTTATGTGTAAATGCTAGTTTATTAACTGGTGAATAAAGTAACAATGTGTGCTGAGTAGCTTCCTAAATAGCAGGCTCTCAGCTCTTAGAGTGCAAGGAAATAATTCACAGCTGTCTCTCAAAGCCATACCAGAACACACACACACACACACACACACACACACACACACACACACACACCTCTTAGCTCTTATTAATATACACCAAATCAGGGGCTGGAGTGATAGCACAAGCGGGTAGGGCATTTGCCTCGCACGCGGCCGACCCGGGTTCAAATCCCAGCATCCCATATGGTCCCCTGAGCACCACCAGGGGTGATTCCTGAGTGCATGAGCCAGGAGTGACCCCTGTGTATTGCTGGGTGTGACCCAAAAAGCAAAAAAATAAAAACAAAAATAATATACACCAAATCATTTATCTTATTTCTTCTGGTTTGGGACCACACCTGCTCATCTCAAGAGTACTCCCACCTCTGTTCTTAGGGTCATTTCCAGTAGTGGTTTGGGGACACATAGGCCAGAGGTTTGAGTCAGGTCACTAAGTACAAAGAGTGCACACAGGCCATTGAACTCCCCTCTAATCCAAAAAAAATATAATTGGGATTTTTTTTAGGTCCTGGGGGGTGATTCATCTCCATTGATGCTCACAGATGACTCCTGGCTCTGTGATCGGGATTTTGGTCAGGTTCATGAGATCATATGTGGACCCAAACCCAGGTTACTTGCATACTAGGCAAGTGCCTGACCCAGTGGAAGAGAGGAGTCTTTTTTTTTTTCTTAAAGATTAACAAAGAGAAGAACAGGGAGGTTCTGGTTAAATACAAAGCATATTTTTATTCTTCTGCAAGTTTTTTAAAAAAATTAATCTGGCACAAGAACATGTAGAAAAATGTGGGAGACCTTGGTATGAAATTAAGGGGCCAACTGTTAGGAAAGGGGTCGTACAGAAAGGAAACATAGTTGCAAGAGAATCACAGGCAGAAAAAAACATTGAGAAGACTAGTGGAGAGTAAGTATAGGTTTTTGCTAAGTTATTGTGGATTTTATAAACTAAAGTATTTTAAAGACTAAAATGATCTATAAAAGTAGAACTACAAAATTATTATTGAAGTAATATATTTAATCATCCGAAGATCTCAAGAGGACCAGAGAGATAGTACAGCAATTAAGGAGTTTTCCTTGTGCCTAAACAGTCCTTGTACATAAATTAGTCCTGGTTCAATTCCATATAGTCTCGTGAGCACTGCAAGGCGTTGTCCCTGAGCACAGAGCCAGGAGTAAGCTCTGAGCACTGACAGGTGTAACCAAAATTAAAAGGAAAAAATGAAAAACAGGGGAGGGGAGAAAGAAGTGCTCAAGTGACAAACAATTTTAAAAGTTTAAAATTTATAGCTGTGAATTAAAATTTAAGAACTTAGAACTGTTTGTAGTCTTTTTATTTTTCTAAATGGATAATTAGTATTATTTCATCACTTTAATTAAATTCAATTGAGTTTATTATGTTGCTGAGCTAAAATACTCAAAATATTCAGATTAGAATGCCTGTCATATTAATTGCATGTGAGATATTTAAAAGAAGAAAATAACAGGAAGTTGAGTTTCTGCCTATCAACTAAATAAAGATAAAATAATGAATCATTAAGGGAAAATTGTCCACATATTGTCTATATTTCAATCTAATTATACACCACTCATATGATTCACGAATCTTTTGCGACATCTAATTTTTTTTAAATCATAATATGCACCAGCAGACTTGACATACTGAAAAATAAATTTCATCTGTTTGGTAAGGTTGCTTAAGTATGTTGACATATAAAATTTGGGACACTGTTGCAGGAAGGAGCTTCTTCAGCAGTATGTCTAAAAACGGAGGAGAGTGGTAATATCATGGAAACGTTTAGTTGACCCATAAAATTACTAAGAAATGATTTCTCAATACTATGTTATATAATACATGATATATATGATATATATGCTGATTAAAATATGTCTGCCCTTAAAATTTGATCATGGGGACCCAAAGTGATAGGTCAACTGGCCTCAAATGCAACTGACTCAGATTCAATTCTGGCACCATATAGGGTTACCAGAGCCATCAAGGAGTACAGCATCAGGATAAGCCCTGCTTGATATGGTCTGAAAACAAAAAAAATAATGGCTTAAGTTTGTCATTGTAGAAACTGCTGGTGAATAGATGAATGAATGACTTCTCACTCTGTTTTATTTTTATTGACTTTTACATATGAGACTTTTTCATGTTGAACATTTACATCTCTTTCAACTGAAGGTAAAGGACCTGCAAGTGTGGAGGCTGAAGAGACAGTACAGTGCTTAGGGCATTTGCTTTGTACATGGCTGACACAGATTCAATCCCTATGAACCCATATGGTCCCTTGAGAACCGGCAGGAGTAATTCTTAAGTGTACAGTCAGGAGTAAGCCCTAAGCATCCTCAGGTGTGACCCCAAAAGCCAAATAAACAAACACATAATTTTTTAAAAAGATCTGCTAGTGTTAGGCAATTGCTCAACACAGACACCTAAGACTCATTTGGACAGAGAGAGACCAGGAGTTTATTAAAGCATTGAGGACTCCCAAGCTGAGGTGACTTGAGGAACCCAGAGCCTTAATTCAGCATTTTACCCAGACTTGTGGTACAAGCCCAAATTCTTACATTCTTAAACTTTATCTTACACAAACTCAGTGGACAGAAGCAGAGGTGGCAGTTAGAAAAAAAAGTCATGCTTGGTTTGTTCCACGTACCACATTCCTCAATTCATCTTGTCCCCTAGGTGGTGGGTGGGTAGGCTTCTTCATGGTAGAACGTAACACATTAAAGGCTAATTAGAAAATCAAACAATGTAAAGTATACTTAAAAGAAAAAATACTTGATTCTTTTATTTTCACTAAATGATAAAAATGTCAAAAAAAAGCAAATTTAACTCAACGTGTTAAATATCCTCATTTTTATTAATCAATTGTCATACACAGAGTAGATAATAACTTTACGTCTCTATCTTCAAAGATTTTGTGATGAGCTGGGGTTGCACAAGCTTGATTGTGGTGCTCACTGGGGTCCCATACTCCAGTGGTGATGATTTTTGCCCAAGTATTGGTTGGTGAGAGTTCTTAGGAGAGTTCACATGGTGCTCAGACAGATACTCCACTAGCCTTGTCAACTAACAACTTTTCCTTCAGTGCTCTACACACAGAAGCGCACTCACACATGTGTGTCATTGTGTACAGATATGCCATCCTTCTTTGTGTTAGGGATCACAAACAGCAGGGCTGTCAGGATCTTCCTAATCATGTTTGGATGGCACCAAAAATCAAACATATGATCTCATGCTCACATGGTAAGACACGTTTTGACATTGACCTATAGAGGCATATTTTTCAAAAAAAAAATTAGAGTGTAGGTAATATGGTTATAGTTGTGTTTTTAGTAGAGGTCTATGAAGTCACTTTACCCTACCCCACCAGAGTAGCCAAGTCCTTCTACCAGTATCTTTGTGTCACCTCTCATCACTCAGACTAGACTGTTATTATTAATGCTTGACCTGCCAACCATTTAGATCTCTAAGAATAGCAAGAGGTTGTTATTGTTTAGTTTTCTGGAGGCCACATCCAGTGGTGGTCTTGGTTTACTCCAAGCTCCATAGTCAGGAATTTCTGGGGACCAGCCCTGTGTTAACAGGCCTGAAAAGGGGACACCCATCAAGTACTAAGAAAAGAGACAGAGGGGTTGGAGCCATAGCACAGTGGGTAGGGCGTTTGCCTTGCATGCGGCTGACCCACGTTCAATTCCCAGCATCCCATGTGGTCCCCCAAGCACTGCCAATTTCTGAGTGCATGAGCCAGGAGTGACCCCTGAGCATAGCCGGGTGTGACCCAAAAAGCCAAAGGAAAAAAAGAAAAGAGACAGAAATCTAAGAGAAAAAGCATGGGGTCAAGAGGCTCCCAGCCTCTTAGACTAAGGCCCGGTCTGCCTCCCAAGCACAGTATTTCCTGCTTAGAACCAGTAATCAGAAAACATTATTTGATGAAAAGCTTCTTTTAGACTTCTACATATCTGAGGGTCGTAAGTTATGGTAATCATCATCTTCATGAAGGGCTTTCACAACAGGAAGTTCTTTCCCAGGAAGAAGATAGAGAACAGATAGAGGATTCCCTCTGGGAGCAGCTCTCTACTTCTGGATGCCAGCATTCTGGAGTGAATGTTCCCGTGAGATGTCCTTCCTGTCTGTTTCCTTTATTTATCTTCCAGTTCCCAGCAAAGGATCAATCTGGATAATCCTCAGGAAACCAAGTGGAGGGCTGGGATCTAACCTGTGTGAGTTGCTTGCAAGAAAAGTGCCTTACCTGACCCCAGGTACCATCTCTGCAGACACTGGGGCTATTTTAAAGTTGTGCCTCCCTGAAAAATATACGGTGTAAATTTTAACTGTCAGTCTTTGTATCTGGTCCTCTGTTCATCTACCTACTTTTAAATATTCTAGTAAAATATGAACAATTAGATATACATTTATTATTACAAAGCTTTGAAATATAACTAGCTACCAATATGATACATTCAGTTTTAGGAGCTGTCTCCCTGTTTTGACAGACCATCCTTTCCTCTGTAGTGCAGTATTCAGAATGGCCACAGAGGAAACCATTTCAGTGACAGTCTATTTCCGCTCCTGTGAATTGTGGCATTAGCTTGATTAGAAGTGTGTCCTGAAGGCATAGCCATCAGGTAGGTATTTCTCAAACTCCAAGGAATAAGAGTAGAGCAATGACAAACAACTACCTGGGTTCTTTTATTCTTAATGACTAAAAAAAAAATCCATTAAGTTTGTTTTTCAATAACTCCTGTGACTTTTCTACATAGCAGTATATATATATATATATATATTTCTTTTTTGGTCACACCCAATATTGCACCGGGGTTACTCCTGTTTTATGCATTCAGGAATTACTCCTGGCAGTGCGCAAGGGAGCATATGGGATGCTGGGAATCAACCCGAGTTGGCCCTATGCAAGGCAAACGCCTTACCCGCTGTGCTATCGCTCCAGCCCTCATAGCAGTATTCTTTATGATGATATTGGGGTTCATGTATGACTTATGTGAGTAAAGTAGGAAGAGGAGAAGAGCAGACTCAAGAAAGAATTTGCCATTTTCTCTCTATCTGTCTCTGTCACCTGGAAAATGGCTGGGGAAATCTTGGACTGATAAGTCTACTATGAGTCTTGCTTCTTAAAAGAAAAAAAATGTCAGTTCTAGGATGGCGACTGGATCCCAGGTCTTTAAGGTCCTTTGCTTTTGCCTTTCAGCAAAGAAGAGAACTGTCTCTCTCCAAAAGGAGGAGACAAGCAGTGAAGTATAACAGAGTTTACTTGGAAGTTCTGAGAAAGAGGAGAGAGAGAGACAGAGACAGAGACAGAGACAGAGACAGACAGACAGACAGACAGACAGACAGAGACAGAGACAAAGACAGACAGAGACAGAGACAGAGACAGAGAGACAGAGATAGAGAAACAGAGACAGAGAGAGACACAGAAAGAGACAGAGAGGCCACCCTATACTCATCCCAGTGAATCACTGTCACTGTCACCCTGTTACTCATTGATTTGCTCAAGTAGTCACCAGTAACATCTCCATTGTGAGACTTGTCGTTACTGTTTTTGGCATATCCTATACACCATGGGCAGCTTGTCAGGCTCTGCCCTGCGGATGAGATACTGTCAGTAACTTGTTGGGCTCTCTGAGAGGGACAGAGGAATCGAACCCCGGTTGGCCGCGTGCAAGGCAAAGCCTTACCCGCTGTGCTATGGCTCCAGTCCAATCCCAGTAAATGGAGGTATGAAAGTACAACATTTCAAGAGGGGAGATGTGGGCAACACACGTGCTCAGCAGCAACTCATGGGCACACTCCCTTTGTTCAAGGTGGATTTTATAGAGTTTTCCCGACCTGCCCCATGTGGGGCTTGCTGTCTAGGTAAGGGTCTGTTACTCGGGTGGTTGCCAAGAAGAAGAGTTGGGAGTAGTTGATGGTTCTATTTCACATTCCTTCCCTGGCCTTTTTGTTCTTGCTGGCCTCCTACTGGAGGGTGGTCCAGCCTTCTCTCGGGCTGTGCTGGTGCTAGGTAATGGTCTTACCAGGTCTTAGTTTCTGTGACTTTTCTACAAGGGTGTGTCCTGATAGCCTTAGGCCTGTTGGTTTGAACTCATTGCCATGGGGTGGGGGAGGGTGGCTTCCTTATCCACCTGGCTACCTGCTTAAATTATTTATAGGGATATACTCTTAATATTCTTTTACCTCAACTTTTGTCATTATGTGGATATATGTATTATAAAGCTTGCCCACGACTGAATAGCAGCCAGCAGATGAAATAGTGTCATTCCCAGAATCAAAGAAAAACCTGCCTCCAGCTTGGAAGACAGGATTTATAGCCCACCTGGACACAGGAAGTCACCAGACTGCATCCCATGCTTCCTTACTTCCTCCCCTGCAGATAACAGGCCAGGCCAAGCACCCAAGTTCTGTTTCTACTGGTCTTTGTTCCCCTTTTTCCTGCCCAAGACAACCTAAAAGCCCCCTTAAAAAGTTTCTCTCAAGGTGTAGCTCTACCCAAGCCTCATCAGAGGTTAGTAGAATTCCATCTGAGAAGGTACCCAGATAAACTTCTCCTGTTTCCTCCACTTTATTTGTCTCTGTCCCTCTGTCTGCACTGGACAGGATTCTCAAATTTATCATGTATAATAAATTTGACGAGTAAGGAGAGGCTGCTAAAATCTCAGGGCTGAGTGTAATAGAGATGTTGCTGGTGCCCGCTTGAGTAAATCAATGAACAATGGGATGACAGTGATACAGTGATACAGTGATAATATACATATATACATATATACATGTACCATCTTTTAGAGATTATGGAAGAATATGAACAAGCCTCCCCCCATAGATGTCTTACCGGTTTCCCTATTCTCCTAGACCTTCTATTTAGACAAGAGGACACGGTAATGCTAAGAGTCATGATGTTAACACAACAAAATAAATGAGAATGGTGTAGCTGGTTCAGCTTTTATTCTGAAGCTCATGTTTCACTCCAACAATTCTTTTAACAATCTTTTATCTGGTATCTAGATATTGCACTGAACTTTCCTCTTACCCTCTTCTGGTGATGAAAGAACTCTGGATTGTTTGTACAGTGAATGGGTCAAATAGTCCAACTCCTGAATAATTTAACAGGTGTTCCATCTGGCACTATCTCTACAAATCACTTCAGTGTCTGTTATTAGTAAAATAATACAATTCAATTCTATTTTAAGGGTCATTTTAAAAGAAAACACTCTGTTGGAAAATAAGCATATGAAAATAAAAAGAAAGTTCTTTTTAGTATAGTTAGTTTTAGATTATTTCAGGTTCAGGTAGAACTTTAATATATTAACATACCTTCGCCTCATAACTTTGACAATGTTCTTCTGTTGCATAAAGCATGGTAGGTCAAAGTTGAAAGCATTAAGTATGTTCTTAATTGCTGTTTGTAAATCTAATTAAATGTAAAATATGTCACAATGTTAAAAATTTTAGATTTTCAAGTAGCACATAGACATTTTAAAACCTCTTGCTTTACTTATTTAAATTATTTGTGCCATTATTGATTTTAAAAAAATATGCCAGTATCCATATTTATAATGTCTCTGAAAATATGATTGTAGTAATTTAATGATCGAACAAGATGTTTTTGAGTGACAAATTTTTGTTGGCTTAAGTGGCTTTGGGATTTGTTGCTTTATTTCATCTTCACAAGTGTGTAAAAGGATTGACCAGAAAATGAAATAAAAATGGGAACTTATCCATTTCCTTGGGTAAGAAGCAACCCAGGGAATTTAGTTAATGCAGAACCAATTTAATATGGGATGCACCCTGTAATGTTTTATTGAAGTGAAACTGTCATTTTCCTAATGCCTTGAAATTGCATTGATATTTGATGAATTGAAAATGTAAAGGCAGCTCATGAAAGAGTATGGGGTAAATAAAAATCATTGGACATGGCCTTAGGAAAACTATCAGTAAGGAATACATATTATTTTTATTATATAAAAGCTAATTAACATTTCCCATGTTCCCAGTCTTCTGTCATCTTTTTAGAAGCATTTGTCACTCGCCTTTGACTGCACAACATGATGCCTGAATTATTTTACAACTAAACAGTGGAAAAGATAGTTATTGGTTGGAAACCTACTATCTAGAGGATAAACTACAGGAGAAGATTCACATAAGCTGAGATATAAAGGGAAACTAAATCACCCAGGTTGCCATGTTGTATTAACTGCTCCATATAATTTTATTACATAAAATCCTGACAAAATCTTTCAAAGATGATATTGCTATTTGCGATTTTACAGATGACAGAAATAATAGGCTCAAAGAGATGAAATAATTTTCTTTATGTCGCACAGTGAGACAAGGATTCAGATTTGTTCCCCCAACCCCCCATACTGAAACATGTAATTTCACGACGTATCAACATATCCCAATTCTCCCTTGGATTTTTCTTTGATGTCAATTATGCTACATGTGAGATTTCTAGCATCATTCACTTTAAAGAACATATATGTCAGGATGTATTATATGGGGCTATCCTAATTACCTAGCAAGGTGGTACCATGTTCGGTAGTAAAATAATAAAGCTAAAGCACCATTTTTTATTAGCTACATAGACATATAAACAGGAAAAAAAGAGATGACCTATTTCATTTCAAATTCCCAAACTACTGCAGGAAATACAGTTGAATTTAGAATGCAAACAAAGATTGAATTATCTTGTTGTTTGATTTTGCTCATTATTTTGAACACAAATAGTTGGTGTGAATGAGGACTTTTTTAAGAATAAATTTATTAATTATACAAATGAAAAAAACCTGAAAAATGGGTGAGAGAGAGATAGTACAGCAGGTAACAGGGTTACCTTACATGTGTCTAATCTATTTTCAAGACTTGCCACCTCATATGGTCCTTTGGGCACCACCAGAAGTTATCCCTAAACACAGAGCCTGGAGTAATCCCTTACCACTTCTGATTGTAGCCAAATAGAAAGATGAAAAGTACAGTTTTTCTCAAAAACAGTTTTTCTCACATTAGTATGTTTATTTCTCATCACAGTTTGAGTTTAAGTCACCTCTTATCTATTTTTTGGTGGGCTGGACACACCCGTGGTACTCAGGACATACTGCTGGCTCTATGTTCAGAGGTCACTCCTGATAGACTCAGAGAACCATTGGATGCTGGGAATTGAATCCGGTTGGCTTCATGCAAGGCACTTTCACTAACTATTGTACTATTGCTTTAGCCACATAGCCATCTTCCACCTTATGATCTTACAATGGAAGATCTAATTAACATATAAGAGAGAATAACAATATAGAAATAGACAGTTATCAATTACTGCTTAGTATGTATTTGTTCTTATTTTCTCTTTTAAAAAAATTAGTAACCATGGTTTACAACACTGTTAATTATAGGTTTGAATACATAGTACAACTCCTCCCAGCTATCTCCAGATTGTCTACTTTTCTTTGCCATTGTCCCAGTGTCCCTGTGTTAATTCCACCTCTTCATCCCTCCCCTGTAGGAAACTTCCACTGAAGACTAGATCTTGGTTTCTGTTGCCTTTGGTATTTGTTTTACTCCTATTTTGTTTCTTTATATCCTACATATGAGAATGCTCATACTGTGTCTCTTTCAACTTCTGACTTACTTTTCACAGCATGACACTCTACAGGTCCATACAGGTAGCAACAAATTGCATGATTTTATATCTTCTAGAATTGGATCAATAGAGCACAGTGGGTAGGGCGTTTGCCGACCAGGGTTTGATTCCTCCGTCCCTCTCGGAGAGCCCGGCAAGCTACTGAGAGTATCCCACCCACATGGCAGAGCCTGGCAAGCTATCTGTAGAGTACTTGATATGCCCAAAATAGTAACAAGTCTCACAATGGAGACGTAACTGGTGTCCGCTCGCGCAAATCGATGAACAACAGGTAAACAGTGCTACAGTGCTACCTCTTCTTATATCCAACTAGTATGACACTGTGTATATATACCATAATTTCTTTATCCAGTCATTTGTTCCTAGATTTGGGTTGTTTATAAACTTTGGCTACCATGATAGTTCTGCAATGAACATCAGAGTGAAAATGCCTTATATAATTTTGGGCTCTTGGGGTAGATTCTAATAAGATGAATTGTTGCATCATATGGGAACTCAATTCTTAGTTTTTTTGCTAAGTGTCTATATTGTTTTCCCCAAAGTCTGGACCTATTGACAGTTCCACTGTGGATGAGAGTCTCTTTTTGTCCACATTCAATGCTTGTTTTGGTTTTTTTGATGTATACCAATATCACTGGATTAGTAGCAATAATGAATGAATGAATGTCCTACATAATGCATTGTATGATTCAATGTATGCCCCATCAAAATTCTAGTAAAGTTCTTCAAGGATTTAGAGCAAACTCTACTAAACTTATACGGAAAGTCACTCTAAGCAAACAGAAGATAAGAGGTGTAGTTTCAGAGAGTTGAAATCATGACTGCAAGGCCCAGGTGCTCTATGACAGAGCTATGTTTTGCCCTGATAAGTATCCTATCCTTATGGAGAGGAGCTGGAGTGATAGTATAGTGTGTAGAGCATTTGTCTTAACGTGGCCAAACCTAGTTGGATCCCTGGCATCTTATATGGTTCTCTGAGCACTGCCAGGAGTAATTCCTGAGTGCAGGGACAGGAGTGACCTCTGAGTACCACTGAGTGTGCCGCCCCCCCCAAAAAAAAAACAAAACAAGGAGAGGTTTGACCTAGTGGTTGGGTGAATATATTTGAGACTAACTTAAAGGTCACAGTGATTTGGGAAGAATTATTTTGTTTGTTTTTGGGTAGGTGTTAATTTTTATTTTTAAAATAAAAGCATTCTGATTCACATATAAAAATAAGTGGAATTAGGTTAACAGTTATTGAAATTAATATAACTCCTTGAAGAAACTATATTAATGAAGAGTGCAATGACTGTAATTTTAATTATAAAGTATAAAAGCACTCAAAACACAGTCAATTTTTTCCCCTTAGTTTTTTATTATCACTCCAGCCCAGTTTAGCTGGAGCAATAGCACAGCGGGTAGGACATTTGCCTTGCATATGGCCAACCTGGGTTCAATTCCGCTCTTCCGTCCCTCTTGAAGAGCCCGGAAAGCTACCAAGAGTATCCCGCCTGCACGTCAGAGCCTGGCAAGCTACCGGTGGCGTATTCAATATACCAAAAACAGTAACAAGTCTCACAATGGAGACGTTACTGGTGACTGCTCGAGCAAATCGATGAACAATGGGATAACAATGCTACAGTGCTACAGTGCTACCGATCTCACTGATGTGAGATGATATCTCATTGTTGTTTTGATTTGCATTTTCCTGACAAATCATGCTGAGCACTTGTCATATACCACTTGGACATCTCCATATCTTTTTTGAGAAAGTTTCCATTCATCTCTTCCCCTTTTTTGTTAATAGGGTTGGTGGTTTTTTTCTTGTAACATCTACCAGTGCTTTACACAATTTGTATGCTAACACTTTATCAGATGAGTGGTGTACAAATATTCTTTCTCGGTCTGTGGGATGCTTTTGTATTCTGGGTATCATTTCTTTTGAAGTGCAGAAGCTTTTATGTTGGATGTAGCTCTATTTGTTTACTTCCGTTGCTGTTTACTTGGCTAATAGCATTGAATCATTGAGGATCCCTCTTGCTTTAATGTCAAAGAAAGTTCCACCTATGTTTCAATGTGATTTGTGAATTTAGGTCTAATTCACATTGAAGTTTTTTGTAAATTTTGGTTTGACTGTGCATGGTGTTGGAAACAGGCCTGAATTTATTTTTACACATGTAACTAATCAGTTATTTCAATTCCATTTGTTGAGGCGGATTTTTATTGCTTCACTTCATACATTTTTCTCCTTTATTAAAGATTAATGGTCTATATATCTAAGGACATGTCTCTGTGCTCTCCATAAAATTCCATTTGTTTGAGGGTCTGTTCTAATTCCAGTACCATGCTGTTTTGATAACTACAGCTTTATAGTATAGATTGAAATTTGGGAAAAACATGTATTCATGACTTTTAGTTTCAAGGAAATGTTCATTAATTTTAAAATGATTATATATTTGTATATATAATATATAATACATAAACAATGTAATTCATGACATATATTAAATTATATATAATGCTAAAACATTTTTATATCTTATATGTGGTATGTGGCAGAGTTTATCCAAAATGCCTGATATTTGTATGTGATCAATTTTGTTAGATTTTATATTAAAATAGCAAAATATTTTTTAAACTATTCAATAAACTTAATTCTTTAATTTTTCCCTTTCTGACTTGATGAACATTGTTAATATATTCCTATTCCTTGGCAGTCGGAGAGAAAATTGTACTTACAAAGAAGTCAGAATAAATACAAAATACAAGAAAATAAAACAAGATCAGTAAAACAATATATGTTATTATATCATACCAGGAAATTTAACATATCCAATATTGTTAGTGTAAAAGGAAGAAGTTTACAGGAACATATGACTAATTTGCATATATCTTTCAAACATGAACGTAATATTGATAATTTATTAAAATAAATTAAACAATTTTTAGTGCCCATTAAGTATATCTTTGGCTGCTTTACTGCATTTTGGCTGTTCTGAAGATATGACAAATTCATCACTGCACTAGTGCTACAAAGACTGTATGAGCAATAAATCATAATTTCTAAGAATAGAGCACATGATGACACCCACTGAACTCTAGGTTCAGTTCCCAAAACTGTGTAAGTTATTTTTATACCACATCCCTGAAAGCACTGGTTGATTACAGACTTTTTGAGACGATCCATTCTATTGACATGAGATGATATTCACTGTCACCTTGACTTGTATTTCCCTAATAACTATGATGCTGAATGTTTTTCCATATGTCAGCTGAAAACTGTATGCTTTCTTTTGGGAAAGGTATATTTACTTGTCACAATTTTTGTTTTCTTGGGAATTCTGTTGTTGTCATTGACAATCCGTGGACAAACTGATATCCTATAGAGTTCTGCCTACGTTTCCTTGTATTTCTTTATGGATTTGGATTGAATATCAAGGACTTTAAACCATCTGGGTTATTTTCTGTTTGTTTTTTGGGCCATACTTGGAAATGGTCAGGGTTATCTCTGGGTCTGCACATATGAATTACTTCTATTACTATGAGTTTTAGACTGGAGTGATAGCACAACAGGTAGGGTGTTTGCCTTGCACACAGCCGACCAGGGTTCGATTCCTCTTTCCCTCTTGGAGAGGCTGGCAAGCTACTGAGAGTATCCTGCCCACAAGGCAGAGCCTGGCAAGCTACCCAATGGCATATTTGATATGCCAAAAACATTAACAACAAAGTCTCACAATGAGATGTTACTGGTGCCTGCTTGAGCAAATCAATGAACAACGAGCTGATAGTGCTCCGACAGTGCAGTGCTACTGTGAATTATTATTATGAATTACTTCTAAAAATCTAAATTATTTTAAAATAATCTAATATATGATTCGAGGAAAAGTCATCCTAATTATATATCCTTGGGCTTGACTATTTTGTTTATTTATGTGTGAAAATCAGCCCAAAATATCGTTATCACCTTACCTCATGGATCACTGCACATCTTCAGACACATGCTGTGTAAAAAACACAAAAAAGAAAAGAAAGGGGTGCCACATCCATCGCCAGGGAGGTTGAATGGCGATGATGAGGCAGGTGAAGGAAGGAACAAGGCCAAGATGGTTGGTCTCACCGCAGTTTATTCCAAACGTCTTTCTCCATTCTCCTCTGATTCTCCTCCTGCTTCTTCCTCCCCCATCCTACTTCATTCTCTCTCTCTGCTTCCACTGGAACTCACCCCCAGCCCCCTCAAACAGCTACCTTAAATCCCCCACATCCTTTCTAGATGAGGCAGGCCAGGCTTACACAATAGGTGTGGTTACAATCCATAGGGGGTAAAGTTCTATCCCTTAGGAGATTCTTTCACTAGGACAGAATCTCTCTCAGCAGGACATCTGCCCAAATCCCATGGGTGTGTTTCTCCTCTCTTTGTCCGACTAACATATAAGCATTCATATTATAAATCATTTTGTATGGACATAGCAAGAGACACATTAAGCTTATAGAATTGCTCTTCTGGGTCACCTTGATCTCAGACTACAGCATTCAGGCCAGATTAGTCTTTCCTAGCCCTAGCAGGGCCCTAGTCTCATCATTGCTTTTGGATCATGACATGCCCATGACCAAGCTCTTAACATATAGTTAAGCTTTCGGCACTTTGACCAGGCCCATCTCGATGCCAGGGTAGCACACAACTCACCACTTGCCCTGGGTCCATCCCGTCCCCCATTGGGACCCTGCTTTTGAGGGTGCTAGGAAGTAAGGCCAGCTGAGGCTTAAGTCAAGAAAGCAGATGCCTGGGAATGAATAATATTTGAAGCCAATTAAATCCCATGTTACCAAAGCATATTAATAAATGTCTTTCTTTGTCCATACAAAAAGGATATTTTTTTAAGGTAAACTATTCAAAAGACATAAGAGAGGAGAAAGACAATATTAACTTACAATACAAGATCCCTGTCCTAGCAAGGTCTCACCTTACAAATTAGAGTTTGATTAGAGGAAGAGCAGATAAACTGGTAGAAGTGGTTACAGATAAACAAAGGAATGGGAGTGACTTGGGAGCACTTTGATGGGCGTGACTGATATACCTAAGCTCCTAGTGGCAAGGAGAGCAGGACAAACCAATGATATCCAACATCATGCTTCATCTTTTTCTTAAAAAATACAATAAATTATTGATAACTGGAAAAAATAACCATATCCATAGGGATAAATTAAAAAAAGACATCAGCACTTTGCATGTGTAGAAAGCCACAGTTATTTAAACAACTGTATGTTGCAACCTGTATATTTCACTCTCCTCAAATTTAAATTGATATCAGCAAAATCAGAATTAATTGCATATAAACTACTTTCTTGTCAACATAATTATATTTTACTAACATGAAAAGTAACCATTTATTGCATTAAATAAAACCTATAAATTAAAAAAGCTCTTTGCTTCAGTTTTCCTTTTGTAAGAGTCATTATAAGAAGAAGAAATAAAAGGTTTTACCCCAGGAGGCATATTTAACTCTGTGCCTACAGGTAATTCGTTGGAAATACTGGAATATTTATGGAGGGAAAAAGATGATGAGCATTTGGTAATACAAAAACTCATAATGTGGTGTTTCACAATTCAAAGGCTCGTCTAGCATTAGGATAAGCATTTTACATTCGATAGAGTTCATACTCAAAGTTAATAATAACCCTGAAAACTTGTTCTTATTTATTGCTGCTGCGTTAAGAACAGAGTATTAGAGTAGAAAATGATGACATCAGGGTCACAGCAGGCAGCTTAGGCACATTTAAAGTAAAACCTATTCGCTACTCAATGAACTGTGCAATTTAAAATTTTTATATCTAAAATATTTAAATGATGTAGATTTTAAACTGCTATCTCTAGAAAGTAATTTCTCAAAAACATTATTCTTTCATCTGTAAGAATTATGACATATAGGAATGCCATATTAATTTTTATAATGTGTGTAATTTATTTTGCTAAGGTATGTGTTTTTACAGGAAACCATGGAGGAATAAGAAGAAGAAATGGATAAATGGATACACTTTTGTTTCTTTTATTTTTTCCTGCCAATAGCAGGATATATAGAAAAATTCCTTTTGGTTGTTCAAAGTAATCTACTTTAGGTAGTGTCACTTCCTTAGCTGTGGTCTGGGGGCTCTAAAGTTCCAGCTTGGTTATTCTCAGCTATCCAGGTTGGTGGTTTAATGCGGATGCCTGAGCATGTGGTGGAATTTAGATCCCACCGTGCTCAGGACTACCTATTCTGATGGGTGCTTGAGTGCCTCTGGGGATGAATTTAGGGATGCTCAGAGAGCCTGTGATGCCAGGCATTGAACTGGTGTTGGCCACAAGTATGTGCCTTAATTTCTGTACTGTCTTCATGGTTGGGGTGTGTGCACGTGCGGATGAAAACTGGTAAAAGAAGTCAGTCCCAATCTCCACCTGAATTCAGGCTAATGCTGTGCATTAAAGCAAAGCAAAGGATATGGGGACAATATAGGTAAAATAATTTTTCAGGGAGAAGGGTTAAGGACTCATGAGGAATGAGAGAGAAGAGGGAGAGAGTAGAGAGAGAGAGGGAGAGAGAGGAAAGTAAGAGAGGGGAAAGAAAAGGGGGAAGAGAGAAAGAAGAAAGAAAGGAGGGCAGAGAAAGAGGGAAGGAGAGAGAGAAAGAGAGAGGAAAGTAAGAGAGGGGAGAGAAAAGGGGGAGGAGAGAAAGAAGAAAGGAGGGCAGAGAAAGAGGGAAGGAGAGAGAGAAAGAGAAAAAGAGAGAAAGAAACTCTAAAGTCAAGGAAATGTGTGCTCTGGAGGAATTCTGCATGAGGATTGAGAGAGAATAGGGAGAGAGAGAGAGACAGAGAGAGGAAGGTAAGAGAGGGGAGGGAAGAGGGGCAAGAGAGAGGGGGAAGGGAAGGAGGAGGAGGAGAGAGAGGGAAGGACAGAGAAAGAGAGAAAGAGAGAGGAAGGTAATAGGGAAAAGAGGAGGTAAGAGGGAAAAGAGAGAGAGGGAAGGAAAGGAGGGGAGAGAGAGGGAAGGATAAAGAGAGAGAAAGAGAGAGACAGAGAGACAGAATAAAATCAAGGAAATATGTGCCCCCTGGAGGAGAGGAGGGTCTTGAGAATTCTGAAAGGGAGTTCAGTGGAGAAGAGTCCAATGTGCCTGTTGTTGGGATGCAGGCAACGACAGGATAGTTTTTGTCAACCTGTTTTGGCAAGTGAGTTTATAGGTTTTGTGTAGTGTGTGTTTTTGTTGTTGTTGTTGTTGTTGTTGTTGTTAAACTCTATAAGCTCTGGCTAAGTGTCATTGCTGGGAGGTGTAAAGAAGGAGGACTTGTAGTCTCAGGGTTTCTTTGTTTGTATTAGTCCTGTGGTTTCTGCCCATCAGTGATCTCCAGGCAAGGTCTTAAGCTGGCAGCTGAGATTCTTTCTCAAAAGGTATCTTTCCTTTGTAAATGTATTGTGGTGGTTTTATACAATTTTTGTTTCTGCAGAAACTTACTGCCAAGGGACTCTCTTATTTGAAAATCTCAGTTATTTTTTCCACATTAAAAATGTATTATTAATGTGAAAGAAAAGATTATTGGAGGAAAAGACTATTAATTAGCTAGTAAAAGCATAGGTGTCTAAGTAGAAGAAATCTTAATTTTATTTCTCCTGTTGCTTTATAAAGTTTTAAAATGTAACAATTATTAAAGAAAAATAATTAAAAATAACTACCTAGCTACTTTTATTTTCTATTCATTATTATTATTATTATTTTGTCAAAACTATGTTGAGATATAAAGAAAGTTGAAGGTCTTTTCTCACTTTAAGGTATACTGTAAACCTCTAGTAATCAAAGCTGTCTTGTATTCAGATGAAGAGAGACATTCAGAATAATGGAACAGATCTGAGAACCTAGAGATAAACATTTAGATTTATGGTTAGCTAATCTATGATCAAGTAGCAAGTGCTTGATGTGGAACAAAGGAAGTTTCTTCAACAAGTAGTGTAGGTAAAATTGTATAACCACATACGAAAAAATTCAAACTGGAGCCATATCTCATGCCATTCTCAGATACTCATTCAAAATGTATTGACGATCTTTAGAGAACACCAGAAACAATAAAATACGGATAATTAGAATGTATACACTCATCAAATGCAAGGCAAGCATAGATGGAACATATAAGAATCTGAACCTAGGAGGTATTTTCAATTATTTTATTCCACCGACAGTGCTAATAAAAGAGACTACATTAAATATTTTTTTACATAGCAAAGAAATCTTAAATAGATAGAAACCCTAATGAATGGAAGAAAATATTTCCATGCATGATCTTAAATAAAAGGCTACTATTGCTAGATGTTTTGTTTGTTTGGGGGCATCGCCTGGCTGTGCTCAGGTTTATTCATGGTTATTTACTCTGGGGTCACTCCTTCCATGCTTTGCGGGGCCATGTGTGGGCCTGGTATAGAATCTAGGTTGGTCACATGCAAAGCAAGCACCTTACTCACCATACTATCTCTTTGGTTCCCATCTGGCATTTTAAAATGTCAAACAGTATTCTAGAAACTGACTCAAAAAAGATATATGTCTCTCTGTATTCTGTTTAAAGTATTTCCAACATAATTGATTGACCTGTAGATGTGTTTATAATGCTGTGATTGATTGAAATGCATTTAAAATTTTTTATGATAGAAAATTCTCAGTAGGCAGAGAGAACATAGACATGTACATTATATATCTATATATAAACATATAGATTATATATAATATATGGTAATTTACTGAACACTAAAAGAATAGAAACTAACATATACCAGATTCTCAAACAGAAGTCCTATGAAATGTATCAAATCCAAAGAACTTAAAAAGAAGCTCATCCTTGAAATACCTTTCCTTTGAAACACAACCACATAGTATTAATCAAAAATAAATTTGCTAGTGTGTATTATTTTTATATTACTTATGAAAACTTTTTAGGGACAAGAAATCGGTTATAAATTAACAAGGGACCAAAAAAATAGCAGTGTGTAAGGTGCTTGCCTTGTACCTGAAAGATCATGTTACATCTGTAACATCATATATGATCTTTTGAGCACCACCAGGAATGATCCCTGACCAGATCCAGGATTAAACCCAGAGAACCACGGAGTGTAGTGCAAAAGACAAAATACAAACCATCAAATTAACTGAGCAGAAATTCTCTTCTTCAATTATTAAAATTCTTTGATTCTTTTTTTCTATGTATACCAGTTTTTGCTTTAATTTCTCATAATTTTATAGTCAACATTGCCTCCAACCTTCAAAGCATATTATATTTCTAGTTTGTGTAAGTTCTATTTCACCATACTCTTTCCTCTATGTATTAGTTTTTATAGTGTTGAAAATTTTCAGAATCACTTGCACATATGTTGTATGTCTCTTTTGTGTGTGTGTATGTGTGCGAGCGCATGTGCAGCCGTGTTACCAGAATGAATTCAAGAAATTACCATGAATTTAATCCCTAAACATATCATCATCATCATAATCATAATCATTATCATCATCATCATCATTCCGTTGATTGTCGATTTTTTCAAGTGGTATGAGTAACGTCTCCATTTGTCCTAGCCCTGAGATTTTAGAAGTCTCTCTTTACTTGTCCTTTACAATGGTGCCACATTGGAGGCTCTTTCAGGGTCAAGGGAATGAGACCCATCATTGTTACTGGTCTTGACATATGAATATGCCACAGGGAGCTTGCCAGGCTTTCATGTGTGGGCAGGAAACTCTTGGTAGCTTGCCAGTTCTCTGAGAGGGAGAACTAGGCTATAAGATGTCTCTTCAAGGAGCTTGGTCTCTGGATGTTGGCTGTTGATGAGATTACACAGCACCAGGGCAGTTTCTGGGTGTGACCGCCTAGCTACTGGAAAAAGGGGGATCTGGTCGAAAGAGGCCTAGTCCTGATCCCAGTCCCTAAACATACACTTCCTTTTAAATTGAATATTTTTTCCTTCCATCCTCAATGCTAAATCTAATTTTCCATCAGTGTTTTTCTTCACTAATATTACATTTTTGCTTCATATATTCCTACAAATAACCACCCCGAGGACTACAAAGATAGTAAAGTGGGTAAGGCACTCACCTTGAAAGGAATCCTACTCAAGTTGCATTCCTATCGCTACCTATGTTCCCCAAGTTCCACCAAAAGTGATCCCTGAGTACAGAGATAGGAGTAAATACTGAGCATAGCCAGGTCTGACCCAAACATGCACCAAAAAAGTCACCCCATTTTGTATTGATTGCGATTTTCTTTAATTTCACCTATTTAATTGCCTCTATTTTGTAGATATTATCCAGAATCTTATTATAAAAATTTATTTTATACTTTGTACATCATAATGAAAATATTTGTATGAAGTTGCCTAATCAAAAAGTTCATAAATAAATGCCATTTTTCATATTTCTATACAATAAAGAATCATTTTTGTTTTCTATCAAAGACAATAAGGTTGCACATAAAATAGTGAAGATAAGGCTTAGTCCTGATACATGAAGGTTACTTATTTACTTCCATGCTCAGATTTATATTAAATGATGAGGAAAAAAAGTTCACGTATAAACACTTTTTATAAACACTTAAATGATTTTATTCCTTAGGAATAAAGAAGTAATTTTATATTTACATTAAAATTTTTAGGTAAAGAGTTACAAATTTGGCATGTTTATTATAAGTACTAAGGCATCCTTGAAGCGAGGAAATGTAGATTCCTCAAAAATAACTATAGATTTCGGGGATTGGAGAGATAGCACAGCAGGTAGGGAGTTTGCCTTGCACGCAGCCGACCCGGGTTCGATTCCAGCATCATCTATGGTCCCCCGGCACTGCCAGGAATAATTCCTGAGTACATGAGCCAGGAGTAACCCCTGTCCATCGCTGGGTATGATCCAAAAAGCAAAAAAAAAAAAACAGATTTTAAAAATATGTAATAGTCTGCCTTTGACATGTTTTGGATGCAGCTCTCGCTGAATATGTTGGCATGATGTAGATAAGTTTATTAATAAACTTATGCTTCTCTTTTATGAGGGGAAGATAAAGATGTGTTTGTTCCTCGTATGCACAATATGTAATAAATATAACTGTAATTAATCTTAACTTATAGCAAAAAAATGAATCATTATTAAACTTATGTTACTTGTTCTAAATTTTGTACCTATTTTTATCTAAGTTTACTACCTTGAGACTGTTGTTATTGTTTAAATGTGTTTTCTTTTTCTTCTTTCTTTGTTTCATCCTTTCTTTATTTTTGCCTTACCTGGTGATGCCCAGTGCTTATTCCTGGCTCTGCCTTCAGGGATCACCACTGGGCTTGCTTGGGACCCTATGGTGTGCCTGGGATCAAATACTAGTAACTGTGTGCAAGACAAGTACCCTACCAACTACATTATCTCTCTGCCTGATTGTAAATTTTTTTTTAAAAAATAGCTGTCATTTTGTCATTAAATTGTCATTTTGGATTGTCATTTTAAGTTACTAAATCATACAAAGTTTTAGGAAAGAGAAATATAAACTTATCTTACATTATTCCTAATTCTTTTAAATTTAAATTTAATCCAGGAAGCATCTACTTCTAGAGCAATGTAAAATAAGTTCTATCTTAATTTAAGCTTAACCTTAAAAGGTTAATTAATTGCATAATTAAAATTATGCAATTAGACAATGGAAACTATAATTCCATAATGGGACCATTCATTTATTTGTATAATATTATGTTGTATTACTTTAGAGATCTTGGTGAGCTCAGATCTTGCTAGCATAGTACATCATGCTGTAAATGTATGGTAAGAATGTTTATAGTTTCATAAATTTAACATAAGTCTGTTTTGCAATGTAATGCTTAAAGATAATTTTTTCATAATTCATAGCATCAATTAATTCATACCCCTAGTTGTTTAGAGAAAAATAACTTTGAAAAACCATGAGTCTAAATTTTATTTTTATGAGAATATACTCAAAATTTAGGTGAAAGATGCAAGTGATATTAATCATTGCTATATGAATATTTATACAAATATAATCCTGGTATTATCAGAGTCAACAAATTATCAAATCACATGTCTGTGTCATATCCATCACTCAAATCCTGTGTAATATAAACTATTATGCCAAATCATAATTGCAAAATGCCAGATTCAGAATCATACAGTAAAGCTGATTTTATTAATTAGAAAACTAATCAATTCATAATTATGGTGTAAGTTGTATATTTTATCTATGATACATATATCTGTCATGCATAACTTGTCAACCACCTTGGATTTCGATGCCAAGTTAGTTGCTTAAGAATATAGACTCAAGGGGCTGGAGCAATAGCACAACTGGTAGGGTGTTTGCCTTGCACGCGGCCGACCCGGGTTTTATTCTCAGCATCCCATACGGTCTCCAGAGCACCCCGGGAGTAACTCCTGAGTGCATGAGCTAGGAGTAATCCCTGTGCATTGCCAGGTGTGACCCCTCCTCCAAAAAAAAGAATATAGACTCAAGTTTATAGGAATAAGGTAATAGATTCTAGATCCAAAATACACTCTGAAATCAAACTCACACTTTATGTTCTTGGTGTCTGGCTTTACTAGTTACAGCATTCCTCAGAAAAAAGTCAGTTTAAGAAAAAAAAATGGATCAAATTTATTCAGACATTTTAAACTCATTGTAAATAAGAAAAGTCAATTAACCATAGTATTCCTTTCACTCAACATTCTGCTAAATGTAAAATATGCTGTGTTAAACAAACCATTCATTTCTGACATATAACATAAACCCTAAATATTTATGAGGTGTTTTTAGAATAAATGACTTTCAGTTATTTAAAGTTTAAAATTTTTATTTATTAAAAAATAACTCGTACTTTTGAGAGAAAAATAATTTAGTACAACTAAACTATAGAGCAATTCAGATATTTGTAGGAAAAATAAAACATCAATTTAAAGATTACATATAGGTGGACAGTTGTGTTAAATTTTTATGTGTTAAACATAATTTTAAGTCAAAGCATTTAAATATATACTGGGTTATATAAGCTGAAATCTACATTACCGTTTTTTGTCAAATACTTGCTTGATGATTGATTTTTGGCTCATTATTAAAGCAAGGATAGATGGTCCTTACCTTATATTCTAGGTAAAGAATATGCATAAAAATATGGAACATGAATTAACATGTCTATCATCACTTAAAAGCTTTTATGTAACTTCATGTCATTCTAAATAAAATGAATACATTAGAGTTATTTAAATATGAATATTCTTTAAATATTAAGTCAAATAGAAAAAATAAGTAGAACAGAAATGTAAAGTGAATGCAAATGTAAATGTTACTTAGTTTAACTTGAGCCTATTTTTGTAATTATGGATTCTCTTTTATGGGAAATAAATTTGCTTTATAATTTTTCCAATAAAAATCACAGCTGTAGAAATCAATGAGAAATATAGCTAACAGCATGGAAGCACATATAGCATAAATAACCTTGAAGATCCAGTTCAGACATGTTAGAAGTATATTTAAATTTTATAAATAACTTAGTTATGGCTTCTTCTTTGTTTTTGTTCTTGGCAATATACCAGTGATGCTTTTAAAAATCATTCTCGGGCTGGAGCAATAGGACAGCAGGTAGTGCGTTTCCCTTGCACGCGGCTGACCTGGGTTCAATTCCCAGGATCCCATATGGTCCCCCAAGCACCACTGGGCGTAATTTCTGAGTGCAGAGCTGGGAGTAACCCCTGTAATTCACTGGGTGTGACCCAAAAAGCAAAAGTAAATGACTCTCTCTCTCTTTTTTTTTTGCTTTTATGGGTCACATCAGCGATGCACAGGGGTTACTCCTGGCTCATATATAATATATATTATACATTATAATATAATATATATACATATATAATACATATGAGGCCCTAAGTTTGATGCCCGTCACTCACTAAAAATATTTTGTCTACAGTCTTCATCCTATTCTCATATTCTCTTGAGTTTCAGTCATACAATGATTGAACACCCATTCTTCCACCAGTGAATATTTTCCACCACCAATGTCCCAAGTTCCCACCTACCATCCTATCCCTCCACTCCCACTATGGCAGACAATTTCCCCCATACTTTCACTCCACTTTTGGGCATTATGGTTTACAATACTGTTACTGAGAGGCTATCGTGTTTGATACTTTATCTACTTTCAGCACACATCTCCCATCCAGAACAATCTCTCCAACCTCATAGACTTAGTGATCCCTTCTCTATTCCAGCTGCCTTCTCCCCCAGCTCATGAGGAAGGCTTCCAACCATAGAACAATATTCCTGACCCTTACCCTTGTGTCTACTGTCCTTGGATATCAGTCTCATATTATGTTATTTTATATTCCACAAATGAGTGCAGTCATTCTATGTATGTCCATCTCTTTCTGACTCATTTCACTTAGCATGATACTCTCCATGACCATCCACTTATAAG
Organism: Sorex araneus; assembly: GCF_027595985.1. Taxonomy (NCBI): domain Eukaryota; kingdom Metazoa; phylum Chordata; class Mammalia; order Eulipotyphla; family Soricidae; genus Sorex; species Sorex araneus. Next base: position 170,558,333 of record NC_073303.1, on the reverse strand, counting down.
CAAATTTCATGACTTCATCTTTCCTAACAGCTGCCTAGTATTCCATTGAGTAAATGTACCAAAGTTTCTTTAACTGGTCATCTGTTCTCAGGCACTTGGGTTTTTTCCAGATTCTAGCTATTGTGAACAGTGCTGCAATGAACATACAGGTGCGAATGTCATTTCTTCTGTGCTTTTTTGCACCCTCGGAAGAAATACAACACCTTTTTACAATACAATTAATCTTCTATTTTAAGAAATGATAATGTAATTCCCTTATATTTACTATAAGAAGATAACATTAAACTAAGATACAAAAGGAATTTTACTATTTTATTAGAAGCATTATATTTAGAATATGCCTTATTGGATATTCCCCTATATTTAATATTCAAGACAGCAAGACTTTTCTTTTAACAGAGATTGGGTAAAAATATTCCATTTAGAATGAAATTATCTGCATATTATATTTATTAATCTAGCAAAGCAATTATCATAAAAAATTACACTTGGATTAACTCTTATCTGTTGGGGTTAAATTAGGATATTGGCATAAGGAATAATGAATATAGCGAAGAGGTGGGTTGTTTTTATTTGCCAAACAATAAAGTTATCATGGAAATAAAAGACAGATTTGACAAAAATCAGAAAGGAAAGTAAAAAAAAAGTCACATGGATGTTTACTTGGTATTAGACTATTTATAAGTATAATTTGTACAAAATAGAAGGAAATAATGACAATGAAGAAAGCTCTAGAGGGAAGATTAGATAGGAGAGAGTATTTAGTTGTAACCTTAAGCTACCAATATATATCCTATAATAAATCCAAATGGTTGGTGAATATTAGTTTCCTTTTATTGGCTATGATAAAACGTACCTTTGCAAAGATAAGTAGTTGCATTCACAAGTCTGGTCAATTAATATAATTTTCATAGGTATTAGTCATCAATGACAAGGCATAGAATCAATTCACTTAGAATCTTTTCCAGAAACCCTGTGGTTTTAAAGTTTGCTATTTAAGTCTTACAGTTACCAACTAAATTGGAAAGAATCTTCCGTGAAACATAGAATTCCATGTCCTCTCCAAGTGCATTTATTCTTATTCCTGTCATTCTGATGTTGCAGCAGAAATATGCTCTTGGGGTAGAATATACCCCAAGGATGTACTCTGAAAATAAATGAGTTTATTGAAGGAGAATGAGACTTGCTAAGAAATAGTGAGAGGTCATCTGGAGAGAATGGTGTGCCCCAATATATGTTAAGATGCAAGTTTCATTTCTTTCTGTAATAAAAGGGTGGAACATTTGATTCCATGGATGGTCTTTTACTGGGAAGTGCAATCCCTGTATCGAGAAGTGGGTTCCTATTCTACCCTCTTTATTGCGAACTTGGGAATGGTCATGGTTTTTCAGGTGGTGCATGTGAGGGGAGAATTCTTAGGCTGAAAAATAAGGGGATTAGGGTAAAACATGCATGCGGCCAACCCAGGTTCAATTCCTCCACCCCTCTCAGAGAGCCCTGCAAGCTACCAAGAGTATCTCTCCCGCATGGCAGATCCGGGCAATCTACCTGTCGTGTATTCGATATACCAAAAGCAGTAACAAGTCTCATAACAGAGACGTAACTGGTGCCCACTCAAGCAAATCGATGAGTAACGGGATGACAGTGACAGTGATAGGGCATATCATCTTACTCATTGTCACTGTCACCCCATTGCTCATCAATTTGCTTGAGCGAGCACCATTGTGAGCAATGGTGATGTCTCAATTGTGAGGCTTATTGTTACTTGTGGTGTATTTGATATGCCAAAAGCATATACCAAAAACAAAAGGTAGCTTGCCAGGCTCTGCCACGCAGGCAAGATACTCTCAATAGCTTGCCGGGCTCTCTGAGAGGGGTAGAGGAATTGAACCCGGGTTGGCCGTGTGCAAGGCAAACGCCCTACTCATTGTGCTATCTCTCCAGCCCATCATCTTATTGTAAGTCAATAATTTTACTGTGGAGAAGAGAGTTGGGTCTGTGAGCTGCATAGAGGAGATAGGAGGTGTGGTTAGGTTCAGCAGAATCTTGTGGGTTTTTTGTTGTTGTTGTTGTTGTTGTTGTTGGAAGTAGGAAAGGCATTTTGGTTCCTCTATGGCTAGACACTTGTTGACATAAGCCTAAAAGGCTTGTGTGGATAGGCTCCTCCTCCTTCCCCTCCTTCTCTCCCTCCTCAATCTCCTCCTCTATCTATTCCTCTTCCCAATCCCCCTCCCCCTCTTCCCCACAGATGCCCTTTTTCGCTCCGTCCCTGACTCAAGTATTACATCTCTCCAAACATGTCTGGTATAAGTACAAAAATACTCTCTATAAAGATAAATGCCAACACTTACTCAATTTTTCGTTTAGTTTTTCACCCAGCATCGCACATTATTCCCTGAGTAATTTTATTGAGGTTATCTAGGAAGGAACATTGTCACATGTTAAAAATAGAACTTTGCCACAGAAGCCAGCACAGGTGTTAAGTTGCCAATTAAAGTGAAGTAAACTGTCAAATAAAAAAAAAATCTTAATTATACTTTCTTCATTTTGACTTTATGTCTTTTCATTTTACCAGAGTCCCAACAAAGTTAATTTGGGCATGCTGTTCTAAGTGATTCAGCTTCCAGAGGTCCCGGAGAAATCAGCATCGCTCACCTGTCCTCTGAATGTGGCCATAGCTGGGCTTGTGTGCTGAGTTGCCGCTGTGAGGAAATTAAACATCTAGATTTCTTGTCAACTCTCGGATTTGTACTTTCTGGCAGGAATAAAGGAAATATCTCCTGAGTATATCCCTGTGCGAGACAAGATTTCTCTTAACTGATAGATTTTACAAGTTCTATTTTTTATGGAAACTGCCATTTAAATGCTTATGGCAATTCTCATTTCAGAGAGCAATAAATTCTCACATCTTACAATACAACAGTAAGATGAAATGTTTTCTTTTTCCTTTGAAAAACCACAAGTTGGGGGATTTGTTGTTTTGGGTATTTGTTTGTTTTCATTTTAAATAGAAGTATTTAACATTTGTTCATTACATTGTAGGGTCAACTTTGGGGGGGTTACAAAATTGGTAGACATGGGATAATTAGAGATTTTCTAAATTCAAGAAAACATCTACTCAATCATGTCATGTTCATCTTGCAACAATTTTAAAAGTGAAGAGGTAACACATAGCTAGTAATTTACATAATTCCCTGCTTCTATATTTTGTTTGTTTAATTTCTCAACTATGACTGAAATCATATCACTGAGTTTGTTGGGGTTGAAAATTCATCCTTCTTCCCTATTTTTTTTTTAGCCTAGAATACACATTTGTTTTCTCTGATAATGGGAGTCCCTTTGAAACTTATATATTTTTATCATTTTTAATACTCTCATAAACAAATATAATCTTGTTTGTGAAGTTGAGTATAATACATAAACACTAATGGTGATGAGAAGATAAGTCAGTGGTCAGAGGTATATTCCTTGCATGTAAATAGTTCAACTCGGATCCCTGGTATCCCCATGTTCCCCAGAGCACTGCGCAGAGTGAGGCCACATAAACCCTCTAGTCTGATTGGTGGGACTTCTCAGAAATGCCCCTTGGCCTCCTCAGTACTTGCTTGGGAGACGTACTGCATTGCACTGTAGCACTGTTGTCCCATCGTTCATCGATTTGCTCGAGCTGGCGCCAGTGACTTCTCCATTGTGAGGCTTGTTACTGTTTTTGGCATATTGAATATTCCACGGGTACCCAGGCTTTGCTGTGCGGGTGGAATACTCTTAGTAGCTAGCCAGGCTCTCCGAGAGGGACAGAGGAATTGAAACAGGGTCAGCCACATCAAGGCAATGCCCTACCTGCTGTGCTATCGCTCCAATCCACAGAGACTTACAAAAAATAATATATATGAAATGAAATAAAATGGAGAATGGAAGATAAAACAATTAAAACAACAAAAAGCAAGGGCTAGAAGACAGCATGGGATTGAAGCACTTACCTAGTATTTGCAAAGTATGAGATCATTTCCAGGCAGGCATGGAATGACCCCTCTGGCCCCGGCACTGCTGCCCTCAGGCTATCCTCCCAAGAATCCTCCAAGGCCCTCTCCTGATGGCTCTGTTCCATCTGTGATGATAGCTTATTGACTTTAATAGGAACGTGTATATAGGTTAGTGGTAAATGTTCTACCTGGGGTATTCTTAATTCTCCATTTTATAACCTTGAGTGGTGTTTTAAGTAGCTAAAAAGTGTCCTGTTTGGGGGAACAGAGAGGAAGTACTTAGGATTCATAGACTTGCCTTTCACGTGTCTGATCACAATGTGATCCCAAGCACAGCATATGGCGCCCTGAGCTCTGCCAGGAATTATCCCGGAGCCAGAACCAGGAAGAAGCACTACGCACAGCTGATGTGGCTCAAAAATAAATACATACAAAAACAATGTCCCGTTATCAAGGGCATTTTCAAAGACGGTTTATAGTTTATAGTCAGTCCATCTACACATCACAGAATCTCCAAATCACAGGAACATCCTTTGAATAGGGTGCATGCTCTGATTTGTACAAGGCTAGGTCCACATTTGATTTCTGTCCAATTGATCCAGGTGGGCCAAAATTCTAGCTTGTGTGTAAGAATTCAGACTAGCTTTGTGAAATGGGTGGACTTAGTTTTAAGTTGAAAGAAAAAATTAACTCCCAGTTCTTTACTGTTTTATTTATTTAAGTTAACTTCTCTTTTGTTTTCTCTTATTGTCTCCTAAGCAAGGTTTCCTTCAGAAGGTCAGGAGACACAACAGGTGACACTCCATCAATCAGGCTGGTGGTTTGGTGGCAAGGTCCAAGCACACAGTGTACTTAGACCCTGCAGGTTTTGATACCACCAGGGCCATATAACATTGCTCAGGTGCTGTAGGGCTTCACTTGGTGATGCTTTGGACGCCATTTTATACCAGCAATTGTACCGAGAATGTTTGGTAAGGACCCTAAGCACTGTAGTATTTCCTGGCCCACATATTTTAAGTGTCAAGGGAAAAAAAATAAAATTTTGTATTTTTTGAAATATAGTCAAATATATTTATTTTTAGTGTGATGCTCATTCCTTCCTTACATGCCATTTTGTTATTCAGCATAAATTTATATAGATATTTTATTATCTAACAGATGAATTGAGAGATATAAAATATGCCTGCAAACTCCTAAAACATTGAAACTTTTATTTCATTTTTAAAAAGCTATTTCAGAAAGGATAGTTCTTAGTATAGACTATTCACTCCATAATTGCACTATTTCAGACATAGAGTTGATCTCTGGGTTGACCTTGAGGTTTATGTACTTAAAAGGTAAGAAACTAAAAACAAGCTTTAGACATGGCTGTACTACATAGAAAAGAAATTGAGGTGACACATTAAGCCATCATTCCCTTTGAGGGCTGTATTGACATACTGCATTATTTTAATCTTAATTAAAAATAATTGTGCTGTGTGTGTGCTTTCTTAGCCTTTAATTAACATAAGCTCTTCAAAACCAAAGTGGCAGCATAATAATGCATTCATAATTTATAGTATAAATGGTAGCCCTAGGGAAAATGCATTGCTATAATTCCCTTGTAGGTCTCTGCTGATGTCACGATGCTGATGAGAACGCCAATCAAATAGAGGATGAACAGGGAGAAAGAAAGCTTTAGACATGATTTATAGTTTTATAAAGTATTCTGCTTTCTTGTTTTACCATTATGCATACCAATTAGTAGTTGGTAATGAATGTTTCCTAAATTTTATGCGTATGCATAAAATTGGTATGTGTGTGTGTGTGTGTGTGTGTGTGATGTGTGTGTGTTAAGAAGTGGCACATTTTCCAGACAGATAAGTCTGCAGATGACAGTCAAGTGTGTTTAAGCACTGTGGGTTTTCATTATAAATCCAGCTAAGTAGACTGCATGTAGTCGAAGAGAAATGGATGAAGGCTGTACTAAAATAGACAATGACAGCCTTTTCAGAGTTATCACTAATGTTAATTTTCTTCTCTTCCATGAATATCGTAATTCACTCTCTGTTTGATGATCTGCATTTTTGTTAAGGATCAGTGGGGCAGATAATTTAAAATAACAGACAACTCCCTAACTCATTTATACATGACCTTGGAAAGATTGATAAAACATGGGTAGAGGATAGATTCACATCCTTGATTATTTTTTTCATTTAGCAAAAAGTGCAATGTGAGTCGGCCCAAAGGAAATTCAAGGTAAATTGGCAAAGACTTAAAATTATCTCTTCAAATTATGCATACATGAATTGACCTCAGGTCATTCTGCTTTTCTATGAATATAGTGCCTGCTTGTTCTTTATTATTCTGCTGATTAATCCTATCCTGAGACCAAATAGGTGATTATAGACCAGAAACTTCTGGGTTATCTTTAAATAACATAGTTTATGTTAGTCCCAACATCCACTAGAAATATGTTCTTTAGAATATGATGTACAGAGTTTTCAGAATAAACTTTAGAATTTCTCTCTATCCCCTAATTAAACAAAAATCTCTGACAGAGTTCTCTAAGAAGTCACTGGGAGTGGACTTTCACTGATTAGTGCAATTTTAAAGATGCTTTTTCAAACTATTCTAAATTAGTTTATGTTTTAGAAAACAGATATGATTTTTTCTTTTTTTGTTAGAATTTTAGTAAAATGCTGACTCATCCTTATTTAAGAATAAAATACTAATTTAAGAGGTATTTCCATTAATTGTTCTGTGGAAATAAGAGATTGTTGACTTTGTTTCTGTATTTCATTTCAACTACCCTTATTTTAACGTATCATGTTTTCTAGGGAGGTAGGAATGTTTTCTTTGTGGTGTGTCTGTAGAAAAATATGTATATACATTATATAAAAATATGAATATAGACTATAGAAAACTTTGAAAATGCATTTTATTTTTGAAAACATAAATACATGAAACATCTGACACTATTATTATTCAATACAATCTCTTCATTAATCCGCAAATTGATTTTAAGATACAATTCTTTTAGAGTCAATTTGGCATCAGTGGAGTTCATTCTGCCAATTATGTTTGTTGAATAGTAACCAGTCACTGCAAATTATTTCATTATTACTAATGCAATTAGTAGGACAATAATAATTGTTGTTCTTATAAAGTTTGTAAATTGAGAAAGTTCTCATTTCTAATCTACCCTCTGAAATGTGTTTGCACTTTACGAATCAAAACTAAATACATTTTATTAAAATGTACAATATTTTTGATTGCATAATTTGGAAGTAACATTTTAAAATTTAATATCATTATCACATAACAAAAAGACAAGAAAATTGAGAGATGGTATTCATAAGTCATCTTCGTCATGGGAAGAACAACTGTGAACCATTTAATACAGGTCATTTAACTTTCCTTCTACTAGTTGATAAATCTTCCTCTATTCGCAAAATTGAAATTGCCCATTCTTCACTGGAATTTCAGTACTTAGAGTACTACAGAGTTCTGACTTTTAGAGGCTTCTGGACATGTGTGTGCTCTGGTTATGTACCATTAAGATCAAAGTGGAATGCACTGTCCTAGAATATGTAAAGAATACTTCAGTCTCTTATATTTTTTCTTTTTCTTGAATATAAACATACCAAGCATTTTGACATTCTTCTTCTCTACCTTTAAATACAAAGACTTAGTTCTTTGATACAGCCAACGATTTAAGGCATTCAGTATACTTCCTTATACTTTCAATGATATTTAAATCCTACAATAGCCACATACTATAAGTAATACTTTTTTTTGAAGATACTGGACTGAACTCACTTTCAGATTGACCTTCACTCATTTATTATAGAAATTTCCAACAAAATATAATGATAGAAAAGCAACCATTTGGTCTAAGACTAAGTATATTACGATTGCAGACTCCTTGGTGGAAGGTCTGCACTGGTGAAGGGATGGGGGTTTGATCATTATATGACTGAGACATAAACCTGAAAGCTTTGTGGCTTTTTTCACGGTGATTCAATAAAATAAACGTTTTTTAAAAAATTGCAGCCTCTTTCAGAAGGACATTGATACAATGTTTGATTTTTCCTAGAATTAATCTACTGCAATGTAATTATTTAGTTTCCTATTGTTCAATTCACATTCCTCCATCTTATTAAAAAAGATGAATATAGAACTTTATTAGGATTATAGAAATCTGGAAATTGTCATTTCGATTGAGATATTCCTTTAAAATGTAGCAGATTAGTGTACAGACAAATAAACAGTGAAACTGTTTGGAAAATTGTGAAAAATAACAAAGACGCAAGCGTGGAAGGGGTGATGTGTGTGTGTTGTTTGCACTCTCAGGGCGGCGCTCTCTCTCTCTCTCTCTAACTCTCTCTCTCTCTCGATGCTCGTGTTTGGTGCTCTTGAACCACTGTGTATAGACCGTATTGGGATGGCTTCTCCTTGTGCTCTGCTTCTGTGTGTGCCGCTGTGCTCTCTTCTCTCTGTCTTTCTATCTCCGTCTCTGTCTCTGTAGTCTCTCCTCTGATCTCTTTCGAACTCTCTCTGTCTCTGCTTCTGTCTTCTTCCTGCTTCTGCGTCTTCTCTCCACTTCTGTGCTCTTCTGTGTCTTTCTCCCCTCTACTTCTCTTAGAGTATTAGTTTATTTAGCAATCACATAGGGTGCTGACACAAAGGTGGGTTGAATATTAACAAATCAACCAAGAGGGGTAAGACTACTCCTCCAGGAGATTAAGAAAAACTCATTTTAGGAGATAACTCCAGATTACCCAGAGATCTGCTTAAGGGCAGGGTCCCATCCAGGGTTGTCACTTTCTTCTTTCCTCAGCTAGTAATCCACTTAAATAGTTATAGTAAATTTACTTCTAGCAATGTCATTCTGTATATGATGAGCACAGTAAGAGATAGATCAGACTTAAAGTTTTGTTCTTCCTGAAGAAATCTCACTATAGATTCCAGACCAAGGTCCTCAGGCTAGGTTATTCTTCCTAACCTCAGCAGGGTCCTAGTCTCATCGTTACCTTTGGATCATGACAGCATTTGTCTATGATCGTGCTCTCAAATTATAGTTGAGTATTGTGGCTCTTTGGCCTGGCCCATTTTGATGCTAGGTTAGCTCACAGCTTGCCTTGGGTCCATTCCGTCAAAATATCTAGTGTACTTTAGGTTGTGTTCTTTAGTTTCTGAAAGCCTATCTGTAACTACATTAGTGATTTCTGCAGCATGCCAATGCAATTTGAAATAGAAAAGTATTTCAAAGTATTTTTCTGAAACACAAAAAAAAATATGTGAAGTACTTTGAGGTACTCTTTCAGAGTCTGAAATGGGATTTATCATTTTATTTTCTTTCATTTGGTTTTCACTTCTTGCTTTACCTTTTCTCTTCTTTTCTTAGGAGCGATAGCATAGCAAATAGGGCATTTGCCTTGCACGTGGCTGACCGAGGTTTGATTCTTTCGCCCCTCTCGGAGAGCCCAGCAAGCTACCAAGAGTATCCTGCCTGCATGGCAGAGCCTGGCAAGCTGCCTGTGGTGTATTCGTTATGCCAAAAACAGTAACAACAAGTCTTATAGTTCAGACATTACTGGTGCCCGCTCGAGCAAATTGATGAGCAACAGGATGACAATGATACAGTGATATTTTCTAAGTTTGGTTTTGGAGCAGTGCTCTCAGTGGTTACTCCTGGCTCTGTCCTCAGGGATCACTTCTGGCAGTGCTCAAGAGTCCATATGTGGTGCCGGGATTAAACCAGTATGAGCCTCATGCAGAGCAAGGCTTTATCTCTGTACTATCTTTCTGATCCCTCTGGAACCCTCTTCTGAAGATGCTTTAATGACTGGCATGTAGATGCTGTGTATTTTTTACAAATCTAACACACCCATCTGTAGCTAAAACTAAAGATACCTACCATGCACAATGACCTGTCTTTTGTTTCTTTGAATGTTTATGGTCAACACCCAGTTCAAGGCTTATTCCTGGCCCTGTGTCAGGGTTTTCTCCTGCTTTTATTTATGGAAACATTTAACATCCTGTTTACTTGGTAGGTAACAGGGAACACATTTTTTTTTAATTGGAATAACTCCCATATGTGAAAACAATGGAATCACACTCCTTTCTGTTGAGAAACAGTGATCTAAAAGGAACTGAAATTTTTTTGCTTAAACTGGCCATACATTTGGGAAAGCACTCAGACTTTGAAGAATTTTGAATCACCTATTTTTGCATATTGAAAACAAAGTTTAATCCACATCCAAGTTAATGTAGTAAAATATGTTTTAAAGTATTCATTAAATTTCTGAGTGTATTGTAACAGCAAAGCCAGCTTTGTAGAAACTTTCATAAGTTTGGGGCCACAGAGATAATACAGTGGGTAAGGCCCATGTTCAATTTCCAGTACAGTGTATGGTACACTGAGCTCCACCCAGCGTGATTGCTGAACACAGAGCCAGGAGTGAGTCCTAAGCCCTGGGTGTGGCTGCAAAACAAAATAAGTAAGTAAATAAAAAAAAATAGCTACCCGTGATGTATTCAATATGCCAAAGACAATAACGAGTCTCACATGGAGATGTTACTGGTGCTTACTTGAGAAAATCGATGAGCAACAGGATGACAATGATGACAGTGACAGTGGTAGTTTAACAGGGCTGGAGCGATAGCACAGCAGGTAGGGCGTTTACCTTGTGCACGTGGCCAAACCGGGTTTGATTCCTTCGTCCCTCTCGGAGAGCCTGGTAAGCTACCGAGAGTATCTTGCCCTCACGGCAGAGTCTGGGAAGCTACCCATGGCATATTGGATATACCAAAAACAGTAACAAGTCTCACAATGGAGACATTAATGGTGCCCGCTTGAGCAAATTGATGAGCAAGGGGATGACAGTGACAGTGATACAGTGATATAACTTTAAAAGGCCTTGTCATTTTCGTCAATTATGATTATTTAGTCTTGAAATAGGTCTTCAAAAACACATATATTTTTCAGAGAATATTTACTATCTCTAAAACTCTTTCCTTCTTCCTTTCTTCCTTCCTTCCTTCCTTCCTTTCTTTCTTTCTTTCTTTCTTTCTTTCTTTCTTTCTTTCTTTCTTTCTTTCTTTCTTTCTTTCTTTCTTTCTTTCTTTCTTTCTCTTCTTTCTTTTTTTCTTTCTCTCTTTCTATCTTTCTTTCTTTCTCTTCTTTCTTTTTTTCTTTCTCTCTTTCTATCTTTCTTTCTTCTACATAAAACACTTTATCTTAGAAATGGGACATAAAATACTTCAGGGCTGTGACATAGGTGGGTGAAGCATCAAGTTACTTAGCCTTTCAGTATGATCTTCAACTTTAAAAATAAAATCAACCATTTGTATATATGGACACAGTTTCACACCCATCTGCATTTGTAATTAACTTTGTATTTATAAAAATAGCCGCTTGTTAAAATTTACTTTTAACTACATAATCAGCGCCCATAGCTCTTTTGTGAATCATGAATTTTTACATGGGTGACAAATTTGAGTGGCCAGTATGTGCTGCCAACATGTGGTACAAATTGGCTCTGCCTTTCATTTCAATTCATCCTTTTGCAGTCTATGTCATACCCTGGGTTTTTGCTTTTTCTTTGCATTCATGTGTGATGGTTGTTGTTGTAGTGGTTGCGGTGGTAATGCCTCCTGTGCATTGTGCTGAACTTCTGTGTGGTGCTTTTAAGCATGAGGAAGCCGTGACGTGACTTACACAGAAACTTCATCAGTTTAGATAAGCTCATGAGGCCACTCTGGAACGTGCCATGGTAAAAGCAAAAGTGTTCAGAGAAGCTTAGGTAAAGAAGAAAATAAAGCTAAATGTTTGGATTAGTAAGATTGTAATTTATTATAAAAGTCCTAGTAGTCAATGCTATTGTTGGGTTGAAGGTCCTGAAATATATGATCATGCTAACCAGCGTGAGGAAATATATGAAGTACTTAAAAAATAGTGAATTATTATAATTAGTGTGTATAATTATTAACAAGAAATAATTATTAAATAAGATACCTTAAATATCACTGTATCACTGTCATCTCGTTGATCATCAATTTACTCAAGCGGGCGCCAGTAATGTCTCCATTCATCCCAGCCCTGAGAGAAGCAGCTGCGCAGGCCAGGAATATGCCTTAAATAAAAGAACACATAAAGCAAGGCTAAGCTAGGTTTTATATTGGTTGACAAAACTCTTGTTGCCATAGCTTCTGAGGCTCCTAACTCATATTAGTTTAATTGACTCAAGAATCAATTTGCCATTGTCACTGTCATCCCGTTGCTCATCAATTTGTCCAAGCGGGCACCAGTGACATCTCTCATTGTGAGACTTATTGTTACTGTTTTTGGCATATCCAATACACCACGGTTAGCTTGCCAGGCTCTGCCATGCATGCGTGATACTCTCCGTAGCTTGGTAGGCTTTCCAAGAGACGCAGAGGAACACAGGTCAACTACATGAAAGGTGAACGCCCTACCACAGTGCTATCGCTTCAGCCCAATTTGCCACTAAGTAATGCTAATAACTGGTGATAGCTTAAATTTTCACATTTCAGATGTAGAATGTTGACATATGTTAGGTATAGAAAGCCAGATTTTGTTGACTTTTAAATATTATTTAAGTGGTATTGTCAATGCTAATGGTATCTGCAATAGTACATCTTGAATAGAATATCATCCATATTCATGTAACTATGCATTTCAAATTTTGGAAAATCTTTCTTGCTTCCCCCTAGAATGATAATAATATTACAACAATCAACAATAACAAACATACTATTGTTCTCCAAGAACACTGTTTCAAAAATAATTGCAATATAAAATAAAGTACTCTCACAGGAAGTTTGAGTTATGTTTTAATGAATTTCATAATCTAATAGTGTTTGTTTTTTAGGCACTATGATTTTGGTCTGTAATAAAAGGTCAAGTGTTTAAAGAGCTCCTACTGGTTTAGCTGCCTTAAAGCTCCCTCGGTACTGTTTTGAGACAAAAATTATCTCAACATTAAAACCTGGCATTCTTTTGGTAGACTTCACAATGAAAATTCATCTTGTTTGCATAAACAATGGGTGATCTTTAAGTATGACATCCTAATAAATAAATTATTAGACATAATTTACTCTAGGCTAATAAATATAAAATTAAATATATTTATTTGTTTATATACCTCTTTTAGACATTTGTGAAAAAAGTAATATGCTTGCATAATTATTTTCTCTAAATTATCAGAGCAGTAACATATGCAGATAATATGTATGCATATGTACACATGTAAAAGCTTATATGTATATCTATACATATAGAACACATACACATGTATACATAGATTATACATAACATATACTATTTACATATATATGAGTATTTCCTCTTTAATTCCATTATCTGTGTTTGGGTACTTGTAAAGGCATGCTTGTAGCCTCAATAATTAGTTCAAATTATATGAAATGTACAACACGAGAATAATGCAAATTAGTACAATAAGGAAACCAAGTTAAATATTTTATTACATTTCCTTTCTTTCACCAAAAAATTTGTTTTCAATTATACAAAGATTTCACAAATTAGCAAAAGACTGATAAATTTGCTTGTTTTAAAAACAGACTAGTCAGAAGGAATTATAGATTTAATATTTAGTAGAATGCTATCAGGGAAAAAATTTTGTTGAAAGTATTTTCAGGTAGACAATACACATGAAGCAAGTCATTGAGCTGATTAATCTGGAGATAAGAAATATTAAGTTTATATATCATGGTACGCCTAGGTAGAAATAATTTATTTGTTCTTTAGAAATCCTTAAATGACCTAGTATAAAGTGACTATTCCTTGCCCTTTGTGAATGGAGTTCAAAATGTTGTGGAATTTGGAATTTGGCTTTTGCCAACGAAAGCAAAATTGCTCAATTACTCTTGAGAAAGCTTAATTTGTCATTGTGAATTATTTTGGTCACTGGGTACTATTAAGGAGAAAAAGTGGAAAGAAACCGGCGATCATGTTTTGTGAATAGGTCAGATTAAACTAGTCAAATGGGTTCATGGTGTCATACATGTTGTAAGAAATAGAAAAGGAAAAAAGCTTTGATAACTGATAACTTAATTATCTGCCAGTATCAGTTTGGAAGGGCTTTTAAACATGTCCAAAATGTCTACCAAATTTTCAGCCGGAGTGACAGCAGATTTTTAAGTAAGGATAAAAATGCAGCAGTCTTTCTAGAATAAAACTCTGACAGACTATGATGAATTACCTTATTATAGTTGCTCGCATGACAAATGTACTTGATCAGTGTTTCTTCCTGGGAATAGCTGAGCTTATCCAGAGGCAAAAGTTGGAAGGAAATGAGAGCTAACTAGTAATCCTAAGTGTAATATATCAGCATTTCTATGAAAGTGTTCAAGAAAGCCTTATCAATTACTGTTTATGTCAACAGAAAATAGCTTCCCTTTTCCCTCATGCTTTAACCTTCTATTGAGGATTTATTTAAGTGACTTTTTAAAAAGGAAATATAGATCACAAAGAAGTCTTTAATGTTTGTTACAAGTCCTTAAGTTATCGTTATATGATTTGGGGTCTATTCTGGCAGTGTTCAGGGATTACTCCTGTGCTGTGCATTCAGGAATCACTTCTGGCAGGATAAGAAAACCATATGAAGTGCCGGGGCTAGAATTTGAGTTGGCTGCATGCAAGGCAAGCCTTTGTCATTGTACTATCTCTTCATTTTCTGTACAGTATTAAAAGGGGTCCTCTGACACATTACTAGTCAAGATTTATTTAAAAAAATGAGTAGTGATGGATATTTAACTATAATTCTGTCATTTTCTTATTTAATATTTTTCATGGAAAATGGAGCAATTTCAAAAAATAAAATCAAGAAAACTGAATTGCTAGACACATTTAAGTCACTTATTTGTAAATTCATTGATTTGTTTATATAGAGAACAATCATTTCAAATATTTTTCCAATTACATACATTCACTTTCACTGTCGCTGTCATCCCATTGATCATCAATTTGCTTGAGCAGGTGTCCCTAATGTCTCCATTCATTCTAGCTCTGATATTTTTAGCAGCCTCTCTTTACTCATTCTTCACAGCGGTGCCGCATTGGAAGCTCTCTCAGGGTAAGGGGAATAGAACCCATCATTGCTACTGTATTTGGCATATGAATATGCCACGGAGAGCTTGCCAGACTCTGCCATGCGGGCAGGATACTCTAGGTACACTGCCAGATTCTCCAAGAGGGAGAACTAGGGTATAAGAGGTCACGTACTTCTGGGAGCATTGTTTTATAGTCTCTGGATCTTGGCTGTTGATGGGATTACACGGCGCCATGGGCAGTTTCTGGGTATGACTGCCTAGCTACTGGAAAATGGGGGATCTGGGTAAAGGAGACCCAGTCCTGATCCGAGCAGGCTTGGAGATCTCGGCCCCAGGTCCCTCACACCTGGGTTCCTCTGCTGGTTCCTTCATGCGTGAGGCTCCTCTGAATGTGTGGAGAGGAGCTTTGAGCATGGCTGTGGTTGGGTTCTGGAGGTCTTCAGCTGCTTCAGCTCTGCTCAGGGTGGGGAGGGAAACTTAACCCCACCCCCGGGCCCTGGTGAAGACAGCCAGGTGCGGGGGCAAGAGACTCTGCATTACATACATTCAACTTTGAAAAATATGATGTAAACGAAAATGATTGACAAAATTAAATTTTTTGTTTGTATACTTCTTGGGTCACAAAAGGTGTTGCTCATGGCTTACTGTTGGCTCTGTTCTCAGGGATCACTACTGGCAAAGCTTGGGGAACTATATGCAGTGCTAGGAATTGAACTAGGATGAGCTGTGTGCAAAGGAAGGACACTGCCACTATACTATCAGTCTGCCTCCCCAAAAAAATTAATATTTAAGTGACCAAGGAGTAAATATGTCTGCTGGGTATCACACTTTACATATAGACCATTTACATCTAGTTTTTCTTTAATGATTATGAATACAAGGTTAAGTCTAACTTTTCAATGCATAGTGTATATTTTTTTATTTATATGATTTATTCAAACTGGAGCATTTGTCTCTTTATCCTTTGAATAAACTGTGCTTCCTGAATAGTTTGACTATTACTTTGTTGTTAGGCAAAGAATTAATAGTTGACCAAACAATTTTGCATTGCAAATACACTTGTTTATTTTTTCCCATATCTGTTTGGATATTTGATCAAGTAAAATGATAAATATGTAAGTAAACTTTAGTATTCTGCAACTTCTGCTTTCAAAAATGTATAATGCATCTAAATGACACGTGGTGTAGGGTGGAAACTAGAAAACTGTTGCAAGTACCAGTCTGAAACCTTTCTCATTGCAGCTACGTTTGTGAAATACTGTGACAAAAGCAACATAATGAATGCATTCTAGACTATAAACACAGATCATCTCCTGCATTAAAAAAAAATGAGTCATATAAGAGTTTGACTATTTATAACCACCATTAAAATTAGAATAAAAACTACAAATCTGTGAATGATTATTGTTGTATGTAACTTGTTTTTAGATTTATACATGTACATTAAAGGTTATAAGCACACATATGGGATGCACAAATTAGAAGATTGTGGAATAGTGACTAAAAGATAAATTAAAGATTAACACAGTAATAGTAAATACACCAGCCACATTTGACAAGTTAAGAGCCATAGGCAGGGATGTTTTTATTGCTATTCATGAGAGCTACCTGATGCACTTTTAAAACGTGCAGATGGTCTTTAATCATATCAATTGAATCTCAAACACACTTGGTATGGACCTTGTTAATATGTTTTGCTTCTGTTTTTACAGTTTTGTTTTTTTTTTGGTGATGTGGATATGTTGCAAAGTAATAGGACCTTTGACCTTCTGACATGGAATAGCAATCATGATTATTTCATTATTTATTTTTCTTTAAATAACCTTCCACTTTCACATAATTTTGACAGTATAATAGGATTTGAGAATATTGAAAAATAAAAGGACACAGTAAAAATTACTTAAGGGAATTTTCTTTAATCTTACAAATACATACCTTTACAATATCTTATCTATATACTACTGAATGAGACTATCAGAAATATACTTAATTAATGAAGAGTGTGAGTTTTTATCATTAAAATTTGATATTTCATCCTTTTGCCAAATTATATGATAGTTCTGGTCAAAAAATAACAAAAGAAAAACCTTTGCTAATTTTATTTATATTTTTAGTATTTTTTTTTTTGCTTTTTGGGTCACACCCAGCGATGCTCAGGGGTTACTCCTGGCTTTGCACTCAGGAGTTACTCCTGGCGGTGCTTGGGGGACCATATGGGATCCTGGGGATCGAACCCGGGTCGGCCGCATGCAAGGCAAACGCCCTACCCGCTGTGCTATCGCTCCGGCCCCAATATATCTTTAGTATTTTAAGTTTGTAATTTTTTTCACTTTCAGTTTAACTCTTATTTTACAGAATTTCAATATTTATACTTTTGTCTACACATATGTAGTAATATGTGCTCTTGTTTTCAATTGAGTCATATGAAAATTAAAAATTGTAAGAACTGGAGAAATAGTATAGGGGACAAAACACTTGTCTTGCATGAAGTCAAAATTGGTTCAATCCCAGTTACCATATTTATTTCTCTGAGCCCCAAAAGAAATAGCCTGAGCACAAAGTTAGATGTAACTGAGCATCTGGGCACTGATAGGTGAGGCCAAAAAGATTGTATGTGTGTCTGTGTGTGTGTGTGTGTGTTTAAAAATAAAATGGTTATTGTTGTGAAACATTTGTCATTCACATAGAGGTGTGTATAAACTGAGAACCACTGGACAGCTGAAACAAGCAAAATGCTCCTCATGCGGTCATCACTCACCATTCCTCTATGCTGCCTCTGGTTATGTACTAAACTCAAGTTTGGAAACAACAGTGCATGCTAAATGAAGAGTAGACCTGGACTTCAGTGCGTCTTGTTTTTTCATTCTTCTTGGGTGCTGTTTGTTTTGTTCTGCTTAATTTAGCTGCTCTTTGGCTCATAACTTTCAAAGACAGTGGAAAGTCAAATTCAGAGAAGATCTAAGTGATATAAACAAGTTTGACCGGCCCAAGTGATGTGAATAAGTTTGACATCTATTTAGAATGTGTGAAAAGGATCAGGATATGCAAGGCTAACTTTCTAGCCTTAATCTTGATTGTTTTCTGTAACAGAAGCTCAGACGTTAGCAGCACATGCTGAAATATAAAATGAACAGAGCACACATTAAAAAGGGATAATTTCAAAGTTAATATCGTACTTAGCCAAAAGTCATTGGATTATATTCTGAAATCTGAGATCTTTTGCTAATTAATTCTTCTTATATTGTTATTTTACTATACTTAATGAAAAATTAAAACCAAATTTCTACATGATTATTGGAATGGCAGTTTCAATTTTTGTATAACAATTGATTGTTTTCCTTAAAAGTAAAGGCATATCTGTAAAATTAAGTGCTAAAATATGTGTTCCCTAACAATTTTAAATTTTAAAACATTTTCTTATAAGGGACAATCCCAGTAGTGCCGTGGGATGGAGTTAAGAGTGGAAAAAAGTTGGGGATAGGAGTTAGACAGTCACTCCCAGTTGTTAGATGTTTGATGTGTGCTCTATTACTTAAATAGAAATAGCAAAAGTGTTACCCATGCTCTTTTTTTTAAAGATTTTTATTAGATATTTTATCCAAACAATGCTTAAGCATGTTATGTGTTGACTCTAGTAGAAAGATACATAAATGAAGATAATCGATATATCTTTTTTAAGGTTTGTATTATAATTATTCTGTTGTGTAAAAATGTACAATTTTACATTTTGCAAATTAATGTGAAAGGTCACATAGTTGTTTCTTTTTAAATAGGAACAATGGGTATCATGCTTCCTGACTTCGAATTTTTATATTCTATCATAATTAACATGGCGGAAGATGATTATTATGTACAAACTTCTAGTCATAAAATAATTGAGGAGAATACAAAGAATAGTTGACTATCAATAATTCTGTATTTCATATTTAGAAATTGCTCAGAGTAGGTTTCAAACTTTTTATCATAAAAATTGTAACTATGGTGACAGATTTTAACTAGACTTATTGTGACATTCATTTTGCAGTATATTAAAATACCAGCGATGAGTTATATGCCTGAAACTCATTTTCTGCCAATTATATATCTGTGCTATAAAATCCATATGATTTGTCATTTTATTAATCTAGGATCTTTTACAATATTCATTCAAAAACATAATCTTAGTCAAATTGTCCTACTAAACTAGGTGTACGTAGGGCCAGACCAATAATACAGCAAGTAGGATGCTTGTCCTGAATGCAGCTGGTAAGGATTCAATCTCCAGCTTGACACATGGTCCCCAGGGCTCACCCGGAGTGACCTTTGAGTGCACAGTCAGGAGTAAACCATGGACACTGCAGGGTATGGCCCCCAAACCTAAAACAAACAAAAAATAGATTCTAAGGTGTCCCTTGGTGTTTAAATTAGTGAGCAATATAATCTACTCCTTTGCGTTTCTCAAATATATTTTCAGATGTATTTTATTTATGGGTTAGTGCCTAGCAGTAGCTTCTCATTACATTGAAGCATTACGTAAAGTTAACATGTCTATCTATCCGTCTGGGATTATTTAAACAGTCACTTTTATGATTCCACCCAGATAAGAACAAATTCAATTTTGTACATAGGAAATGTGCAATTATTATTTAGCTGATTATAGGAGCTATAGAGGCTTAACTCAATTTTGCCTTATATATTCAAATCAGGAAATAAAATACAAACAATTGAACCCCTGTAGTTATTTTTTGCCACTTTCAAAATCTATTTTTCCTTCCAAAGTGTCTATTATTTTTTCTATTACATCAATTTCTAATTATTACATTACTTCATATGGCACATACAAAATTACAGTATATGAGCTGGGAAATTAAATATTATTGGATCATTATTTTATCATTGACTATTATCATCTGTATGTAAATTATGGACTTTTACAGAAAGATATCATTGATCCCAGTATTTCACTGTGGTCCTTATAATGTCTATTCTGTAAATAGAAAATTACCTTAGCTGTTCATAGGGATGATTCATTGTAAAAATTGTTCAAAAGACACATAGTCTTTAGTCTTTCAAATTATAGTTTCTTGGGAAGATGAGGTGAATTGGGTTCCATTGACTTTAAAGATTAAATTAGCATGAAAATGTCCATCTCTAAAAGAAAAGAATTATTTTCTTTTAGAGGAAAAAAAACTGATGTAGTGGGATGTTTTTTCTATTTACCTGAAGCAAATCAGTTTAGTATTAATCAACTAAATTCAAAATGCATGTATTTTTGTCTTTACTCTTAAGTTGATCAGAGGTAACTTAAAGACAATGGTTTAGAATGTAAGTGATTTTAGTACTCAAGAGAAAATCATTAACAGTGCTGCTGACTTGAGTGGATTCTCTGAACAGAAATAAAGAAACTGATCCTTACAGGGCACAGGTCTGTGGACAGATGTGTCTATTTCTGTATCTGTATGTTTGGGGAAGGGTTGTTTCCAGAAAATAACCTTTAGATAAATAATCTAATTAATTTTAATTCCAGAGCCAATTAGAAAGAATTGGAGTGATAGCACAGCAGTTGGGCGTTTGCCTTTCATGCGACCTACACGAGTTTGATTCCTCCGCTCCTCTTAGAGAGCCCGGCAAGCTACCTGGAGTATTGAGACCGCGCGGCAGAGCCTGGCAAGCTACCCTGCATATTGGATATGCCAAAAACAGTAACAATAAGTCTTTCAATGAGAGACGTTACTGGTGCCCACTCGAACAAATCGATGAGCAATGGAATGACAGTTACAGTGACAATTTTAATTATTTTTTAAATAATTAATGTGTATGAGAGTTTAGAAGATAGCTACAAAGCAGGTGAGGATACCTAGCAATGCAGAACCCTGGGGTCAATCACTGGTGATGAATGGACCAGCAACATTTGTGTAGAGGCCCTGTTGGGGCTCAACCATCATCAGCCTATCGCACTGCAAAGCCTCAGATTGTACCTCTGATCCAGTCATTGCCAAGAGTGGTGTCAGGCTGTCCCTTACCCCAAGTCTCCATGGGGAGATCCCTATTAAAACTTAACCAAAATAAATGTATATGTCACTGGAATACCACACATTTCTTAAATCATATGCATTATAATTGATTTTTTATTAGGAATTAAGTTTTTGAAGAAGAGCAAAAGTGTTAGAAAAATAGTGCAGAAGATAGGACGTGAACCTTGCATGCAATTGACCAGGATTCAATCCTTGGAAACTTCTATGATCTCTTGTTTTTTGCCAGGAGTGAGCTCAGAGCTAAGAGTAAGCCCTGAACACTTTATAAAGTACTGATTTTATTTTATTGATGGAAATTCTTAATAACTGTCACTATCATCCCATTGCTCATCAATTTGTTCCAATGGGCACCAGTAACGTCTCTCATTGTGAGACTTATTGTTACTGTTTTTGGCATATCCAGTGTGCCACGGGTAGCTTGCCAGGCTCTGCCATGTGGGCTCAATACTCTCAATACTGGGTAGCTTGCCGGGCTCTCAAAGAGGGTCGGAGGAATAGAACATGGGTCGGCTGTGTGAAATGCAAATGCCCTACCGCTGTGCTATGACATTTCCAAAATAATCTAATCTGATCATTTTTTGATATCAAATCTATCTACCTACTATATTCAGATTAGGAAATAACTAGGAAATAAAATACCAGTAAATGAATACCTGGGATTAGTTGGATGTGACCCACAAATAAAAATAAAATAAAGCAAAAGAGGAGAAAGGAATGTTCACCTCTAAAGTACAAATATTGGAGTAGAAAGCAAGAATTGAGAAAAAGCGACATTGAGAAAAATCATTTTATTCTTATTATTTTAAGCACATCTCAATTGATTTCTACTTTTAAATGCTTGTATCTAAACATTCAGAAACTCTGGGGGAATTGAGTAAGTCATGAGGGAAAATCAAAATCCCCATGAACTAGTGATACAAGGTTTCCAGAAGAACTAGGCAATGGAGCATGCTAGAGATATAATGCTGACAGTATCATTATCACTATCAAAAACCAAATAACATTGCAATTTATATTGTAGGAGGCTACTATGTTCTGGTCAAGGGAATTGATACACCCAATTTCCTCAATGACTGCATTTAAAAAATAAAAACAAGCAGAAAACAATTAGATGTAAAGTTTAAAGGATTTCAGTTACAATAATCTTTTCTCAGTGCTTAAATATATACTATCCCAGTCATAGCACTGTAGCACTGTCCTCCTGTCGTTCATCAACTGGCTCGAAAGGGCACCAGTAACATCTCCATTGTGAGAATTGTCATTGCTGTTTTTGGCATATCAAATTCGCCATGGATAGATAGCTTGCCAGGCTTTGCCGTGTGTGCGGGATACTCTCAGTAACTTGCCAGGCTCTCTGAGAGGGACGAGGGGGACTGAGGAATCGAACTCTGGTCGGCCTCGCGCAAGGCAAACGCCCTACACGCTGTGCTATCACTCCAGCTTGTCCCTGTCATATAGTACATATACATATATACTACATGGGTTTCATCATGAGAGCAATGATATTCCACGTTGCATTAAAAGTTAGGGACTTGGGGCAATGGGGAATAGAATCATGGTGAAGGGACATGCTTGGTATGTGCCAGACTTGGTTTGTCTTCCAGTGCCATATGGTCCCTGCGGGCATTCCGGATGACCCATTCTCCTACCCACAGCACTGCTCCAGTGGCTCAAAGTCAGGCTAAAGCAGTATCACATCCTCAGGCTCTTGCCAGGAACCAGTCAATGGCCAGTTGGCCAAGAACTGCTGGTGCTGCCTCTGAAAATTTCCAAACCCTCTTTGGGAGTCCCCACCAAAATTAAAAAAATAATAATAAAATAAAAAATAAGGTTTATTGGAACTTTTATAGTTCCCAAGAAACATGATGGAATATAACATTAATAAACATATGAAATTTTAAACAGTCAATCTAGAGATTGGCTTTGGACTTAGAATCGTCAGACACAGGTACAATCATTTTGTGTCCTGAATAGTCTGTTCAGTGAGGCGATATTAAACTAAACATGCTTCATCTATGACATTCATTACGTCTATGAAATATTGTATCTAGCTTGTTTATTGAATAATGGATATTCTTATAATCTTACAGACTGCCAATCTTTGTATAATTATGGTAATAGTAATTTAGGATATGTCCTTTCAAAAGAATCTAGGACAGTCTACAAATAATAGCAAAAAAAAAAAATAAAGAAATCTGGGCTCACTGCCCAGATTATCACAAAAATGGATAATGGAGCAAAGAAAGAAAATAAATACTAATATGCACAACCAACTCCATGAGGAGTGGAGAGGAAAAAAGAACAGTGGTTGGTCAAAATTGTGATACAAAATAATTACAGGTCTCTCATGAATCTCCTTTATTAAAAAAATATATGTGTACCTGTATCTAAGCCTCTTTTTCTTTAGAATTCTTCTGAAGTCCTCTTGAGATAAATTTACAGGAAACAAAAGAAGCTACTTGTATATGTATACACAAAATATAACCCAAAGAGAGGAAACTTATCTGTCTGCAAATCTGTCTTAACTCTGTTAATTGGAAAATCAGCATATTCCAATTAGAAATTCTATGTCTAAAAACAGATATTATGTGAAATGAATTACATTTTTATTGGGAAATAGCAACCTAGAATTGTTTTTTACATGCCTTAAATTGCCAGAATTGCTCCCTAATGTGCTATTGCTGTGGCACACCAGTTTATTGAACCACAAAATACTGTTTTCTCCCCCTCAGTGTTAATTTTTTAAAGTTTAATAAAATTATGTTTTTTTTTGAGCTTTATCTTGCAAAAGCTAAACAACCAGCCCAAACAAGCATACACTATGAAATAGTATTCAGCTCTTCTGGTTTATTGGAAAATAGCTTATTTTTCAAATTTTAGTTTTTGAAATGAGTAATTGAATTATTCATTCATCTCTTCATTTATTTTCTCATTAAAAATATTTTTACTACATTGCTATGTTTTGCTACACGGCAGAATAAAAAATGATAAATATGTCTTCTGACCTCATTGAATGCAAAATAGCTTAAGATAAAATGGGCAAAAATTATAGTACAGCTAGGAGGGTGTTTGCCTTGCATGCAGCTGACACAGATTTGATCCCCTGCAGCCCAAATAGTGCCCCTGTAGCCCACGGGATTGGAGTAATCCCTGAGCTCACAGCTAGTAAACCTTGAGCACTACCAGGTGTGGCCCCCCAAAAACAAAATGAACAAACGAAATCATATGAATATAAAGAGGATTTATCAAGTCTAGTTTTTGACTTTCCATTTACAATAGTTTTTATGGAAGATATTTGAGTGAAAATATACAGCCATCAGTTTACAGACTTGATTATACTTTTCTTTAATTTTAATTTTTGTCTTTTGGTAGTTCTGGTGTTTCTCAGGCTCACTCTTGGCTCTGTGCTCAGGAACCACTTTGACAATGCTCCAGGTATAATACATGGTGTCAGAGTTGAGCCAAGATTTGATTTGTGCAATGCAAACACCTTACCTTCTATACCATCCTTCTACATTATAATCTTAGATCTTTAAATGTATGTTTTTTTTATTTTTCCATTCTATTCTATATACATTCACATCTCACATACTATATAGAATTTCTAACATTGTAACTAATAAAAAGTAAGCTGCTCTTGCCAAAAAAACACACGTTACCCAATGCATGTAATTGGACTTCTTTCACAAGCCTGGAGGTAGATGGAAAGATAAGAAAATGTCAGTTTTTCAGGGTCATGTGTATCTTCTTAAGAAATATTCTGAGTTTAGGGGCTGAAGCAATAGCACAGCGGGTAGGGCGTTTGCCTTGCATGCGGCCGACCTGGGTTCGAATCCCAGCATCCCATATGGTCCCCCAAGCACCGCCAGGAGGAATTCCTGAGTGCATGAGCCAGGAGTAACCCCTGTGCATCGCCGGGTGTGACCCCCCCAAAAAAAAGAAATATTCTGAGTTTATTTGTATTAATTTTAAGTTAACCAATGTATATTAGAAAAACAGAGCAAATGAAGTTTTACAGTAGAGATGTATTTGCTTATAATTCACAGACATGTAACATATACTGTGTAATTTCCTTGTGGTAACATCATTTCTTAGTTTATTATTTCTACTTTCTTTATTACTGATGTTGATTTTATGCTTATCCATGAAAGTTCCAGAGCAGGTTTATGGGGATAGCATGATAGATACTGTGGTCTAGCTAGGAACAAAGTATTTTGGTAAGATGTTTTCTAAGGTTTTCAGAGCTATTGCAGTTCCACATAGCTTCTGTTGATACTTTTTGTTTGATTCAT
Source organism: Sorex araneus (assembly GCF_027595985.1). Taxonomy (NCBI): domain Eukaryota; kingdom Metazoa; phylum Chordata; class Mammalia; order Eulipotyphla; family Soricidae; genus Sorex; species Sorex araneus. Next base: position 170,532,965 of record NC_073303.1, on the reverse strand, counting down.
TATATGCTGGTGGAAGAAAAAAAATTGATAAAAATAGATGTCAATAAAAATGCACTTGTCACCAAGTCATCTGTAAAGGCTGTTTTGCCTATGCAATTTTGGAAGCAACTTATTCTATTTGATTTTGTTACAATCTTAAAGATCTCTGGGGTACAAAAGAAAATAGAGATTGGAATGAGAACTGTGATTGTTTATCAGCCATGCCTTATTTTGTCCACTTGAAAGATTCAGGAAAGTATGTCTTTGAAACTAAAAACATGTTTTGTTTCTTCCTGTTTTAGGTAAGAACACTCTCCATTCTGGTATAATAAGACTTCATCAAGGTAAAAATAAGAAAAATGGTATCGCTATGTCTTACAGAAATGACTAATAGGTAATTGCATGTGTGAATTTAAGAGAAAAATTTAAATCTACAATAATTTTTTAAAAATATTGTTGGAAATACCTATATAAATGTTTTTAACTTTACTGGTTATTTTTGTTTTATTCAGTGTCAATGCTTGGAACAACTGAATTTGTATATCTATATTACATGCTATGTAATAGTATGTAATATTAAAATTATTTACTATAGAGTAGCCAAAACATTAGCTTGACTACTTATTGGATTCTAAATAAACTAAAAATGTAACATAAGAGACTTTCAAATAGTGATATACACATGTTATTTTTAGATATATATTTCTTAAGCATGAAAAACAAATTGGAAAATTATAGCAATAATTGATATAATTTATAATTCTAAAGATTAATTATAAGTATAAATTCATATATAATAAACTTCTCTGAATATAAGTTAATTATTTTCCTGAAAAAATTATAATATGAAATGTATAATCTTTTATAATGAATAAAATTATAATTAAAGGTGCCATTACAGTAATAACAGCAATGAAGTAAAAGAACAAAGTACTTTTAATTAGAAGAGTCATCATCATTCATTATAATGGTATTAGAGTAAATAATGGTCTAATTGGTAATTCATAGGTGATTTTCTTCCTTCAAATAAATTCTGGAATGATATCTCAAATCAATAAAAAGTTTGTATTTTATTTACATTTAATAATAATGCTAAAACTATTGTTATTTTACTGAATAAAATGATTGCATAGTGATTTTAAATACAAATATTATAGAAATGTAAATCTGCTACAACAAATTTTCATAGCAATGCATGTCACTGTCACTGTCACTATTGTCCTGTTGTTCATCGATTTCCTCGAGCGGGCACCAGTAATGTCTCCATTGTGAGACTTATTGTTACTGTTTTTGGCATATCGAATATGCCACAGGTAGCTTGCCAGCCTCTACTATGGGAGCAGTGCATGAGAAGGTAAAAATTATTTGGCCTCTATTTCTTTATTTTTTTTCCTTTTAAACTCTCCCCTTTTTAAAACCATTTCTTTAATGTAGACCACAGGGACTCTATTAAAAAGGAATGCTTTTTCTTTTAATTCGAAACTAATGCTTAGTGGATTAAGTAATCCCTCTTTCTGTTAGCAAAGGCAAAGATTTGCAGTGTAACTGTGAGTAGCTCTAAATGTGTTGCAATGCCTTGTTTCTCTGAAAATGCTTAGTAGTACCTATTCACCCAAATAGGTAAATACTGTACTATATTGAAATCAGGTGAATATTGTACTGTAAATTAAATAATAACATACAACTAAAATGAAAATCTTTTATACATACTAAAATATATCTATTTTTAGAAGTTCACAATTTTTTGTCAGTGTGACTACTATGTATAATAAAAATGCAACAAGGATCAGAGTGATGTAGAGGAGTTAAAGCATTTTCATTGCACACATTCAATCCTGGATTGATTTGGCACTGTGTACAGTCCTTCAACAATACCAGGAGTGATCCTTGAGCAGAGAGCCAGGAGTACTCACAGAGCACTGGCAGGTGTATCTCCAGTTCCCCAATCTCAAATTCCCTCCACACATACATACACAAATAAAGAAAGAAGTAGACCATTTTATACAATTATATGTTCAAAAATCTATGCTCTCAAGAAGAAAGGGTGGGAGAAGTAGGAAGGGATCCCTTAAAACATTCATTTGTGGAATGTGATAGCAGAAGTGAAGTATTTTATGTGTCTTTTTGGTTTAGAAAAAAGAATAACTTGGAAAGAGAGGAGTACATTTTATATCCGGATGTCTACAAATAAAGATGGCTCATTATAATGGAAAAAAACTCAACTTATGGCCTCAAAATGTAACATTTGGCCTATTGTTCATGTCAGAAGACTGAAATTTGCAATCTTATGATTTTGATTAAATGTATCTTAAACAGAAAAAAATTTTGTTTTGAATTTCTGTTGATGAAAGCTTTTTAAAAATACATTTGAATAATTATTTTAACCGTATAGTTAAAATATAATTTGGGGACCAGGGTGATAGTCCAGCAGTGGGGGTGTTTGCCTTACACGCTGTCGACCTGGGTTCAGTCCCCAGGAGATCATACACTGCCAGGAATAATTCATGAATGTAGAGCCAAAAGTAAACTTTGAGTACCATTGGGTGTGACAAAAAAAGCAAAAAAATAAAATAAAATATAGTTTCATATTTTTTAGTGACTATAAACTTTGCCTCCAAGATGAGTCCATTTGAATGATACAATAAAATATCATAAGAGTAAAACATATATATGTATGTGTAATATAATAACAAATGTGTATATATAACATGTATATTATTATAACAAATAAAAAGCAACAAAATATTCTTAAAAATATTACACATCATCTTATTTTATTGTTATTAAACATTTTCTCCTAAATAAACAACGAAAGAAACCTGTGAAATTAACTGTTACTTGGAATACAATTACTTGATGTCTGATTTAATGTAAGGATTCCAGGCTACATGATATATTTGGCCTATTGTTCATGTCAGAAGACTGAAATTTGCAATCTTATGATTTTGATTAAATGTATCTTAAACAGAAAAAAATTTTGTTTTGAATTTCTGTTGATGAAAGCTTTTTAAAAATACATTTGAATAATTATTTTAACCGTATAGTTAAAATATAATTTGGGGGTAGTCCATTGTAGGCTATACTTTGTGTGTGAATAACCAACAATGGCATTATGAGTCTGAGATTGATAGTTATTTGATTTAGCAACATCTGTTGTTGTTTGATGCACTCAAAGCAGATGTTCTTCTTTGAAATCCAACATACAATTTGATTTACTTTTATGACATATAACCTCAACATAAAGAAGCTATTACATAATGGATAGGGTTTTGCCTAGCAAATATCTGTTGCATGGGTCAATCTTCATTAACTTTAATAAGAACACACTGGGAAAATTCTTTGCACCGCTTACTCCATAAAATGATCTAATTTTTTTCATGTTTCTGAATACCTCAAGCCAATTTTATCATAATTATTTTGGGAAAGAGGACATATACAGAAGTTCTTGGGACTGACACCTGGCTCTGTGCTCAGGGATCACTCCTGATAGTGCTTGGGAGACTATTGGAGGTGCAGGTGATTGAACAGGCCTGGTTGCCTGCAAAGCAAATACCTTAACCTCTGAAGTATCTCTCTGGCCCTAAAGCCATTCTTAATTCTCAGACCTTTCTTTTGTGGCAGCACGACATCTAATAGCCTAGTTCTCCATCTTAGAGAACCTGACAAGTACCGAGAGTCTGGCAAGCTACCCATGGCGTATTCTATATGCCAAAAACAGTAATGATAGGTCTCATTCAACCTGGCCCTGAATGGGCCTCCATCATTGGGAAAGACGAGTAAGGAGAGGCTGCTAAAATCTCAGGGCTGAGTATAATAGACACATTACTGGTGCCCACTTGAGTAAATCGACGAACAATGGGATGACAGTGATACAGATACAGACCTTTCCTTTAGTGATCTTGGAGAGTTAAAAAAAGGTAATTATAGATGTTGTCTGAATAATTTTCTTAGGCTTGTCATTGATTTTGAGACCTGTCACATTGTTCAAAGGTTTTAATATAAAAGATACCCAGGGAGCGATAAAACTGTTTGATTTTTATTCACCTTTTTATTTTGTGATATAACATAACACAATTAAAACCATGTTATCATCATGGAATTATACTCTTTCATGGTTCATATGGAGGCATGGGTATTTAGGATCAATGTAAGTGCCCTTGTTAAAGATAATAATTCTTATCAAAGATTTTCTGGGCAGATATGTGTCTATGAAAACTAGGTCAAATTTTGTTTGTTTTAAAAAAAGTAAAAATTCTATAACATTATAATAGTGATTATAACTATTATAATTCTAAAGATATCCACAGTCCCATAATGGAATATGCATCTAATTTTTCTTTTCCAAAGAAGTCAGTGTTAACAATCTAATGCTATCTTGTGACCTTTTCTATGCAAATATGAACAATTTTAGGCATCGCAACTTTACATGGATTGCTTCCTAAAGAGACAGTCTTAATTGCTTTTATAACCTCAATTTTAATTTAGCCTCCATTACCTATAATGTCTTCTTTGAAGCTTGAAATTGGCTTTTTTCCTCCTCAACATTTTATCCTTTACTATGTGGTAAGAAATAATTTCCCTTTTTCAATGAAGTTCTAAGGGGTTTCATACAGCATAGACATGAGCAATTCAGCAAAATAAAATATATCTTTATTTTATTGTTCTATTAATCCCATTTCCTGGAAGAGAAGCCCGCATTGCTTTTCTGTGGAGTGATTCAAAGATGTACTGTTCTTTTTCAAATAAAAGTAAAACCAATGTCAATGCTATAGTAGAATATATGCTTTTTTTTTTCTTTTTGCATGATCATAAAGGCCTTTTAGGTTGTAATGGTGGGATGGTGTAGGGTAGAGTGGGGAAACAGGGAATAAAGAAGGGAATGAGAGATTGAGAGAATAGATAAAGAGAATGAATGACTGGAGAAAGAATGAATTCAAACATTAATGTTAATTTTTAACATTATTATCAATAGAGATTTATTGGTCCAGTCACCCCTGCCCTCCCAAAAAAAAAAAAAGTGAAGTTAAGTGCTCAAGGGATCATATTTGGCCTCAACATTGGATAGTTCTTGGGCAAAGAAGACCCTGCATACCAGTTTTCTATGTGATCTCTTTTTTATCTAGTTTAGTGCTTAGTGTTTTTTAGGAACTTAAAAATGTTTTTATTATAAATGTTGATATATTTGTGTTAGTTAAAATTCACTATCACTATATCACTGTCATCCTGTTGTTCGCTGATTTACTCAAGCAGGCACCAATAACGTCTCTATTCCTCCCAGCCCTGAAGATTTTAGCAGCCTCTCCTTACTCATCTTTCTCAATGATTGGAGACTCTTTTAGGGTCAGGGGAATGAGACCTATCGTTACTGTTTTTGGCATATCGAATATACCATGGGTAGCTTGCCAGGCTCTGCCCATGCGGGCAGCAGAATACTCTTGGTAGCTTGCTGGGCTCTCCGAGAGGTATGTGTTTGTGTGTGTGTGTGTGTGTGTATGTATATATATGTATGTATATATGTACACATATATATGTATTATATATAACTCTCTAACTCTTAACTCATAGTTAAGATTCTATAAAAAATTCTCTATTAATCACATGCCAAATTTCTTACAATATAAACATTTGATATTTCAGAATTTGTTAAAGATAATATAAATGTACTGATTAGATGAAGCAAGGAAAATGTTTGTGTTTGTGTGTGTGTGTATGCATATATAGAGGAAAGAAAACAGCTCCCTTTAAAGGTATTTGCTTATTATCACAGTCTTTTAGAAAATCACAAATACAAAATTATAAATACAAATGCAGTGGTATTTATAATTTTCTAAAGAGCACATTACTTACTATCACCATCTATAGAAACTTTGCTTATTATCACAGTCTTTTTTTTTCTTTTCTTTTTTGCTTTTTGGGTCACACCCGGCAGCACACAGGGGTTATTCCTGGCTCTGCACTCAGGAATTTCCCTGGCGGTGCTCAGGAGACCATATGGGATGCTGGGAATCGAACCCGGGTTGGCCACGTGCAAGGCAAATGCCCTACCCCCTGTGCTATTGCTCTAGCCCCTTATCACAGTCTTTTAAAAATTATAAATCATTAGTATCAGATATTAGAAAATAATTCATATAGATGTATTATTCTTCTAGAACCTGTATCACATTCTTATTTTATGAAAATGTTTTATGCCTTTTTAATTTTTTTAAATTTTAATTTTTTTAACTGTGTCACCCTGAGATAAACAGTTACAAATATGTTCATGATCAGGTTTCAGTCATACAACGATCCAACGCCCATATCATCACCAGTGTCCAATTCCCACCACCAATGACCCCAGTTTCCCTCCTGCCACCCTCCTCCCCACCCCCCAGCCTGCCTCTTTGGCTCTATGGCAGGCACTTTCCTTCTCTGTCTCTCTGTCTCTCTCTGCCTCTGTCTCTGTCTCTGTCTCTGTCTCTGTCTCTCTCTCTCTTCTGTACCAGAGTCTTGAAACATAAGAGAGGACGACTTAAACCTGGTCTTAAAAAGTCATGTTCTATGGGGTAGAAATAGCAAAGGACTTATCACCAGGCCTTGCATATGGCTGACCACAATTCAATATCTAGATACCTCAATCATCATTCAGTGCCATCCTGCATGCCCCATAGTATCACCAGCCTGGCCTGTGTAATACTCAGCACTGCTTAGAAGAATCCCACTATTTCCCAAATTAAATTAAATTAATTAAAAAAATTAAAGCACTGTAGCACTCTACCACTGTTATCCTGTTGTAGTTTTCCAGGCTCTGCTGTGTGGGCAGGATACTATCAGTAGCTGGCCAGGCTCTCAGAGAGGGACAGAGGAATCAAACCCGGAATGGCAGCATGCAAGGCAAATGCCTTACCCACTGTGATATGTGTTTGAACCAAAATTTTAAAGTCATTTATTTCATTTATTTAAAACACAGATCTAATAAATGTGATAGCTCTAGGCAAGTTTTTTTTTTTTTCTTTTTGGGTCACATCCAGCAATGCTCAGGGCTGGTTCCTGGCTTTGCACTCAGGAATCACTCCTGGCGGTGCTGAGGGGACCATATGGGATGCTGGGAATCTAACCTGGGTCAGCCACCCTACCTACTGTGCTATCGCTCCAGCACCTGAGGCAAATGGTTTTTAAATAAAAATACATTGTTTTAAAAATCATACTTCCAAATCATACTTTTGAACTCTTTATCTCTTTATCTTTCTTGATGCAGATGATCGAACCCAGGACTTTACATGTTACCACTGAACCACATTAATTGTCCTAAAACTACAACATTGCTTAACATTGAAGCTAAATAATTTCATGACTAAATTTTCAAGTTATTAATACAACTCATTGAATGTATTTTACCCAGGCATGTAATCCATATCTTGTTTTTTTTATAATAAAAGCTTATTTTTCTTTTCTTACACCAAAGTTTGAAAGTTTTAAAACCTATCAGTTTCATTTTTAGATTGCTATTCATATTTCACTTTACTTGTTGCTCACCATTTGTGGATAACATTCCATTCAAGTCATTAGCTAAATATTGGAAAAGGAAAAGTTGAAACGTTTCACTACTGCAAGAAAATGGCAATTAAGAATAAAAAATGTGTAAGAGGAGTTGGAATGATAGTACAGCAGGTATGACATTTGCCTTGGTTGTGCTAGACCTGGATTTGATCCCTGGCATCCCATATGCATCCCATTTTCCTTCGCTTCCCTTCCCCCCTTCTCCTGGGCCCATCACCACCAGGACTAATTCCTGTGTTCAGAGACAATAAGTAGTGAAGTCTGAATGTTGCCTGGTGTGAGAAGGAAGGAAGGAAGGAAGGAAGGAAGGAAGGAAGGAAGGAAGGAAGGAAGGAAGGAAGGAAGGAAGGAAGGAAGGAAGGAAGGAAGGAAGGAAGGAAGGAAGGAAGGAAGAAAGGAAGGAAGGAGGGAAGGAGGGAGGGAGGGAGGGAGGGAGGGAGGGAGAGAGGAGGGAGGGGGGAGGGAGGGAAGGAAGGAAGGAAGGAAGGAAGGAAGGAAGGAAGGAAGGAAGGAAGGAAGGAAGGAAGGAAGGAAGGAAGGAAGGAAGGAAGGAAGGAAGGGAGGGGGGAAGGAAGGAAGGGAGGAAGGAAGGGAGGGAGGAAGGGAGGAAGGAAGGGAGGGGGGAAGGGAGGGGGGAAGGGAGGAGGGAAGGAAGAAAGGAAGGAAGAAGAAAATGTGTAAGAACAATGTGGGATAGATAGTAATAAGGCTCCAGAGAGATGCAGAAAAGGACCATAGAAGAGGTCAAAACTACCTGCCTGGGAATTAGTAAGGCTGCTAATTATGATAGGCCTATTTTGGCTAACACAAGTAAAAATAGAGGATGACTGAAGGTCATTTTATAGTGAAAATAAACTAACAGAGAGATGACTGAAGGGTTGAGGACAAGCTTTGCATGTGGAAATCCAAGGTTTGTTTCCCAGCACCATATGGTCGTTCAAGCCCTGCTGGCATCAAGGTAGCCCCTGAGCACTGATGTCAAGAATGAAAAGAAAAGAAGGTGGAAGAATCTGAGCACCTCTGCATATGTTATAAACATTAATTTGACGCATCCAACAAAGTAACCTATTGTTGATAGACCCTGTTCTTCGGCAGTGTGGGAAGTCCAGAAATTTTGGTTATAGGCTATTTTCAAAGACCTCAGAAGGAAGGGAGAAGCGATAATTTAGTGTATGGGGTCTGAATTTATTATTGAATATTATTGGGGAAGATGTTTTTCTAATATGTTATAGAATATTCATATTCTATTATTTCTTTGAAGGTTATCACTATTACTCATACCTGTTTTTTTAAAGTAAACTAGCATATAGACAACAAAACCCCTTTGTTTATTCCAAGTTCAAAATAATGATCTTATAATTTTCCTGTGGATCGTAGCAGGGATATGTAATTACTTGGTCTAAAAAACTTTAACAAAACATGATTGTGTGATTATTATTTTGTGTTTTTTTTAAATATTCTCTTGAGTTTCCATTTCACTGCTATTTTCCAACACAATGAAATTTTTTAAAATGCTTCTCATAATCCTGATGCAATCAGTAATTGTTAAAATTGATACTTATAGTTTTAAAGTGATTTCAAATGAATCTATTTTGTTTTGGGAAAACTACTCAAATATTATAAAATTATTTTCAATAATCCTCAGATTTATGTACCAAAGCTATAAATATATAACATTTTATCTATAAAACTTCACCATTAAAACTTAAAAATTAATAGAGATTTATTATGAATTATTTCTAAGCCAATTGCCACTAGCAGTGAGAATTTACCTTAATTCCTATGCTGAAATTCTGCTACAAAGTTATATACCTTCTTTCTCCCAACATAAATAATCTAGTCAATTTAGGTGAGGAATATTTGGAAGAGTATATTATAGAATCCCTGTCATGATTTCAGAAATGTAGTGTAAGATGACAACCCAGACTAGCAATGCTTGTGTTTGAAGCCTGTATTTTTTGTTTGTTTATTTGGTTGACTAGTTAGTTTGAAGGATTATTCCAGTCTCTGCATTCAGGGTTCACTCCAGCCAATGATCTGGGACCGTACGGGGTGCCGGTGATGGAATCTGGGTCAGCTGCATGCAATGCAAGATCCCTACCTGCTGGACTATCCCTCCAGCCCCTAAAGCCATTTTCAAAAACACTTTTAGCTTGCTCTTTTAGATGCATGTCTTTTAGTTGTGAAGATGTTTCCAAACACTTTCCTCGTTCATTGAATAACAAAGGTTTAATAATGACTAAAATAACAAAGGGAAAATTATTTTAAAAGTGGTTTTACATGGCATGCACTCCTTTTCAGGGTGCAGACAATCACTGAGAAATTAACTTTTCTTTTGTAAGCCCTGATTCAACCACTGAGTCAAGACACTTATTTTAGGATGAAGGGAGATTAGCAATGGGAAATGAGTACTGTGTGCATTTTCTTCCTGTTTTACAACTTTCTTCATGATATTGAATATGCTATCTTAATTTTCATGAAAAATCAATGCATTAACTGTGAGACACAATTCAGTTAAATTTAAAGTAACAGAAACAGGATCCAAAAATTTTTATTCAGTCTCTGATTCCATTTTAATTTGCTTCTGAGTTTTACATCTTTAGCATCTATATCTTTTCCACCATTCTATTTCAAATCGACTGGATCGATAGCAAAGTGGGTAGGGCGTTTGTCTTGCATGCGGCCAACCCAGGTTCGATTCTTCGCTACCTGTGTCGTATTCGTTATGCCAAAAACAGTAGCAAGTCTCACAATGGAGACATTACAGGTGCCTGCTCAAGCAAATTTTTGAACAATGGGAAGACAGTGCTACAGTGCTATTTAAAATAGACTAGGAAATTTTTGATCAAATGTCTCAGAGTTTTTCAGCCTGTATCTATTATCAAATACCAAAGTCACTTTCATATTTTAGGTACAGTTTCAAGCACCCCACACCTAAGTATAAGAATCTATATTAATTTATTGTGACTGCTGAAAAATTTCTACAAACAACTTAACACAACAACAAAGCACTTCTCCACACATTTGTGTAGGCTAGTATTCTACTATTGATATCACTGCCAACATTAAAGTGCATCAAAGATGATGCTTACTCTTGGCACCATAAGGTTTTTAGGAATAAAATCACTTTTTAGTTTCCTCAACTCAGGCAGTCACATGGTATATGGCTGCATCACTCCCAACACTTGCCTCTGTCTTCTTATACCCTTGTATACTTGTATCTAATATAATTTACAGATTTATTATCTTTTTCATCAGATATATTTGATTATGATTTCCTTCATAATGAACCAATACCATTTATTGTGTACAAATCCATTGTTTTATCGCCCACATTTTATCATTGTGGCCAAGCATTATTTTTGTTTCCAAAAATCATGGTATCAAATGTATTATTGAGGAAGCTGAAATTCCATGGAGAGCTAAGACTATACATTTGTTCCTTAAAATTTAGTAGAAAACCAAAACAACTTTGGGTTATAAAAGTAAAGTCTACCCCTAGTTAGCTCCATTTTGTATTTAGAAGAAATTCTGCTTAATTTGATAAAGTCACTGGTTCTATTTTACATATATGAACAGAGTATTAGATAAATCAGTTCGGTGCAGGTTGTTTTTTTATGCCTACTGAATTTGGAAAGAAATTGCAAAATGAAAGAAGGTTCTACTTCACTGAGTGAAAAGTACAAAATATGTTCAAAATATAGGATGTATTTTTCATCAATTAACATTCATTGTCTGAATGATGTGCACTAAAATATGCCAATAGTGCAAGTATCCCTGGAGATGTATATGAAATATCTATATACTTATTAATTTTTATTTCTTATGCATCATATGCTTAGTTAATGTGTGGTTAATAAAAAGATGCCATTGCAGATAGGAACTTTCATTCTTCCACTTAGAACTAGGAGTGAAACATTATCTATGTAATTTCTTTCTAAACACATACAAGTTCCAAAGTCTTTCATCTAACTCATCCTTAAACATATCAAAATATTAATATTTTATTGAAAGCCATCATATATGATTCTCATTGTATGTATAAATATTTTAACATACTAAAAGTGTAAATAAATATTTTATCATAATTTACAAAATATATTAAGTCTTGCAGCAATATGTATAAACAGTTACATAGCAGCTTATAGTCAATGCAAATTTGTGTTTTCAAGGTTAACGGTAAGAAGGAAAATATTTTAAAACAACAACTCTTCATATTTTGTGACAAATAGACTTTATTTACATTGTTTGGATAACTTCTTGCAATAATTTTATTAGATATATCAAACAATCCCAATTTTATGCTTGAGTAAATATAAAATTATAGTTAACCATTTGGATATTTATATAAATTCATCTCCTACTGCGTATGATTCATCAATACTTAAGTCAGCAGCAAAAGTAATACAAATTAGTCAGCTTGCCAAATATATTTCTTTAATTGAAGTATTAGTCGGAAATACACCAGAATGATTTTTTTGAAATGTTTTGGACATATATCATCTAGAAAATATGTGCGTGCTTAATAGTTTAACTTCCAAGTCATTATATTGAGAGGTCAACAATATTATTGTCAGTAGCAGCAAAGTGTTTTTAAGATTTATTAATATGTTAAGCTAGGGATTTGTTTCTAGTAGAAATGTGTACAATTCTATTAAAATGTGTGTTGTAATACCTACATAGTTAACTATTGTCAGTAAGGTATATTAAATGTCATCTCATTTCTTATGTTAACTGAAAACATTATGCAATGATCTACTATTCCTGAAGTAATTAATTTCCTAGTAACAAAATTAAAATGAAAGCAATTGTATAGAATAAGACTGAAAAATTATTCTTAAAATATTAAAAACTTATAGAAGAGTGGCTATAACAGCTTTTCATATGGTCATTTTGTATTATCTGCTAATCTTTGGATATTTCACTAATATATACTTTCTATTATTTTTCTTAGTTGTGGGTAAGTGCATTATGAATGGATTAAAACAATTAAACTATATTAGTTTGTCCTTAATAAATTTGATTTGTTTCCTTAGAGCTACCTATGCATATCTAAAAGCTTCCTATACCTTAAGTCACTGTATTCTTTCTTATACACATATTGCTATCAGCTACATGTCACTATATGTTCATTAATGTCATTTGAATGTAAGTACAATGACTTAGGTCACTTTTTATGTTTGCAAGTTTGTTTATTGAAACAAAGCATTGTTTAGGATTTGTTAGCTTTAATGGTTATAGGCATGTGATTTTCTGTGAAAGTAATTCCTTTCTTTAAATGAATATTTTGAAAATGAAAAGTAATTAAAGATTAACAAAAGTAAGCAAATGGATTTTTAAAGCTCCTTAATTATTATTTAAAGCACAATGGGTATTTAAGATAACCAATCTTCAACAGAAAATTTAAAACCCTGTAGCTAATTTACATATTCAGTTATTTCATAGAATTCATTCACATTTGACAGGTGAGGGAATTGTGTTCAAGAGTTTAAGAGATTTCTAAAGGTCACTCAGAAAATCAGCAGAAGAGCAGGAAATGGCATAGAATGCTCTGTCTTGGACTGTATTCTCCTGAGGTGATAGTGAGGAGTTGAAAGGAATATTGCACTGAACCAATCATAGAGATGAAAAGGTGAACTCTCTCTCAGGCTCACGTGCCAGGACACGCTAGTTAGTCAATGTTTTACACAAGACTCTGAGTGATTCAGTTACTTTAGGTGGAGTGTGTGGAAGGGTGTGATCCAATTCAATAAGCCTCTGGTCAACCACATCCTGGCAAGCTCTCTCGATACTCTGTGCTATTGCTCCAGCCCACTTGGGGTTCTTATTGAATACTTACAAATTGGAAACAATATTCCACTTTAATTAGTAGTAGTGTTGCTGTCTAACTTATTTAATTTTCCTTTTATTTACCTGTCTCACGTATCATCATCATCATCATCATCATCATCATCATCATCATCATCATCCTGTTGATCATCGAATTTCTTGAGCGGTCTCAGTATCATCTTCATTCGTCCTAGCCCTGAGATTTTAGAAGCCTCTCTTTACTTGTCCTACAAGGATGCTGCATTGGAGGCTTTTTCAGGGTCAGGTAAATAAGACCCAGCATTGTTACTGGTTTTGGCATATGAATACATAATGGGGAGTTTGTGAGGATCTCCCATGTGGGCAGGGAACTCTCGGTAGCTTGCCGGGTTCTCTCAGAGGGAGGAATAGGATATAAGATATCGCTTCTGGGAGCTTGGTTTTAAGTCTCTGGATGTTGGCCGTTGGTGGGATTATAAGGGGCCAGGGGCAGTCCCTGGGTATGACCGCCTAGCTACTGGAGAATGGGAAATCTGGGTGGAAGCGGCCCAGTCCCGATCCGAGCAAGCTTGGAGGTCTCAGCCCCGGGTCCCACACACCTGGGTTTCTCTGCCGGTAGCTTCATGTGTGAGGCTCGTCCAAACATGCGGAGAGGGGCTTTGAGCATGAGTCTCACATATAAGTTTTATATTTATTATCTATTACATCCTACCCATTTCTTCTCATTGCCTTCCTCTGTTTAGTCAGGTTTACCGACTTGCTCTATTTTATGCCATGAAGTATGTCATTACCTTAATTTTTTCCTTGTTTATTTTTTCCTCATTCGTTTATAAACAAACACACATAATACCTTGTCTAATTACTTACTATTATAAATGATAATATAAAATATTAGTTTTGTTACAGTTGAAGCAATTTAATTGAATAGCATTTGGTAAAATGCTTTATGTAGTCCATACCACAAAGTGGGTATAAGATAAATGGCATTCTTCTAGAGCTTAAGAATTATTCCATTAAATAGCCATCAAAAACTTATTATTTGTGGTAAAAAAAAGACACTGATATTTTAAAATCTGTGTAGGGTTTATTCTAACTTTTCTGTATTATGTTTCATTCAAAAATTCAGAAGCTTATGAATTTGCTTCCTGAAGTAAAAGCAATGTCCAGGAACAATTACTCTGTTCTTAACTTAAATTTGGAACTAGAAACAAGAACTCTATATCTAAGGCATTGTATCTCAGAAATCTGAGAGAAAAACATAGGAATTGCAATCTTTGGATTTCCAGGCTCAGAGATACTTGTGGAAGGAAAAGAATGCTCTACCTGCTGTGCCATTCCTTTGGCCACTTACCACATTGCTTATCACACTGTATCCCACTGATGGATAAAAATTTGCATACGAATTCCAAGGAAGATGAACATCCAGTCTAAAGAATGGGCATTGACTTCTCAAAAATTGATTGATTTCTCCTTGCCTTTGTATCATTTTTTAAAATTGTATTTGAATTTATGCTAGTACATGCATAAATGCTTATAACTTCATATCTTCCATTTAAAATGGCAGTTGTTTCATTGAGAAAGTGAATTCTTTACTTCTGGCAAAATGCTTTGTTCTGAAATCTATTTTAATATTGTCATTTCTTGTATATTTATTTTATATAAACTTCTAAATTTAAAAGATTAGACTTACAGAAAGCTGTAAAGATAGACAACAGAGAGCTCTATTTATACCACATCTAGTTTCTTTTTTATTTGCATTTAACATTAGTATGGTACCTGAATTACCTGAAACCTCGAGCTTATTCAGATCCTTAGTCTTCATGCCATTTTTATTTTCTATTTTATTTTACACTTACCCTATGTGTGCCATTTTTCAAAGTATTTTTATTCGAAGCATGTTCTTCTAGGTAGCATATGATTTTACGTAATATAAAGTTAGGTCTTTTTTTTTATTTGTTTTTTTCTTGGGTGTTTTGCTTATTTTTGTTTTATTTGGGAGCCACACCCAGTGGTGCTCAGTATTTAACTCCTACCTCTGCACTCAGGGGTCACTCGGTATGCCTCAGCGGACCATATGTGGTACTGGGGTTCAAATTCTGGACCAGGACTCTGACTGTTCTACTATCTCTCAGGCCTTAGTTCTTGTTTTGTATGCAATATGATAATTTTGTCTTTTAATAGTGGCTAATTTTTTCCTTTTAAATGATTCTTAATGTGGCTGCTGATTCAATTATCATTAAATTTATCATGTTCCTTTTTGTTTCTTATTATTTTTCTCATATAATTTTATGACTTTCTTTAAGGTTAAGATAATTTACAATTCCAGTTTTTCCATTTTTTGGCTTATTGTCATCATCACTTTTTTATAATTTTAATAATTGCCTTAGGCTTTGTGGTTTTCATTTTTGATACCACACCATACTCTAAGTGATACATGCTACATTAAGTAGAGAAAAGCAATCTTACAATGCAATATTTTTGTTTCTTTACCCCAACCTCCAAGCTATTGTTGTCACATATTTTGCATTTACATATTTATAAACCTCACACTATGTTGTTATTATTTTTATTCAGAAGTTTAATTATCATTTTTAATGGGTACTCAAGAATTCTGGCCTCTTTGGGAGTTAGCTAAGTTTCACCTGTCTTTCCAATTTGTACAGTGAAACTTGCAAAATCTCACATTATTTATTGTATACTGAGATATTTTGAGAGCACACCCTAATTTTTTTTAATCTTTCAGTCTCCATTATATTTTATTCACACCCAATGAATGATGTTTGTTTCAAAGGGACAGTAAATACAGTCATTATGATTGTATTTTTAACTTCCAAATTAAGAGTAGAAGAGTTGTTCATGTGAATAGTGGTTTTTTTTTTTCAAATATTCTAGAAGGAAATACTACACACACATGTTCACCAACACTCTGGCTACTCAAAATCTAAACCTCCAACTAGTAGGACATATGTAATTAGAGATAAAAGAGGAAATAGAGAGGGAGAAAAACCAAAAAAATTTATGTTATATTGTAATGGGAAATAATAGGAAGAATAATAGACTTAAGGCAAATGAGCTAGATTAGAATATAGAAAAGTAGCTCTGTGACATTGAGCAAACAATGTAGTCTACCAAACCTTTTGTTTTTCTCTCATCAAATTAAAAAAATGATAATTTTAAGGTTTAACAATAATATTAAAGATCAAAACCCTAAGCACACAGTGTCACATAGAATAGGTCCTCTGAAGAGCTTGTTTTATTTTCCATTACAGCGAGTTTGATTGCCTATCCACTTTCACAGAACTTAATTCCCAATATGTGCAAGATATTTATATTATTATTAATATTATTACTATTATTATTATTATTATTCTGCCACCTCAAAAATCTATGAAAATAAATAATTCTTTCATTTAGTAGCTAAAGAAGTTAGATCTCCATAAAATGATCATCTTGGTGGAATGAACCAAAATGAGTAAGTATTTTCCATGGGAATTGGGCCCAATTCATTCTAAGTTCATGTTTTTCTTTTTACCCTTATTTGCGGGGGCAGGTGCTCTCCAGCAGTTCTAGGCACCCTGGGTGGTGCCCAACGGTACTTGGCTTGACTATGTGGGCCTGAAGGTCTTGGTGGCTGGACCCACTATTGCCACAGCCGTGGGTGGGGCTGGCAATTGAACAGTGCAAACACACCCAAGGGTGCTAACAGGATGAGGCATATGGTTCATGGGAATTAGTTAGGTGCCTTATGCAGGCCAGGTAGGTGTTCTACCTCTTTGAATAGTCTTCTTGCCCTCTTGGTGAATGTTTTAGGTTTACAGGTTTGAATCTAGTACCAGTTTCTTCAACACTTTTATAATGACACTTGTTATTCCTGCAGGAATATTGTCACAGTGTGGAGTCTACAGTTGCATACTATTTCCATCAACGCACACCATAATTTCCAAGTCTTGTTTTCTCAGTCAGTAGACCAACAGTTTTATACAGAATTCAAGTAATCAACATTTTATCTCCCTTAACATACTGCTTTGAGAAACGGCATTCTCAAAAGACTTAGTTCAGGCCTGGAAAAAATATCAGTGTGTGAAGCCACTAGGCCCAAGTGAACAAGAGCAAAGATCTGGAGTGTGAGCATGATGTGCCAGAGCCAATATCATTTCCTCCTACCACCTGGACGCCAATGCCCTGCAAGATGTAGCCTAGTGACTGCCAGCACAGCTGGGACGGTGTCACCTGACCAAGCACAGACTGTCAAACCAACACTTGCTGTGAAACCAGAAATGGTTCCTGGGGCGCAGGGGGCACCAATGGGGAAGGTCGAAAGACCATGTGACCGAGGAGGAGACAGTCGGCACCTTTGATAGGTTGTGATTCAGCATGTGATGCTTATTTTTTATGAACTCAGATTTCTGTCATGGACACTCCAAATTGACAAAGTCAAAAAAGTAACACTTGCAAGGACTAGAAAATGTCATTAACCACCCTTAAAATCATCTTATTATTTTTGCAAGGCATTTAAAAGTGTTTTTATTTTATTTTTGATTAACAGTATTCTAACTCTTTATAGGTAAGGTTTCATTTTTTCCCTTAATAGAGGTATTTCATATTCTTTCTGTGACATTTTCTTTGAATCTATTTTGAGTTGATCACCATTTCTGTCAGATATCCTTTGGTAAAAATGTTTTAACATTCCATTTCTCACATATGATCTTTAAAACTAAATTTCTCATACTGATTCCACATTGGTCCATCTGCACTTAGCGATACATGACACTTGTATCACAATTTCACACAGAGACAAAACCACCTTTGTATTATCTTCAAGAATTATATACTTTCCCTCTGATTATTCTCTTAGGAACATTTCTTCTTACTTTTTCATGTTTCTCTTATCCAAAACCTCTCCTGAAACCTTCTAGTTATAATTACTGAAGGCACTCATACTTCAGTTTGCAGCCATGCTTCATCACACAATTTTAAGAAAATTCCTAGAGTAGCTTAGTTCTGTGATACCAGCAGGAGGACTTCTGCATTGTCATGTCTCTCGCCCTCTTCCTTTGACTCTGCCCCTGTCTCTCTCTCTGTCTCTCTGTAGCTTGCTCTCTCTCTGTCTCTGTCTCTGTCTCTCTCTGAGTACGTGTGTACAGCTATCTGTCTTTGTCACTGATACTCTGTCTCACAGAAACACATGTATGCTCACAAATGTGGCAATGCTTTCTCTACTTTCTTTATAATGTTAAGGTTTAGAGGTCAAGATTTGGCTAGGGCATTTACTCAGTAGATTGGAGTGCCTGCTTTGTCTGCATGAGGCCCAGGTTTGAGCCTCCCGATAACATCTTCACCTGAGCACTGCCAGAGGCAACCCCGTGCACAAAGTCATGGATAGCCCCTGGGTGTGGCTCCTAAGTTTTTAATTTAATTTGCCTTGCTGTGAAATACATAGTTACGCACTTGGTCATGATTGAGTTTCCGTCGTAGAATGTTCGAACTCCCATCTCTTTCCTATATCCATTTCCTCAACCAATATTTTTGACTCCCTTCCTCACACCCTCCAGAATACCTTTATGGCAGACATGCAGACATTTTCTCTCTCTCTCTCCCTCTCCCCCTTTATTCCCTCTTAAGCACTGCGGTTTGTAATATACTATGACATGATATTATTTGTATCATTTTATCTCCTTTCAAAAAATATCCAGTTCTTGTCCAGAATGATCATTTCCAACTGTCATACTCATCTGTTCTTTGTCTTAACTGTGTTCCTCTATCCTCTTCTGGCAAGCTTACTACTATAGATGAGTACTCCTGGTTTTCATTCTATCGCCTTTGGGTATTATTCTCATACCTCTTGGAGACCCCGGTGGGCTACCAAGCGTATCCCGTCCACACATCAAAGCCTGGCAAGCTACTCGTGGCGTATTGGATATGCCAAAAACAGTAACAACAAGTCTCACAATGAAGACATTACTGGTGCCCGCTCAAGCAAATCGATGAGCAACAGGATGACAGTGATACAGTGGTATATCCTATAAATAAGTGAGATCATTCTATATCTGTCCCTCTCTCTTTAAATCATTTCACTCAACATGATACTCTGCATGTCTGTCCATGTATAAGTAAATGACTTCATGACTTCATTTTCTTAATAGCTGCATAGTATTCCATTGTGTAATTTTACCATAGCTCTTTTTATCCATTCTTCTGTTCCTGGGCATTTGGGTTCTTTCCAGATTCTGGTTATTGTGAATAAGTGCTGCAACGGTAGTTTAGTTCTTCTAAAAGTACCACTGTTATTCTACAAATTGCATAATATGTATCTATTTCAATCTTTTTAACTATAAAATTGGAGTCGTTTATATACTTATATTTTAATGTAATTTTGCTTTGAAGAAGACCTCATCTGTAACAGTAATTATGCACTATGACACCACTAGTATTAGTACAGCTACAGTTGATACTATGACTATTACTATTGCAGAAACTAATACTATTACTAATACTGCTATTGACATAAGAGGAAGGATTCATTTAGACAAAAATATACCAAAATAAAAATGCTTATAGTGATAACTTCATGTAATGTACCACTCCCATTAATGTTATGTCTGTTTTACTGAGAAAAACAATGCAAAGCAATGAAAAAATAAAAACATAATTAATTCAATCATGCCTAGCAATACTGTAAAAGATGAGGAAGGCAACCTAATCAGGAAAATAGTGGTATTTAGTAAGATTTTAAATATTTCTAAGCTTTGTATCTCTTCCAACCACCCTTCAATAAAATAATCTCGCACCATTTTATAAACAAAGTTATTAAAGTTTAGAAAATGTGGAATTGTTTGTTTAAGGTCAGATATATGTATGAGCTGATATTTAACATCAAATTCAGCCATTCTCAGTTCCAAAGATAAATGATAAAAGCTTAGATCCAAACTTGGAATTTCTGATTGAGTCACACTCCATAAATTACTGAATGTGAAGGTATTTTCAACAGATAATGATTGGATTTGCAATTTCTGCTTATAGCTTGCAACACTATACATTTAGAACTTTTCTAAGCTTAATGAAGTAAGAAATTGTGTGACATTTGAATTCTTATACTCCCTTTGGGGGGTTAGAGCAAAGAGTGGCACTGTGGTCTGATATCCATTGGCTTATTCAGAAACAGTTAAATTATTCCCCAATATATGTGGAACCTGATTACCCTATTAGTATGATTCACCTCACATATGAATCTCTAAATGCTTGTAAAATATATTATTTAAAGTCAGTTGACATAATTTATATCATTGTCTTAGGCATAACTGTTTTTTGGGGGATGGGGATCACATATGACGATAATCAGGGGTTACTCCTGATTCTTGACTCAGGAATCACTCCACGTGGTTCTCAGGGGACTATAGGGTATGCTGGGAATTAAATAGGGGTCAGCTCTATGCAAAGCAAACCCTCTACGTACTGTATTATTGCTCCAGCCTATATCATATATAAAACAAAAATATATAAATATGTATATTTATGTAAATATATGTTTTATATATATCAAACAAAATACTATTGGCTGTGTGACTTAAACAATATGGTTTAAGTCTGGACACTGACACACATTGTTCTGGACACTGACACACATTCAAGTTACCTGCAGAGTAATGAAGATTTAGCACAGGAACTAAGGTGACTTCCTTGAGCATGGTTGCCACAGAATCACCCCCCTGCACTGCATAGAGTCCCCATGCACCTGGAATGGTCCCTAAGCACAGAGCCTGGGATAAGTTGTTGAGTTACACAGGTTATGGCTCAGGTGCTGCCATTTTGCTTTTTCTTCAGATATCAAGAGCTCCCGCTCTGTATGTTTTCTGATCTCCGTTTTGGATTCCCATCTTTATAATATTATCTTAAACCTAGTTAGTCACTTACTAAAGATTCAGTCTCTACATGGCATCATATTAGTGATGAATTTGTCAATATGTGGATTTCAGAGCTGGAGCAATAGCACAGTGGGTAGGGAGTTTGCTTTGCATATGGTCGACCCTTTCGATTCCTCCATCCCTCTTGGAGAGCCCGGCAAACTACTGAGAGTATTCCGCCCACATGGCAGAGCCTGGCAAGCTCTCCATAGCGTATTCCATATGCCAAAAACAGTAACAACAAGTCTCATTTGGAGACGTTACTGGTGCTTGCTCAAGTAAATTGATGAGCAACGGGATGACAGTGATACAGTGATATAGTGATATAGTTATGTGGATTTCATTAGAAGGGGAACCCAAACTTGCAATCCATGACAAGCTGTTCCTTTCTGAGTAGCACTGCTGAATGACTGCCCACTGGAAAAAAATGCTAAAACATTTCATACCTGGAAGTGTCCTGTCCTGCTAATTATTTCAAGTGGAGCCCGTCCCTGTCCTTTTATTGTTTTGTGTAATGAATGACCTTTCCTAGGCACTTAAGTGGTATTTTCCACCATAAAAAAAACTGTTGCATGACATTGCTCATTTTATTATTACCTATTATTTTATGTCTTATTTCCTGAATAATTCATCTTCAAGTTTTTATTTAAATATTATTTTCTATAGATACTCCCTCTGAGTTATAATACCTAATAAATTTAAATAGTCCCTCTCATTCTGTTAACTCCCTGATATTGTTCTTTACAACATTTACCAACAGCAGCAATTGCACCTTAATTGCATGATTGTGTGTAAAGATATTTTTCCCTAGCTAATAGGCTCCATTGGGCTAGTGATCACGTCATGTTACTTTGCTTTTACTGCTACTGCAGTCTCAACACAGGGAGGGCTGTAGCATATAGAAGATGCTTGGTATATAATTATTTATGAAGAAGAACTTGAAGGAATGAGCAGATACTCTTAGCAATTAAAATTATGTTGGTTGGTACCACAGAGAGAGCATAGTAGGCAGGGCACTTGCCTTACACACAGACACCTTGGTTTGACCTCTGGAATCACAAAGGTTCCTCTGATCCCCACCAGGAGTAATGCCTGCATACAGAGCCAGGAGTAAGCTCTGGACATTGTTGATTAGTCCCAAAATCAAATGCAGTTTGAGTCAGAGAAGAGGTATAGGGGACAAAGCATTTGCTGTGACCAATCCCAGTTCAATTCACAGCATCACATACGGTTACCAGGAGGAGTGATCTCTGAATACAGAACCAGGAGAAATCACTGAGCACAATTAGATGTGGCCCAGTCCCCCCAACCATACCACCAAATTCAATTAATTCAATTAATAAACAAATTGGTATATGCATATACCACATGTATATACCAATTTGTTTATTAAACTTTTTCACTATATATATTAAAGATATCTATATATCTATATCTATATCTATGTATATATATATATATCACTTCACTTGTATCACTCGTCTTCCCATTGATCTTCAATTTGCTCAAGCGTGCACCAATAATGTCTCCATTTGTCCCTGTCACGTGCTAGTGTAGCCCAACAATATCTGCTCTCTCCAGGAACAGGAAGTGCCTTAAACCATTCATTCAGGGTTTTGATGAAGAAGTCTGACCATCTCATTGGTAGATGTCCATGCGGTCTTTTGAAATCCTGTGGAATCCAGTCGGTAACAGCTCTAGTCCAGCGGTCATTTCTAAATTGCAATACATGTTCGGACCATCTGATTTTTGATGTCTTGGCAAACGAGACAGCATCCTTGATTCTTGACAGTTCACGGAGGTCGGAACTTCGGATTCCTTCTCTCACTTTAGTGAGACGTGAAACTCCTAGCATAGCTCTTTTGATTCCTCTTTGGGATACCCAAATAGCTTTCTCATCCTGTTTGCGTAGGGCCCAGGTCTCTGAAGTGTACGTTAGTGCAGGAAGAACGGTTGAGTCGAAAAGATGTGCCCAGAGCCGGAGATCCTTTGTCCTCTTAACCACTTCTTTGATGCTCTTGAAGGCATTCCTCGATGCTCTCTTCCTCCTGTGCAGTTTTGGTGCCAAGTCATTCCTCATGTTGAGTTCTCGACCCAGGTACACATAACTGCTGCATTCGGAGATGGAGCGTCAGGGTCAGGGACTAGTTCATTTTTCACGAGCATCATCTTGTTGAGGTTCAGCTGCAGTCCGACCTTTCCACACTCTTGGTCAAAGTTGGCCAGCATTTGTGCTGACTTATACATATATATATATATACATATATATATATATATATATGTAGTACACTAGTACATGGGGAATAAGTAGAACAGATAGTACTTGAAGCAAAGCTCTGACAGAGTGACCCATGAGGCAGAACGAGAAGGAAGTTATTAACATAGCAGGGTGTGTCCCCAAAATAAAGCTAAATGAGAACAGAAACAAAGCAAGAGAGAGACAGAGATGGAGACAGAGATATGGAGAGACAAAGAGACAGACAGAGAGAGAGAGACATCGAGAACACCTTTATTACTCTGTGACCTTGGGGTTACTTGTTATTCTTGAAACTGATTTATATTATTAGTAACATAGCTATATGACACCTTCTTCAAAATATTTTGAGAATGAAATAGAGTAGACCTTTTTATTAGGTATATCTTGATTTTTGTTTTTTTTTTTCCAATTTAAACCTAACACCGAGTTTTGTATGTGAATTATATTAACTAGGTTAACTAGGCATACTTCCACTAAAATCATTATCTCCCTCTAGGAGTTATTCCTCTTTTTTCTTCAGATTGATTGCTGTTTTGATCTATTTCTTTCACAATCTCTTGGTTAAGCTGTTAATTATTTATTTTAGTTCAATAGAGAGTGATTACAATAGTTCTCATTTATAAAAGTGATATGAAGAGACAGAAGATATAAACAAACTTTGGGGGATAGTGTAGTTGTTTCAGTTATAATTATTTTTTGGTCTAAATGCTGATAAACTGTCACCTTTGCTACAGTAGAGTGAGTAGAGTATTTGCCCTGCACGAGGCCAACCCTGGTTTGATCCCCAGCATCCCTTATGGTCCCCAGTGGACCACCAGAAATAATTCCTGAGTGCAGAGCCAAGAGTAACCCCTGTACATTTCCGGTGTGACCTCAACCCCCCCCAAACAAAACAAAACCCCAAAAAATATATGCTGATAAACTATTGGAAGATTATTATTTTTCTTCTTTGTTTTCTGTTGTCTGAGGCTAATCTATCTCTGAAGAATGAGTGTGAATGCGTAAACAAATCATTAAGAGATTGCAAAATAATTCAGTTAGATCAAAATTTTGCTCATAAACATTATTTTATTGTTGAAGAGGCCACACTGAAAGGGAGCCAGATATGGTTGCAGATCAAAACACTCAATGTCTAACCCAGGTGAGGCCTGTGATCTACGTGATTTTCAATCCCTGCAGTGATAATTTTGATTTGCTAAACTTCACTAAGAGTTGCATGAATTGTTAATCTCTTTTTTTTTGCTTTCTTACACCACCATACCACCATATTCAATAAAAGTAGCTAAAACAGTACTCAAGAAGAAAATGTTTTTTTTTTCAATTCGGAGATATATTCATGTCTATAAAGAGAGGATATAAAAGTGAGTAGCTTAGAAAAATGTATTAAAAATAAAATAGGCGTTCTCCATAAATCAGTCTTCCAGTTCTCTGATTTTTTATTTCAATAATTTATACATGGTACATGATCTTTTTAATTAAAAATTGACACAATTAAAAATAAGTACCAAAAGGCCATGTTTTGATGTTAATACTGAAGCAACTACATGTATTTTTCCATGCTTAAAAAGTAATAATTGAAGGTAATTTTTACTGTTGACTTAAAATTTACAAAAAAAAAAGAGAAAAACACTGTCTTTATAAGCATATGTATGCTAACCATGTCCCCTTGAGCAAGGTTTTCATCTTTTGTTCTCTCTTTGAATTGGTATGTTTCACAGACTATTTGCATTTTAAATATCTTTAAATACCTCAGGAGTGTAAGGCACTGTAAGCTACAGCCCTCTACTGGTTAAACTACTTAAGTCTAATGATTCATGCTCATAAATCTTCACCAATGTAGATTGTTTCCCAATGAAAAAATAGAAATAACAATATATTTGACAAATTTATAGTTATTAGTTAATCTTTTGGCTATACTGTACTCTTAAAAAATGGTTTGGTCTGGGTGGCAGAGTAGATTAGGGTCCATTTCATAAATGTCAAGTGCCAGGTTCAATCCCCAGAACCAAAAATAAAGCAGCAGAAGAAAATTGAATAAAATATTTTCTCAGGTTAACTGATTTTGTTTTTAAGCTATATCTAAATAGTTCATCTAAGCAACTTGGTCTTGGCCTTAGATGATGTATGTTCTCTTATAAGCAAACTATATAGGCCCTGTTCTGTGAGACCTGAAAGTAAATGCAAGCAGTCTTTCTGATGCAGATTTGTTTAATAATTTACATGAGGAACATATTTATACTTAGTCTTAATGTTCATCTCTAACATAAATATGATATAAAATGAATTTCCAAGGAAGCAGGTGTATGGGTCCAACAAAAATAATTTTCTGATGTCTCATCACATTTAGGCATTAAGTGTGACTAGTATGGATTTTATTCACATGGAAAGTGGAAAAATCCAAGACCTCATGAAAAATTCCTCAGAGAAATAAAATAAGTAAATGTGTTTTCAAGAGTAATGGTCATTGTAACAAGTTCTTGTCTCCTGAAATAAGTAAGGTCTTGTGAATTCTGACAGAAATAGAGTGAAGAATGTTTGGTGGAATGATTAAAGTTGAGAACCATTAGCTATAATGAAGGGCCAGCTTAGAGAGACAGAACAAGACGCAGAAGGTGAGCTTGATCTTAAGCCAGATCAGAAGTCATCTACCACAGAGGCCATCTGGCTCCTGGAAAGTGAGTTTAAATTCTGGCCATTGATTTTTATTTAATTTGGAATAAGTCCTTAAATTCTAGAATAGGAACAATCCTCTCTAGAGATTGGCGATTGGCAGGACTCTCTCTCTCTCTCTCCCTCTCTCTCTCTCTCTCTCTCTCTCTCTCTCTCTCTCTCTCTCTCTCTCTCTCCCTTTTTCCAGATCTCTCCTTACTATTGTAAATTCTTCTAAGCCTCAGCTTATCATTTGAAAAATGCTACTGTCAAAGTTAAGTTGCAAAGTTGATACATGACAGTTCAACCCTAATGTTTTTGAAATCTTCCTATTTACTCAGATGTGCACCATGTGTTGATATTTCCTTTTTATTCTTCTTCTCTTTATTTGTGCTTTTTAGAAAAAGTCACTATCCAGTCAGGAAAACAGTGAATTATGCTGTTTAAATAGCATTTGTTGAACTTATGCTCTCTGGTTTCCTAAATCATTGTATTGTCCTGGAATGGTAATGCTTCTTTTAAATTTTTTGTAATTCAGCTGTTGCTCTGATATGTGACCACCTCTATTTGTTCTTTTCAGGATGGTAGCCACTGATCACATGTAACTATTTAAATCTGGTTTATATGGGCTAAAATTATATACATATATATACATGTATATTATAAATTCAACTGCTCAGTCACTCTAGTCATGTTTTGAATCCCTGATAATTTTTACATTAAATAAAAACATTATTAGTAGAGAAAGGGCTGTAGAATAGAATCATTCTAGACCAGGTATTGATAAAATCTTACTCCCCACTTCCCTTTCTATCCTGAATAATGATTAGAGCAACATAGCCATGACCATTTATTTAAGTGTTATGTATTGCAATTTCACTCTGTGAGACAATGTTAAGTAGTTGATCACTAAAAATCTAAAATATTTACTATATCATTTTGCAAAACACATCACTGAACTCTGATCAGGACCATTGTCTAAGATACACATTTAAGATAAGATCAATAAAAATGAATAGCTCTTGACTTTTGCTTTCCATTCTTTTAATTTTTATGCATTTTATGTTTGTGTAAATATGTTTCAAGGTCCCTATCTTCTCCTTTCTCGTGCTCTCCTTGCAAAGTGATAGCCTTAAGTGCTTTTTCAGATTCTGGTAGCAAACTGATTATAAGGAATGGCTACTTTCATTGTTTATGTCAAATTGAAGTCATAAATTCTCTAGATACAGGGAATTCTGGGTATTACAGTGACTAAGCCTGCCATTACAGCTACAAAATGTATCATAAATCAGTTTGAAGTTAAGAATATTCACAAGCCTTTTTCTTCATGTCTGTTTTATAATATGTAACAAATGCAGTTCACGATGTTCCCCAGTAATTTGAAGTTCATTTTGTATTTACAGACTCGATTGCACTTTATATGCAAATGACTCATTATACTTTAGCGAAGCAGTATGTTAATTTGATTAATTTCTTACCTTATTTAAATCTTATAAAATGTCACCTGCCATTCACTCTACACATCAGTTATAACAAAACAACAAACATTACAAAGAGCTGAAGCATTAAATTTTTCCTAATCAGGAGACAGATACGACAGGTTTCACTTTCTGCACGTGCACACACTGAATATATTGGCGATTTAGAGTTCTTGTTTGCTAACCCCTCTGTGGACCCTATACAGCACACTCCATAATGAAATTGTCCATCTTAAATAGTCATTGGGGAATGTTGATTCCATTTTCTATGTGTTTTGCCATCGTTTGTAAATGAATCTGTTTCTGTTTGCAAGTCTGAGGTGCAATATAAATAAAACATTGCTTTGCAAGTATCCTTTGTGGCAACTTCTTATATCAAACATGATGCCATCTCCTTTGAAGGAATTTGTTCCCTCTTGTCATTGCCTCTGGTCATGGGGAATGATAAGGATAATTATGTTGTCTACCCCTGTGATATTTGGTGCTATGTGTCTCCCTAGTAGGATGCCATATTTCCTCCTTTCAAAGAAGCTTCCGTTCCTTCTGTCCACTGTCTCTCAGCTTTACGAAAAGGGGAAATGTACAGCATGACTCTGCGGGTGAGGATTTATTCCTGGAAGTCACAGAAGGGAAATTACCATGGTGAGGTGGAAAAACCCATTGCAGAGAATAATTCAGTAGGAAGGATCGGCTATCACATATTAAGGCCATGTGGAGAAGGAATAACAGGTTAGAACCCTGAGCTTCTATCCACATGTGGTCCTTGTGGCAAAACTGGTTGGTTTATTAAAAGGTATAAAATGAAGGGGCTTTTGTCTGTCCTGGCAATAGTATGGGGAATGTGGCATAGAAGAAGGAAAACAACAGAGAACTGCATACACATCAATACATTGATGCAGGGTGCTTAGAAAGCAAGGCATAGAAAGAAAATAAAGATATTTTGTGTTTAAGAAGTTCTCTGACAGAAATTAAATTCAAATCTAAGTAAAAATAATAATATGAGACAAGTTGAAAGAAGAAATATGATTACTGAAGGAATATTTTAAAACTTTGAGAAGGGTAAGATAAACCTTGGAATCATTAAAGGAGGAAAATTGGAAAGGAACACCAAACAGGCCAGAAGAAAGAAAGAAAGTGTAATAAGTCATGGTAATTGGCTAGCTAATGCTTTGTGGCAAAAAGTTCTAACTTTTTATTTTAATTGATGCTTATGTTCAAGATTGGCCTTTAATTGGGAGACGATATGCCTAATTCCTGTATTACTTTACTCTGTTTTTAAGATACAAATGATATTTATTCTTTGTGATTTTTGCAATAATATTTATTATTCTTTATTGATTACATTAAATTTGATATAATGTACTTATCTGATGCCATTCTGCTTTCATTTATTTTTACTGCCTTTCTAAATGAGAAAGCTTTGAAACGTCTACACTGAGGAAGTTTGTAATGACCTTGACCTAGAAATATAAGGCAAACACTTGGTAGTTTTGAAATGTGTTCTTTGCATGCAAATTGGGAGAAAATTTACTAAATATTAGAGATATGAACAGGCAGATTAGTAAAATATTATTAATGAATTTAGGCAATGGTATATATTTTAATTGATGTTTATAAATAGATTTGCTTCCCGCAGTTTTGTAATATAACATTTACCAAACTTCTTTTTTGATGGAATTTACATATGGCACATCAGGATGATTAAAAGCCAGCAGCCTTCTCACAGCATGGCAAAAAATAGGATTTGATTTATCTTCATGCCTTGCCTACCACTTGCTGTGACTGTACTTTTGAAATTTTAATATTCTCATTTCTCATAAGGAGTTTGTTATGTAAAATATTATGTAAATAATTTTCTACACATCTAAGAATTGTTTTTGAATCTTTAATAATGTAATAGCATGATGAGAGCAAAGGTATGCCTGTTTCTCACAATCTATTATTTTCTCAAGGGACTGTATGTGCTTTAAATTAAGCAGAATTTTACATGCTCTAACATCTAGGAGTGTTGAAAATACAATATCATGACTTCCAATTAGTATATAAGTTTCTATAAACTTAATGTATGGGAAATTATCTACTTCAGCAGAATTTACTATCACTAGATTGTTAAAAGCTAGAACAGGGCCAGACAGATAGAGAGGACAGTGAACAAGTACAATCATGCTGCATGTGATTCTCTGCACTTCTAATGGTCCCCTGAGCACCATCAGAAGTGTTCTTTGAGCACAAAGCGAGGAGTAAACTCTGAGCACCACTGGGAATGGCCCCCAAATAGCAAACACCACAAAAAAAGAAAAATAAATTAACAGAAACTTTTTTTTCTATTTTACGTAGCATCAAATTTAATTCATAGTTTTAAGCTAAATCAATATAAAGATTACATATAGAAGTAATTTGTGGCTTTAAGTGTGTCTTATTTGTATATGAACAAGAGTGGATGTGTGTATGTATAAAAATAATTGAGTAGTATAAGGAGAAAATGCTTTACTTTTCATTAATAAATCCATCATTCTTTTTGGTTAATGCAGTCCTTTCATATTTTATGTCAGTATAAATTGAGTGATATTCTAATTTGAATAAAATGTACTGCAAACTTGCTTTAATGATTTCAAGCCCGAGTCTGTATAAAATAATATTAACTACTGAAAAGAAAGAACTCATTATGTGTAAGAAATTTAACATCATATTACTTCAACCTCATCATAACCTTGAAGTATAAGTAACATTTACATTCTATGGTTGATGTAAATTTAGACTCAAGGGTTTGATTAATATGACAGTAGTCACAGATAGCAAGTGACAGTGTCAGATTTGGAACCAGCTATCTGTAGCTAAAGCTTGAGTAAAACCAAAGTCTACATTGTTTTATTTAAATTGTATCATCTCTCCCTTTATTAATGAAAGCCAAGATATGTGAGATTGGTTTTAATATTGTAATTTGTAATTTTCTTTTTAATACTTTCTCCTTGTGTGGGGTTAGGAGGGGAATATTTAACACACTGCAGAGAAGGTATAGGAGCTTGTTCCTTCAAATGCTGTGCAACGGAATTCTAACAAGAACTCTAACCCCCATAGTCCTCTTATGGCAGAACATTTCACTTCCAGTGTCTAAACCACTTTCATGCTCATAGTTCCTTTTTGATCCCCACAGCTTGCCAACGGCTTTCCGAAGCGAGAGTCTCATTAGATCCATGGGGTAGGAGGTGATGGTGCGGCTCCTTGTCGTATGAGGGAACACGGTTGTGAAGAGACGGTGCTGAGATTCAGGTTCAGCTCTTAAAAGTAGTTGTGCCCTTTCTACTTTCCACCGCTGCTTTCATGAATGAAAAAGAAAAGAGCCAGCTTTGTTCCTGTTTGTTTTTTAATGCTCAAGGGAAAAAAAAAAAAAGAAAACACCGGGACGTGTCAGATGCTGGGAAAGATTTGAAAGTTCAAAGCCATGGGTCTGGAGGTCAAGGTCCTGTGACAGATGCTGTGTTGTCTGAAATTTTTATCTAGCAAATGATCGTCGGGAAATTGTAGATGCGATTTCTAGCGTGCTTATTATAAAATCATAGTGTTAAAATCACTCTACATTCTCTGCTTCTATAGAAGACTTAATTCTGTCAGATGTACTTGGGTTTCTGCCATGTCAGTATGATGTGGGAAGTGAAAGAGAGGGGTGATGGCTGGGATACAAAAACGCGTGCCTAATCAGCTACACTGACCTTTAAGGACTATAATGTCGTGAGCTGAATTCATTATATTGCAGCGCTATATATAACATGGTGTGAGGGGAAGCAGAAGAACTTGGAATGTATGCTTTGAAGGCTGAATATATTTGTGAGTGGGAAAAGTTTCTTAGTACTACGCCCAGTCTATGAGATGTTTTGCTTTCTTCTATATAGGACAGTTTGGATTTTGTAACACTATATGGCTTTGCAAGAATAAACTTCTTGGCTTAAATGATACTTAAAAGATATTTAAAAATGTAACTGATTATATAAAAATATTAAGACACATTAAAAAACTTTATAAAACTGTTTCAAAGCTTTATTAATGATGCCATACCCTTGTTTAATATTCTGACACGGGGCTGGAGCGTTAGCACAGCAGGTAGGCGTTTGCCTTGCATGTGGCTGACTGGGTTCGATTCCCAGAATCCCATATGGTCCCCTGAGCACCGACAGGGGTTATTCCTGAGTTCAGAGCTAGGAGTAACCCCTGTGCATCGCTGGGTGTGGGCCCCCACCCAAAAAATAAAAAGCAAAAAAGTATTCTGACACATAAGAGTGCAATAGGTCAGTACAACTAGGTGAATCATAGTGATCCTTAAATCAGTGTAACTTAAAAGTTCACCATATCCATATTTTATTAATCTGAATACCCATATTAAAGTGGCACTAAAATTGTTTTAATTGTTTAAAATAGTTTATATTTTTTAAGTGCTAGGAGATCGTGCAGCAGGTAAGAGACTTTCCTTGCATGTGGTAGGCCCAGGTTTTATCCCCAAGATGTGGTCCCCTGTACCCAACAGGAATAATTCCTGAGTACAGAACCAAGATCATTGCAGGGTGTGACCACCAAAAGCAAATAATAATAATCATTTCTATCTTCAATCATTGCTATAATGTTTCTAGGACAAGTGAAAGCAAATCATTATCATCATCATCTCTATCTTCAATTATTGCTAACAATATTTCTGTGATAAGTGAACCACTTGAACTCCAGTTTTCTTAATTCTGAACTTACCGCTCATGATCCTCAGTATGCAGGAAGTCCTTCACAATTCCATCTCTGTCTCACACACACTCTACTTAGAGATACTAGATTTACAAGTTCTATCATTTACCCTTTTATTATAGTAAATTTATTTTTTTTGCTTTTCTATTCTTTTGGTGTCCATCTAAGTAGTTTAATTGAGTCTCTGTAAAAGAATTCACACCTTTGTTAAGAACTAATATTTTGTTAAAAATATTCTTAATTCATTACATCTTTCAAGGAGTAGAAATAAAAGTAAATGTGCAATGAGGTGCAATGAGAGAGGAAGATCAATTAAAAGTAGCCAATAGTTTGGGCTTGAGTAACTGGATGCAAATATCACTTTTCGGTTGTTTTTATTTTTCTTTGCTAGACCACACTTAATGGTATTCAGGGACTACTCCTAATTCTGTGCTCAAGGATAGATCCTGACTGTGCTCAGGGGACTTTGTGCATGCCAGGAATTAAACCAGGCTTAACTATGTGCAAGGCATGCACCGTAACCCCTGCACTCTCTCTCCATCCCCATAAATGTCACCTTTATAAAATATGACAGTTGGAAAGGTGACTTTTAATTAAGTGGATCTGAATGATGTTGAATCATACCACTTGCTGAGGAGTAAAGATCAAGTTAGCTTTTCTCTACAAAACTTGAATAGTAATAATTCTTGTTATATCTTGAATTGTTGAGAGAGTTAAATTGTATAATTTATGTATAGTATTAATCAGAAGCTATCACATAAGAAAAATCAAAAGTGCTTTAATTATTTTACATACAGTTGACATGATATTGTTAATTTCCAGTGTTCATCTTAATTATTCAATCTTTATTTATATTGTAGTGTAATCACCACAAACATGTCAGCTAGCTTTTATCCCTCAACTCTGGTTACAATTTTTTTATCTTATGATAAATTTTATCACAATTTGATTATGATTATGACTACATGGATTGGGATTGGGCCTTTTCCACCCAGATCCCCCATTTTCCAGTAGCTAGGCAGTCATAACCAGAGACTGCCCCCAGTTCTGTGTAATCCCATCAATGTCCAACATCCAGAGATGTTGGGCTATAAAATCAAGCTCCCAGAAGCCTAGTTCTAATAGCCTAGTTTTCCCTCTTGGAGAACCTGACAAGCTACTGAGAGTCTATTGCTCACTTGGGAGAGCCTGGCAGCTCCCCGTGGCGTAATTCATATCCAAAATACAGTAACATATATATATATATATATATATATATATATATACATACCTCTCTGAGAGCACAGCAAGCTACTGAGTGTATCCCGCCCACACAGCAGAGCCTGGCAAGCTACGTGTGAGGTATTCGATAAGCCCAAAACAGTAACAATAGGTCTCATTACCCTGACTCTGAATGAGCCTCCAATCGTTGGGAAAGACAAGGAAAGGCTGCTAAAATCTCAGGGCTGAGTGTAATAGAGATGTTACTGGTGCCCACTAGAGTAAATCAACAAACAATGGGATAACAGTGATAGAGTGATACAGTAATGATAAATTTTAAGACCAACTCTCTTTGCAACTCTCAAATGCAAAATGCTATATTATTATTATGCATTATTATTATAGAATACCATATAAATACTATATGTAATAAGTAGCTTTTTATTATACTGTTTATAACCTAAATTTAAGCATCTGCTATTGTATTTATAGCTTTAAATATAAATAAGACATTGGCAAAAAAATGGAAGGACAAGTTAGAACCTCTCTAGATCTTCTCTGATGAAAGTTCAGTGGTGGTTCTTACTCAATTGCTTACCACCTAGATGTATCTATCTCCTCCCAGAGTGGTCTATTTCCTGTTGCTACAAATGAGTTGATTACATTGTGGCAGGCTATAAATTTCACTACTTTTAAAATACCAATATAGCACTGTGGCACTGCTGTCCTGTTGTTCTTCGATTTGCTCCAGTGGGCACCAATAACGTCTCTGTTGTGAGACTTGTTATTACTGTTTGGGGCATATTAAATACGCCACAGGTAGTTTGCGAAGGCATTGCTGTGCAGGCAGGATACTCTCGGTAGCTTACAGTGCTCTCTGAGAGGGATGGAGGAATCAAACCCTGGTCAGCTGCATGCAAGGCAAACACCCTACCTGCTGTGCAATCGCTCCAGTCCAATACCAATGTAATTTTTTAAATCCAAAACCTTATTAATTATACTTCAGGCATTTTCAGAATTCTATTATATATTTAGAACATTAGTCTTTCATTCAGCTTTCTTATCTTTTACCTCATACGATAAGTTGTATATTTATCAGACTTCAAATGCATCTTTAAAACGCCCTGGCCACTGTGCTGTCGCTCCAGTAGTTCTGGTGGTCTCAGAATATAGGGCCTGGGAAGCACCCCATCCTTTGGATCTAGTGTTGAACCATTTGGGTAACCAAGTTTCCTTGAGAATGATCCCAAATCCCATGACCATTGCACAGAGAACTGCAAAAATAAGGAATGTTAAAGGAAAAGAATATTTAGCTTCAGGTATATTAAACCTAACTTCGAGATTGGTGCTCACACTTAGGTTAACAAAGTTTTGTGATTTCATCTATCAATTCAAATCATTTGTCTTCTGAAGAGTGTACTTTCAGATCAGACAGGTGGGAGGACTCCATATCTTATTCTTTATAGTTATCAAAATGTACCAAATAGTTTTCATCACAAAGTGTTCCCCTGGGGCTTAAATAGCTCAGAATCCTGGAGTTCATAGCACGCCTGTACAGAATACCAATTTCCATGCATTGCACCATATGGCTGCTAAGCACTCTGGATATTGTTCTATGGGCTCCAGTACCAAAGGGCCAGGACACTGTGTAATCTCTATGCCACAGGATTGAACCATTTTTCCTAGTCGGCCTTGTCAGGTTTCTGAGAATTTCTTGGGAATTCCCCCCCCTAAAATTTTCCTCTATATTTTACATCAGAAAAAATTGAGAAATTATACAATTCTTTTTTTGCATGAAATGTTTAACTCAAGAAATTTAGAGTTACAAGCTATGTACTTGTTTTCCATCTGGACAAAAAGTATAAAATATTTCAATATTATATGTTGGAAGGTATAACAGAGGACGCCATGGTCTCCTAAACATGTGTTTTAAATTATAGAACTCATTTGGTAAAAATATAACATAGTTAAACACCTTGTAGTTACTAAAGTTGCATTGCATCTAGTGTTCTGGGAACATTTTTCTCCTCTATTCTTAAGAAATTCTGATCGTCTTGGTTATTATCATTATTTTTTTCATTTTTGGTTAATTTCAAACTTCATAGTGCTGTGGTATGAGGAAATACTTTATAAGAATTTTATTTTTGTGACTTTATGTTTGTTTACATTATGTGCTGGTAGATGGTCAGTCTTGAAGAATTTTTTGTGTGCACTGGAGAAGAAAGTATAGGCTGCTACTTGAAGGCAGATAGCATTGTATACTTCAGTTAATTTTCCAGTTCCTCATTTAGGGCTCTTGTTGCTTTACCGATATTCTGTCTGGCTGATGTGTCTAATGGAGAAAGTGTGCTGTTGAAATCTCCACTACTATTGTGTTTCCATCAGTGTGATTTATTTTTGTTCTATGGGCTTTATGTCTTTATGAACATTTCTTCCTTTTCATTCAGTGCATAAATGTTGGTAAGTCTCAGCATCTCCTACACTACTGATCCCTTCACCGTCTGCACCTCATTACTCTGCTGATCTTAAATGCTATTTGGTCTGATACAAGTATAGCTATCCTTGATTTTTTTTTCTTCTGCTTGACTTGTATAATTGATTTCCATCCTTTCACGCTGAGCTGTATTTATCCCTCAAATTCAAGTGCTTCCTATTCTTATCCATCCAACCAATCTCTGCATGTTTACTTTTCAATTTTATATGGTGGAAAATGGGATTAAAACGAGCCATTTTTTAAAAATATTTCTAATGTTGGTTAGGTGTAGTAAATCCCTCCTACTCCTGTTTGTCTGAGAAAGTTTTTTTTTTTTTAATCTGTCCTTATAAATGACAGCTTTTTCAGGGTAATGTACTCTATGCTGAAGTTTTTTTTTTTCCTCCCATTCAGTGTTTTGAAGATGTCATTCCACTCTTTTCTTGATTTAAGGTTTTGAATGAAAGATCCGTTATCATTTTTATGCTGTTTTGAGTTTGTATCTATTTTTCTTATTGTTGGCTTAAATAGTCTGTCTCTTTGATTATTATTTTGATTACAACATGTCTTGCTGTTGTTGTTTGATTCTGTTTCATTAGGTCCTCTTTGGATGTCTTAAACTTGTGCAGGAATCTCAATCCAGAGACTGGGGAAGCTCTAATTTAGTATTAATCCCACCAATCATTCTTTGGATTTTTCCTTTCCTCTCTGGTACTCCTGTAATTAAGTAACTATTTCTCTTGCTATTGTACATTAAGTACCTTACATTTTTCCATTGTTTTTCATCTTTTCCTTTTGCCCCTTCTTTATTAGTAATAACTTAAATTTTGGTCCTTAAGTTCACTGGTGCAGTGTTTGGCATTCAGACTCTCTTTGAGGTGACTGAATATTTTATTATTTTAGCTCCTTCAGTTGCATTTGTATAAATTCTTTAAAATCCTGAATGAGTTGATAATTACCTGGATTTCAATTCCCGACAGCTGGAGCAGCTGGCAAAGCACCTTTGCTTTCCCATATTTCTTAAAATTGGGTGGAGAGTGACTTTCTAATTCCAGGAGTTTGATTGTTGACCATGATCAGTTTCTTCACTAATAGGCTGCTGGTTTTGCCTCCATTGTTCTGACTATTTCATCACCTTGGCAAGGTATTTCTGAAGAATTAGAGGAGTAGAGATAGTTCCTCTGTTCTTATAACAGTGGTTTTTGTTTGTTTGTTTGTTTGCTTGCTTTCTAATGGAGAGTGCCCTGGTATTCAACCCATATTTAGGGTTCTGAGATAGGTGAAATGCTTCTGTTATCTGTCACTTGCATGTGATTTCAATTGGCTCTGTTGGTCAGGGAAGGGCTTAGACTTTGCTTTCCAAATCTGTAGTCAGGGACTACTTTTTCATTTTTGGGCATAAAGTCAGAAAAATAAAGTATAAATAATCTTATCACAATAAAATTGACGAGAAAATAATGTAGGATAATATAATGAAAAGCAATGATACACTTGTTTTGTAACAAGTGTGTCTTATTTAAACATTGAGCAAAGACATTTTCATAGTGGGGTCAATATGTAAGTATAACGTGCAAGATGTTCTTTATGAAAACCCATTGAACTGAGTTAATCTAATTGTAAGTGCAAAGAAAACATGAGAACCTTTCTGCTTTAAAGAATGGCACTGTAGGTACTGAGATGTAGCGTGTATATCCCTTTACCTATATTCAGCACTCAGTTCTTGTCCAGAGTGATCATTTCCAGCTATCATTGTTTTACTGGTCCACTCTCTATCCTAACCGCCCTCTCCCTTCTCATATATAATGCCCAAAAGTATGTATGTGTGTATGTTGAGAAAGAGAGAGAAAGAAAGGAAGAAAGAAAGAAAGAAAGAAAGAAAGAAAGAAAGAAAGAAAGAAAGAAAGAAAGAAAGAAAGAAAGAAAGAAAGAAAGAAAGAAAGAAAGAAAGAAAGAAAGAAAGAAAGAAAGAAAGAAAGAGAAAAAGAGAAAGAGAGGAGAAAGAGAGAGATAGAAAGAGAGAGAAAGAGAGAGAGAGAAGAAGAAGAAAAGTGACCGCTGTAGAGGCAGACTGGGTGGTGGGTGGTTCAGGTGGGGTGGTGGGAGGGAAACTAAGGAAATTGGTGGTGGGAAATGTATAATGTTGAAGGGATGGGTATCGGAACATTATACGGTTGCAACCCAATTATGAACAATCTTCTAACTGTGTATAACTCACAGTGATTCTATAAATAAATAAATAAATAAAAGCTGTAATCACAACATTGTACAATAAATTAGTTAATGAAATAAACATACTATTCACACACAAAAAATAAAAGAACTGCACATGAAATACAGAAGCTCAAGCAAAAGATCAAAAGGAGAATCAAAGAAATGAGTAGGAGAACTATAACAAAGAGAATATCCCAGGTCACCCGACAGCCCCCACAGTGGATGAGCCACTGCGTGCATTGGCGCCACAGCAATATGTTCGCCAGAGCTGTAACTCGGCCTGGCTGGGGCAGGCGGTGATGCTGTGGCCACTGCCTCAGTTTCTCTGTGTCCCGCCAACACCATTCTGTCTGAATCTTGAAAACAGCTGGCAGTGTCCACCAGGAATCATGAGTAGAGTTCCAGCAGGGATCACATGTAGAGTTCCATGCCTCGTATGCTGAGCCACACATTGTCTAAAGTGAGATGGTGAGCCGGGTTCAGAAGAGTGTGATGGGTTCAGGGGAAGTTAAGTCAGCACCATCTTGCCTCCAATCAAATATGGTGTGGTAATTATGGAAAATGAGTAGGGAGTGTCTTATGCTTTCAGAACAGCACTGTTAAGGATTATGTTCACTCATATGAGATGCTCATCCCAAGTTTTTCCATCTAGTTTCCTGGTATAAGAATGAACAGTTATCTATATAAAAGATATAAAATAATATATGAATTGATGGTAATAACAAGATTACCTAAAATATACCTGACTATAGCAGCTCATAATATGAGATTAGTTTCTAAAAATGTTCTAAATTCTATTGATTTTATGCTCATCACTTGTATATAGATTTTTTTACATACGTAAGAAGGTGATCTGATAAGTATGTTCTTCAAAATTGTAGCGTCATGCTGAGCAAATCTTGGGTAGGCCTGTTGTTTGTCAATCTTGACATCTCTTTCATTTTTAAAGGCAATTAATCACCTGCAGAGATACTAAGGTTTGCCTGGAATTTTTACATTTTGAGTTGCTTCTTTGATAGCATCATCCAGATTTCATTTAAATGGGAATTCAAATAAACAATTAAACCAGCTAATCATGCTAACTCCTTTTCTTCCTCCTTGATAACAAATGCAGGAAGCACTTTTTTTTCCTTCTTTCTTTTCCACCCTCACTACCTGTGCCATTCTTAGTACGTTTGACTTAAAATTGGCCAGAAATAAGATGTTCTATATAATATATTGTATTATATATAGTATTTTCAACGTGAAAATCAAGTATAATATATAGTATTTTCAACATTAAAATCCATTTGCTGAAGAGAGAATATTGGTAACATTAAATATATGCACATAAGATTAATTGGATAAAAGGATCAAAAAAGGATGGAAGAGGTAGTAATCTGAATTGTAGATAATCAGCTGTAGTTTACTCATAGATCTGCAGAAGATTAAAATAGCTTCTTCTATGAAGTTATTTTCCTGCTAATGTCTGTCTTCTTTACAGCTAAATGGAAAGAAGTAAGTCAAATGAGGCTGAAGAAGGTAAATGGAGTATTCTATAATTCAAAGAGTAGTCAATGGGGAAAAATGAGGTGTACAAACCAAGACTATGCATACGTAAAGAAATCTCAAACATCTGTAACACTGTTTTATATTTGACTCTGTCTAGATAAAATATGCATTCTTTTTCTGTTTTGTAAGTTTTTCACGGTCCATGATGACTAAAGTTTATTTTAATATTATATCACTATTCTGGAGATAGGGATTTCTGAATCTAAAATATAGAAATTAAATGTATAATATTTTTGAGGAACATATGCATATATATTTACATAGAATTATTCAAGGAATGAATAAATTGCTAATGTTATGCACAATTTTATTTAAAAACTATTTTTGAACTGCTGGTAACAGATCTATTATAGGATGTCCAACAAATAGAAAAGTCTTTGCAAATATTTTCTCAGTGTTAAGCACTTAGAATTTTTGGCATGGTGATTTCATAAAATTCAAGCTGCTATTTATGATTGTTTGAATTATACAGTGTAACGGATGACAGCAATTAACCAGGAAAATATGAAATGAATTATCCAAATAATTAAATAAGTGCCTAAGCTGTAATTACATATTGAAAATCCACTTGCAACATTTAATAATTCATCAAGCCTTGCTTTATTATTATTATTATCATTATTTTTTTTGTCATGGAAAACTGTCTGACACTATGGGAAGATCGAGGGACAAGCAAACAGAAACCCTTAATCCTAATGTCAACTTGCAAACTAACCTATCCAGTATCTTGTTTTATTATAGATTCTGTGTTGTTGTTGTTGTTGTTTTTAATTGTGAGGGAGTCAATTGCTTAGGTTCTTTTCCTTTCCAGATATCTTGAGTACTTTGTAACACCTATAAAGAAAACCAACCACAAAATTGAAATTTCTTTTGTTCAACATATCACATATTATTTGAAATTGTGTAATCAATCATTGTGATCAAAATTATAAATCTTTGTTTAGCATTGAAAGCTCTGGCAAAGATCTTAGCATGAAGAACACAAGTCATCTCCACTGTATGGTCTGGCTTTTGGTTTGAGTTGGCAAAGACAGTTAAACCAAAGCTGACTGATAACAATTCAGTACCAGGAGCAAAGACAGCTGAGCTTTCTATGGATAATTGCTACATGTTACATACATTATCATACATGGTGGCATGATACTGTATTAAATTTAGTGTCATGTTTCATTGATGAACCTCATTTCAATTCATTTCTATTTGTTATTCATCCTCTGCTACTGGAGTATCATGGTAGTTGATTTAACTTCTTAAGACTCAGTTCCTCTAACTGTAAAGGGCTCCTAGTTTGTAGTGTTCTAGGATCACTGGGGGGGTGGGGGGAATTTTTTGTGGTGGACAGATCCTAGTGCTTACAAAACAAATGCCCAATAACTTCATTGAGCATAATGGTAGAATGTATTGACTGTGATGGATGAAAGAAGGGTGGATGCCATGGATAAAT
The DNA here is from genome assembly GCF_027595985.1 of Sorex araneus. Taxonomy (NCBI): domain Eukaryota; kingdom Metazoa; phylum Chordata; class Mammalia; order Eulipotyphla; family Soricidae; genus Sorex; species Sorex araneus. Next base: position 170,491,753 of record NC_073303.1, on the reverse strand, counting down.
TAATTTTCATTCTCTAAATGATGCTTTACCAAAGTCTGAATCCCTGGAGTTTTTACATTTTCTCCCAGTGAACTGGCTCATTTTCATTTGTTTGCATATTGCATTTTCACAAACATCCTGAGTAAACTCTGGGAGTCTGGTAGGTGTGTTCTTACTCATGCTTTATGAATTCTTTTTAAAGTTAGACCAAACAGCTTATCTTTGCTCCACAGAACATCACACAATGCACAGAATGTGGACTATTACAGAAAAAGCCTCTAATTCTGCTTTGGAAGATTAAGACATTGCTGAAAAACGAATCTTTTGTCTAACGACAGACCATAGAGAACACAGCCCTCAATCCCCCCACCCCCCACCACCCCAGTACCCTTCTTTCTGCTACCTTGACTAGTGCTTTGTCCTTGCCACTCATTTACTGTCAAACCACTCCATGAGTCTAGAGTGGTTCTGCAGCATAATTGATAATTCTCTACTATTGAGAAGGGAAGTGAATGGTCCCAGATTACTTTTGTGTGTGTCTTAGGGGAAAAGCTAATAAGACAACTCTGGTTATTTAACAATAGCCCATGTAGAGAGATTACAGAGTTTGAGAATTATACAAATTTCTCTATATTCTTTAGTTTTAATTTTAAAAGGCTTATGACAACTATTTCTAAGATCTTGGCAAGAATTTAACAAATAAGCCATCTATGTATAGTCTATATAATTAAAAATAGCGTGACTAATGAGTCTGTGGGCTTCAGTTCTTATCTGTGGCATTATTAAAATAAACACGTATGGCCTTATGAAATTACAGGTGATTTAAGTTCCAAGTTACTGACAGCTTGCTTGGAATCCCATTTAATCCTTACGTTTATCCAAAAATTCCACTGATTTCACCTTCTTGCATTGGGCTGCGCAATTTCTTTTGTTATGGCCTCAGAGATAATATACCATGGTCTAAGATGTTTAGCTAACATGAAACTCTTTTAGCCTGTGGCTTTGCCTAAGGATAAATGTGTGCTACCTTGGCCAACATGAAGAGGAAATTTGCTGCAGTGAGTGAGAGCTTGCCAGTCTAATTAATTATTTAGAGGTTTCCAGGGGGGAGTGGGGTGGGGAAAGAAGTCTAGAGTCCCAGAGTTCCCATTTGCAATGCATTAAACAATCAGAATAATAATAAGGAAAAGCAGAGAGAGACTTCCTAGCTGTCTGGAATGTCTTGGATGTAATTTGAGGGCCAAAATTAGAAATAACCTAGGATCTTAAAGACAATTTCAAGACTGAAGGTTAGAAGAAAGCAAATCCTTCCAGAATTGCAATACTATCTTCCCTTCTTTTGTCTTTATTTTTTGTATCTTTGAATGTCTGCAGAGCTTTACTTTTTTGCTTCCTAAATTGCCTTTTTGTATTAGAAGTCTTTGCCTGAGCATATAATTAAAGAGTCCGAATTTGAACACCAAGGAGAAAGGCATCTAATAAAGTAAGTGGTAAATGTGAATTTATTAAAAGTAGGTCATAGCATACATTGTAATATATGCTTTGGCATTTCTCCTAACATAGGAGAGAAAAGTAATGAAAGGACACTGTATACTGAGGTTTGAGAAAGGCATTTGTCTATGCTACATAAGAGATGCCAGTAAATTCGTGGGATAAACAGCTGAAAGAATGCATGGTCATACAAAATAAAGGAAGTGTAATCAATAAATGCATGCTCTCTAAGTGGAGAGCTGCAGGAAGTGTCTCAAGGGGTCAGTATTAGCACATGTTCCATATTTTGTTAATGACATGCTCACATCTATGGAATATATTTTCTGATGCCAGAATCAAATTAGCCAGGTAACTCACAGAGGGGTAAAGCTACCTGCAGAGTTAACAGTAGTGAAATGAAAGTCATAATGAATATAAACTAATATTAAGAGACGGAATACACAAAAGACAAATGTAACAAGAGAACCCAGAGTGGAAGATACAGAATTAGAGAAATTCGCATGAAACACGCAGATGTTGTTTTGAAACCATTCTTACACAGAAACCATACTTATCTTGTAACAGAGGGATAATACTATATGTAGATATCTATACATGCTAACATAAAAGAGGTTTTCCACTTATGTTATATTAAATAAATATTAAAGATTAAAAATTAATCCTTGATGAAAGGAGAACAACTGAGAGATATTTTGAATGTCCATACCCTTTAGCTGTGGTAGATTTTGTAATAAAATACATTATTATAAAAATTGAGAATGGGTTTATTTTTTTTTAAATAAAATTTTTATTTTATTAAATCACCGTGTGGAAGATTACAATGCTTTCAGGCTTAGGTCTCAGTTATACAATGCTGAAACAACCATCCCTTCACCAGTGCCCATATACCACCACCAAAAAATAAAAAACCCACACAGTACACCTCCCATACCGCCCCCCCACCCGCACACCTCCCCCCGCCTTGTAACTGATAAGTTTCACTTTACTTTCTGTTTACTTTGATTACATTCAATATTTCAACACAAACCTCACTGTTGTTGTTAGGAGCACCCCACTAGATTCAGACCTACTGTGAAGACAAATGAGGTTGTGCGGTTACAGTAGCGGCCACGCGGATTTGAATTTCTGTACTTTAACACTAAGTCCAGGGAGATTTCTTCCAGATATTGGATCATTGCCGGCTTGAAAACCCAATCTGTGGTTGTCTTAATATGGCGGACACCGCACCCTTCATCCCCGGAGAGAAAGAGCGGAGAGAGAGAAGTATCTTTCCCCTCCTGGGCGGGCATGGGGCCGAGGCTTAGTTCTCAGGCTGGAGACATTCTGCGAGGAGTTGCCCATGCCGAAAGATGAGAATGGGTTTAGACGGTGACAATAATAAGCATGTATATCACTTACTATGTACCCGGCTTTGTACTAGATAACATATGAGTTTATTTAGTAACCATAACATCTCAGGTAGCAAGGATTGTCCTTGCCTTTTAAAGTTGACTAAACATATTGAAGTTTTAAGAATTGTTAGTTCAGGCCTGACAATCAGTTTAGTGGAACTGGGATTAGAATCCAATCAACTTGGTTCTGAAATTTGTATTATAATATGTTCTACTTTGTCCTTTGTTCTTTGTCCGCTCGAACAAATCGATAAGCAACGGGATGACAGTGACTTTGTTCTTAAGATCATTTTATATTTTTACTGTTGAAAGATATAGACAGCACCATGTATTTTAGCTTTGAAATTCATAAAGAATGAATACATAGTTTAGAAAAGGGAAATTCAAAGATGTACCTGATGTGGCGGGGAGATACGGGAATTAATGTCCAATGCTGAGTCATCATAAAGTGATGTGGTCATCAAAACTGCAGCAAGTGTGATATAACTGAAAACTGTTGGGTTGTAACCTAGACCAGTGGACATCAATTGTCAGTCCACAGACCAATGCCAGTGTGCTGTGGGTTTTAACCCATTGGTGCACATCCTGGGCTAGCACTGCCAGTCTGTGGAATAGTATTCAGGTCGTGCGCTGGTTGACAGATATCAAAAAGCCAGAAAATGCTTACCTGTATATCCTGAACTGGAAATTTGGGTCCCATGCTCTGTATTTTTAACAGTTAACTCTGGTTGTTTCTAATATATTTAAAAGGTTGAAAATCATTAAATTATAAACTCTAGGGGACGGAGCGATAGTACAGTGGGTAGGGTGTTTGCTTTGCATGGCAAACCTGGGTTCAACCCCCTGCATCCTATATGGTCCCCCATGCACCGGCAGGAAGAATTCCTGAATGCAGAGCCAGGAGTAACCTTTGAGCACTGTTGGGTGTGACCCAAAAAGCAAAAAAAAAAAAAATTAACTCTACTGATAAGTGAGATCACCCAAAAATATTTGGAAATTTATTAACTATATGCAGACTTTTATTTTTTTAATGAATTTATTTATTTTTAATTAATGAATCACTGTGAGGGTACAGTTACGGATTTATACACTTTTGTGCTTATGCTTCCCTCATACAAAGTTTGGGAACCCATCCCTTCACCAGTGCCCATACTCCACCACCAGTAAACCCAGCATCCCTCCCATCTTTCCCCATCCCATCTCCCCCCACCCCACCCTGCCACTGTAGCAGGGCATTCCCTTCTGTTCTCTCCCTCTAATTAGCTATTGTGGTTTTATATGCAGACTTTAAAAAGCAGCTAATTTTGTTGCTGTGTCCTCAAATAGTCTTGTCACCAAAAATTGTTTATTATTCTAAATCAAAAGACAAACTCCTTGCTTAAAGTTCTTGACCTAAAATCCCTTGCTTTCTCTTTCCTCAGCTTGAATTAAGCTCTCCTTTGAGCTTCAGTCCTGTCACAGACAATGAAGTCACTTCCCATATCATGATATACTATTTATTATATCATATATTATGTCATACCAATGTTTCAGGCCATACAAATTTGTTCTGCAAGAATTTTGTATGTGACTGTCCAAAACAAGTTATAATATAGTGTTTGTTTTTTAATAGTTCTAACTCACTCTTGGACTTGAATTTAATTATTATTTTGTTAGAAAATCTTGCACTGACTAGTCTCTGATTATAATTCATTTTACTTGTTCTTAAACCTGCAAGGACTTTTGCTTTGAAGCCAACATTGCAGCCATACTTTTATAATTGCAGATATAATTAATATCTGTCCCTCCATTGGACTGTGAACTACATTTGGCATTTGGGTAGATAATCATTAATGACTTTTGATCATATTATGATTCATTAAATAAATGAATGCATGCATTCATTACATTTACTTAATTCCAAGCATGCTATTTTTGAAATTAATCTGTTAATATCTTTGCCTCTTCCAGGAGTCAGTTAAATTTTCCACATAAAAATTGTTTTCTCATGTTTTATAAAGCATAAACAAAAACTTTATTAAATGCATTATCAGAAATTTACCCATTTTTAGTAATATTACACAGACCCGCCCATTCTGCACTGTTTTTAAACTATAGCACTGTAGCACTGTCGCACTGTTGTCCCGTCCCATTGTTCAAAGATTTGCTCGAGCAGGCACCAGTAATGTCTCCATTGTGAGACTCATTACTGTTTTTTTTTTCTTTTTGGGTCACACCTGGCAAAGCCCATGGGTTACTCCTGGCTCTGCACTCAGGAATCACTCCTGGCGGTGCTCAGGGGACCATATGGGATGCTGGGAATCGAACCCAGGTTGGCCTCGTGCAAGGCAAACGCCCTACCCGCTGTGCTATCACTCTAGCCCCCATTGTTACTGTTTTTGACATACCGAATTCGACACGAGTAGCTTGCCAGGCTCTGACATGTGGGCAGAATACTCTCTGTAGCTTGCCAGGCTCTCTGAGAGGGATGGAGGAATATGAATAAAATTATTTGTTAATATCTTTGCCTTTTCAAGAAATCAGTTAACTTGTCCTCATTAACATGTTTTCTTATACTTTGTAAAATACAAACAAAACTCTTTATTGAATGGATTATTCCAAATTTATCTATCTTGTATAACATTATACACAATATAATTCATTTTTCAGTACTATTTTTATATACTTAGGAAAATTATGTACCTTTCTCCAAAATAAAGTTCTGACATTGCATTTAACTTCAGAGAAGTCAAACAACCGAAAGTGCATATGAAAACAATACTTTAGGGGTTGAGGAGATGGCTGGAAGGCTAAAGCACAAGGCTAGCATGCAGGAGTTAGAGGTTAATTGCTAGCACTATCTGGTCACCAAGCAACTCAGAAGATACCCATATACTGAATCAGGAATTGATTCCTTTAGCACTGCCTCATGTGGCACCAAAACCAAATATCAAACCAAATAAAATCTTAAATATTTTTATTCCTTAAAAATCTGTTTAAATTATCTTTACTTATATTTATTGGTTTGTAAAAATATTATACATTTAAAATATGTTTGTTATTATATACACACACCCTTTTCACAAAATGAGAGATTTCTATTTGTTGTATTTTTCTTAAATTCTGAAAACAGATGTACTGTAATAAATATTTTAAATATTATTAATCACATGAATTTTTAAACTTACTAGAATCAATGAATGGAAATGTATGCAAAAGTGCATTCCTAAAAATGTCATTTTTAGAAATCAAAAGTTTAAGAAGTACACATAAGAAAACATTAACTTTACAACCTGTAGGTGATTGAATTTAGGTCTACTTGTGATAATGGATTTATCAAAAATCAAACAACTAACTGGGGCTAGAGCGATAGCACAGCGAGTAGGGTGTTTCGCCTTGCACACAGTCAACCTGGGTTCGATTCCCAGCATTCCATATGGTCCCCTGAGCACCACCAGGGGTAATTCCTGAGTGCAAAGCCAGGAGTAACCCGTGTGCATCACATCGCCAGGTGTGACCCAAAAAGCCAAAAAAAATAATAATAAATAAAAAATCAAGCAATTAAGAATCAGATATAAAGTTGGATCTCAGGAGTTTAAAATTTGACAGTAATATTTACAAAATAAATTTGAGACAGGTGTATTTTATTAGAATCCACAAAGCTTATAATAATTAAATCACGCTGAAACCTACAAGACTTCATGTATGTAGGACAATCTCAATGGAAAGAGAGACTAAAATTATGTTTTGCTTTAGGAAATCATCTTTTAAAAAGTTATTTTCTATTCATAACTATGTCTTAATAAGCATGGTCACTTTCTAATATCCTGTGTTGTCCCCTCACTCATTTCATTCGTCTTCTCCCTCCCCCTAGGTAAGTTTTCCACTGAAGTTCTGTTTCTGTTGCCTTTGTGCATTTTTATACCTGTACTTTGTTTCATATTTCCTGTAATTGAAGTAAGATTATTCACCAGAGCCAGTAGATATATCAGACTTGGAGAGCATGCTTTGAGCGAAGGGAGCCCTAATTTGATCCCCTGTACTAGATGTGTCACATCTCCCATGTGTGACCCTTATGACCCCAGAACATCATTAGGTTAAGTGTTATGGTCCCCAGCTCAGGCTGCTGGATCTGAGCAGAAATAAATACTGCTGAGTATCCCTGGAACCTCTAGGACCATTAGAAAGCCTGCTATAAAAGAAATTATTGTTCAACAGAATTATAAAATACTCAATACTAGAGAAAACATAGACTCTAGTGCAACAGGTTTGTGATTAAAAGCAAGACATTAATAATGATATAGATGACAACTTCTTACCAACTATCTACTCTATATCATCTGCTTAGATAATAATTTCATTTATTTGTTTTTGTTTTCAAAAATGGCAGATTCCATTCTTTTCATCTATCTAGGAAGACAGTTAAGTCTCAGGATTATGCTGTTCCAAAATTTTAAATACTGAAATGTTGGCAGATTTTACAAAAGCATAATTTGTGCCTCTCTTGGTTTCTTTTTTAATGGTAGTTGGAGGATCCACTCCCAATGATACTCCTAGCTTACTCCTGCCTCTACATTCAGGAATCACACTTGACAGGGCCCGGAGAACCGTATGGGATGTTAGGGATTGATCCCTAGTAAGGCACGTACAAGGCAAGCATCTTACCTGTTGAACTATTTCTCCAGCCCTTATACCTCTCCTCTGAAAGGACTATTCACTGATAGTTGATAGAAAAGAAGTCGGGCTTCTGTCATTGAATCCCTAAGATGATTCCGTATCTTAGCCATTATATTGAGTGCAGCAATGAGTGATGGTTTGCATATGACATTTTTGAGAAAGTGTTCTCATGTCCTGGGATAGATGCCCCAAAGTGGGATTGCTGGGTCTTATGGCAGTTCAATTTTAAATTTACTGAAAACTCTCCATATTGTTTTTCCCAAGGGTTGTACCAGAAAACATTCCACTAGCAATGTATAGTGGTTCCTTTTCCAACACACCTCCATCAACACAAACTGTTTCTACAAATTTTGAAATGTGTTATCCTCACAGGTGTTGACGTATTATGTGCCTAAAACTCAACTGTAAACAACTTTGTAAATTGCAGTTCTTTAATAGAACAAAATTTTAAAAAGAATGAACAAAATGATTTAGTGATTTAGGGTTATTCCTATCTTATATGTGTGAAATGTGTAAACTCTATGTCCATATCACTCTTAGCACACTTGACCTCACCTGAAATATGTAAACTACTTCACATCATAATCTCCTCCTATAAAGCAGTGATTCTCAAACTATATAGTGAAGAGAATTCTGGCAAAGTGTTTTACAATACCTTCTGAGCATAAACTGCCAGAAATTTTGACTCAAAACTTGGCAGGACCTAGTTATCTGCATATTCAAATGCACTTTCAGGAACGAAAGTGCTTTCGGGGACTTACATATGAAGAAAACCTTTAGAACATGGGGGCAGAGAGATAGGAGCAGAGGTTATGGTCATGGTTTTTGTTTTGCATGCAGCTAATCTTGGTTCAAATCTCCATCACTGCATATGGTTCCCTGAGTTTTGCCAAAGAGTAAGCATTCATTAACTGTAGGTTTGAAAGGTATAAACCAAATTATTCAAATACCTACTTTAAAGGGAAAAGTTTCAACTTACTTAATTCTAATTAAAAGGAGTGTTTTAGTAAATTTTAGAATAAAATATTATTGTGATAAAAAGATAAGTATGAATTGATATCACTTGTGTTATAATCACAATATGCTATGTTAATTTTGTGATCTCAGTAAGTAGCACTGTAACAAAATGTCTCATATTGAGACGTTATGGCTGCCCGCTTGAGCAAATTGATGAACAATGTGAGATGTGAAAAAATATATAGTAGAACTTAAAGATAGTCTGAAAGATTTTTGTTATTTAAAATAATGAACTAGAAATTTTATATTATGCAATGGTGATAAAAGCAGTGGGATAAATTAATGAAAAACAAGTATTTAAAAATGAAGATGGAGACCGCTGCGGAGATGTGACCCTGTGGGCTGCACGCGTGTGCGGCTCCTCCGCAGCTGCACCCGTGTGAATCCAGACCCAGCTGAACCAACTACAACATGGACTGCTCCTAGCAGATTGTTTCCTGCCAGAGAACTAAGCTGTGACCCCATGCCCCCCCGGGAGGGGAAAGGTATTTCTCTCTCTCGCACTTGTCCCTTCCCGGAGATGAAGGGTGTGGGGACCACCATATTATGACGACCACAGATTGGGTTTACAAGCTTGCAATGATCGAATATCCGGAAGAAATCTCTCTGGACTTAGTTGTTAAAGTACAGAAATACAAAACCTCATTTCCCTTCACAACAGGTCTGACTCTAGTGGGGTGCTCCTAATAATAATGGTGAGGTTTGTGTTGAAATATTGAATGTAACCAAAGTAAATAGAAAGTAAAGTGAAATTTATCAGTTACAAGGGGGGAGGTGCAGGGGTGGGCGGGATGGGAGGTGTACTGTGGGTTGTTTTTTGTTGTTGTTGTTGTTTTTGTCTTCGGTGGTGGGATATGGGCACTGGTGAAGGGATGGTTTTTTCAGCATTGTATGACTAAGACTTAAGCCTGAAAGCATTGTAATTTTCCTCATGTTGATTCAATAAAATAAAATTAAATAAATAAATAAATAAAAATGAAGATGGAGCAAGGTAAGGCATTCGTATTTTTACTAAATATGAATTTAAATTAAAGTTTATCTGGATTTTTTACTAATTTGCTTTAAAATGGGCATGTTCATTCTAACTCTACTTATATTAAAAACAGAATTTGAATCATTGTATTTTCTAACATAAAACCTGATGGAGTCAGTTTTTAGTCTAATTATGGCAGTACTTTCACTGTATCTTTTACTTGTAGAATAAAATACAGAATCATGCCATTATATTGATCACAACAACACAATACTGGAGAGGCAGTACAATAATTAAGGTAATGTTTTTGAATGTGATAGACCTGGACTACATTTTGGGAATCAGTTATGGTTCTCTGAGCACTTCTAAGAGTGATTCCTGAGCCCAAAACGAAGGGAAGCCCTGAACACTGCTAAGTGTGGCCCTCAAACAAGAGAAAATAAAAATATGGTAATTGTGGGTGAATCAGATCTTGGATACTTATAAGTGCATTTGATGTTTTCTAACACCTTAAAATAATCCATGATGATCCTATCAGATTTTCTACCTTTTTTGATTGGTATTTGCCAAGCAAGACAACAATTCTTCCAGGAGTTTTTGAGCGGACCACTGTCAAAGACACGGAGGAGAAAAAGGTTATCAAAAGTATAGCAGTATTCCTGTCCTTGAATGTGATTCAAACTGGTTTAATTTCAGATACTTCATATAAACAAAGTAATTATAAGATTATGTGTATGAAAGCAAGAGGAAATAAATCTACCTGAAATTTGGCTTATACTGATTTGTACCCTATGACTACATAAGTTTTAAATTATTGTGCAGTATGTTTGCTAGAAGGAAAAGAAAAGTGAAATTATCTGCAACATAGAAATATATTACTTTTCCTGTTGAATTCAACTTGTCATTTGTTTCTAAGGTATTTTAAATTAGTTCTACAAAGTTAGATATAAGGAAGCTAGAATTAGATATGTGATTTCAATGAAAAATTGATATATGATTTCAGTGATACTTTATTAAAAATATATGTGATATGCTTTATCAATCACTTTATGATCTTTGTGATTTTAGCTTTATAGGTAATGGAAGTTTTAGTGTTTTAGATTCAAATTAGTCATATTTCTCATTTAAAAGTATTAATTTTATTTAAAAACTCAATATTTAAATATTTGTATGATATTTAATTTAATATTTAAATAGGCTTGAATTTAATAGCTGCATGACCCTTTGGGGAGAAAAAGTCTCACAGAATATAAATAAATCATTAAGTTGCATGGAATTTACAATGGTAAAAGTAATTATTTAAACCTGAAACATCTCAAAACATCACTTTAAATGTTCATCAACTCAGATAAGAGGGAACACAGATAGCTCTAGGTCAGCAGAGAAATGATTTATTTCACAATTGTAGCTCTCTGAATAACTTTGTATTCTCTCATTAAGTAGAACAGTACAGGAAATCACTTACTGATCATTTTACAATGCACATAATATCCTGTGCATGCTTAGGCAACTATATGGTGATTTACAAATCAGGACAGGCATCAAAATTACTAAACTTAGAGAATAATTCACATTGTCAATGTGAATAAATTTTTGGATTTTGACAATGTATTTAGTTCAATAAAATAAGGTTCTTTATTCATGAACAAATTTGAAAGGTATTCAGGCAGGACTCCTAAACCATTTACTCTGAATTATTGGCTTTATTATTTTAATACCATTTTCATGTCACTTTGTGGTAACCTTGTGACTGCATAATAAAAGCTAAAAAAATGAGATCAGCATGGGGGAAGATAGAGAATTATAAATCAACAAGTACATTTTTTTCCCTTTTAGAGTAAGTAGCAGAAAATTATGTTGCTATTGGATTTACCTTGAGTATTTTCCACACAAATGGATTTTCATAATAAATAAAAATAGTAAAAATGTTCTAAACAGCAAACAAGCATATACATGTCTTTTCAACTGTATATGTATATGGGTAATTACAACTAAGATAAAAAATATCTATGCTATCTGTGTATTTCATGGACAAAATGATAAAATAACTAAAATCAGAATGAAAATAATGAACTACCAATGACTATTGGAAATGGAGCCATTCAAGATCTTAAAATAACAAAAAATTTATAATTCATTCTATTGATTTTTACAAATTGAAACAGTTTTTTGTTTTGGAGCAAAATTTCTCAACAAAAGCACAGATGATAAATGATTTTGGTGTTCTACTTAGGTTCTGATTAAAAATTACATGGAAAATTTGGGGAAATAGCTCAGAGGTTAGGGCACATGTCTCATATGCACGAAGTCCCAATTCTCATCTTCAACTTTGCATGGACCCTGAGCATCACTAGGTACAGCTCTAGAGGCTTTTGTGAGAGGAGCTAGGTGCAGCCCTATTGGTCCCCAGAACACAAGGCTGGAGCATTGACCTATTCAGCACTATAGACTGAGTGTTGCAGGAAGTGACCTTGGAATCTTTTCATTACTTCTTGGGAAGTCTAAAACAAAACAGAACAAAACAGATCTAATAAAACAAAGCAAAGAGAATTAGATGGAAAAGGCATCGTTTTCTTGGTTTTCATATAAGAGAGTGAGATCATACAGAAAACTAAAGTATGCTAATGAAACATAGTTTTAGTCTTTAGAAAAATGTATAATGGCACACAAAACAATTCACTAGTTGTAGGGAAGCCAGTCCCTATTACTTTATTTTTTATTTTTTTAATATTTTTATTGAGTTACCATGTGGAAAGTTGCAAAGTTTTCAGGTTTAAGTCTCAGTTATACAATGCTTGAACACCCATCCATTCACCGGTGCACATATTCCACCACCAAGAATCACAGTATAGCTCCACCCCGCCCCCCTACATCCCCAGACCCCCCTGCCTGTGTAACTGATAAATTTCACTTTACTTTCACTTTACTTTGATTACATTCAATATTTCAACAAAACTCACTATTATTGTTTGGAGTTTCTCCCCCTAAAGTAAGACCTGCTGAAAAGAAAGCATTTCATAATTTGTTTTCCATTGCTGAGAATGAAGAGATATGAGGTCGAGTGACCGCACTAGTGGCCTCATGGTTTTGGGTTTCTGTATTTTAGTATTTTAGTAACTAAGTCCAGAGAAATATCTGCCAGAAATTGCATCACAGCAAAATTGTACTTCTCAGTTATATTATATCCCACATATGAGTGAAATATTTATATGTCTGTCTCTTTCTTTCTGACTCATTTCATTCAACATGATACTTTCCATGTTGATCCATTTATATACAAATTTCATGACTTCATGTTTTCTGACAGCTACATAGTATTCCATTGTGTACATGTATCAGAGTTTCTTTAACCAGTCATCTGTTTTGGGGCTCTCTGTTTTTTTCCAGATTCTGGCTATTGTAAACAGTGTTGCAATGAACATAGAAATGCAGATGTCATCTCTACTATACCTTTTTGCCTCTCTGGGATATATTCCCAGGAGTGGTATTGCTGGGTCAAATGGAAGCTCAATTTCTAATTTTTTGAGAATCGTCCACCCCCACCCTCCAGCGCCGCCATGCCGGTCCAATCCCTATTACTTTAAATATAAAATTAAATGAAATAAAAAATATAAACGGATGCTTAATATTCATTCATAGGCACTTTGAGAATACAGACAATTGTTCAATCCATTATTTATAATATATTTTATGTTCCCTTACTACAAGAACTATTTGATTTATCATAAGAAATGATTTCAGAGGCCCATGAGGCAGTACAGAAGTTAAGGTGTTTGCCTTGAACATACCCTAATTCTATCCTCAGCACCATATTAGCTCTGCTGAGTACCATGAATAGTAAGCCCTGAGCACTTTCAGGAGCATTTCAACCCATCCCCCTGAATGAATCTCCAAATGAAATATTGCTATTATTCTGATGATGGTAACAGTAGTGATTATCTAAAATTCAATTTTATGCTTGAACTCTTAACAAAACCAGTCATGTGATGAAACATTAAAGACTAAGAAAATGGAGCAGATGGTATGCCTTTCATATTCTTCTCCTGTTTACTCCTCTGCTCATAAAACCCTTCCAAATTATACATTGAAAATTAGAAAAAAGGTCTTCCTTGATATGTGTGCATATGTGTGTGTGAAGAAAAAGAGAACTCAGGCTAGAGACATAAGAGAGTGTCTAAGGCACTTTCTTCGCATGTAGCTGACCTGGGTTCGACTTCTGACACCACATATGGTCCCCCAAGCCCTGCCAAGAGTAGTTGACTGAGCACCAAGCCAGGGATAAACCCTGAGCACCACCGGGTATGGCATTTAAGCAAAAACAAAGAAACAGAGAAAGAGGAACTGTTAAATTTTATTTATTTCTCAATCAAAACTTTTTTTAGTAAAGTTTGGCTATTCATAGGCTGCTCATTACAGAGATTTAAATTAGTATCTGATATTTCAATATACGTGAAGGGTCTCACTTTGACTTCTACTTTTTTGACATCTACTTTTTTATTGTATATTTATAATGGGCTGCTTTTATGTTTTGCAGCAAGTCTGAGTTAAGATAAATATTTCTAGTTGACATTTAGACATTTTTCAGATGTTGGCTATTGTGAATAGTGCTGCAATGGACATAGGAGAGCAAATTTGATTTTTGAGTAGAGATTTTGGGTTGTTGGAATAGATGCCAAGAAGTAGAATTGCTGGTTCATATGTTAACTCAACATATAGTTTTTTTGTGATGTATCCATATCATTTAAAGATTGAATTAGCCAACATTCCTATCAGCAGTGGATGAGAGTTGTCGTTTCCCCACATTCACGAAAATAATGATCATTTTCATCCTATATGATGGTGCCAGACTCACTCTTATGAATGAGGTAATAACGAATCATTGCTTTGATTTGCATCTCCCTGATGATAAGTAATATGGAGCATTTTTTCATATACCTTTTGGCCTTGTGTATATTTTCTTTAAGGATATTTTGGTTTAACTCTTGCCCATACTTTTTGATAGGTTCTTTTAGTTTTTCTTCTTAAGAATGACCAGTGATTTATACATCTTGGAAATCAACCCTTTGTCAGATGGGTAGTGTACAATATTTCTCCCAGTCTGTGGGTTGTCTTTTTATTCTCTACCATAATTTCTATTGTGAAGTAGAAGTTTCTTAATTTGGTGTGATCCTATTTGTTGATCTTTGCTTCTGCTGTGTTGACCAATGACAGCGAATCAGTGAAAGTTTATTAAATTCAATGTCATGAAGTGTTCTGCCTTTGTTTTTCTCAGTATAATTTACGGATTTGTATATGATATGCTGGTCTTTAATCCTTTTTGAATTAACTTTTGTGCATAGTGCATAGCATTTTGTGCTATGTGTCCCTGGGTCGAGAACTCGACATGAGGAACAACTTAGCACCAGAACTGCGCAGGTGGAACACCTTCAAGAGCGTCCAAGAAGTGGTTAAGAGGACAAAGAATCTCAGGCTCCGAACACATCTTTTCAACTTCACTGTTTTTTCTGCACTAACATATGCCTCAGAGACCTGGGCCTTACAAAAACAGTATAGGAACACTATTCGGGTCATCCAAAGAGGAGTCGAAAGAGTTATGCTTGGAGTATCACGTATCACTCAAGTGAGTGAAGGAATCTGACGATCAAGACACTGTCTCGTTTGCCAAAGCATCAAAAATCAGATGAGCCAGACATGTAATTCAATTTAGAAATGACTGCTTGACTAGAACTGTTACTGACTGGATTCCATGAGATGTCAAAAGACCACATGGCCGTTCACCTACGAGATGGTCAGACTTCTTCTTCAAAACCCAGAATGAATGGTTTGAGGCTCTTCATGTTCCTGGAGCGAGCAGATACCATTGGGCTACACTAGCATGGGATGGGTACAAATGGAGACATTACTGGCACCTGCTCGAGCAAATTGAAAATCAACGAGATTACAAGTGACAAGTGACAAGCATAGTGTGAGGTAGGGATCTAGGATCATTTTATTTTTTAATGCGACTGACCAGTTTAACCAACACCATTTGTTGAGGGAGCTTTCCTTCTTTCATTCCATGTGCCCAGTGATTTTGTTGAAGATTAGCTTACTGTATGATGCAGATCTGTCTCTGGACTCCCATTCACGTTGATCGGTCTGAGAGTCCATCATTTTTCCAGTACGACACTGTTTATTATAACATTATAATATGTGGATTATAAAAACCTATAGTAGGGGAATAGTAAGTGGCCAGAAACGACAGAATCTATAAATTGTGGAACGGTTTACAGAATGTTGCTTACCAAGGCAGTGTGATGTGGGGAGCAGGGTGATAAAGTTGAGGTACATAAACACTTGTTGAAGGGAGAACACCTGAAAAATGGTAGCAGAAAACAGACCCTCTGGAATTAGCATGGTGTTGAGATGTTGTGTACATGAAACCATACCATTGACACCTTGACAATACTCTAAAATTACAACCCACAGTGGCTAAAATAATATATATCCAAAAAAAAGAAAGAAACATATTTTTTCAAGGCTAGGATGGAAATTCAGTTTTATTCCCTGGGACCATTTGACTCCCAGAATATCACTGGGCATAGGTCCCATATGAATACAAAACAATCTGGAATTAATTTTTCTTTATAAAACAATTTCCAAAATATCACATATAACTGATATGACGGTGTCATTTTTCATACTAGAGTATTTTCTTGTAAAAGTTGTATACTAGTTAATTTATAATTTTTCAGATTTACTTTATAGTTCTTTTAATATTAGTTTTCCAAAGGAACATTTTATGGAACAGTTCTGATATGTGTGTGATATTTGTACATATGTCCTTATTTCTACTTAATAAAATAATGAGTTTTTAAAACTAAAGTTTGAGTATGCTTCACCCACTCACATTTGTAGAAGAGTTGATTGAAAAGCTGTCCTAATATTTAGTATATGTGAGGTCTCATAGAGTTTACAGATGGCATCTTAACCCTGTCCATATGTTTAGAGCATCTCTTTTATTTGGAAGTCTTACAGGCACCAAAACAATCATGGAGAGAAGTGGTCTTTAAATTTTAATTTTATCAAAATAAACCAGATCTCTTGTGTATCAAGTCCTTGCCAACAATGGATTTTCTTCATCAAACTCCAAGCCAAACCCATTTGTAAAGGCCAAGAAAAAGACTGACAAGTATGCATTTGATTATGTGGCGTTAGATTGAATAAATATTTGTTTTGTTCATGGTACTTTTGTTTGTGCAATACATTTTTGAGATTTTTTAAAAATATTTTTCAAAATTTTCTTTCAAAAATTCTAATTCTTTAGAATTTTACACACTTAAATCTGTGTTTTATTGTTATAGGTTACATATATATAAATATCCTGATCATATCTTTTATAAATGGATACTATATATAAGTTTGCATATATACAGGTACATGTTGCATCTTAATCCTAATTAATAATATTTAATTTGATATATAAAATTAGTTATATAGATTTTGTTTTATATGTGAAATATATCTACTTTAATGAGCATATGTATTGTATTTTCAATTCAATATCTTAATGAAAATATCCATTGTACTAAGTATCTAATTAAAATGTAACTTAATTTTTTTGTTTTATTTATTTTTTCACAGTTATAAAGTTGTTCATGATTGACTTTCAGTCATAAAATGTGGATTATATTTTATGATAACATAAACATTAATATTTCAAGGGGGCAGGAGCCATAGCATAGCAGTAGTGCATTTGCCTTGCATGCTGCTGACCCAGGTTTGATTCCTCCGCCCCTCTCAGAGAGCCTGGCAAGCTACCGATACTATCTCACCCTCATGGCAGAGCCTAGCAAGCTACCCATGTTATATTCAATATGTCAAAATCAGTAACAACAAGTATCAAAATGGAGATGTAACCGGTGCCTGCTCGAGCAAATTGATGAGCAATGGGATGATAGTGATAGTGACAATATTTCAAACTTATATTAGATATATGAAAAAACTCGTGTGCTAATATTTGATAAGGAATTACATATCAAATGTATTTGGGGGAGTTGAATTGGGGGACCACACCCAGCAGTAATCAATGTTTATTTCAGGACTGTGCTCAGGAATCACTCCTTGCAAGCTCAGTAAACCAGTAGAGGGAAACACCATTGAATTATGACAATTGTTTTGAGCGGTATCATTAACTTACATAGAAAATGTAAGTAATGAATAAATTATCAAACTTTAGTTTGTATTCTAAAATAATTCTTTCCCCCCGTACCTTCTATTAAGATTTCTGAAGATAGTAATGCAAAGATTCCTTTGCTTACATCTAAAATCTCTTAGAATAAAAAGTTCTTCGAGTCAGTTTTCCAATTTGGAAATTTAAACCATCCTTCGGGTAACTCTGAAATGCACAAAAATTGATTGTTTATGGATTAGGAAAATTTTGACGAACCTTATAGGAAAAAGCATCCCTGGGATTGTCTTCACTCATGCCACGTTGCATTCCTCCATGCCTGCAGTTGCTTTCAAAGTTAAGCCGATGATCCTTAAGGGGATTACAATTTTATCAACAGCCTGATTCTACACCAGCAGCAGGTGCACTGGCTTGCTGACCAGCAAGGCCACTGGTGGCACAGAACCTGAGTTTCTGGCAGAGTCACTTTGTGTTAACACCATTGTTGATGGTAGTCCAAGCAAGATAGAAGTTGCCAAGGAATGAACTGAAATACTAGATGTTGTTTTAAAAACATAGGGCAAGTAATGAATGGATGGGGGGAACGGGTTGGGCGGGGGTCTGGGGGGAGGGAAGCTTGAGATTCAAGCGCTTGGCTTCTTTCTTATTCTGTGACTGCCAAATACAGCCAGAGCAAAGCTATGTGAGCTGCTGCCACTGGAGAGGCAGGCATGCTGCATGGAGAAAGTTGGAAGGAATGAAAAGCCAATGCAGAAACTGAAAGCACAGGGTGCCAATTCAAATGCTGGCATGTGCAAGAACAGGGGTGTTTTCTTTGCCTCTTTTCACAATGAGATTTCTTTTACTCCCTCCTATTTCCATCAAAGACTAATGTTCTCAACTTGCTTGTCACCAAGTTGCTGTCCTTGTGTTCCTTATTTATACAATGAGCAGAAAAGATTATTACGTTCTTTTATTTGCGAAAGAATTAAAACTTTCAAACACAAAATATAGTATGACACTCAAAAAGCCAGTCACAATAGCATATGCAAACGTTTCGCATTTTTTTTTAATTAAAAAAGGTTGAAATATTTAGTGATATGTATCTCTGAACTGCGTTGCTTCTGCAAATAGTATGAATGATCTTTTAAATTATTTTTATACATACAAAGATAATTCTCCATATCCAATGGTATATTAAAAAGGGACAGTGTTGCCCTTGGCACCATGTAATCTCCTCAATGGCCAAGGCCCAGAGACTATAAATATAAACTATCGCTCCCAGAAGAGAGCGCCACGGAATGCCCTGACCCTGGGCCAGGCTGTTTTCACCAGGGAACCATGAGGGGGTGCGGTTGAGTTTCCCTCCCTGCCCCAAGCAGTATCCCGGCAGCAGAAAACCTCGAGAATCCAACCACTGCCATGTCCAAGGCCACTCTCCACATGCTTTGACCAGCTTCACCCAAAACGGGATGCACCTCACCAGAGAGTGGACTAGCAGGAAAACCCAGATTTGCAGGAACCTGTGACTGAGATCTCCAAGCTTGCTTGGATGGGGACTGGGCCTCCTCCCTCCAGGTCCCCAGTTTCCCAGAGGCATGGCAGTTACACCCACAAACTGCCCCTGGAGCCATGTAATCTCCTCAATGGCCAAGACCCAGAGACTACAAACAAAAGAGAATGACAGTTTCCTAGACATTATATTCTATCCATAACAAGCAATACAATACAAATCATCTAGCATTGCCTTTTTGGCAGGTTTGAGTGGTGGTGAGACTGGTGTTGAAATATGGAATGTAACCAAAGTAGAGAGAATGTATAGGGGAAATAGTCTGCCACACAAGCAGGGGAAGGGTTGGAACAGGGTTGGGGGTTGGAATATTGGAGATTTTGGTGGTGGAAAACTGGTGAAGGGATGGGTGTTTAATGATTATATGACCGAAGCTCAAATATGAAAACTTTGTAGCTGTATCTCATGGCAAGTCAAAAAAAAGGGGGCGAAATAATAAAATAATAAAATAAAGTTAACATTCAGAATAAAATAAAAATAAAAGTAATGTGGAGTTCATGCCCAGTTCAATCAGCTTAATCAAAGGCTGAATAAATATAGCAGTATTCTAACATTATTAAAAATAAAATGGGCAGGTTTCATTCTCCACTATGGGATTTTTTTTTTTGCTTTTTGGGTCACACCCGGCGATGCACAGGGGTTACTCCTGGCTCTGCACTCAGGAATTACCCCTGGTGGTGCTTAAGGGACCATATGAGATGCTGGGATTCGAACCCGGGTTGGCCGCTTGCAAGGCAAACGCCCTACCCGCTGTGCTATCGCACCAGCCCCATACCATGGGATTTTTAATTCTTGGAATTATATGAATTTACCTTCATCATCGTTATTAATAAAATGTCATCAAATTACTGTTTGAATGTGTTTCTTATGTAAAGCGGCTCTCACTTTAAAATAGTAAATTCAGAGGACATTTTTCTATCTCCAAAGAGACTATTTACTTCCTATTCTGATGCTCCATCATACTAAGTCTTTTTTATTTACATAAAGTTTGGTTTCCAAAATAGGGACAAGTTGAATCTAGGTATCTTCTATGTACCAGACACTGTTCTGGTGCAGATGTAAACAAAGTCATTTGTTCATCTGCTTTTTTTATTCTTTCATTTAATAAATACTGTATATTACACCTCTTCTCTTTTCTGGTTAGACATAGTGTTGAATGTTAAAATTTTTAAGACAAGTAATACACAAGCATTTAGCATTTATCTAATTTAAGACTACTTAAATTTGATAAATATCTTGCTTCTACTTATTTATGTCAGTTTCACAATTTTCAAGAAGTGCCACTTCTCATTGATTAAAAGCAGGAAATAAGCTCAAAGAATAAAAACTACTTGGTAGAGGAGATGTTAGTCTGAAAAACTCAGGAGACAATTTTGCATAAAAACCTAAAATGATGAATAAAAGAAAAAGAGGTTAGATAAGGTTAAAGCATTAACCTATAACTTATGTTGACAGTGATACTGGAAGCTCAATACTAGTGTTCACTAAGCAAGGGATGAAGTCATGACTTAAATACTGTAATGATTTGAGATGAAACGTGGAATAAAACAAATGTTTGAATTGAATCTGACTAGTTCTCTTATGAATCTTCTCAAGACTGTTAAGTGTAAAGTTAGAATAACAAAACATAAACTTAAAGCAGAAGACATGTATAAAGCGCTCCACATAATTCTGAACATGTAATAGAAACTTAACCATTGCTAGTTCCTGTTTTATTATTTTACTAGGAAAAAACTACTTCTTTCCATGTTGTATAGCTTGATCTAATGTATATAAACAATAATCTTTTCTATTCATTTTTATGTTACAGAAAAGGGAAAGATGTACAACACAGCCAATGATGTGATACGATGCTTTGTTTCTATTATCCTACAGCTGCCTTGTCAAAAGCTACTTACATAGTCCGTTTCAAAGACTTGTGCACAAATACAGATGTCTCAGTCTCTTGTTCTTTTATTTTTAAATTGTGATATTGTCAGATGTGCAGAAATTACTGTTTTTTTTTACTTAATGACATTTAACCAAGAAAGTCATTGTCCAAGAAATAGTGTCCTTTAAATTTCTAATCCGTTTCCTTAAAATGTCAAAATGAACCATACAGTAACTGTTAGTTTCTCTTGACTTGCTGAATTTATGAATTGAAACTGATGCTACAATATCATGGAAAAATAAGATTCCATTTATTAGAAAATTTTTGGACAATACAACGGAGACATAATATAAAAGTCCCTTAGCAAATTAACTAATAAATGATTAAAAACCATGAACTTCTATTGGGGGTTAAGAGGACAGAACCACATAAAATTCATTCAAATAGTAGCAAGTCTGGCAGAATACCTGTAATAAAATCTTCTTATAGTAATATTGATTTTCAAGTGTTGAGTGAGTAAATTGACATGAAAACTCAATATGAAATCAAATACCTATCTTCCTACACCACCATTTTGGAACTTTTATGACTTAGAAAATGACTCCATGTACTATAAGAGCAGAGTATTTGTGTAGAGGGGAAAAAATGGTTCAGTTAAAACATCAGAACAAACCTAAGCTATTTAGTTAATCTTAATTGTTTATAAGAAGCAATTTTTTAAAAATAGTGTATATCTGAAGGATGTGTAGTTTTGCATTCCATATATTTTTTGCATAATAGTTTTAGTTTTGAATGATGTCCTTAAAATCTATATGTAGTCATAATCAAATAAAAGAACTGTATAAATAGTTTCAAGGAAGGAATAGTAAATTAAAACCAAGTAAAATGGTAATAGGCTATAAGAAAAGCTTTAATGGAACTTTTTTTCTGTGCATGAAAATTATAGTTGAAAAATAAACTTTAATGTTTCATATGTTTAATATAAGGGAAAATAATGATTTTACTTCTGAATAGCACAAGCAAAGTAATTATGTGCATATATATTTATATATGGTTTATGTATATTTAAAGGATTATAATTTTGAAAGTTTTATTTTTTTTTAAAAGTCTTTTTGCAGGCTTGAAGAAATCCCCAAATCTATATGACCCCCAAAAGTGAGTGAATGATCCTAATAACAATTATTACTTTTGTCTGGATATTTATAAAAGGAATAAAATTGTAAGACTTCGAGTCAAGAGCTATATTTATATAGGACCTCTATTTATATAGGACCATAGAGTAGAGAAGGAGCAATCAGAACACTATAGCTAATATATAAAGATAAAGAATGTTTCAGATTTGCATAGAAGCAAGTGACTAAAAATTGTCCACATTAATTATCGATCACAAAAGACTAGTTGGTGTGATGATTTCAGAGTTGCTTATATTTGGAGGGACAGCAAGAAGGGCACCCTCTGCTGATGTGGAAACATGTTTCCTATACCTAATTAACTTAGATTTCTATCGAACCATAGATGTATTTCAATTTGACCCGACTATTTAAGACATTCTCTCTTGAACCAACAGATAGTTGCCTTATTTTTTTTGCAGTTGGGGGGTAGAGGGGGTGAGCATACAGCCTATGCTCAAAGATTAATCCTGGTTATGAGCTCAGGGATCACTCCTGGTGGGCTTGAGGGACCATAAGGGATGCCAGGGATTGAACCCGGGTAAGCCACATGCAAGGCAAATGCGAGATCTGCTGTAGATCACACCCACATTTCATTATCTCAAATGGTTTCTTTTGCATTTACAATAAGATTAAAACAATCTCAGGACTGAGTTTGCCTTTTATCTGTTCATTTTTAGTGTATTAAAAATTGATTATTCAACGATATCAGTTGAATTTTGAGTATAAGTAATTTAAAAAGCATCAATTTTCTCTTTTGCTTTGCATCTTTATTCTTGAAAATACATTTTGTGTATGAAACGTCATATCATGAAATGAAGAATTTGAAGCCTTTTAAGTATTGAATTCTGCATTAAGCATATTCACATTGTTGCATATTCTTTCTCCCAAAATAATCTAGACATAAGGGTCAGAGAGGTACAGAGTACAGAGATTAAAGAACCTTCCTTGCTTGCAATGAACCCCACTAGTCCCTGGAACTGCATATGGTCCGTTGGTACTGCCAGGGGTGATCCCTGAACATAGATACAAAACTAAGCTCTGGGCACTACTGGGGGTGATCCTGGAGTACTACTGAGTGTGGTACAAGAACATCACCATCAATACAACCGTCATCATTCCTATAATCTGAACTTTAATGACACTATGATTGCAGAACTTAAATCTTAGAGATGAGGCACCTCGATACAATGAACAGTTTTAAAGGAGAATCGTGCATGCATATGCCCACATCTCCTCAAACAAGACTAGGTATCTTAATATAAGATACCACACGTCTCTAACATCTATTCCTTCAATTCATACCCTTGGGTAAAAGGCTTGATTTACAACAAAAATCTTCTTAGGTTCTTTATCAGAGAATGTAGCTTTACTGTTTTAATGAGGTTTGTGATGAATATATCACCAGGAAATCAAATAATGTATGTGCTCATGGAAATTTTTTTGTTATAAGCAACTTTGCTATTTAACACCAATTAGAACTTCCTATTCATATTAATAAATATGCATTTCTGGTGTGTTTTCCAGAAGGTTGTTTCATTCCTACCATTGTTTATCTATTTTCCTCTGTTGCCTTTGGTTCATTTTCAAAGATCCATTTAAACACTTTCACTTATGTCTTAGGGATGAAGTGTGTAAACCCATGTTGTTATTGTCCTGATTATCATATGAACTATTGTGAGTCTTATAATATAAAGGAAGAAAGGGCTTGAGGAATCACAGTGTTTGGGAAAGAATACTAAAGGCGGGAATGAGAGCTAATCCAGAGTGCAAGATGCTCACTTAGCACACAGCCCACCTAGATTAAAGGCAAATTCCCCAATGGCAACCGTGAGACAACCCTCAGACGTACCAACAAGAATGGTCCCCTAGAAATCAGTAACACGGAAGCTACTAGATTTTAATGCCAAAAAATCCATACCACTTAGTATCTCAAGTGCATTCTATCTGGTAGATTTGTCTCAGAGCCATTGAATGGGCAGGGGTGTGGCTAGCACACCAACAACACCAACACAGCCTCAATAAAAACGCCTTTTTAGGGGCCAACTGCAAACATGAAGAATCACAACTCTTGGAATAAGATCTAATCCCTGATCCCAGAAGATTGGTTTATCTAGACTTTAAATCTTTAGATGAAGTACATAGCTCAGTGATTCCTGTTTGATGTCATTAGGTAAGTGACAAGTTTTAAAAAATAATATGTCTGCATTTTCCAACTGTTTAACAATAAAAAAAATCTTGCTTTTTTTGTTTGTGACAACTCAGGAAACGATATTGAAGATATTGGTGAATTCTTTAAAACCACCTCATTTATATAATTAAATATTTTAAATTCTAGAAAGAAAACAAAAATGAACAAAAGATTTGGCAATTTTAAATTTCAGATTGACTACTGAAAAAGAAAAACTACCTTAGGATATAAACTCACCTGGAAAAATATTTCTAGTTTACTATTGTGTCAATATAAATTGCCATAGTCTCCGTGGAAAGATAGTATGGAGAATCCTAAAATAAAGCAGCCCAGAAAGTTGCTGTATAATCCAGTAGTAAAACTCCTAAGCGTTTTTCCAAAGGTTATGAAAGTGCTAATTTAAGAAGATATTGATTTCTCTGTTCATAGCAGCAGCATCACAATAGCATGGAATGAACACAAAATGCTCAATGATAAAAAAAAAGGATAAAGAGGCTGTGGAATAGTGCTACTACTCTGCTATGAAAGTAAGATGAAACCCTGCATTTGGAGAGAGGACTGAAAAGTCTGGAGCACATGCCTTGCATATAAGAGCTCTAGGTTTGGTCTGAAGCTCTGCATAGTGGTCCAAGTACTGCTGGGAGTGATTCCTGAGCACTACCATCCCTCTGTAGCAAAATGGATGGAAATCGAGGGGATTATGCTAAATGAAATGAGGAAGCAAAAGGAAGTTACCAAATCATTTCACTAATAAGTTGAGTTAAGATATTAAAGTCCTGGGCTGGAGTGATAGTACAGCAAGTAAGGCCTTTGCCTTGCATGCAGCTGACCCAGATTTGGTCCCCAGCATCTCACATGGTTCCCTGAGCACTACTAGGAGTCTTTTCTACAGAGCCAGGAGAAATCCCCGAGAAAAGCTGGGTATGAACTTAAATGCAAAAAAAATAATAAGAAGAAGAAGAACCAAACACGATGGCCTCTCAGTATCTGTATTGCAAATCACTGTATCACTGTATCACATCTCATCAATTTGCTCAAGCAGACACCAGTAAACATGTCCATTGTGAGAATTGTTGTTACTGTTTTTGGCAAATTAAATACACCTGGTAGCTTGTCAGGCTCTGCCTTGCAGGTGAGATACTCTCTGTAGTTTGCCGGGCTCTCCGAGAGGGACGGGGGAATCAAACCCGTCGGCCACGTGCAAGGCCAATGTCCTACCTGCTGTGCTATCACTCCAGCCAGTATTGCAAATCATAATACCCAAAAGTAAAGAGAGAGTAAGGGGAAATTTGTCTGCCATAGAGGCAAGGGGTGGGGTTGGGTGGGGGTGGCGGGAAGGATACTGGGGACATTGGTGGTGGAAATTGTACAATGGTGGATGGAATCATTGATTCTGTGATCATTATATTGATCATTATATGACTGCAACTCATTAAGAAAGCTTTGTAACTATATTTCATGGTGATTCCATAATAAATAAATAAAATGTTCAAAATAAAGAAAAATAAAACAACTGGCAAACAATAGCAACAAAACTAACTCTGAGATTCAGTGAAAACTGTGGTGCTTATTGTAGAGGCAAGGGGTGGAGACTGGAGGAGAGGGTAGAGAGGTACCTCTCAGGAACTTAGCTATGTAATACTGCTACTTTGGGAAAGGAAAATCTTATTTTTAAATTTATTTTAAATACATCATTGATATGTAAATCTGTGTAGAAAAGTATTTAAGAAGGCAGCTTGTTGTCATTTTGATGAAGATTTTTTTTTTAGTAACCCACCTAAAGAAATAAGCTTTTAGATGTACACTGAGATTTGTGAACTTGATGTTGAATAGATATTCCACTAGAGTATCGAGATAAAAGATAAATATATAAACATTCCACCGTGACACAAGTTGCATAGCTCCAAGTTTCACTTAGGTGAAGATCTAATTTATGCCAGTGTGGGTACATCTGGCAATTTAGGAGCTGGACAAGTATTCACTAGCCATCATGAACAAAAACAATTAGCTGGGTTATGGTGTTCTTAATTGCAGATGATATTGTGCCAATTTATTCATACCTCATGGAGTTCTTCTGTTTATGCTCACTGAATAGCACTGTTTATAATTGCTCACAGAGTTGTTTGGCTACATAACGTGTGCATGTATCTGCCAACCTGTTTGTCCAGAAGAAAAAAAGTACTTTCAAATATAATTTGAAGCATATTTTAAGCTATTTGCATTACCCATCTTAAAGAAAGGTTTTAGAGTATTTTAAGAGACTGACATTTAGAGCCTATAATCTTTCATCTTAGAAGTTTCATCTTTCTCTCCTGAGGCGTCTGTTTATATATGAAGAAAACTTCAATGTGACATTTGCTAATAGTGCCAGCTGAAGGAATACTACATCTTCAGGGTAACTCTTAGACATATAAATTAAGGTAAATATTAATGAACTAAACGAGTCCATCTGAGAGCACTAAACTATTTATTATAAACACATTACTTTTGATATAGGCTACATTTTTGCATGAAAAATCTAGATTAGAATAGATTTTCATCACAGTCTCTGCTCTCCCTAAACAAACACTATGTTCTAACTTATATCTAACTAGGTGTGCAAACTGACTGAAAATAATCTCTCCTCCAGTGTCTGTTCAAATATAAAATAAGAGTTATCTAATATTTCTGTACTTTTGAAATTCAATGATATGCACTGGGAATTTTCAATTGCTTATTGCAAAAAAAATTAGATGTTTCATTAGAATCACTTTGCATTTCAGTGTTTTTTTATTTTTTCTTAATCTGGACATCCTTTGTTTAGGACACTAATTTTTTTATGAGTATGTTTGAATTTTTACTAAATGTACAGTGTAGAAAAAAACACAAAAGGAAATACTTCCAAGCTCTGGCTAACCGTGTCTCCAAAACTCATTTGAGTTGTGTAATAGTGCATGCATGCTAGTTAGCAGCGCATGATTGTAAAATAAACATATTTCTTCAAATATCATTTATTGACAATATTATTATGATAATGTATTCCCATTTTAATTCTACAAATGTGTAAAAAATTGCTAAACTTAATACAGTATTTTTTTAAATGTAGTCCCAAGGTTTTTAGTGGATTTTATCTAATGCTCCATCAAATTATTTGGGAATAAGACTATCAAAATAGAAATGATAGATTTTATTTACATGGCTTAAGGTTATTAATGAGTAAACCAACTTTGAAATTGAGAAACCATTCATGAAATTATCAAAATCCCTTAAGACATTTAAATCATTGTAATATACAACACGTTACAAAATATCTCCATTATACTTTACATTGTCATATACTGACAATATCCTCCATTTTAAAACTCATTTAAAGTTGATTCTAGACAATTAACACTTGAGCAAAATATAATTTATTAAATTAAAATGCAAGTTTCTAGAAACACAATTAAGATATCAGTGGCTAAATGTAGTTAAAAGAAAACATTTTAATATTGATATCACTGCTCATTGTAAAGATGACTTAAGTTTCAGCAATTGTATCCTATATTTTGGGTCATGTATTAGTAAACTTCCCTTTTCCATTTGGACCCATGGGATATGGTTAATACTTCAAAGCATCTTCCTTAATAGAAAATATTGGAGATTTGCACATTAACTCTTTTGTGTTACTTTAAATTCTATTTTATGGGTATGGAGTAAGAAAAATATGGTTTGTTATAAGATATTCCAATTTTTTTTAATATCCTTCAAGCAGTTTACCAAAATATTGCTCAATTCATTCAACTCTTCAAATAAAGTGCCTTGTTAAACACTGTTGCATTTAGGGTACACAATCACAAGAAATGGAATAAGAAGAAAAAGGAAAATAAATGCGTTGACTTGCAGGTGAAGATGCAGTTATGCATACTAGACTGAGACGTTTTTTCCTGCTACAGTCAGGTCACAGTGACAATAAGTCAGATGAGCATCTCATCCTACTGACTCTCAGTTTGGAATATCTCCTGCGTATATGTAAATCTTGGTGATGGGCTTGTGTTTTTGTTTAGTAGAAGTAGAGGTTGTGCCTGCTAAGGGAGTAGGCTTGTAGGAGTGGGTGGGAAACTGGGAACATTGGTGGAGGGAAGATCTCACTGGTGATGGTCTTGGTGTTGAAATATTGACTGCTTCAAAAACAACTGAATTATTAACATCTTTGTCAATCACAGAGTTTAACTTAAAAACAGAAAGAAGACGTTGCAAACTGTTGGCACCTTCAAGTTATCTATGTAAAACCATTTAATAATCAAGTTATGGATAGTTGAATATTACAAAAATTCTGCTGAAGATGTTATTTTGTGGTGATGCCTTTTCTAGTAGAATGTATTGGCAAGGGGGCTAGAGAGATAGTACAGTGGGTAGGCGCTTGTTTTGCATGCTATTTGCATGTGACCTGAGTTCAATCCTTGCCATCCTACATGGGCCCCTGAGCCCTGCCAGGAATAATCTCTGAGTGCAGGGCATCACCAGTCTTGATCATCACCAGGTGAGGCATCAAGAAAAAAACAAACAAAAAAGAAAGTGCAGGCAGGGAACTGTAGAGGTAGTACAGTGTGTTAGTCACTTGCCATACACACCACCAAACCCAGGTTCAATTCTGGGCACCCTCCATGGTCTCCTGAGTCCTGCTAAGAGTGATCCCTGATCTCAGGAACAGGAATACATCCTTAAGCACCACTGGGTGTGGGTCCCTCTCCAAAACAGCAACTGAAAAGTAAAGTATGGGCAAAATTTATCTCTATCCTCTGATTCCTAAATACAAGTGGTTTGCATAAAATAGAAATTCTTCTGCATTTCACAGAATAACTGCATTTTATGATATAATGTTACTGTTTAAAAAGTTATTCTTCAAATAAGTAAAGATCTAGTTACACCACAGTTCATACTTTGTTGGGTACCCATCTTTTAACCTGCTCTGGATTTTCCTCTTGATTGGAGGCTCACCTTACATCAGATATTGGCCATGCCTAGAAGCTTGCTTCCTCTCTTGTACTGTACCTGTTGGGTAGTTTTGAGGCTTTGGCTTCGGTTTTGGTGTTAAGTTTTGTCTTCTGGATGCAAATATTCATGTAACTGAAAAGTTGCGAGCCAACTGCAATCATTTGAAATATAGTATAAGTGTATAATGTGCTCAGTGATTAGATCAATAAAGTTCTCAATAGCTATCTTCACAAAAAAGTGACTCTTTTTTAAATTGACTTTAAGATTGACTCATGAAAATCTCATAGTTGAAAATATTTCCTGTTTTATGGCATTGTATCTCCACACCTGTGGTCTAGTACATGTAGGTTTGACCTCAGAGTATATACCATCACTCATTGCAGCTACAATGTTTTGATTATATAAAACAGATAATGATTATTACTCAATAATGTTGATATATAATCTGACACATCTAAACAATATTTTTCTCAGTATATAGAAATGTTAAAAATATATTGTTACTTCCAGGCCTTATTTGAACGCTGCATGATGTAAAACCATGCTACCTAGAGGTAAGTATTGCAGATATCAGCAATATAACTTACCTGAATCTGTTTTTTACCTGTATTTAATTTTAATTCATCTTACTTCTGTTAAATGTGTTCCAATATATACTGGATTAATAGTACTATGAATTGGGTGCTTGCTTTGCTTGTATCTGAATCAAGTTTAATCCCAGGCATATTCTAAAGGACACATTTTCTCCCAAAACCATCAGGAGTACTCTGAATGCAGGACCAGGAATAAGCCCTGAGTACCTCCAGGTGTAGCTCATTTTTTTAAAAAATGCATTCAAATATACTATATTGCAAGAATTTTGATATGACACATATTTTTAATGGAACACAAAGAATAAAATTTAAAAGTTTTACAGGTTTTCTAATATTAGATTATATAATATCCCTGCTTAGAGAAAAAGTGCCATTTTCTTTCATTTCTTTTCTCTGCTTTCTGGTGACTATAGACAAATATTTCTTGACGATTGTTATTTTAAATGATAAGAAAGGCTCTGTGTAGAATCTGTGTACTTAAAATTTGATGATAACATTATAATGAAGACCACAGGACAAACAATCATAATTATTCTCTTCAGTGGTACAAGAGCCACATGTAAAAGGAAGTTCACAGAATTTAGCCTGTATTAATTAAAGATTATAAGGTTATGGAAGGAGGGAAAGCAAAACAAGTAAAGTGATGAGGATAATAAGTGTCAAAAGGACATATTCTCTTCTCTTTATCTGTAATATTGAGAATGTTGTACTACTTTCTGCCTCATAGTTTCATTAATGAAACTTTTCATTTAGAAATAATTACTGACTTGTGTGAAACCTTAAGAAGTAATACAGTTGTCCATTATAAATTTTACCTAATAATAGAACATAAATAATAAAATGGAAACTTTGTGGAACATCTGGATGTAATATCCCAATAAATATACTGACATTGATTCTTGGAAGATAAAACCATCCTTTTACCCTGAGAATTTCTGGATTCTCCTTTCAGGGCCATGCTCAAAATCCCTCTGCCCCTCCCTTGTTACGAATAAGAAGTAGCATCTAAAATAAATTTTAAGGCTGGAGTGATAGTACAGTGGATAGGGCGTTTGCCTTGCACACGGCCAACATAGGTTTGATTCCCAGTTTGCAATATGGTCCCCTGAGCACCGCCAGGAGTAATTCCTGAGTGCATGAGTCAGGAGTAATCCCTGTGCATCACCGGGTGTGACCCAAAGAGCAAAAATTAATAAATAAATAATAAATTAATTAAATAAATTTTACTGCATGTTCCTTTCAGAATTTTTTCTATTCAGCCTAATTTTTTTATATCCTTAAAGATTTTATTGCAAAAATCATTAGTTTGTTCCTTTGATCACTTCAGAGAATTGCACATTAAAAAATACAATAAGTATGTTTAGTAATTAGCTATTTGGGTTGTTTCACGGTGCTTTACGGATAAAACATTTATGAATATTTGTGGTCAGGTTTTGACAAAATGACTATTCCATCTAGCCTTCTTCCTGCAAGAAATGATGAATGTTACAGACTTTCTAAATCCTTCTCAACATTTGAGGTTGCTATTCCTAAATTTAGTTATTCTGAGAGTGTATGTCATATCACCATAGTATTTAAGTAGTCAATGCTTTAATTTAATGCATGTTTGAAAAATAAGTTTCTGATGGCAACAAAATGCAAAACATAATGAAAATGTGGTTCTTATATCAGCAATATTACTTTGAAATATATGGCAGCAATTTAGACTGGAAATATTTACTCCCTGTAGAGGCTTGAGAGTTGGGAGAAATTCTGGGAAGAAACTAACAGTTCTATAAAGATACTATTCAATATTTCCAGAGAATGATAGAATATCAAAGTAAGCCAGTTGATTGACTCGTATTCAAAGATATCTTTTTTAAAATGTTCAATGGCGGGGTAAGCCTATTATAAAGAAAAAATAGTTTATAGTATATAACTGCTATTCAGAGAACAGTTATATAACAGGAATACTTAGTAATCATCCCTTAAGTTAAATTGCCTTTATAAGTACTACATAAAGATTTGGCAAATTAATGTAAAATATCCCAAATTTTACACTTTGGGATAAAGTGTAAAAAAAATCTCAATGCATTCTTAAGTTTAGCAATTTTAACAATCTACCGATCTACTAGGTATCTTTTAAGTATCTTCCTTATTTATTTATTTTCACTCTTGGATAGTAAGTTTAGTTTCAACAGAATTGTAATAGATAGGGATTAATTATTACTATAAATAAAAACAGAAACTGCCATGGACAGTACTCAATATTAAGGATATATAATAAATATAACTTAATGTGATAAAACCAAAAGCAATACAAATAATGCTTTAAGGATACACATTAATAGTTTTCTCAGTGCAAACTATACTAATGTATTTAGTTTCAGTATTATTTAGTCACAAATAAATATCTATATTATAGAATTTATGCCTTTCATAATCTAACATTTTTCTGAGATTTAATAACAGTTTAAAGCCTTATTTTGATAATTTGTGTATTGAAAAATACATAACTTAAAACAATGATTCGATATACTGCACATTATTAAAGATAGTTGTCTTATTATCTAAGGGAAAAATATAGCATTCTGTTTCTTCTATTACAGAAAGAATCTATTGCCACAAATCTGAAAATCAATAAAACCTGTTATAGGAGAGTAAATGATTACCTGATTTACTATCTTCTATTGAAAGTATTACTAAGCTTGTGTGGGAATCTAATCAGGTGTGAACTGCTACTGAAAAGTAAGAGTCACAGCTCAGAAAAGGAAAGCTTAAATTATGGCTTATTTTTTTAAGAGCTACCTGAGAATTTTCTATTTTATTATTGGTATAGCTAAATACTAGCAGTATGAGCATAGCTATTCTTATCCTTTTTAATTGTGCAAAGCAGTCAGTAAAGTGTAGGTTCATATATAGAGCAGTTGCTAGCCTAAGCTAGAAAACAGTTTCACGTGATATCTTGCTTTTTATGTTCATTATCTCCTGTACTTGCATTACTACCATTTTGAAGTCATGATTTCATATAAAGACCTTCAATTGACATAAAATTCTAATAATGTTACTGATGAATATGCAAAGTACGAACATTAAACTAATAAATTATCCATATGAATGTACTTTCAAGATGTTAATAATTTATGCTGGTATTATCATTTTATTTTATTCCTTTCCTCAAAATGGTTTTCTTCTGTTGAATTATAATGCTTGGTGAAATAGAATTATGGCCTTGGATTCTTATACTTAGGACAAATTGTAATGTAGTTCTCCAAACAGTTTTTTTTTTCTCTTGCTCAAAATTTGTAGAATACTCATTTAAAGAAAAGGGATCTTGGGGCTGGAGCGATAGCACAGCGGATAGGGCATTTGCCTTGCATGCGGCCGACCCGGGTTCTAATCCCAGCATCCCATATGGTCCCCTGAGCACCGCCAGGGGTAATTCCTGAGTGAAAGAGCCAGGAGTAACCCCTGTGCATTGCCGGGTGTGACCCAAAAACCAAAAAAAAAAAAAAAAGAAAGAAAAGGGATCTTTTTATTAAAATAAAAATATGTGAGTACACATGTAGTTAGACAGAATAAATAGATGTTTAGTAATAGCAAATTGGTGACTTAAAGTTAAGTTTTGTTTGTTCATTATACATTAGAGATTAGTATATTTTTAATACTTTGTGGAAAATTTAAGAGAATATCTTATTTACTTTGATGTGTTTGAATAGTAGTCCTTATATGTTATTAATGGATTATGTAATCTGTACTATCTGATATAGTCATTTATATTATTTGAATGCATTTCTACCATGGACAGACAAGTCAGTGATTGGTCTGGGAGTTCTATTTCCCAGGTTTTGACCCTAATAATCTGATAGCTGTCAACTAACTTGACCTAGAGTTATACAAGGCAAGGTTCCTAGAAATAGAGTTTAATTCCTAGTGTGCAATGAACTCTGAGATTGTCTTTGTCAAAGACAAAATCAACTTCATAACCTGTGATTATTATGCAAATAATACAAAATACCCAGTTAGAAGAGCTTTATTTTTAAACTTGGTGTGAATTTTCACATTACAACACTTTACATAAGAATATATGTAAAACATGACTGTCAAATACTTATATGCACGCATGTTTTTAAATGCATGTACACAATGCACTAATGGAGGATATAGTAAAATAAACCTTTGTGAGATATAGGAAATTATTAATCTCTGTAGTCAAAAAGTATCCTAATTGAAGAATTAAAGTGTCAATATAGTCTTAAAAATTGTGTCTTTCCTCATTGTTTGCAATGAATATAATAGAGAGAAAAACACTGAATTAGAAAACTCTTGAATTCTCATCCAGTTTATGATCTTGCATAAATCTGTGATGATGAAGAGGTAAATTATCTTGCACACATCTTGTCCATAAATAAAGTAGTTGGATTAAGGCCCAGACTTAAGATATTTATAAAAACCTGCCACTCACAGTGTCTTTGGGACACACTACCAGTTGATCTATCCTTGTTCCCTACTTTACCCTTTCCAGAATCTGCGATTATTGATTCTTAACCTATAATTTTACTGTCCTAGTCTTTATGGCATTTTGTCGACAGGGTTCACTCTGCATTGTGCACCACTTTACTAATATCATTAAAAAAGTACCATAGTAACAAACATGTGAAGTGATTGTTTTTAAAATCAATTACTGCAATTTCCAGCTGTCTTTGATACTGAAGTATTATTCTAGCTTATACCCTAGTGGGACCATGCAATATGCCTCATTTATTTTCATTTACATTTATTACTTTGTGCATTCCTTTCCTTCACCCTAGTTTAATTTCTTCATCTTTATGGGATCAGATTTTGTCAAATTAAAGTTCAAGCAAAGATATTATTTCTAGTCCTCAAGAGTGGAAAATACTTTAGATATCTCTTTGCTTTTTATCTGTGACTCCATATTGGATAGCTGGTATTTGGATCTTAATTGCTCTATGCTGCCACTCAATCATAAATATAGCGATTTGCTTAAGCTATATTTTATCCTCTTGTCTATTTAGTGCATCCTTGGCTGAAATGATTCTAAGGTAGAATGAATCTAAGGTAATTTAGCTTCTAGGTCTGTGTTGCTAATGAGGATGTTAGTCTTCAAGTATGCTTTATCTGCAGCAACTTGATAAATTTGCTTCATTGTAGGTTCCCTTATTGTTGGTCCATTTCACTGTTTCCTTTCTGGAAAATGATACATAACCACAAGAGTGTCTTTCTGTTATGTGTCTAGGCAGAATCATCTGTAAACTATGTTCCCGGTGTTAGCGCAAAAGCGGATTTCCCTGTGCTAGTGGGTTCTTGAGAATTGTTTAAAAGATTTGCACACAAAACTCAAAAGAATGCAAGTTAGTTCATTTTACATAAAAGGTAGATGATTCCAAGTTCATCTCTAGATTCCCAAGGCTTCTCCTTAACCAGTGAATGATGACCCAGTCGGGTTACCAACTTTCCTGTCCTGGCCCACGCTGTCTCCTGGCCTCGCGATGTCACTGGTCCTGTCCCACGCTGCTCTCTGTCCTGTGTATCTTGCTCCGAGTGTGAGGGCAAGGTCCCTATGCTCTGTACAGTTACTGGGCTTCCCAGCTGTAGCCTAACGGAACCTGATCCCTAGTCTCGGGTTTCTTTTGCTCCTGCAAGGGCCACGTGTGTGGATGAGAGTGGAGCACTCAGCACTTTATCCCTCCTGGGTGGTTAAGCCCTATCTGGTTTCTGCCCCTCTCTCATGCCCACCTGTACTAGGCCCAGGCTCATGCAGCACTACCTGACCTGGAAGTCCCCTAGACAGAAAGAAAGGAGGGTCCAGGGAATACGTGTTCCGAAAACGGGAGAAGAGAGATAGAGGCTGGCACTCGGGCCTCCTTTTATCTGTAGCCAAAATCCCACTCCCATCCCCATCCCAGTCTACCCTCTGATTGGCCACCTGACACACGGGCGAGGATTTAGTGACTGGCGCTCTACACTTCCTGCTGTCTCACTGGTCTCATCATCTACAGAACTACAGTTTCTTCCCATTCCTGTGGTTTTACTGATCTTCAAAGATGTCGTTGTTTTGTTTAGGTTAGTAACACAATAATATTCAAATAAGCCCACACTAATGAAAAAATTCCAAATTGGTAAAATGTGCTTTAGAGACCATGTGAGCTCAAAGTGGAATCATGTATATTGCGTGACATATTTCTTTAGCTACACAGCTAGAGTAAATGGCTCTTAATTCCTTCTGTTTGAAGCCAGTGCAAGTTCTTATGCATTGGGAATTACTTCCACATCCGTTAGAGGTGGCTCTGATGAAACTGTCTAGTTGTGTACTTTTTATACTCTCCGGTCATGGAGCTGGCATCTAGCTGACTTAGCCAATCACAGAATCTCGCCTTTTTCCTCTACTAAAAAACCCATTATTCAAACTAGATCAGAGGCCCACTTATCGATCAAAATCTAGAAGAATGCTTTTCTTTTAAGAATTTACTCCCTTAAGGATATTTAAATCCTTTAAACTTAATGACCCTCTCAGTGCTGACCTGAGTTTGAAATAGCAATAGTAATGAAGTGAGAGCCAAGAAATTCTGGATCCAGCAAGCTCCTAAATGACACTTCTCCTGTAATTTACAAATGACTTAAATGTACTACTATTTTTTCCCTGCTTAAACAAGCCATTTCAATAAGAATAGTTGAATAAAGAAATTTTAACTCACCAAAATATTCTTTAGAACAATGATTATTAAAAACTTGTTAATTTCTTTGATAAATTTATGCATGAGAAAAAGAAGTACAATGACACTTATATTTTATAATAATAAAGGAGGGTTTTATTGATTATCAGGATATTACCATAGAACATTATAACTTAAGGGAATATAATCTAAAACAAAATATATTTTTTCTATGAAAATATTATTTTTGATGAAATTACAAGATAAATACCAAATTATTACTTTTTTTGGTCACACCCAGCAATGCACAGAGTTACTCCTGGCTCTGCACTCAGGAATTACCCCTGGCAGTGCTCAGGGGACCATATAGGATGCTGGTTATTGAACTCGGGTCAGTCTCATGTAAGGCAAACGCCCTACCTGCTGTGCTATCACTCTAGCCCCCGAAATACCAAATTCTTGTGTGAGGGAAAAGATGAGAGACTGTGCTAAGAATATTTTGCAAACATATTTTAAATAACAAGCACAAATAAGTTAGAAGAAAATTTTCAGGAAACCAACTCAGTGTAGTCTGAGTTTGGGACTAAAGCTGACAATTGATATGTAGGTAGAAGTCCAAATATGAAATGATTTGAATATTTTTTTTTTTTTTGCTTTTTGGTTCTCACCCAGGGATGCTCAAGTGTTACTCCTGGCTCTGCACTCATGAATTACTCCTGGCAGTGCTTGGAGGGTCATATGGGATGCTGGGGATCGAACCTGGGTTGGCCTTGTGAAAGATAAATGCCCTACCCGCTGTATGATGGGTCTGGCCCTGCTTTGAGCATTTTTAACTTTTAAAAATCTTAGTTTGCTCATTCATTAATGAATATATAGTACTTATTCAGTTCAAAACCAAAAATACAGGACTGGAGAGATAATACAAGCGGTAGGACAGTTCCCTTGAATTAAGTCAACCCCAGATTGATCTCTGGCACCATTTATGCCCTTATCACATGGCTGGAGTAATCCCTGAATTCGGAGCCAAGAGTAAGCCCTGAGCACTACACAATGTGGCCTCAAATTTCAGTCCCCAATACATACATACATGAATAAATAAAAATCAAATCCTAAAATACTTGGGTTTTTATCACTGTATCACTGCATCACTGTCATCCATTTGCTCAAGGGGGTGCCAGTAACATCTCCATTAGTTCCTGTCACATGATAGTGTAGCCCGATTGTGTATTGACTCTTTCAGGGTCAGGGGAATGAGGACCGTCATTGTTACTGTTTTTGGCATATCAAATATGCCACAGGTAGCTTGCCAGGCTCTGCCTTGCTGACAGGATACTCTTGGTAGCTTGCCAGGCTCTCCAAGAGGGACGGAGGTTTTAGGGGCGGCCTCCAATCACCAATACAGGTGTTCTCTGCCTACTGAATGTAAGCTTTTGGTCAACTGGCATGTTGTAGCGATCTGCAAACTGACAATCATGCACCTACCTGCGTCTCTGGGCAGCACCCGGGATATGTGTGGTCTCAGGTTGATTTCCTTGAGGTTGATGGAGTGCGCCAGAAGTTCATGAGCAGCTGGCAGAGCAGGACCCTATTGTGGACGATCTGTATGCCAGGTCGAACACCTGTGGCGAGTACCAGGTCACCAGGTGGTTGGCTGACAGCACCCCACAGTGGATGAGCCACTGTGCGCACTGTTGTCAAGGCTCTGTGTCCATGGCCTGCGTCTCAGCCTGGCCGGGGCAGGCGGCAACACTGCGGGGCTGCCACTGAGGTTTCTCCATGTCCCATGCCATTCTGTCTGAACCTTGCAAAACAGCCAGCGATGTCCATCAGGAATCATGCATAGAGTTCCAGCAAGCATCACGCATAGAATTCCATGCCTGGCGTACTGAGCCGCATGTTGTCTAAGGCGAGATGGTGAGCCGGGTTCAGGGTCGGGAGAGTCCGAGGGGTTTGGCCAGTGTCAGCGCCATCTTACCTCCAGGTTTTTATAAGGTAGTATAATTTATGGATAGCGGTTAAAGTGTTACATTGATTTATCAAGGTATTTATTTCACTGTCCTAGTTTATTCCTCAGTGTCGAATTTGCTTTCAACAATATTTATAAATTGTAGACTGATATTCATGATTAATGTATAATTTTTGATAAACTATCTTATTTTAGTAAAAATCATCTAATGCTTATAATCTGCCTGATATAAGCAAGACTGTCCTCTTGTGGTAGTATCTAAAAACTGCAGACATGTAGTCCATAAAGATGAGAAAGCGATTCAGGCTTCATTGAGAACAATCTGTCTGATAATTGCTGGCAACGTCACATATGGAATCCTCCCAAGATTTGTATGTACATATACAAATTTATGTGTGTGAAAGAGAGAGAAAGAGAGAGGGAGGGAGAGAGAGAGAGAGAGAGCACATGGTAGTAGATTCAGAAGGATAGTGGGTAATTTGCTTGCCTTGCTTGCCTACCTTGCATGCAGTCAGCATAGGTCCAGCATATGATCCTCTGATGACCTCGTGAAGAGATCCCTGAGCACAGAGCAAAAAGTGAGCTCTAAACACCACCGAGCGTGGCCCCAAAAACCAAGAGAAAAAAACTTACATCTATATTCCTTTAGTGTTCAACACAGACGGTCAAAAGAGAGTAATAAATTGGGAAATTTCCAAACAATACCCTATTGTTAGTTGATTCAAAGGAAGAACTTTGCAACTAAAATTTCCTAAGGAGTCAGTCTAAGAAAAATAAGCCCGTCTCCTTTGACTAAGTGAGAAACTTCCTGTATAACAGTGAAATCTGGATAAGCTATTTGAATGTTTTAATTGTTTCTCCATGTTTCCAACTCTTTGTGTATTTTACATGGCAGGACTCACCCTTTATAAACTACCTGTATATTTTATTTGTATTTGATTTATCTTAAGCAACAATCAATGACTACAGGTTTTAAAATGAAAATCACATATATTAAAATTATAAATTTCATGTTATAAACTGTATATAAGATTTCTTAAACATCCTGCTGCTATTATATGTCCAATTTTAAATAAATAAGCATATTTATTTAAAATAGACATATTTATTTAAAATAGGACATATAATAGATACTATTTTACGAAAGATGTAAGAATGTTATGTATTCAGAACACATTTCAGAGTAGTGGTGAAAGTCCAGGTGCTTTGTACATAGAAAAGGTAAACAATAACACTACTGTTGCAATAATAAGTTTTTAAAAGAAGATATAATGTCAAATGAAGTAAGACAGAAGAAGATAAACACAGGATGATCTCACTTGTCTGTGGTATAAAGAATGACTGTGTGCAGATGTAATGCTGAAAAGCGGGGATGCCCAGATCACCCTTGAGCCCAGAGTCTAGGGAGGTGAGGAACAGGGAAAGATGAAAATCAAGACAGGAGGAAAGATGAGAACGGGAAGTCATAGGGTCAACGAGTCTAGGCTTTAGTTATGCCTGTGACGTAGGAGACTGCTATCGCCATAAATCCAAATCACAGAACCACAGCACTGTAAACATGAGATCTAATCTGCAACCACTGTATATTTTAATGTGCTTGTCAAAGTGGCATATGTGGGTGGGGATGAGAGGTGGGGGTGTGATGGGTGTTACATTG
Organism: Sorex araneus; assembly: GCF_027595985.1. Lineage (NCBI taxonomy): Eukaryota > Metazoa > Chordata > Mammalia > Eulipotyphla > Soricidae > Sorex > Sorex araneus. The sequence continues at coordinate 170,451,472 of NC_073303.1, read as the reverse complement.
GTGGAGGGAAATTGACAATGATGGTGTGATTGGTGTTGAAATATGAAACGCCTAAAACTAAACTATCAATAACTTTGTGAATCATTCTTCTTTCGTTAAATAAAAATTATTTTAAAACCGTTTTGAAATGAAACAAATAAATAGAACATTTGTATTCGGTCTCCTAAATCAATCCTACCTTCAAGTAAAAAATTCTCCTCTAGGATATTTGAATATTATGGGATTTAGAATAATATAGGATTCATATGAGCCTTCCTTGTTTATCTCATATTATGTTTTCCCTATTGCTTTCCTGTGCTGACAGGCAGAAAGTTGGTATTTGTATTGATGCTGGTGATTGTATATTTGTTTCAAAATATAGGAAAAACAAGGCAAGTTTAAAAGAAAAAATTAAGTCAGAAACTTACTACTTATCTTGTTCCACTATCATAGCAACTAATTGATTTTGAAATCAGGCCTTAGTTTTTCCTTTAATATAGGTTTTATATTGGTATGTTAAAGATGTTTTCTATTGAGAGTGAAAAGAAGCTAAAAACTGGGCAAAGCCCATACGTTTTTTATATATATAAAAAGAATATTCCTTCAAATAGATCAAGACTCCAAAGACCTTTTGTTTAACAGCCTTCCCAGAGGGAAATTTACATGCAGTTTAAGCACTTGAAGCCATAATTTATTCGTCAGCTTCTCTTTCTCTAGCTATTCTTCATGAAATAGCATCATGATACTTTGCAAGGAATGTGATTGTGCAACCTGATATTACTTGCATGCACTGATAAAGGAGGAAGTGATGATTGTCTTCTTATTCTTTTGCATACTGTGAATTTAAATTTCAATTAAATCAGATTAGATATTCTGTTCTTTGTCATCTTTATTTAACATGAGTGGTGATTAGTTTCTAATTTCTGTTGCTACTGAGATCAACTTTATATCTTCCCATCTGTGAATATAAAGGCAGGTCATTCACACATTTCCATTGTATTTGTTTGAATTTTGAACATATAAGGTTTTAAAACTCTTAAAACTTAAGTGTGAAGTGCTTCAAATTAAAAACCTAATTTTTGTAAGTATTAGACCATAATGTGGACTGATGTCGTCTTATTTTATTTTAAAAATAAATAGCAAGTACCTAATAAAATGTTTTCTAGATGCCTTTAGATCCAGTGTGAATACTTAAGAAAAACTAATTTGCAAGACATTGATTTTTAATAGATTTGAGAAAATAGATTTAAATCATGGACTTACTGTACAGAACTTAGGACTTTAAAATGTAAAACTACAAATCTCTCTCCCCTGTGTCCCTTGCCTTTCCTTCTTTGTGATCTACTGGCATCCATTCACTCTACAATTCTTTGCTTATTCTTCCTTAACTTCGTTGTCAATTAGAACCTGACCAGCTTTCACTTGTAGGTTTGCAACAGCTTCCTAGATGATTTTTCTGACTTGCAAATTCATCCCAAGCAAGGCTGCTAGACCAGCTTGTCTGTGATGGAAATTTAGTCATGCACCGCATGACTTCCATTCCCTAATGATAAAATCTAGCTTGTTAAGATGTACTGAAATAGCTATTGATTTATTTCAGGTAATTATATCTCCATTGTTTTAAAAACACTATTAAAAATATAACAGTACATTTAAGTTCTACAATTAGTACTAAGGTAAAGGATGAAGAAAGTATATGTGAAAGTAGCTACTGAAATTAGTTAGATTTAGATGAATGAACCCAGTACAACTCAAATGTTCTTATGAGTAACACATCAAACTACAAATATCTATCTTAGAAAAGTTGTTTAAAAATCTCTTTTGACCCCCGTTTCTATAAAGCACTGGGGAACTCACTGGTTTTCAGGAGACTAGGTGAGAACCCACTGTTCTTCAGTTTTCTGTGACAAATTTGTTATTTGTTTGCTGTATTCTCCTCTGCATCTGTCAATGGGGATAGTATTGTCTGAGCTTTTTCCTTCATCAAGAAAATTGTAAAGATATATTATCATTGCAAATCTAGCGAAATGTGAAATTTATAATCATTTGAAGCTGGAAAAGTGTTTTCAAATATTTTACCATAAAATCATCATTAAAAGAAAGTGGGTAAAACACAATAAGATACCAGACACCTGTTATATAATACTATGTAATGAGTGTATTTTGAAAATATTTTGTTTCTTTGTAATTCAGAATTAGCTGTCAACACACATTGAATCCATCTGATATTTTAAGAGATAATTACCTACACTAAAATAAATAATATTCTCAAAGGTTTTTAATTGTCTGATACTTAATTTTGGATATTATCTCCCTTAAATATAGAATAATATTTCTAGTATAAATAATATAATTGTCATATGTCACATTTTAATATTTTTCTTGTTTCGTTTAGGAAAAAGAAAAGTTATAAATTTTCTAACGTATCTTAATTTGTGAGAAACTGTGGGTAGTAGTTTGAAAAGGTGGTTAGAAAATTATCCCCTAAAGACATTTTATGTTAAACAACTTTCAGAGTAAGTTAGGAACTAACCCAAAGGTATTGGAAGGAAAGGGTGATGTGGGTGGTAAAGGTGGCTTGTGGCTAGAAACTAATTAGCATTGCATAAATTACTAATCAAATTTCCTTTTTCAAATATAGATATGATTTATTCCAGGGAGGGTCTTTGTATAATTGACCTAAATATTGACCTATTTTTGCTACCAGTCCTGGTATCAAATAAAAGATAGTGGATAAATGAGAATTTTTTCAGTGATTTTCCTAATTTTATTTCATTAACAAATTCATTTTTTGTTAAAACTATAAATTCAATGACAAGAATCTTGCAAAATGCTACTTAATTTTTTTCTATATAGAATATTTCACTTATATGTAGTAAAATTACTACATATAAACATTTTTGGAAATATTTGACAAATGAATGCTCAGAATTTGCATACATTCAAAAAAGCTATTTATTATATATCAAGTACAACTTCCTTTTTTGTTTTGATTTTATGTTTAGATTATTGGACATAAATTATTAATGAAGGTATTTTCATTAATTAATTGTAATTTTTCTTTTTGGAAAGTAGTCTTTTTTCTGAAATGATTCCAATCACATTAGTTTACATTTCATATAAACCACTTTTAGTAGTAATTAATGTGTACACTTGAATGTTCTTTCAAAACATTTTTAGTGCATTTATATTCATTAGGACAACCTAAAATTAGAGATAATACATATTGGATCCTAGATCAATGAACCAATACATGGAACATACCTTTAAAGAAAATAGCTAATATTGAAGGATGAAATTATATGAATAAAAATAATTATCATGCTTAATAAGTGCTAGGCAGAAAATTGGAAATTGAATGAATCTTTCCTTAAAGATTTTTCTTGAGGGAACACCAAGTAAAGAGTGGTTGGATGACTGACCCGCTTGAGATGGGAAATGCGTGCTGAAAGTAGACTATAGATTGAACAAGAGGGCCACTCAGTACCTCTATTGCATACTAAAACACCCAAAAGGAGAGAGAGAACAAAAGGGAATGCCCTGCCACAGAGGCCGGGTGGGGTGGTGGGGGAGGGGATGAGGGTGGGAGGGATACTGGGATCATCAGTGGTGGAGAATGGGCACTGGTGGAGGGATGGGTTCTCGAGCATTATATGACTGAAATACAAGCACGCAAATATGTAAATATGTAACTGTACCCTCATGGTGATTCACTAATTTATATATATATATAAATATTTATATATTTATAAATATATAAATTTAAGTCAAGCAGGTAGGGTGCTTGTCTTGCAGCCACATTGCCAGGGTTCGATCCACTACCACATACAGTCCCTCAAGCACTTATGGGAGTGATCCCTGAGTGCAGACCAGGAGTAAGCTCTGAGCACCTATGGGCATGTCCTCAAAATAAGGGAAGGGAGTGAAGGGGAGAGGGAGGGAGGAAGAGGAGAGAATTGTCAAAGAAAAAGAAAAGTATTTGAGGGTAGAGGATTATTTTCTTAAAATGTTTGAAAGGTAATATAATTTTAAAAATGTATTATTATTGTTGTTGTTATTACTAAGAAGGTAGCATAGAGATAGAGAAAAGTAAAGGAATCCATTTGGAAGAAAGCAGGTTACATGAAATTGTCTGATCTTAAAGGTATGAATTTTGCTCCATATTTGCAACACAATTGCAAACAATCTCTTGTTAAATTACCTTTTATTTAAGAAGGTTTTAAAATTGAACCCTGTAACACTTGAGAGCTTGCCCAATAATCCCTGTGGCAAAATACACTTGCTTAAACATAGAAAGATTGGTTATTATGTCTTTGTTTTCCAGTGACTTGATAATTACCAGGACAGTTTCTTGAGGAAAGTGGAAACCCAATAAAGATATTCTAAGGCACTGCAGTGCTTGGTGAGACCCAGGAGTGTTTCGTATTCACAGAAAGGTGAACTAAAGATTTTAGAAATGTTTTCTGGTTAAGATGAATTTTAAACCATGAAGCTTAATTTGAATTTGTTATTTTAGAGTCACTCAGTAATATTTTGAGAGGAAAAAAATAAACAAAATCCAATAAAATAAAGCAAAGCATGAAAGTAACAGCCAGAAATAATTATTGGATAAATCAAACAGAAAAGCTTAAAAGCTGCCCAAGCAGATGACAAGTTATTAATTCAATATGCTTGGTGAACAAAGGATTTTTGCAGTCATTTATTGCAAACGTACTGAATAAGCATTGTTTGAGTCAGTTTGATAGGCCATGACAAAGTATCATAGACTGAGTGACATAAACACCCGAAATTAATTTTTTAAATATATTTTCTTTTCTGGTGTTTGGGCTACACCCAGTGCTTGAGAATTGCTCCTGGCAGAACCTAGGGGTGCAAGTTGAGTCAGGGAGTGAACCTAGAATTATTTCATGAAAAGCACCCACTCCACAAGTTAGGCTATTTCTCTAGCACAGAATTAATTTTCTTAAGATTTGTGGATGCAGTAAATCCAAAATAAAGTTGTAGAGAGAGCTCACTTCCTGGGTTGCATAATCACTGTCTTTTTGCACTTTCTCACCAATTTGCATGAGAGTGAAGCCCACTCATTGGGACACTAATTTATCATGGCTAAGCCAACCTCAGCACCTTAGAGTAGAGCTTCAGCATAGAAATTTGGGGGCTAAACAGTCAAGCTCTAGCAAGGAGTAGAAGAATCAAGCAATCGCTAAAGTATTATTAGCATGAAGGATTAGCCTGAGGGAATTTTGGACAAATTCGAGGAGGAGGTAGTAGAGTGCATGAAATGGTTAGTGGAAGCCCTGTTTCAGTGCATCTAACTTGATGGTCATTTAGTCACGTTCTCTAAGCATTAATTTCCTTATTTGTATAATATAGTTAATAATTATGACTGCCTTAAAAGTAATTAGAAATTAAAAAATGTTTCAGGAATTAGATTAGTGTCAGTGCAGAATAAATGTTTTTTATGTAACTTTATACAATATGTAAGAAAAAGTTAAATTAAAGTCTATAAATGTATACAAACTTCACCCAGAATCCTTTTAAAGCCCTGACCAAATACCAAAGGTAGGTATTTCTTTACAATTTCTGCAGAAGTAGCAATTAGAGGGAATCTGAAATTTGGTTAGATTTATAGTCGTGGGACTTCTTTGAATCAGTGAGGTTTTCATTCAGAGGTAGAACCAAGCTTCTATCTTGTACTAGATTTTCACAGAAGCACAAGAGTTGGGGAGACAACTCAATGATTTGGAACCAGGCAGGCAGAAGCTAGGTTCATGCCCCAGAATTGCCTGATCCCTCAAGTATCCCTGGGATATCTCTGGTATCTCTGGTATCAAAACTTTTAAGACCACGTAGTCTGAGAATTACAGAGTGTCCCTCTGAACATTGATTTGAGGATCCTCAATATATTTACACACACACACACACACACACACACACACATCTGTCTACTGCGCTATCTATACAAAATGCTATTTTGCTTGACTGAACCAAAATCACATAACTGTTGCAAATTGAACTTAAGGGATTTTTGGAAATAAATTCTTTACTTAAATAATAGGGAGGAACTAAGCAGGGGAAACATTAAATGATACATTTGCTTATCTCAAAGATTAAAACTATAATATTCAAAAAGTAAACTAAATTTACAAAAAGTAGAAAATGAACAAATGGTGTTATTTCAGTATCATTCTAGATAATTAAACCTAAGCTTTTAATTGTTTCTTTTAAGAATTATAGGAAATATGTTTATTTAAAAATACTGTCAATGTGTCAATAAATGAGACAAAATGTTTAAATGATTGTTAAAGTAACAATTGGGAATTTTAAAAATGGTAATGATACATTTGTAACAGGTATATTTATTTATAATTTCCATATAAGTGTTTGAAATAAATGTTTAAGTGAGAAATACTGATATTGAAGTGTACTTTTTCATAAAAACAGCGATTTAAATATCTAAAACTGATGTTAAAAATCAAAATATTATTAACAACTAGTGCATGGAAATACAATTAAACATGAAAATTCCAGATGGAGTAAAAACTCCAGTGCAATTGCTACCACTCATGTTCTAAGTGTATATATTTATTTAATTTAGCCTGTTCTTGAGGATATTGATAGAGTTGCAAACAGAAAGTGTTTTTATAATCTAAGGAATTTTTTCAAATCATGTAAGAATATTATTTTCAATTTGCTATATCTGAGAAACTTTTTTTGTTTAGGACAAATTTACTTAATGGTCTATTAGCATTCACATATATGCATGTATGTGTATATGCATGCATAGATTATATGCATAATTATGCATGCATTACGTGTATACATAATTCATTCATACTTTTGGTCTTGATTTGTTTTTGTGTCACACCTGGCTCTGCTCAGGGGCTAATTCTGGCTTTGTGCTTGCTCTTGGTGGCTCAGGGGACCATAAATAGTGGTAAGGATTAACTGGCTCAACCACATGCAAGACAAACATCTTACCCACTACCATCCCCCTGATTCCATATAATTGTAGTTTCATCACAATATTTAGTGATATATTTTTATAACCTTACATTGTAAATAAAAAATATGAAATGTCCACATGTCATTTGCAAAACATTGATAATATTCCACTAGGAACTTTCTGCATATTTCAATCTGTAGGAGATTTATTCCCCCATTTTAAAGTGTCTACTTGAGTTCATTTTTATAGCTACATAAATAATTCAAATTTGGGGGGCTGGAGCGATAGCACCAGTAGGGCATTTGCCTTGCACGCAGTCGACCTGGGTTCGATTCCCAGCATCCAATATGGTCCCCTGAGCACCACCAGGAGTGATTCCTGAGTGCATGAGCCAGGAGTAACCCCTGTGAATCGCCAGGTGTGACCCAAAAAGCAAAAAAAAAAATCAAATCTGAATACAAATATGTGCAAATAATACTATGCCACCTATTTATCTACTTTGATTCTAAGAAATTCTAATACTTAACTACTTAACTTTATGTATTTAGAAATGTATCTTATGCTATCTGCAACCAAAAAGTGATCATTGGTTTTCCCTAAGAATCTGAAGATGCTGCATTTAAGGTGTCACACCAACTGTTTGGATGTAGTGAAATTGGTGTAAAATGTCACACCTTATTTTTGTCTCAGATGTTCACATGACCAAAGTTATTTTTGGAAAAGCCAGCAAAACCAGCAGGGTAGTTTGGAAATATGCTTTGTTTATGGAGAGAGACGTAATCTTTTTAGTTTTTATGGCTCTGAGAATGACTGGCTCTGCTCTTAACATCTTAAAACTATAGCTCAGGAATTTCTTACATAATTGTCCCTGAAACCTTTGGTTTTTCCCACTATACCTCAATCTCAAAGTTTGTGTTATTTTCAATCTAACTTTGGTATAAATAATAACAATTTTATTAATTAATCTTTTTTAGAGAATGGCCTTGAAGAAAAATTGCCAAATATGATGGTTTTAGAAATTTATTGAAACTTTATATTACGTAGACTAATATAAAATTTAGTTTTGCTTTACAAAATTTACAAGTTCATGTTCTCCCTTTAACATGTGCTTTGTTTCTTTCTCGGCCTCACATCTTTCTAAGTTTCTGTAAAAATTATCTTGCTTTATCAAAATATAATTTTAAAATCTGCTGTAGAATATGAGTACTCACAATGCAATTGGTTATAATAATGGTATCAAGATAGGGCTATAGCTCAGTGGCAGGATTACACATGTGAGCCCCTGAGTTTTATATACAGAACCTAAATAAATTCAGATAGTACTTGAATGAAGATAAGAGAAGATCGAGAATTTGAAGTTAGAGTTTTTGGTTCTTTACTCTTCTAATTGAACTGGAGCGATAGCATAGAGGGTAGGGCGTTTGTCTTGCATGCAGCTGACCTGGGTTGATTCCTCCATCCCTCTCAGAGAACCTGACAAGGTACTGAGGGTATTTTGCCCCCATAGCAGAGCCTGGCAAGCTACCCGTGGTATATTCGATATACTAATAACAGTAACAAGAAGTCTCACAATGGACACATTACTGGTGCCCGCTGGAGCAAATCAATGAACAATGGGATGACAGTGCTGCAGTGCCGTTCTTCTACTTGCTATCTTGGTAAATTGTTTAACCCAGCTTAGCCTTCTGATCTCATAAAATGTGGAGAAAGGTGGATGACTTGGTTATCCCACAGTGCTATTGTAGACCAAATGAGATAATATGTGTGAGTGTTTTCCGTCAAATCTAGCTGCATACACATAAATATTACCATTCAGCTCATGGATATGTTGCTGCTTAATGAATCACATGGAAACACAGAGTTAAACCTCAGCTATTCCACTTTCAGGGCTTTTGTTCTACAATCTAATGTATGATTTTGTTTACTGGGGAGCCACCACTAATTAAAGTGTGGTTGATTCTCACGCTGTTCACATTTGTCCAGTTTTTTTTTTTTAAATCCATCATCTACTGATAGTAATTCCTGAACATTTAAAATGTACAGCTACAGTCTGCTATAGTCTGGCCTATCTTACATCTGCCTGGCTCATGCTGGGCTTTCACAATGGAGCCTGCTGAGACAAAACAGTTTCACAGTCTTCTTAGGGTGAATTACTTTTCAGTTAAGCAGGATAAACCAAATTCTAAGCAATTCATAGCAAAAAAAAAAAGCCTAAATAAAAGGAAAAAATGTCAGAATTTATACATGAAATCTAATGTATCTCTCTCATACTGAAACACTAATTTTTTAAAAAAGGTGAAATAAGAAGGATATCTACATACACAATATTTCCTATTTAGATTCATTAGAAAAGATGATATAAAAAATCATCAACTTTTCTTTTGGGTTGGAGCAATAGCACATCGGGTAGGGCATTTGCCTTGCATACGGCCAACCCGGGTTTGATTCCTAGCATCCCACATGGTCCCCTGAGCACTGCCAGGAATGATTCCTGAGTGCAAAGCCAGGAGTAACTCCTGAGCATTGCTGGGTGTGACCCAAAAAATAAATAAATAAATAAAATAAAACACTATCAACTTTTTCCCAAATAGTGAGAAAATATCGCACAGTTTTTCATGGCTTAAGGCTAAAGCCTTCTCATTCCAGAAACAAAAATGTCACAGAAAATAATTCATTGACCAACAATTGATGTAATTGCCATAAAACGGTTCTAGACATCAGAAATTCAGGGGCAGAGACTTTCTAAGGGTGAGGCACATGATGGGACATGCAGGGACTAGATTTAATCCCCAGTACCACATGCCTCCTACCACTCAACCTGGTCTGGCCGAGACCCTCAATAATGTCAAACTTATATCCAAACTGACTGAGCATCACGAGGGAAACTCCCCACAAGAGGAAATACGCCTGAATTCAGAGTTGTTTTATGTGTCAAGTTAAAAACTTGACTGTGGTTGATAGTGTGCAGAATCATTTTCTGCTAAGTCTCTGATGTTTTAATATTAGCAGAGCTAGAAGGTGACCCATGCAGAGGGGATTATCTACAAAGCATGCCTGTGAGTTGATTAGAGGGAAAAGACTCACCCCACACTGTCAGTGAAGTTACGATACCAGTGTTGCAAGAGGAAGAACTGGAAGCAAACAGCAATGAGAACCAACAGATCTGCATTAACATTTTATACGTTGAATTTAATAATGTATTCTTCATGCTAAATAACTTTCTGAAACTTATTTCATCTGATTTGAGATGTGATTTGAGAACTGCCAATATGTTAAGTAATCTGCTGCAAAATTGTCTGTTTTCATCTAAGTACCTCTGCATCATCTTTAGCTCTGCTGTATAGGATTTTTTTTTAAATGAAGAGCTACTCAGCAAATTGGAGAGTTTAAATTTATGTTTTCAGTGGCAAGGTATGCTAGGGGGATTATTTTAGCTACATTTTAAGGGCAGTAAGCAAAGGTAAATGTCAGCATTAGGGCAGACATTAAGGTATGTGCAAATATGTGCCTGTACAGAGAATCAATTAGATTCAACTCTAAAACCAGGATACTGAGTGGGAGGTCACTGGCCACATGGTGAGATTTCCAGCCTTGAGAACACTGGCCATTCCACCTACTGCTGGCTGATGCATGAAACGCTTTGCTGGAGAAGTTCATTCTTTAAAGCTGCATGTTTCAAAAATGCTAATCCCTGTTCTAATAGAGCCCAAAAGGAAGATTAAAAAAGTTATATACTATATTAGATATTTAAATTTAGCATGCAGAAGGACATCAGAGCCAATGTTCAGGAAAATCTTTGTTAGCAAAGTTGATAGAATACTCTAAAAGGAAGGCTTGTTTATGCATTAGTAGTGTGCAGGAGGTAAGTAATGAGCATTTCATTTTACTTGTTCAATGTTTTATTGGACTTGCTGACCAGAGGTCAGCGTTTCAATCTCAAACAGATACTCCCTAGTATTTCAAACTCTCTGGACATAATATTTGACTTCCAGATTCTAAATGAATTATTAAGATGTAATGGTTCTGAGTTGAAATACTGAAAAGTGTTTGCAATGCAGGAGGAAACACATTAAAAAAGTTTCACCATTTACTATCTGCAAAATGATTAGCCCAACATGCTTAAACATGCTTCTTGCAATTCCCAGATTAACTTATTTGTCCCACATGTTGACCAGGATGATATACTTCGACAATATCTAATGGTGGTTTACTACTGTCTTCATTCCTGAATGTTTTTGGTCTACTAATAAAACAATAATTAGTAAATATACACATTAGAAATACAAAGTCAAAAATTTCAGCATTGGCATATACATGCCATTTTCACTTTTTAAAAATTGTTTTTAAGATATTGTGATTTTAACCTATGTAAAAAATAATAAAATAATTTAATGCAATATAGTATACTACCTATCTCACTTACATAACTTAGTTTTCAACTCTGGTATTTAAATATAATGCATTACATTTTATTTTGTTAAATCTTATTGTGGTAATTATCATGTATTCCCTGTCATAAATTAAAAAAAATAAAAAATTTAGTGTTAATATATCTTAGTTCCCATGAAACAGGCAAAACATCCAAAGGTGAAATTTTGTAAGCATGAAGAGAACTAAGAAAACTTAAGTGTTAAAATATAAATAGGCTTACAAAAGTTTTTTTTCTAAAAGTACAAAGTATTTTACCCTAAGAAAGGGAGTAATGGTATTACATTAAAAACATTATGTTATATATACTGCTCAAATGTCTGCCTTACAAATAACTTATTGCAATAAAAAATCTTTGGGTGCAATAAAAACCCTGATTAAACATAAAACAATATAAAGGAGACATTTATTTTATTATGTAAAATATATAAGATCACTGGGGCTGGAGTGATAGCACATCGGGGAGGGCATTTGCCTTGCACATAGCCAACCCCGGTTCAAGTCCCAGCATCCCATATGGTCCCCTGAGCATCGCCAGGGGTGATTCCTGAGTGCAGAGCCAGGAGTAACCCCTGTGCATTGCTGGATTTGACCCAAAAACCAAGAAAAAAATATATAGATAAGATCACTTAGCAAACTAGAAGTATAACTTTCTTAACTGATTATAGGATGACCATATAAATGCACCATCAGCAAGTGTCATACTTAATGCCACATGTTGAGAAATCTTTGCTGTACTTAAAAACAGCTCTTATAACACTTCTTACAAAACTAGTTTCAAGGTTATGAGTTCCCTGATCTGTTGCCTATTCATGGAAGTCTATAGTTCCTTCAATCTGAATGATAATCTAGCTGAATGAAATACTCTTGGTGAGGTGTTCATTTTGCTGAGATCTTGTACTATATCCCTCCATTCTTTTCTGGTCTGTAGAATCTCATTTCATAGATCTGCTGTACATCTTATGAGATTTCTTTTGCATTCAATTTTTTTTTTAATTTTGCTTCTTTCAATAGTCTGTATCTTTAGATTTTGTCATTTTGTGTACAGTGTGTCTTGGAATGTTCCTAGTTGAGTCTATTTTTTCTGACAACCTCTAGGCCTCTGTATCTTGGTGCTTGTACAATTCTGGAGAATTTGTATTGATGATTTCATAGCTATTATTTCTTTATCAAATTTGCTTTTCTGTTATTCAGAGACCAACAATTCTTAATTTCATGCAACTTTCTCTTTGTATATTAAGAAAATTTGCTGCCATTTAAAAGATAAAAATAAGTGCAGTTACAAGAACATCTTACAGAAATTATATGATATTTAATGATATTAACCTTGAGGAATTATAAAATGACTGTGAACATTAAGGACCAGATATATTATTGAGAATCTGTTCATGAAGAAATAAGTAAAATGTAGAAGTGAAAATAAGCATATTGAGTATAAGGGAAAGTGAGTGAGACTAGGTAAGCCTGGACCTATATAGAACATTACAAAATAAAGTATTACTCGAAGAGTGGGAAAAGGAAGAGAATCAGGGATCATAGAAATAGTAGAGGACTAAGATTCACATCTTACATGCAGCTGACAGCACACACACAGTCACCTGAGACCTCCTGGGTGGCCTGCATAATCCCTGGCACCACAGGTCTTGAACAACTCTAATCTGACACTTGCATTAAACAATCAGCCTGATTGGCAGAGAATAGGGGGTGGGCCTCTAGGGCCTCTTGAGCACCACTTGGGAGAAACCTTCCCCTCAAATAGAATCAGAATTTAGAAGATAGCATACCCAATGAAGTCAGGTAGAAGGAGAGGGATAGATACAGGATGATTTCTCTCCTATGTGGGATATAAAGATATGCAGCAGGGTAGAAACAAAGGGTCCAAGGCAACACTACAGGAGAAAAACAGAACTGAGTGGGGGGAGGGAGAGTTTGGAAAGGAAAAGCATTGACTGAGGTTTTTTAGGGTAGCGTGGTGTGTACACTGGCAATGGATGTTACCGTCATTAATCTGTTGTACAAAGAAAATCAATAAAATATTTTTTGTTCAAAAAAAGAGAATCTGGGTTTAAGGTATATTTTAGAAGAAAGTTTCATAAAAAGTATGTTTAAGTACAAAAAACATAGTGTATATTATATCTATTTAAAGTATATTTTACAAGAGGTCATGAGTGTACTGGTCAGTTATGGTTTTCATAGACAGATACCTCCGAAATTTTCATCAGAATCCAGTTTAAATTCCTTTCATAAAGATACAGTCAACCAGAAGATGGGAAATTTATCCCCATAAATATATTCTGTTGGTTACATCTATACCAAAGTAGCCTTTGACATATACCCAAAAGCTGTGCTAAGGCACAAAAAAATAATTGTGTCAAGAATATCAAAGAGCACAAGTGTTCAAGTTTAAGAAGACAAATAATTTATTTTGTTTGACCACTGTGACCTCATTACCTAAATAATTCAAACTTTCAGAGTAAAGAAATGAAATCACTCGTACAAGTGAATGAAATAGCAAAATAAATACATGGTATGTTGGAGTGAATTGAAAGATTATTTGAGAGAGACTTACAAAGAAACAATAATGTTATTTGCTGAGAGGTGACAATAAAACAGTTAATTGTATGGATTCTATTTAAAGTAAGAATGAATGTGTGTCTGCAGTGTTGTTATAGAATTACAAAGGAACTTATAGAGACAAGAACTAAAGGAAAGGCATTGAGAAAAAAAGTGGGTGAAAGGGTCTGGAACCTAGGTGATAAGGAATTCTTTTCCAAGCATAAAAGGAACAAACTTTATAAAGTATAAAATGTTCTGCTGACAAAGAAGTGTCTTGCAGAAAGCTAAGGCAATTGATCTGCACAAAAATAAATTTAATGTCAATTGAAATACACAAATTGTAAGTAAAGGAGAACTAGGAAGAAACTTTAAGTTACACTATGTCTCATAGGTTGTTTTGCTTTTTTACATAAATGTCAAATTAAATACTTGGGGAGCTGTTGGAAATAGCTCAGAGGATAGAACACATCATGACATGAAGGAGCCCTGAATTTGATTATTAGAGCCACATGACCCCCTGTGAAACACTACATAGAACCTCAATGGGCCTCAGCAACACTGGCCTGAGAAGCAGGGTTGGGTGATGACCAGAATCAAAGGAATTGGTCCCAGGGTTTCTTGAGCACTTATTAAGAGAGCCACTGACTGTCCAAAAAAAATGGAGATCTTTAATTTTCTTCTTTGTGTAATGTAATTGGTTTGTTGATGTGCAGGAGCTCTTACCTTTGGATGACTCTTATTTTAATAACTCAAGAATTTATTGTTTGTTGGTATTCAATGCTTATGCCTAGTTATATTCCAATGTAAATCACTTTCCTGATTATCAGCAATTTGGTTTGAGGCACTTGGCCCTGTCTTTTCTAGTTTAGAGGTTTTGATTTTGTTATTCTTCTGAGCAGTCAAAAAAAAATTTTTTTTGCCTTGAATTCCAAGGAATCTGAACCTTTACTGTTGCTAAAATTTGTACACCCTCCAAATCTGTGAAAATTAAAAAGAATTGAAGATGATCCATTTTCTTAGCGTATGTACTTTTGGAAGTCTGGACAAGTAGGAGTATATTTAAAATGCAAATATTTTACTGAGATGTTAAAATAATTTACATTCTGAGACTACAGTTTAAATATAATTGCATTACATTAAACACAGTTGGGTTTATCGTGCAATATAAATTTGTTTTATTTCTTACAGATTTATGGTGACGAGGATTTTGTTTTGATCTTCTCATATATACGGAAATTTCACAACCATCTTTTATAATTTGTGAAGCTTTAGCAGCAACATTTGTAAACACAAGGGGATGTTTTCACTTTTTAGTAGGGGAAGAGCAGATGGTTGGGATTAAGGGAATCACTCCTTTGTGTTTAATAATGCAGCAGGGAAAGCAATGGCAAGCTAACTTTTCACCAAGAGAGAATAATTTTTCAGGCATCAGCTGGATCTTTCCTAGTTAGAATAGAGCCCCTTTAGATGTGTACCATCTGCATGTGAGTAAAGTCACAGAAAAATGATCTAATAATATTTTTAAAATATACTTTATTCCCAATAAGTACTATGCAAAGAAAACAATCACTTGAATTTGATGTGAAATGCTGCTAAGAGGAAATGTGCATAATAGCAGTGTAATGGTAGTTAGAAATATAATTGATTGATAGAAAATACACAAAGTAACCAATTAAATACAATATATCACATAAAAAAGCAGGTAACTTTTGGGTTATTTTAAGATGTAGAATAGCTGAAAGAAAGAATAAGATAGAACAAACGTAATTTGAAATATGAATTTGCATCTGTGTTGTGATTTCATGTATAAGTAATATAAATTACCAATGATGTAATATAAACACCACGACAGGAGAAAATTTATAGGGTCTCATTAAACACAGATTTGTATTCCAATTGATCATTATTACAAAGAATTTGGTGTATGGAGATCAAGTGATTCTGACAATACCTACAATCTCATATTCACTTCTAAGTAAAAGGAAAAGAAACTAACCCACTAATGGTGGGATTGACACCAAATGTTAAAGGAGCAGCTTTCAGCTACTAATGATATGACTAGGAGGGAAAAATAAAAGAAACCACAAAATCAGTAACATAAGATAAATTTGATATAAGGGAATCACTGTGAGGTCCAAAAGGAATTTAACCATATTTTGTAGGTTGGGGTCAGCTACACTTAGACATCTAGGCACTCAAATAAAAAAGAAGAAGCATGTATGTGAGTATGATATTCTCATAGCCTTGGATTTAGGCCCCACTATAACTGGAGAAATTACCTGAAAAAGAATTTTATGAGGCCTCTATTTAAAAGGGACTTCTCCATAAAGCATGTATTTCATTCACCTCCAAATGCCTTCCAGTAGACCATGTTATATGGTTTCTTGGTTTTGAAGCACATTTTTTCCCTATTCCATCTGAACATGGCTCTTAAGTCTTTATAGTTTTCTCAATATACCACCCACATATACTATTTTAAAAACGAGATTCTATTTGTCTGAAGGTATGAGCAATAGAATGAAAGAAATAAAAAAAAGTCCGCATTATTTTTATGCTCCTTAAATACTAACGTTGCCTTTACAAATGCCAGCGCCTTAGTTTCTTCGTCTATAGCCATGAACAGAGTGGATCAGAGAGTATTAATCTATCTAAAGACCATTGCAAAAATTACATAACTACATTTTTGGTTCTTGTAAAAGGCTCTTTTAAACTCTAAAGGCATCCATGTAATATAGACAAATTGTTTCAAGACTTTTGTAAACACAAATGTATAAGAGACGCTGTAGATAAAATTAGCAGGTATGTGTGCATATGAACATGGACAGTGTTATATTAATAAATTAAAATGACTAATTTTTATGTTATACTATATAAAAATGAACTATTTTGAATCTTTACATTATGAAGTGCTAAACAGGAAGGAATCAAATGAGAGAATTTATATTATCTGTTAACTGGGTCAAGGACTCTTTCTAAATACTTGAAATAATTCTCATTGTCCCCCCTTTTCTGATATGAACCGAGGGAGGCAATACTGCAGAAACACAATAGAGATTTATTTCTGTTAATCATTAGACAAATTAATATAGGTTAATTGAAGATTAACACTGGAGTTGTGGCAGACGAACTGAGTGGAGGGAAAAAAGGTAAAGCAGATTAGTGTTAAATATCCCAAGGATGTATTTTATATCCTGGATGCCGCTGCTTGCTTATTTGTTCATGTAGATTCTCAAAAGCAGTAATTATAATATCAAATTTCTCAGCCCTGTACTTTAAAATATATAATCTCCAAAGTATTTTTATTATTCATTTGAGTAAACTTGAAAGGTAATTTTGAGTATTTAACATAAAAAGCAAACTGAATTGAAAGATAGTTTCCAAGTCTTCCGTTTGTATGCTTCAAATGCAAAGAGTTATATAAGTTTTGCCTTGAGATCAATTAGTAATAATCAAATAGGCATATTGCAAGATTTAAAGAGCTGTAGAGATAACACAAAAGTCAGAGCACAGACTTGGCAAGCACTTGAATTCAAATTGTAGCATTGCCTAGCCCTCCAAGTAACACCAGGTGTGAGCCCTGAGTACAGAGTCGGGAGTATTCCCTGAACACTTTTGTTTTCAATCCTCAAAAGCATAATAGACAAACTGAAAAGAATCACAAGGCTTACTTAACCAAAATGATTTAAGAAAAAGTATAATGGGCTGGAGTGATAGTGCAGCGGGTAGGCCATTTGCCTTGCACATGGCCAATCCGGGTTCAATTCCCAGCATCCCATATGGTCCCCTGAGCACCACCAGGAGTGATTCCTGAATGCAGAGCAAGGACTAACCCCTGAGCATTGCTGGGTGTGACCCCAAAAATTAAAAAAAAAATCTACTTACATCAAATTCAGTGACCATCTTAAAGAACTGTTGAAGACTTGTATTATGTCTTGTATTAGAGAAAGTAGGTAGATTTTTTTGGTGCCTAAAGATTGCTGTTAGGATGCGACCTATTTAAAGAAGAAATATTTTTGAAAGCACAAAGAAATGAAAAATAACCAAATTGGTGTGTTTGTGTATGTATGTGCTTACTGAATCAAAATATATGCAAATATAAAACATTTCTGTTTAAGCTTCAGTTTAGAGATAGAGGTCTAAGATCTGTGATCTAGCAATGCAAGTATATAGAGAACAGAATAATGCTACTAATTCTGTGACTACTTTATATTTTTGCAAACAAAGTATATTTAAGAAAAATGCTTTATTCATAAAATGCATTGACAAAGAGCCTAATTTCTAAATTCTGTTGTATTTGAAATATTATAACCTGGGGCTGTGGGTTCATACATTAGCTATGCTTAAAAGTATGCTTGTTACTACTTGGCACCGTCAGTTCTAATGCAGCTTTTGTTGGCTTTAAACACTGAAACAAATAGAAAACAATCAGGCTCTAGTGGCTTGGAACCTGGATAGCAGCCCAGCTTTCATTTATTAGGACCCTGGGAAAATAAATTTAAATGGGGAAAAATTTCAAATCAGCTTTCGGGTTACATTTAACAAGCACTTCTACTAAGGATCTCCAAACCTTTTCTTCTTGTACTTATTCTGCTGGTTGGAAGTATAACTTGGAGAAAAACTAAAGCATATCAGACTGAAGTGTCTATTCAAATAATTTCTGGATCTGGATAGAGCACCAGTGTTTATAGATGAAGAATAGGGATTTATCAATTGACAAGCAGATGCGGCTAGGTATGGAAAAATGAGTCCAAATAATCATCTTTAGACACCTATGTGCTATGTCATAAGCTATTCGTGGGTTTCCTTTTTCACTGTAGGTTACTCTGGAATTCCTGATATTGTCTGCTTAGAAAAATATAGAAACACTTTATGAAACTAATTTTGATTGCTATATTATTTCCATATTGCCAGGGGTTGTAATATCTTAATCTTTAAAAAAATGAGGGTAGGGTGCTCAAAAAAGTGCTCAGTGAATAAAAATGTCAATCAAGCCAGTGGTGTAGTGCTAGAAATAAAAGATGCAGTGCTGCTCAGGCCCAGAGCGGCTAGCAACCTCCAGGGCCTCCCATGTGGTGCTTTGGAGACTCAGAGATCACACAGCACAGTGATCTGGGGGCCATATGGTGCTGGGAATTGAATCTAGGTCAAATACATGAAAATCATCTACCTTAACCCTTGTACATTTGTCTCCCTGGCCCAAGTACTCTCTTAATCTTATCAATATGTAAGCAATCTTTGGAAAAATAATTTGTAAGAAATTATTCATGCCTAAAAATGTACTTCCAAAGTTACTGTTCTATAGAGAACTTCTGTGAGTTGTGGCAGCTAAATAATTCTCCTGCTGCTGTTTTTGTTACTTTTTCTGTGTGTGTGTATGGGAGAGACGTATCTGATGGTGCTCAAGTGATACTCATGGCCTTGTGCTCAAGGCTAATGGGCTGCTCTCAGCATTGCTCAAGGGACCATACTACTGGGGAATCAAACCTGGGTCTCAGAAAACATGAGCCCATTGAGCTCTCACTGCAACCCCCTCTGAATTTTAAATTTAAATCCTTCAGATTCTACATTACAAATATCCCACAGAAAGTCTGATGAAATAGAAACTCATGCAGTCCTTGAATTTTCAAGAGAGGAAGGGGCATATAGTCTAAATCGAGCACTTCCTGTGATAGATCATACATATTTTTGTATTGATTTCCCAATCATAGCCTTGTAACTTTCCCTTTCTAGAACTGAAATGTATGTATCTCACTCTGATTTTAAGAAGTAATATTTAAGTACAATATTGAATAGATTTTAAATAAAAATATTAATAGAATGTGAAATTAGACCTATCTTAGTGAATTTTTAAAGTCGATAATTAAAAGCAGACTAACTTAATCATGTGTACTTGTACTTATCAGCATTGGGCTTGGTTCCTTAAGTCATCTCACTAGCTGGAGAGATAGTACAGAGGGGAGGGCACTTGACTTGCATTTGGCCAACCTGGGTTCAATCCCTGGCATTATGATGCCCCGATCCCCACTGGGATTAATCTCTGGGTGGAGAATAAACCCTGAGTACCACCTGGTGTGATGCAAAAAATTAAAAAAAGAAAAGTAAACTTTTGTAATTTTTATTTCAATTTACTTGCAAAGAAATATGAATGAAATTCAAGTTAATGGAAATGATTTCTCATGTGCTATTTTATTTTTTATATTTTTGGTGTTGGCATGTATATTTTGTTACCAAAATACATTATAAAAATGCATTTCATATATTTTGAATCCTCACATAATTTTTTATTTCTGAATTTTATCTGCTTTTTTATATACCTCAATTTATTTAATTTTAGACCATCAAGTTCCAGCAGAATACTGTTATGAAGCATAACTCCACCTCAGGCTCAGTTTATTACTAAGGGAGCACGTGACAAGTATGCAAATCAGTTGTGAGGCACTTTTAATTAAATTCTGATCTTGGGTTTTGCATGTAAGGAATTTTGAAGTTGCCATTACGTTCTAATAAGAGAAAACACAGGCCAAAAAATGAATGGCTTTTTTTCTCTAAGAAGGTGTTCGATGCTCCAGGTTCTTCAACTCTGCTTGCAATAGAAATTTTGATTTTCAGCCTAGGTTAGCTTCCTAGACTGTTTTATTGGGTTCTTATGTTCAGGCATGAGGGAGAGAGCAAGGAAGAAAAGTATATTCCCATTGGTTCTCCAAAGGAGCCATGCCCATGGACTTAAGTTCATGTACAGAAAATTCAAGAGCATTTATCCAATCCAACAACTACACTTGCCCACTGCCAGGAAACGCATAATACTGTCAAGCATGCCCAGAGGTAGGAATTCTCCTTCACCTTGCCTGGAGGGAGAGCAGAGTGTTGTGGAAAACTGCCTGCTTAGCTCGCCTTGAAGAAATTGTAGGCTGTGTGGTGTTTGGCCTTGAAGTACATTATATTTTAAGAGTTGTTTAATCAGCTCTGAATAATTAACACATTAGGTTTCTTCATTGGGATGAGAGGCCAAATCTAGTCCTTATTCTATTTCAAGGAGATATCACAGGGAAAAGTAAGTATTGTCCCCTAGAATGTATAGATACGCAAATTCAAGAAGGATAATCAGAGACTGACAAGTAAAATATTCTTGGAATCTAGTGTATGAAAACCTGACTTTCAGTTAATAAGTTTCAATAGACTGTGTGGTTAAATTTGAACACAGGGGGTAAACGAGGACCAGGCTGGTTGGTGATCAGTTGGTGTTTATTCCATTCTCTCCATGTGCTTGTTGTAATCTCTCTAAGTCCCTCATTCCCATCTCCTCTTGTCCTCCTTGCTGATCTCTCCGTGCTCCCACTCTCTGCCTTGGTCTCCCTCTAGTCTATCTCCATCTTCCCTCATTGGGGGTAGGAACCAGACACCCAGGTCAGGTAGCACAGTCAACATATCAAAGCCCTTCCTGACCACCTATCAGGCTCAAGGGCAAAATACCACTTAGGGGTTTTTCTCCCTTCCATATTTCAGTGACCTAATTAACATCTTAATTAACATCTTAATTCTGCTTCTTTTATTTTGATAATTTTTTTAATTTTTTATTTATTTTATTGAAATGCCATGTGGAAAGTTACAAAGCTTTCAGGCTTAAGTCTCAGTTATACAATGCTCCAACACCCATTCCTTCACCAGTGCACATATTCCACCACCAAGAACCAGAGTAAACCTACCCCTCACCCCCTCACCCCCCCAATCCCCAATCCTGCCTGTGTTGCTGATAAATTTCACTTTACTTTCTCTTTACTTTGTCAATTCTGCTTCTTAATATTAGTCATTTTGTATGGACACAGTAAGAGATACATTAAGCTGGTTCTCCTGGGGACATCTCGCTATAGATTTTAGACTACAGTGCTCAGGCCAGATTAATCTTTCCTAAACCTAGCAGTGTCCTAATCTAGCAGTTACTTTTTGGATAATGACAGAATTTGTCCATGACCATGCTCTTAACTCAGTTAAGTATTATGGTGCTTTGGCCTGGCCCATTTCCATGCTAGGATAGGACACAGCTTGCCATGGGTTCATCCAGTCCCTTGTCAGGATCCTGCTTTTTGGGTGCTAGGAAGTAAGGACAACTGAGGCTTAAGTTGAGAGAACAGATACCCTGAAGTCAATATTATCCGGAGATAATTAACTCCCAAGTTACAAAAGCATAGCATTAACTGTTTTGTGTCAATACAAAAAGCAAGTTACTCTGAATTAACTATGCAAAGGACTTAACGAGAAGATACAAGCAATATTTACTAGTTAACAAAGTCTGATTAGGAGCTAAAGGTGATCAACAGGTTGGGGAAGCAGAGCACAAAGAAAGACGTTAGAAATAAAAACAGAGGGGCCGGAGCGATAGCACAGCGGGTAGGGCGTTTGCCTTGCATGCAGCCGACCCGGGTTCGATCCCCGGCATCCCATATGGTCCACCAAGCACCGCCAGGAATAATTCCTGAGTGCAGAGCCAGGAGTAACCCCTGAGCATCGCTGGGTGTGACCCAAAAAGCAAAAAAAAAAAAAAAAAAGAAAAGAAATAAAAACAGAGGAATGGGAGCACTGTGATAGGAGTAAGCCGGTAGACCTAAGCTCACTGTGGCGATTCAGAAAGAACAAAGAACAGTAACCAACATGGTATTTAAGAAGAAAGTGGATTTAAAAAGTAAAGCAGAGAGAGAGAGAAAGAGAGAGAGAGAGGTCTGATATATTTGGCAATATTCCATTTTAATCATGAAAAATATTAGATATAAAATTATGAAAAAGACACAAAGGAAACTTATGTTCTTATTCCTTAGCATTGAAAATGATTTGATAGGCTATCTACTGTATCATCAAATTACATGGCATTCTGGGAAAGGTAAAAAATAGATGCAGTGAAAGCTCAGTGGTGATCAGAAGTGCATTAGAGAGCGTTGATTAGGCAAATCAAGCAATTTAGGGTAGTGACCATACTCTGTGATATTATATGTTATAATATTGGATGTAAATTATTATACAGTTGTCCAAACACATTGAATATATTACATCAAGGGTGAACCCTAAGGTCAGCAATGAACTGAGTAATTATGACATTGCAATTTATGTTAATTATTCACATAATGGAATGTCATAATTACTCAGCATAATTATGCACACATAACATTCCATTCTGATAAATGATATTGCTAATAGGTTAGTCTATGTCAGTGGGAGAACAAAGGGTAAATTTTGTGCCTTACTATAAATTTGGCTATAAATATTTTTTAAAATTCCTGAAGATAAAGTCATAAAAATACAAATTATAAAAGAGAAATTTTATGTTCTTCTAGTATTTGAGTACTATATATTAACTTTGATTCAAGGTCCTTCTTGTCAGTTCTCAGGGGAGGCTGGGCTCAAACTCAAACCTCTTGCATACAAATCACGTGCTCAGTTTATTGGACTCTCTCTTTAATCCTATAACAAACATATTTTTTTTGCTTCATTTTGTTTTTTGGGATCACACTCAGTGGTGCTCAAAGATTATTCCTGGCTTTGTGCTCAGGGATCACTTCTGGTGGGGTCAGGAGCCTATTTGGGTGCCAGGGATCATACTTGGGCTGATCTATGCAAGGTAAGCATTCTACCTTATGTACTGTCTTTCTAGATCATATAATAAATAATATTAAGAAAAAATGTTGACTAGAAAATAGTTTAAAAATATGACTGAAGACATATTTTTTAAAAGTTAATAATTTTACAGAGGTCTAATTGAAATACTATATACCATGTTAATTCTCTGAAAACAAGTGTGTCATTTGGACACAATAATATCACTGCCATCCCGTTGTTCATCAATTTACTCGAGTGGGCACCAGTAATGTCTCTATTCCTCCCAGTCCTGAGATTTTAGCAGCCTCTCCTTACTCATCTTTCCCAGCGATTGGAGGCTCTTTCAGGGTCAGGGAAATGAGACCTATCATTACTGTTTTTGGCGTATAATATACACCTATCAAATCCTCACTACGTCAAGATAATAAGCACATTCATCACTTCCAAATGTTTCCTCTTGCTTCATCCTTTTTATTGTGGTGTGAATGCTTAAATCTTAAAATAAGGTAAACCTTTCTTACAAACTTCATGTGCAAAATAAATACTGCGATTTACATCAACATGCTATACTGCAGGCCTCTTGAAATTATTCATATTGCACAACTAAAACTCTTTATATTAAAGAGCAATTCTTTTTTTTTTTTTAAAGAAATATTTTATTGAACCACCGTGAAAACAAAAAAAAATACAAAGCTTTCAGGTTTAAGTCACAGTCAAATACTGATTAAACCACCATCCCTTCACCAGTGCACCCGTTCCACCACCAAGAACCCCAATACACCCCCCTCCCACCCCACCCCCATCTAAGTAGTTGATGATATTCCCATTATTCTCTCTATATATTGAGTACATTTCATATTTCCATACAGAACTCACTATTGTTGATTGGAAATTTTCCCCAACAATCAGGCCTGCTGAATAAGCATCATCTAATAATTTCTCTTCCTTGGTAAAAGTGAAGACTTTGAGCCCGCGCGGCCGCTATCGCGGCCGCGCGGTTTTGGGTTTCTAATACTTTAGCTCAGTTCACAGTCAAAATGGATGGCTGCAAGAATCTGCTCTGGTGCCAAAATGGGTTAGGAGACCTCAGGATCCCAGTCAGTAGGCGGGAGGCTCTGCTTCTCGTGCCGCGGCTCTTGGTTCATCTCTGGGCGGAAGGCGCGCCGGGAACACCTCCCCTCCCAGGATCACCTACAGGCTACGTCACTAAAGAAAGTCCTACCTCCTGGTGTAGGGGTCTTAGAGGGTGGCTCTCACCGCGTGGCTGCTGCCGCTGCCGTAAAGAGCAATTCTTTAATGAACAATTATGTGTTGTGTACACCATGACTTTAAAATATTATTAGAAAGTAGAACACCTCAGTAGTGAAAGTGTTATAAAAGGACTGTATTATTATATTCTGAGACTAATAATACCAAGTCTTAAAAGGACACTACATGAGCATTGGTAGAATTAACAAGAAAATAAATAATTTTTAATGGAATACGAATTGAATTTGAGTTCAATGAATTGAATTGAATTGATTCTTATTGTTTAAAAATAGAAGGCAACAGTGCTTTGCAGTAGCTCTCAAGCTGCTTACTTAGCCTAGATTCCAAACCTAATTTTCTGGAAACTGTTCATTGACAACAGAGCTGAGTTCCACATAATGATCTGCTTCCCTATCCATGGCTAATCAGTGTAAGATTTTCTGTGTTCAAATTGATCCATCTGATTCTCACAGTAGAAATTTCATATTGATACATGTCAATATAGACACTGGTTAAGACACTTACCTTCACACAGCCAACCCAAGTTTGATCCCTAGCACCCCATATAGTACCCCTGAGCCCTACCAGGAGTGATCCCTGAGGCCAGATCTAGGAGTAGGCCCTGAGAATCATCAGATGTAGCCAGAAGACAAAAACATACATATATATGCATATGAAAG
Organism: Sorex araneus; assembly: GCF_027595985.1. Classification (NCBI taxonomy): domain Eukaryota; kingdom Metazoa; phylum Chordata; class Mammalia; order Eulipotyphla; family Soricidae; genus Sorex; species Sorex araneus. Next base: position 170,426,050 of record NC_073303.1, on the reverse strand, counting down.
GAGGAAGAATGCATATACATTTGAAAGGAGAAAAAAGGAGGGAGGAAGGAAGGGAGGAAAGAAGGGATGGAAGGAGGGATGGAGGGAGGGAGAGGGAGGAAGAGAGGAAGGAAGGAAGGAAGGAAGGAAGGAAGGAAGGAAGGAAGGAAGGAAGGAAGGAAGGAAGGAAGGAAGGAAGGAAGGAAGGAAGGAAGGAAGGAAGGAAGGAAGGAAGGAAATCACCTTTTATATCTTTCTGCCACATTCTTCTCCTTTCCCTTAATTTAGATCATTTTTTATTTCTCTTAATTGGAACCAAGGGAGGATTTATTAATACATTGAGACAGCAATGTCTTTTCAATACTTGTATAATATCTATGGTTATTAAAATTTAGAAAGAAGAAATGTGCACGCAAGGCATATGGCAATAAAAATATTGAAATCATGTCTTCTGATCAATGCTATCTACATTGCATTAGAGTATCTATATACTCTATGTCTTTGAACAAAACAAATATCCGAAAGAAGCTACTAACATTAAAATAGAGTATGTTGAAATATAGCTTCTACAGTTTCATGAAAGAAAATGATCACAAAACATTCTGTTTGAATACAATAGATGATCAAAAACTATTTTTTTTTATTGGAGAGTTTCCAAAATAATGCCCATTTGTGTACCTGCATTTCCAGACAAACAGTGTGGTGGGAGAAAAATGGCATGTGGGAGTCAGTGGTGGAGGGAAGTAGAACACTGATGAAGAGATTGGTGTTAAAACATTATATACCTGAAACCCAGTCATGAATAACTTTATAATACCCAGTAAGTTAATAAAAGTAATGAATAACAGGAAATTGATTTAGTGAGGATATATTAATATGTTGAAAATGCTGCAAAATATCAAGAATTGTACCACCCTATATATTAGCATAGTGGCTACATGTATATGTTTAAATTTAAATTTGGACCAATTAAGGATAATGCATATTATACATTTACCCTTTACTTGCAAAAAGCACGTTCAGTGTGCAATTATTTCATGAGGTTGGTGTTTACCACATGGACAAGACAAATTATAGAGAATTTTCATCATCTTACAAATTCTATTAGCTTGTGCTGGTCTAGAGCAACGTAATTGCTTTAGTGTAAGAATTCATCCCCAAACCATGATTTCAGGCTAGGAAGCCTAAAAAGTCAGTATAATAAAAAGTTATACTTTTATTAAATGTGCTTTGGGAGTTTATGATTCATTTTCTGTGTTAAAGAGTCAGATACAAAGGATATTTATGTTTTATATTATTATGTATTTTGTTTCCTTTAATCTACTTTGATGTATGGACCTATTGAATTTAGTCTCACTATACAAACTAAGAATATATCTGATGCCTCAAATGTAAACTTTGCGTATTAATCGTGCTTTTCTGTTGCCTATAATCCTACTGCCATATTAAATATAGTGTTGCATTTGAGGAAAAGGAAAAAAGAAAATAGTGTACATGACATATCTAGAAAGGTGCACAAAAATTATCAAAAGATGAAAAATTACTTTAGATGAGTAGTGACACAGTACAAGAATCTTATCAAACTTCTAAATCCATATGGTACTTGAAAGGTTATATATAACGGTTGAATTTTTCCAAAGTTACTTAGAAGGATGATAATATTGTATAATAATGCTGGATAACTAACTTGGTACATGTCTTAACTTTTGTTTACTAACGAAAATCAGTTTAAAATGTTCTTATCTATCTCTTTGCACATCACAAATTTTATTTTATATCCCGCTGTTCTGCTTTATCTCTGTGACATTGTTTTTGTTTCCAACTCAGGAGATTGCATGGAAAGCAAATTATCAAAGCAATTAATATGTTTGTATATCCACAGAAACTAGAAATCTCTCTTTTGAAAATGAATTATTAGTTTTACTAATGTAGGTATTGTACTCTGAAATGTAGGCAGTGTACTCAAGGAAACTGTTATAATATATTTTTAAATCATAATTAAGGACATTTTTGTCAAAACTACATATTTCTAACTGATAGTTTTATTGGGATTCAATTAAAACAAAAATAAATTAAATAAAAGGAGCAAACTTAGATGATTTGCTTCCCCTTTCATAAAAATAGTACAAATCTGGGCAGTGGTAGAAAGTCCGCTTTGCAGATGAAGACCAAAAGTTCGATCCCTGACTCTGCTCTTAAGGTTAATTGGAACGGCACCGAAATTATTGATCCTTGAAGTTACATCAAATATATGCAAATTGGGTCACAACCAAATGTATGTGACCTCTGGGAAGCAGCACAGTAAAAAGAAGTCACTACAATGAAGCAACTGCCACAACATAGCACAAAGGAAGTACTTTTGATTAAAAAAATGAACAAATACTTGTCATCTTTTTTAAAAAGGTACAAACCTAATCACTAAGTACTGAAAACTGGGCTGAAGAGCTAATAAGGAGGTTAAGGTGCTTGCCTTGCATCCAGAAACCCCTGTTCAATCACCAGCACCGAAAATGATCCACAGACTACTTTCAGAAGTTAACCCTGAGCACAGAGTCAGGAATAAGTCCTAGTACTGCCAGGTGTGACCCCAAAACAAAACGAAATACGCAAAAACTAGAAAAACTCAACTAATAACACCTTTCAGAATATTTCTCAAAATTATCTTACATAATTACATACCTTAGATATCTCTAAAGGTTGAGAAACTTGAAACTCATAACTTGTTTAGAATCAATTAAACTACAATTTTCTGTAGAAATTTGATTGTATTCTCAGTATAAGAACATAAATTAAAATTACATATTACTAGACAATGATTAGTACATATTAGTACATCTTTTATTATCTATTGTGAAGTATTGTTTTTTAAAGCACAGATCATAATTTTGAAATACACTTTTAAAAAAATTAGATCTAAGATTTCTCAGTCCAGATGAGACCATAAACTTGCTTTTGTAAAATCACATAGAAATTCCCACTAACCTAAAGGAGACACAGAAACTCTAAATAGTCCTGAGTTTCACCTAAAAAATAGTCTGTCATGTTCTTTCTAAATACTACAATCTTAAAAATATTAGAATATTTCAATGTTTAGATAATATTTATTTATTTACTTAAGCTAATAGTGCTATCCACATATTCCAGCATCAAACATTAAATATTCCACAAATGTAGTAGAATTCCATTAGATTAAACAATCAGTTAGGTAAAAAACAAACAATATTTGAAGGTACAGTGATGATTCTGGTAATTGTATCACTTTTCATTCCGTTGTTCATCAATTTATTCTAGCTAGCACCAGTAATGTCTCCATTCATCCCTGTCACATGCTAGTGTAGCCCAATGGTGTCTGCTCGCTCCAGGATCACGAAGACTTTCAAACTGTTCATTCTGGGCTTTGATGAAGAAGTCTGACCATCTTGTAGGTGGGCGGCCATGCGATCTTTTGATGTCCCATGGAATCCAGCTAGTTCATCAGTCGTCTCTAAATTGCATTATATGTCCAGCCTATCTGATTTTTGACTCCTTGGCAAACAAGACAGCACCCCTAATTCTGGACGGTTGATGGAGGTTGGAACTTCGGATTCCTTCTCTCAAGTGAAACGTGGTACTCCAAGCATAGTGGAATTTTGATTCCTCTTTGGAATACCCGAATAGCATTCTCACCCTGTTTTCATAGGTCCCAGGTCTCTGAGGCACATGCTAGTATAGGAAGAATGGTGGAGTCAAAAAGATGTGCCCGGAGCTAGTTTCTCCATCCTCTTAACTTCCTCAATGCTCTCGAAGGCATTCCACACCACTCTTTTCCTCCTGTGCAGTTCAGGTGCCAGTTTGTTTGTTTGTTGCGTTGAGTTCTCGGCCTAGGTACACATAACTGTTCCATTCAGAGATGTTCATTCCATTGAGGACAAATGGAAGATGAGGAACTAGTCTGTTTCTCACGAACATTGTTTTGATGAGATTCAGCTGAAGTCCAACCTTTCCACAATCACAGTTGAAGTCGGTCAGCATTTGTGCCTCTTGGCTGAGTTTTTGATGTTATGAGAACAATGTCACCAGCAAAGTGGAGGTGGTGAAGTTGCGATTGTCTATATTCACTCCCATTCCTTCCCATTCCAGTCATCACATGATGTTCTCGATGGTGGCACTGAAGAGTTTCAGTGAAATGGTATCACCCTGCCAAACACCTCTCTTTACGCAATGATCACTTCTTTGTAGAATGAGATCCTGGTGGTGAATCCCTAATACAGTTCCTGGAGGATCCTGCTGTACTGATTTTGAATGCCCTGTTTGGCTAGGGCTTTGATGACCGTTTCAGTCTCAACAGAATCAAAGACTTTCTTTAAATCAATGAACGTTAGACAGCGGCATCTTGAACTCTCAAGTAATTTCAATGAGCTTGGTCACTGTGTGGATATGGTCAACCATGCTGAATCCTTTGTAAAACCCAGCTTGCTCCCATGCTTGTCCTTTGTCTAGTGTTCTGTCAATCCTTTTCAGGATGATTTGAGTGAACAACTTGTAGACGATGGACAACAGGCAGATTGGGTGATAGCTGCTGATGTCATGGATGTCTCTCTTGTACAACAGAACAGTACTGCTGGTTTTCCATTGGGACGGAATCTTGCATACGGGCAGGTACTATGTGAAGAGCTGAACCAGTGTATTGATGAGTACTGGCAGCAGATTCTTCAGATGTTCGGGTCTGATCTTGTCTGGATTGGGTGCTGTACATATCTTTACCTACAAAATAGTGTGTCAGATTTTGAAAGGGAGAACGCTGGGAATGACATATCCTTCCTGCGGAATTTGATATGTGGGCAGGTGGACGTGGCTGTCAAAGAGATCCTAGTAGAAGTCATGCATAACCTCCTCCATTGCCCTTCTGGAAGATGTAACAGATTCATTAGGACATCAGAGGGCAGTCATCTTGGTCTTATAGTTGGTGAAGGATAGGCAGTGTTGCAAATAGTTTTCCTGGCTTTTGCCTCATTGGCCAACACTGCTGCTCTTCTCTATTTGAGGTCTTCCTTTATTGCTTCTCTGCACAGCTTTGTGAGCTTGGACGTTAGCTTGTGATTTCCTGAAGTTCACACTAGACCACATTGGCCAATGTCCTCTTGAGTTTCCAAAGACAGGGGACTTTTTGTGGCTTTCTCTTTCTCTGCATTCCTCTCACAGTCATGGAGGTGCTGAACCAGTCAATCTTATTCTTCATCAATGTTGTCAAGGACAGCATCTTCCCATACTGCTATAGTAGTGCCAAAGAGTTACCAGTTGGTGGTAGTTCTGGTAATTAGAATATTTAAAACCTAAGAGTCTTTATATGTCTATTTAGTCAGTCATGTTTGAAAAATATTTGTCACATAAGCATATATTGTACAATGCACTGGGCTTTCTCTTTTAGGAGCTGGTGGTTAAGCAGAAAGTATAAATTTAAAGGCCCACGATTTATTGAATATATAAACTAATGATTGTCTTTACAAAAATTGCTTATGTTCCTTACCTATCTACCTACCTAATCTTTTATACATATGTACTGAAGTTTCCAGATGCGTGTATAAAAATATATGTGCTTTATTTTTGTGGTTATTTGAAGTAGCATTGCATTATACATTTGTGGTGTGTGATATATATTGATATAAAGAGATCTATGCATAGGAAGGCCTCTATGTATACATTTTCATGGGAATTTTCATTTTGTTCTTTAAGTTTTACTAATCAAAAGTCATTCTTAGAACTGAGAAATAAATAGATCTTCTGACTTCAAGCGTAGAGTTTACAGAGTAAAACTACTGTCTCCAGGGTTACTGCTTTATACCCTGCAAGAGCAATGACCTGTCTTTACTCTTTCATTGCATTTAGCGCAAGCACCTGATTGGTTATCCACCTTACCTGTTTTTTTTTTTTTGGCAACATCACCTATTAATTTCCTTTTATCCTTTGAGTTTCAACCTCTTAGAATAACTTGCTATAAAAATTATATTTGTTACAGAGCAAAGGTTAGCAATTACTCTGACTAGAGGCCACTATTAGAAGCTCCCTTTTTAAGGTCTGAATTATCACATTATATTAGGGTTGGAATTACAGTTTTTCTACCTGGGATGGATCTTAAAGATTGTCTGATGCCATCCTATAATTTCTCAGTGTTGAACCATTTTATACAAGGTCACATAGAGACTTGTTAGCAGAGCTGGACCTATGTCCTGAGTCCCAAAACTTTCTTATCACAAAAACCTTTATACACATTAATATCATTTATCCTTGTATCGTTTTTACCTTCCTAATTTTTAACGATGATTATGTATTACTTTGACATAACTTGTGCTTCATTTGCTTTATGTCAAATTTACATCCCCAAAAAGGTTTAAAATATTAATGTAGGAACAGAATTATTATGTAAGATAGAAAGTCCTCAGTTGATTTTAGAGGAATAAGATATTCATGTACAAGTATAAACTTGTGGGTAGTAAAAGTTACTTGATACAGGTTATGCACTTCACAATAATGTTTAGCAGGTGCTTGCGGGGTGTCAAATGATAATATATTTTGCCATTTGAAGCATCTTTACATGCTTGAATGTCAGCATGTAGTTTGTGTGGACTCAGAAATCATGATTTTTGTGTACAAAGAAAATTTCACTATCATAGACATTTGACTTAGACCTTATCAGATGATCTAGCCAAGACCTGAAGTTATTCAATAAGGTGTTGCAACTTTCTGAACACTGTTAGAATAGGAACCATATAATTCCCTCATGCTTTACATGCCTTAAATAAAGAGTGAGATCATAAAATATTTAGTAAAATAGTACAGCGGGTAGGATGTTTGCCTTGCACGTGGCCAACCCAGGTTCGATTCTCAGCATCCCATATAGTCCTCTGAGCACTGTCAGGGGTGATTCCTGAGTGCAGAGACAGGAGTAACCCCTGTGCATTCCCAGGTGTGACCCAAAAAGAAAAAAAAAACAAAAATAGAAAGGCAGGGAGCTTGAGGGATACTATAATACACAGAACATTTACTTCTTACAAGGCAGAGCCAGATTTGATCCCTGGTATCACAGGTTCTCCTGAGCACTGTCAGGAGTGAGCTCTGAGCACAAACCCAAGGCTAAATCCTAAACATAAGTGATTGTGGCCGAAACACACACACAAACACACAAAACATAGTAAGAAAGAGTGAGAGAAAGAGAAACAAGAGAGAAATTGAAAATTTCAATTATGATGCTACCTCCTTATTGAAATTAGAGAACCTCTCATTTAAATTATTGTAATTAAAATTATTCTAATTTCTTATTGAAATTAGAGAACAAGGAGATATAAACAGAGGTAATTCTAAAAGTCACTAACCATATATTAATGCATATATGTTTATCTACAATCTTTGTGTCTATTTTTCTGTACTCAGCAGAAGTATATGATAACCTTAATTTGTATATTTATATATAATTTACCCTCAACTACACTGGAAATACAGCACAGCGGGGAGGGCATTTGCCTTGCGCATAGCCAACCCAGGTTTGATTCCTCCATCTCGGAGAGCATCCCGCCCGCATGGCAGAGATTGGCAAGCTACCTGTGCCGTATACGATATGCCAAAAACAGTAACAACAAGTTTCACACTGGAGATGTTATTGTTTCCCACTCGAGCAAATCGATGACAACTGGACGACAGTGCTATAGTGTTACCCTCAACTGAGGAAAAAGACATACAGTTGTATAATGCTGTCTTTCTGAACTAAATATTTAGAAAAAAACATCTGAAATTTGAGAACATCATATTATAAAGGTATTTATTTTCTCTTTGTGGGAGTGTCTTTTTCAAAGGAAATTAATATGAAAGAAATTGAAAATAACTCATTATTTTGAAATCATAGAAAATTATATTAATTTATGAAGCTTTTAAAGTAACTTGTAATATTATATAATATTGTCTTCACACTAAGTGATGTTATCTTTTCAGTATTGAAAAATAGCAAATTTAAAATAAACTCAGATCCTAATTTGTAGACATTCAAATGCTTTTTTTTCTCTTTTAAGCTAAGTTTCACTTTTTTTCATTAATTTCATTTTTTCTCCTCCCTTCCATTCCTGGAGGGCAGCACCTGGCTGTATTTGTCAGGGCTACCTGTGTCTTTAAACTGAGGAATCATTTCTGGCATGCTCCGGGGACTAGATGAGATATGGGGCATTGGACACAGGTCAGTTGTGTGCTATGCAAGTATCTTACTTGCTGTACTGTCTCTCCAGTCCCTAATTTTATTTTTTGCTTTTGTGGCCACGTTTGGTAGTATTAGAGCTTATTTTTGCCTCTGTTTTCAGGGATCATTCCTGTTGGTGCTCAGAGAACCATACAGTGGTACCCAATATTGACCCAGGGTCAGTAGAATTCAAGTAAGCATCCTACTGCCCTGTATTCTCTCTCCGAATCCAAAAAACCAAAAAAAATTCTCAAGAGTTTTTTTGTTTGTTTGTTTATTTGTTCTTGTTGGCTCTACCCAGCAGTGCTCAAGACTTACCCCTGAATCTTTAAACTTCTAATTTCTAGGTTAATATATATGTGAACTTTTTATGCATTTCACTTCTTACCTAGTTGCTATACAATTTTTCTACTTCTCTTTTGAAATTCCTTTTACTCATTTACTATTCATCAGCTTTTATCATTTTCATCCTTTTACTCAGATTACTTCATATTCTTTATAAATTGAGTGATTTTTTTCCATTTATTTTTCTGCATTTGGTAAGTTCACAACTCCTATTTGCATATTTGAATGTATGTAAATAGAAGTGTAACTTAAAATTGATGCAGTGCCATCTTAAATTTTATAGAGTCCAGGAAACACTCAAAGCGAGTCAAATTAAAAGTGTCAACAGGAAACAACTTCAAACACCCCTTATTTTCAGAGGCCACTATTATAACTCAAACTTTCAATGAGAATTAAAAGCAATTATGATTAAAGGCTTTCATTTTTGAGTTTTGTTACAGTGAAGCAATGTAAGTCTGTTAATGTTAAAAAGGTATATACAGTAGAGAATTTAAATAAAATGTGGTTATTTAAAACCCTTTTAATTTATGTTCAGGTGTTCCCTGCTGTTTGAATCTGTTTCAGAACTTAATTATCTTGATGACTACTAAAAATTTTTCTTACAAATTGCCATAGGCACTATAATAACATAGTTTAGGACAAAAGGTTTTCTTTTAACTAGTGTTTGCTCAATAAAGTTCTTTCAGGAAACTTCATTCTGCAACTAACTATTGGGAGAACTAGAAACCATTACAGAGTCTTTATTTCCTCTTGCAAAATTTATCATGCTATCATATCATATCAAATGCTTAAGTTTGATTTTCATATGAAATGCCATCACATAGCACCATCAAAATGAACTTGAGGCTTGGGGCTAGAGGGATAATATAGGGAATAAGTCTTGCTTTGCACTCAGATGACTGAGTTCAATCCTTCTAACGCCATATAGTTCTTCAAGGCTCCCAGGAGTCAACCCTGAGAGCTCAGAGACAAGAGTAAACCCTGGGCACTGCTGGGTAGAGCCCTCCACCCCCCCCCCAAAAAAAAACTTGAGAAAGAATTGACTTTTTCTGTTTTCTATTTGATATAAATCTTTTGTTTATTTGTTTATTGCAGACCAAAACCAGCCTAGGATTCTCTCAGCTTGACTACCAAGCATGTGATATAAAAAAGGATATGTATTGTAGAATACTCATATTTACCTTTTATATGCCAAATTATATACATTCTTTGTCCCTCTCGGAGAGCCCGACAAGCTACCGAGAGTATTCCACCCACATGGCAGAGCCTGGCAAGCTCCCCATGGCATATTCTGTATGCCAAATACAGTAACAATAACAGGTCTCATTCCCCTGGCCCTGAAAGATTCTCCAATATGGCACTATTTGGAAGGCTGAGTTAGGAGAGGCTGCTAAAATCTCAAGGCTGCGACAAATGGAAACATTACTGGCACCTGCTCAGGCAAATCCATGAACCATGGGATGACAGTGATATAGTGATGCCAAATTAATCTCAGTTCAATGGTAGAACTTTGGAAAATGTCTTGGTCATAACATGTGCAACACCAGCATCAAGATCAGCAAAGACACTTTTAGACACAATGTCTTGCAATTAATTTTGGCAACGTCACATTCTTCTTTCAATATCATTTACATTTGACCCTTGACAGTGCTCTTTCTTACTTTTTAAAATCTTTGTTTTTAAGGAACTGTTTGCTGTCAAACATTCTTGTTTTCTGATCTTACCTCTATTTTTTGACATTTTATTAAATGATCTTTTCTTTGTTTTGGATACTCACACAGAGTTAGGGAAAACCTCTTTAGTGTACCAGGTTATATTGCTTCATATATCCTTAGTCATGTTATTTTTACTCATATAGATTATTTCCCTGTTTTCAACTCTATGACACATTTCTTAACATCAATTGAATTATTTCTATCATGCTTATATCCTTAGAACATAGTGCACTGTCTAGGTGCCCACATTGTGGATTCAAAATGTGTTTGAACCCCAAATGCGTAAAAGAATAGAAAACTGCCACCCTTGAGAGTGAATCATGCTGAAGTTTCTCTGACTGTATTTCAAGATCTAATGTTATTTCTCTTGGGAAGCATGGGAGACATGGTCTATAGTTCAAGACTTTGAGTACTTGCTCAGCTACTTGACTTTGTGAAAAAAGCATTTAAAAATGACTTCTTTCATTTTCCTCCCAAAGGTCTCAGTCTCTAAACCCTGAGAACAAACCCATGGATCAACATCTCCCAAGCCTCTATCAGCCTTCCTGAATAATTCCCTCAGGAACATGCTGTAGTTGCTAAAGTAAAAAATGATTTTTTTTTCCTGAGGAAAACAAAGTGTGACTGTGTACACTGTTAGTCACTAAGGACTTTTCACAGACTCAGCACCTGTGAGCTGGACAGATCAATTTTACTTTTATTAGACCTTTCTGTTTCTTCTGTACTTGATTGTGGCTTAATGACATTTCCATTCTGAAGATGAATTTCAAGAAATAGTTTTCAAGATTAGCTTTAAAAGTTTCCTGCCTATTTTGAAATGAAGTCTTACATTTTATTTGTTCTAAAATTATAACACCCTCTTCTTTCTTGTATTTTTAGTAATAAAAATATTGATATTTAGGGGAAAAAAATTTTCCAGACCTGGTGATGCTCAAAACTTACTGGTTCTGTGCTCAGCGATCATTCAGAATAGGGCTTTAGGGAGGAGATGTGGTGCCAGGGAGAAAAAACTGATTGACCAAAGAAAATAATTTCTTAAATAATTTATCTTCCTTTAAATAAATTACTATTTTATTTTAAGTTTTAGAATTTGTGAATACTGTTATTTTACTTTACTTTGTGGTTTCTTTTCTTTTGTTTACCTAATCACTACATATAAGAAAGAATAAATCATCTATTTCTTGTTTACACTGAATTTCTCTAATATTTTATATTAAAATTTCAAAATATGTTCATGCCCTTCCATACCAATGAAACAAGCAAAATAGGTCAGCTGGTATTAACACTCTAGGAACTAATGCTTTAAAGACAGGTAACAGTTTATCCTGAACTTCCAATACTTGATCTCTTTTGACTTTACACCCATAGCTCTTTCATTTTTCTCTTAAGTATATCTTTAGCTAAAACCATTTATATCCTTATTTATCTAGGATCAGTCCTACTACTATAAAATGTATAATATGAAGGAATTGATAATTAAATTGGTGTGCTGTGTATATTTGAATATAATATATGGCAATAATAGAAATTTTGAATTTTACATTTGGTATAAGACCTGTACTTGTTGTCATTGAACTAAAACCCAATGAATGACTGATCATTCATACTTTCAGAAAATTGTGGATATCTTATAAAGCCCTGGATTAATTTTTTAGCATGGTAATGATCAATGCATGCATCTTTTCATTGTGATGTTAATTAATTTCTGCCTAGATGCTACCATTCTTTTAAATCCTCCTAGAGTAATCCATCATCATGCTAAGGCAAAAGGAATTCAATCCATCACTGTTGGATTTTGATAGAGGGCTTAGGGGGAATGCAAGTCATCTCCCCAGCAGTAATCAAACAGCTGTGATACATGCCACTTTATGCTTATATCATCATATAATAGATGGCTTTCCTTTCCATGGAAGCTTGCTTCAAAATTTTCAGACAGATGGACTCTGATGCAAAGGTTTCATTTTGTGGAATTTAAGGCTGTGAACTAGTTATTGACAAATACTACATCATCAGTTCCAGTTGAAGACACAGCCTAATAAGTAGAACATTGGCACTAATCCTTATTTAATCAGCCTTAAAATGGTAATTTCAAATTGATGAGGGCACAGGGAATAGATTTTGTACTCATAAAGTGCTTCTAAAAATACCAGTAATGCATGTATACAACCCAAGGATGAAATTAAGGAGCCCCCAGCATGTATAATAAGAAGAATGAACTATAAAGAGCATGACAAAGGGACTACAGAAAGAACTTAGGAAAACAGACATAATTCCTTCTGGTCTCTCCAGTAACACATATTCATGTTTATAGTCATGAAATTTAATTCAAGGAACAGACATTCATAGGATTAAAAGAGAAGGGTTTTTCTACTGTGATCATAAGTATCATTACAAACTTCTGTCATTTCTGAAGACAGCATAATCCGAAAATGAACAAGCTCTAATGTTGAAAGGGATTTTAGAGCTCATATCATCCAAAGCAATTATTTGATAGGAAAGAGGGACAAGTGAGGTTAAATTTGACATTATTGAGCTGCTAAGTAAAGATTAGAATCCAGACCTCCAGATGTTCTTGTGTATTATGTTTTAGTACTGTGTCTGTTGTATGAGTTGATGAAGAAGGAACTGACTAGGATCTACTCCTTGAGAATTTTTCGTTCTGTGTCATTTAAATTTGCTCCAACACTCCTAATTCTGGACTTAACTGTGATGAACACAAGTTGGCCATTTTACACATCTTTCTAGCTTTTCCATCTTCCCCCGATCTTCCCTTTTAGAGCATGTCATTCCTACACTCGACTTCTTCAGCAAAGGATCTGTAGATAACAATCCAAAATCATGTTACAGGTGTTAACAAATTCATTCCTACTAAAGAACTCCAAATACAGTTGCATGGTCCAAGAGTGAGTTTAATGGTAAAATATTACCAGAAGAATCAAGTAGTTATGAGTTAACAATTAACAATTTTCATTCCGTAATTAAATGAAGTTTTCAGAGGGTCAGTCATAGCTTTCCTCTTGCGCTCCAATGGCATTCTAGCTTTTTCAAGCATAACTGGAATTTGACTTTCATCTAGTAATGAAAACAATAATTGCAATTAATATAGACTGACCACAGTACTGACAACACAATAAATATGAACTTTTTCTTCCATATTGTTGTTGTTGCTGCTGATGATGATGATGCTGTTTATTTTTTTTATGTGTCATACCCACCAGTGTTAAGGGATCAATGTTTGGATCACTTCTCCTGGAGTGGAGATCAAAACAAGCTTAGCTGCATGCAAGAAAGCACCTTACCCTCTACCCACTGTTCTATCTTTCCAGCCCCAAGGTTTTTTGTTTTTCTTTTTTTTGCTTTTTGGGTCACACCCGGCAATGCACAGAGGTTACTCCTGGCTCTGCATTCAGGAATTACCCCTGGTAGTGCTCAGGGGACCATATGGGATGCTGGGAATAGAACCCGGGTGAGCTGCTTGCAAGGTAAACACCCTCCCCGCTGTGCTATCGCTCCAGTCCCATCCAGCCCCAAGTTTTGTGGGTTCTTATGCTTTTCATATTTCCCCCTATCAGAAGACTGGACAGGTTAAATACCTTTCTTAGTGCCTTAAGACTTTATCAGAGTAAAAATTGAACTTTCATAATTCATATGTAAAGATCTTTTCCCAAAAGTCCTAGTTTTAACTACTTACCACTCCACCTTCCCTGCCATATGCTAGGTTCCCTTTATACACTTGTTTTAAAATTTTTCATTTCCTGGGTCGTAGAAAGAGTACAGAGCTTAAAGTACTTGCTTTGCATGTATACTACCCTGGTTAATGCCCAACTATACATGTGGTTTCTCAAGCAGTGACAGAAATTTCCCAAGGGCAGAGCCAAGAGTCAGCTTTGACATCAGCAGGTGTGGCCCAAACCACACTAGTTTTTTCAAGAGAGCTCTTCCACTTCCTTACAACTGAACATTAACATATGAATAGCAAATTCATGAAATCCAAAGTTCATTGTCAATTTAGTCTGGATTTCAATATCACATTTGAAATAACGTTGTCAAAATTATGTCTGAAAAAACAATGAACATTGGGGGAGTTTCCTGAGGGTAGAACAACCCTCTTCACTAAGTTTCAAATACATTAACATGTAAGTAACTCCCTCCTTGGGTGCATTGCCCAGAGAAGATCTAAATAACAGAAGAGGCAAAACTGAAACCTCCATTTCTTTGTTTACTGTAGCTTCTTTGATAAGCTTTTCAAGAGCTTCCCTGTAATTTTTCCATTGCTCACCATGTTACCCATGTTACATAAGTTACTTAAAAAGGTATTTAGGATTAATTTCTAAGGTCTCAATTTTTCTGGGTGTCTTCCATGTGTCATGTTGCATGTTTCATGTCAGGACTTATGTGATTAGTAAACTTCTTAATTTTCTTGTATTAATCTCTTAGGTGGATTGTTTATTTGTCCAATTTCTTGGGGTTTTCTTGGGAGGGGGTGAGGTCATTGACCCACCTGGGGATGCTCAGGGCTGACTCCTGCCTTTACATTCTTGGAGACCATGTGTAGTGCTGGGGATCTAGCGCAGGGTGGCCACATGCGAGGCAAACATCCTACCTGCTTTACTATTGCTCCAGACTTTGTCCAGTCTCTTTTTAAGGACCTAGGATACAGATGACATTTTATGTCAGGCATAGATGCTTTAATTTTGAGATATCTATCATTTTGCAGCCAACCATGTAATGAAATATGTGTCTAAATAGAATCAAACATTCAATTAGCTTAAAATGAACACAAAATCTGGGGCTGGAGAAATAGCACAGTGGGTAGGGCATTTGCATTACGCGTGGCTGACCCGGGTTTGATTCCCAGCATTCCATATGGTCCCTTGAGCACTGCCAGGGGCTTATTCCTGAGTGCAGAGCCAGGAGTAACAACCGTGCATCGCCAGGTGTGACCCAAAAAAGCAATAAAATAAAATAAACACAAAATCTAGCTATGTGACAAGATACATTAAAATATATAAGATATTATAGTAGAGATTTAATTGTATTTTACAAAGTTTGGGGCATCTTTGTTCTCATTATTGTCTCAATGTTTTGATTCATATAATGTAAACTAAGTATGCTAGAGCTTTATGGAGCAGCAAGACAATAGGAAATCTGTGTCACAAATCAGGCGAACCCAGCACCCACTTGAATGACTGATTAGCACTGAGCCAGAAATAACCTGTCTTAGGGCGAGGATCGAGATCTCCCTATAACGACAAAGAGACTCCAGAGACTGCAAACAGCAAGCAGGGTTTATTGTAAGACTGGCTAGCCAGGGTCCAGCTGCCTACTCGGACACTCAGGTCCAGAAGGTTGGGCAAAAGAGCCTGAGTTTCTCTGAAGGAGATCTTATATTGGCCTTCCCCGGCCATTACAGCAGAGCCCGCACATTTCATAGCCAATAGATTTGTAATATTATAAACTTTCTTAACCAATCCACTTAAAAGGACATCACTCCTTAACCTATGGTTTTAGAGATCAGTATTTGCGCCAATATTCAGGAATGTCCTGGTTCTGGGGGCAGTCCTGGTCTTGTGATATGGGTCTTGTGATATGGGTCTGGTTATCTGGTCTGACCACCACCCTTCTTGCAACCTGGGGTGCCTGTATCCAAATTCCTTGTTCAAGGGCAGAAAATCAAGTTATTCTGCCATGTGGGCTCCTGTAAAAAGAGTCTTGAGAAAGCTAAATTCATTCCTGTGGTCTGTTCTGGGCCAGTTTCTCACACCTCTTTGGGTGTGCCCCCAAGTAATACATAGCAAAATAAATTAACAACTAGGAAAGTGGGTTTAGACAAAGTGTGTTGAAGTTATTTCAAGGCTCTACATTAAATTGGAGGATGGGAACATTTATTTTATCAATGAAAATTTATGAAGAGTTCATATTTGAAATAAAAATGTATGAGTTAAACTTTAAAGAGATGAGGTGAAAAAAGTTGTTACAAGCAAACACAAAGTAACACATACACACTGAAGGAGGTATGAGACATTCTAATTTTACGGAATATCGTTGGTTTATTTAGAATACTTTCCAAATATGGCTTTTAGATACTGAATAATGTAGCATGGATAGAAATGGATAATGCTGAACCTGTTTGAGATTAGTAGTTGTCTTTTCAAATTGTTAATGAGGGTTTTATGACTAAATAGAAATGTAGACTTGGAGAGTGAAATAAGATTGAAAGATAATATGACAGAATAATAAATATCATTGTGCTTCATCATCCAATACCTACATACTGATATTATTTCATCTATCTATACAAAATCTAAAAATGTGTTTATCAACTTTTGTAACCAGCAAGCACATAGAAAGTTATAGAAAATTGCTTCACAAAGTTCATATGTATGTAATGAAGTGAAAGTTTTTCAGTAAGTATTGGATGACATATGTTTAAGATTTTATGATTCCATTATCATTGATAAACACTTTTTATAGGCATGAAGTCTGAGAAAGCAAGTCATCTAAAACATTTTAAATTATACTAGTGAAACTAAGTTATCTGAAACTAATTCCCTTTCAATTCATAAACTCATAATTAGCACTGCACTGTAGCACTGTAACACTGTCGTCCCATTGTTCATCTATTTGCTGGAGTGGGCACCAGTAATGTCTCCATGTGAGACTTGCTATTACTGTTTTTTGCATATCGAATACACCATGGGTAGCTTACAAGGATCTGCCATGGGGGTGGGATACTCTTGGTAGCTTTCCGGATTCTCTGAGAGGGATGGAAGAATTAAATTAAGGCCAGTCGCATGCAAGGCAAACGCCCTACCCACTGTGCTATCGCTCCAGCCCATACTCATAATTAATAGTTAAAATGATACATAGTGATCATTAGTCACGACATAGGAGGTTGCAAAAATTGTATTATTGAAATATTCTACTTTCAAAGTATGAATGCTTTTAGTCTATCCATAAGTTTATTAATTAGTTTAGGTTATAGTTTTTCTTCAAAACCCATTGTCTAATAAATCTTTTAAAAGATTGATGTTTAAAAAATGTATATTGTCTTACATTGAAAATAAATATATCTTCAATAACTCTGACCTGAAGAATCATTCTCTTAAGTAGTTCTGCATTAAGTCACTATTGAATAGATTTATGCTAGAACCTGATTTTGTTAGCTGTTTATTTGTGAGCTCAGTGAAATTTGAGTAGCCATAATCCAAAAGTCGTTATTTAGTTTGTATTTTATTCAGTTACCATTAAGAATTTTTAAGTACAATATTGACATGCTGTTAAAATACCAATTGTAAATAATTTCATTGTTATTGATAAATTTTGTTAATTCAAGACAGTGCAAGTGGATCACACTGTAAAATATAAAAATAATGAATTAAAACATACTATGTCAGCTTAAAGAAGTCAAGGTAATTCAGTTGTAGGTTATTTGAGAGACTCCAAGGCTTGTTTTGTGTTCATTAAACTAATTATACATTGTAGAATATTATGAAAGATACTGTCTTATAACTAAGATTTCTCTTATCCTGTTGCTTTTGTTAGCAGTCAAATTTAATTTGAAGTTACTTTAAAGTAAGTAATAATCTAGTAAATAAAAAGGACCCAAATGGGAGGAAAAAAAATTGAGAGGCATGTATTTAAAAGCTTTCTTAGTTTGCTTTAATTTTTCTCAGCATGCCTAAACTTCAAGATGAGGAAAATTGAAGTTAATTTGACTCCATCTTTTTTAAAACTACTTACCTAAATTACGAGTAAAATATTTATGACCGGCTGTAAAAATTCAAATGAGTTGTATTTATTAACTCTTTTCCCCCAATTTCCTTCATGCTTTTACGTGACTCTCTCTTAGCCTCTACTTTACATGCCCACTTTGTCACAAAACTTGCCTGGCCCACTTTGTCACAAAACTTGTCTGAGAAATCCTAACCTAGCATATCAGATACGGATTTTGGTGCAGATTTCCTTAATGCTAGTAATGATCACTTAACATGCATTTTGTAATTTAGAAACTGTGTGTCTATTTAGCCTGAGTGGCAATAGAGGAATGTCATCAACCTGAATATCCCATGTTAGTGATCAGTAAATATTGTTGAACATATGTTGAATACATAAGAGAAATCTACATAAAATAAATTTAACTTTCTCCCTTTAATATTAAAGACTGAGGACATGTCATTTTGTGTTTTAGTACTTAACAATACATGATTAATTGAGGCAATATGGGTTTTGGGTTCAATATATGCACCTAATATTTCTGTGCATAAGTGCTTTAAAATGATAACCAAGATATTTTTTGAGAGTCCCACCTGTGCTGAGGGTTTACTCCTGCCTTTGCACTATGGATCACTCCTGATCATAGGGATTGCTGGGGACAGAACCTGTATTGAATACCTGCAAGGCAATCTACTAACTCTCTGGACCGCAGTCTATTAATACTTAAATAAACTAATATTTCATGCAGTTTGAAATAAAGTAGATGAGTGCATTATAGAAAAATATGTACTTTTCTTATATAGAGAGGAAAAATAGAATTTCCTGGTTTACTTCCTTGTTTGGGATATCAAATATTGTTTTCTGAGAAATGTGGCATAGACTCAAAAGGGAGAGAAAGAGCCTCCACAAAATAGGTCAGCATTTCACAACAATTTAGGTGTAGCACGAAAATGTTCTTTTTTCCATTTAGGAAAAATAATGTACCTGCTATATTTCAGAAAATCTTCTTCTTTGGATACCAGAGTCAGACAGAAAAATAATTCCCTATCCTCAGAGTTTCTATCTACTACCAACATGCTGAAGTGCATACAATGTAATGTCAATTTATAAGCTAACGAATGCACTTTAAAGTCACCTTTCAGACAGGAATACTTCCTGTTGTGCTGAGGTTTATAACTTCCTAGTTATAATCGGACTAGTGTGGCAGACCTGAATTTTCTCTGTTGTTCCTCGAAGTGTGTGAGGACCAGCAGGGCCATAACCAAAGGATCTTGTAGCCAAGGCTGTGCTAAAGATCAGCCTTAAACCAACATGCTAGGATGGGGCTTATGGTTTGAGCAGCAGTCTTTGTTCATGCCAGTTATTTTTCTCTCTTTAGTTTATCTCAAGAACTACCAAAAAATTTAAAAAAAAAAAAGTTTCAAAATAAAAATTTTGTTCATTAACAAAAAAAAAAAAAAGAACTACCAAAAGTATGAAAATTATATGGAACTTTGGCACAGTGATGAATACAGAATAGGTTCTTGAAGTACAAAAGAAAAAAAAGTTTCTGATTGAATAAAGATCTCATTATTCTAGATTTAAGACATGGAATGTGAATACTAACAATAGCTTTTCAATTGCTAATAAATCTAAATAAATGATATATAAATAAGCCTTTCCTAAAATCAAGTTTATTTGAAGGCTAGGTGCCTTCAGCTCCAAAGTGTTGTTTTGTTGTCATTTTATAATGTTCAATCAGCTGGTGAAAAAGGAGGCTTATGTCTGATAATTCTAATATGCTTTGATTTTTTAAAAGACAATCATTGAAATAAAGCTTTATTTTTATCAAAAGGAGAATCAGAAATAAAAGCAGTGCTCAGAGAGAAAGAAGGAATGTGATATTTTTAAGTCCGCAAAAGTGCCAGTGTGTATTAAGAATTTCCATAATGGTACTTTATAAAAGAGCTGAATAATGTTTGTCGTGTACTTAATGAAACATGCTTACTCTAAAACAGACAATTCAATTCTTTCCCACTGATAGAGATATGTATAGATTATTTAAAACATGCTCATCACTTTAAACAGAACTCAAAATTAGACTCTCTACTAGGAAAATGTAATCCTTCTTTCTGTAGAAGATATTTAACAGAGGTGTAGTTATTGAGATTCAGTGTATTTAAGTATATTTTAAGACTTATGCTTATATAGACTTAATGAATTACTTATTATTGCATTTAATGGTGTCACATGATGTGAAGAGAAGTTTGTTGGGGATTTCTTTGATATGATGCGTTCTGTGTCTGAAAGCCACCTCCCCAGAGAAACAGGGAACACTGACTCAATGAATGTTCAGTTGAGAACTGAATAGCACACTTGTAGAATATCTGAGAGGGTTTGGGGTATAGGACTGCACATAGGTGTGATTGTTCATTTACAGAGGTAAAGTATTTTGATAGAGATAATTCTTTGGGGGAGAGTCACTCAAGGAACGCTCTGTCTCCCAGGGGTGACATTCCATCTATATTGCTTTTTCCTTTCCCTTGCTGCTAGTACATATTAAACAATTAAATTTATTTCTCATTAATATATTCAGTTATTTGGATAAACACATTAAGAATTATAGATTCCAAACTTAGTTCCTTGGGCTCTGGGGATTATGATTAAAAGCCAACTGGGCTTTTACCATAAATCCCAGACTAAGTCCTTAGTCACATTTAGTTTCTCCTACCCATGGAGTCCTTTATTTTGGGTCATTATACTTTGTATCAAGACTATACTTTATGATTTCTATACTGACCCAAATTGAAGCCAGGGTCGCTTTACTGCTTGTTCTGGGAGATCCCTTGGTGGTACCTAACCTTTTGTGGTGT
Source organism: Sorex araneus (assembly GCF_027595985.1). Lineage (NCBI taxonomy): Eukaryota > Metazoa > Chordata > Mammalia > Eulipotyphla > Soricidae > Sorex > Sorex araneus. Next base: position 170,405,243 of record NC_073303.1, on the reverse strand, counting down.
TAGGAACTACAGCAACTCAAGTCTGAGTTAAGTAATTATGACGAATGCTCAGGAGTAGATATATTTCAGAGTCAATTAACTCCCAAATATTATGAACATAACATTACTGGTCATTCTGTCTTTAAGCAAAGAACATTGCTCTATTGTAAAATATAACAAGTTATAGGAAAAAGAGAAAAGCAAATAATTTGCTACAGATACAATATTCAGAGTCACCAGAAGATATGACTATAAGTAACCAAACCTGACTTGGAAATTTGGTAACTTACAGAGAGAGAGGTAAAGCAAAATGGAAAAGTTACAGATAGACTCCAGGGATTAGGAGTGCTCTTAAGAGCACTGTAAGCTTCCCTGTGAGAAGGTAAAGGGGAAATTCACTGAGGGAATCTTAAGCACTTGGGGTTAATACCCAAAACATAATTTTATATGTGTTGATAGCAAAAGAAATGCTAGCTAGTTGATAGCAATGAAAGCAGTATAGTGAATCAACACTTTGGAGTACATATACTAAACTTTGCATTATAATATTCACTTCATATGTGTTAGCATATTTTTATGTAAATCTGATGTAAATCCAGGCATAAGCACTGAAGAATTATCTGATGTCATATCTAGCAAGAGTTGATATGGAACTCACATACTGCTCTCTTGAATGTGCTCTTAACCGTTCTATTAGGACAACCCTTAATATATATGTTCAACGTATCTTTTAATTAATTAAAAGTCATAACTTATAATTTATTTGTTAATTTAAAGCACAGCATAACAACAATTTTAAGCAAATGACTGAATTTTTTAAGATTTATTTTATATTTGTGTTTTTGTAAGTTAATTGTACTTTAGTTTACATTATTGAATCACAGGTCCTCACAGATGTTGAAACTTGGAGGAATGTAATAAAATTTTTTCTCTGAATATTAGCAAGTGACATGTAGACAATTGTAGAAAAATTGATTATGATCATTCACCACTTTAGGATTATCAAACATACCAGTTGTTCATGGTATAAAAATGTGACATATAATTTTTTTTTTTTTTTTTTGCTTTTTGGGTCACACCTGGCAATGCACAGGGGTTGCTTCTGGCTCTGCACTCAGGAATTACCCCTGGCGCTGCTCAGGGGACCATATGGGATGCTGGGAATCGAACCTGGGTCAGCCGCGTGCAAGGCAAATGCCCTACCCGCTGTGCTATTGCTTTAGCCCCATAAAATATTTTATAATATTTCATAATATGTTATCAAACTATGGCATATAAAAAGTAATATAATAGGAGAAAATAAGTGAGAGTATTATAATTAATTTAAAATAATATAGTTATTAAAATTATAACGATGTTTTCATCATCCATTCCATCATTTACATTTTAAAATGTTCTTTAATAAAATTTTAGTGATCATGTCATAATTTTAGTAATCACATCATGAGGAATGTACATTTTCTCATTAATGAGTATGTGACGATGCTGATGATGGTTCTAGTATGTCTTGTTTACTGGCAAAATTATTATTTTTTTATCAATTCTCTAAAATGCTCTCAATAATTTTTAAGTAACAGATGAATACATCACATACAGAGAACAAATTATTGAATGCCTACCTTATTGAACAATGTGGTAAGGAGTATATAATGAATAAGACTCTCTCTGTTCAAGTTGCACTCAAAATAAAAATTGGAGAAAAAAATCCTGTAAAACATTTTTTGTAGACTGTTAAACATATATGAACAGTCTAGAAAATATTTCTGAACAAGTGAGATGAAAGCAATTAATTCTATCTTGAAGTGAAGGCTAGGGAGGCCTAATATAACATGGCATTCCCCGTACTGTACGGTGAAAGATTATGTAAACTCAACAGAGGAAATAGTATATATTAAGAACAGATAGGGTAAGATAAGATGCTTGGTCAGCTACTTACCTATCTTAGACAAGCAGAAATTTGGTAACACTGCAAGCAGAAGTGGAACCTTGAATCTAGAAAAAATAATGTGTTGGGGAAACACATACATACATTAAATTGTGTAGCCAGTAGATGTGGCAGTTGATTTCAGATGAGGTCAGTGTGTATCTAAGAGAATAAAATGGAATTGGAGGTGAAGGTTCAGAGTGATGAGGACTTAAGTTGAAGTTAGTGGGACCAAAATCAATTTCTCCAGGGCAAAGGAATAGATTTCAGTCTTAGTCACTCATAAACAGTCAGGAAATAAAGGGAATATAGATAGACCATTCCGTCTCATTTAAGAATTACAAACCCATGTTAGTAAGTTTAGGCATGAGATCACCACTAACTTGCATGCTACATTTCAGGAAATCAGGTATGTAGTATACTTATAAAGGGATCCATGATAATATTATCACTTTATATTTTTCATTTTTTATCATAATATTATCAATGAAGTATCAAATTGATATAAAACTTTTATGATTAATGTTTTCCACCAAAAAATGTATCTTCTTAACTGCAGGGAATTTTAGTGATAATTTCAACGTTTTGCATTTACTTATTACTAAGTTCATAGCCGAAGTGAGTACTCTGATATGTCTTTCCCAAACATTTCCACAAATTCAACACATTTATTAAATTACACAGTATAAATTTCTAATTACAATTTCTGCAAAAAAACGATTACAGAATATGTTTTATTTAAAAGCCATTTACTATTATTACCAATATTAAGAATGTGAAATTTCAGTTATTCTCTAATACTTTAAATAACTCCTGTACATTACAAAATCATGAACATATGATTTATCAGCTAACCAAGTGAAAAACTAAAATATGAAAAAATCCAGCACAGTATGTTAGGTTTATGAGAGTAAATTTAAGTTTTAAATATGTTCTTCCAAATTATAAATATTTTGAAGTAGTTTGAAATTCCACCCAAAATATTAAAAATCAAATTTTATATTCAGTTTGAGGTAGTAATATGAAATATATATTATGAAAATTATTTATCAAGGCATAATTTTTATGTTATAGGAAATGTAAAAATTGTCTGTGTTGTAAGAAATTTTAATTCAAGAGCTTAAACCAATTTAAATGATATCAACAACAATTCATGGGTGTTTACCATAAATTAACTGATTTTTTTAAAGTTGAAGTTCAGTCTCTCTTCTTTTGCGATACTTGATTTGTGTTATGGCCAGTCATCATATTGATTGCATGTTTAAGGACAATCTTAAATGATTATGGAGTCTTTTGCTACAAATTACAGAAAGAGAATGATAGATTTCACAGGATGGTTGTGGCTTAATAACAAATTACATAGTCTGAACAAAAAAGGACACACATACATAGGAATAAGGAAGTTATATAGATTTATGGTGCAAAACTTATTTTCTAATGTATTCAGACTCATTGATAAATCAAATATGACAATATAAAAAGACTATTTAGAGGCAAGGAAACCAAAGAATGTGCTACCAATTGCATTAATCCAAATTTTATTCTGAAAATAGAGATACAGATAGGACTTAACTTTGAAAATCTACAGCATCTTACAGTATTAAATAAAACTTAAATAAAATAAAATAAATTAAATAAAATAAAAATTAAATAAAAATTAAATTGTTTTTTCTATGATTACTATTGTTAAATACAGAATTACTTATAACAGAGTAAACATTGTACAAGTGTGCTTTTTCTTTTCTTTTGTATTATAAAGTAAATTATGGTATTTTATTTTCCCCAAAAATCTTTTTTTTAAATTTTTTAAAATTTTATTGAATCACTGTGAGATAGATACAAGCTTTCATGTTTGGGTTACAATCTCACAATGATCAAACATCCATCCCTCCACCAGTGCACATTCCCCACCACCAATATCCCGGGCATACCCCCCTTTCCCATCCTCCCCCTGCCTCCGTGGCAGACAATATTCCCCATACTCTCTCTCTACTTTTGGGCATTATAGCTTGCAATACAGACACTGAGAGGTCATCATGTTTGGTCCATTATCTACTTTCAGCATGCATCTCCCTTCCCAACTGGTTCCTCCAGCCATCATTTTATTAGTGACCCCTCTTCTATTCCATCTGCCTTCTCCCCTCTGCTAAATCCATCTGGGCCAGGACTTTTGTGCTTGGGAAGACTTTTTATTACCATTTCAATTTCTTTGATGATGATAGGTCTGTTCAAGTATTCCAGGTCGTCTTGGTTCAGCCTTGGGAGGCTATAGGAGTCAGGGAATTTATCCATTTCCTCAAAGATTTCATGTTTCGTGGCATAAAGATTTCTCAAAGTAATCTCTGAGGATCCTTAATTTCTGCAATTTCTGTTGTAATGTCTCCCATTTCATTTCTAATTCACTTTATTAGGGTTTTCTCTCTCCCTTTTTTTGTGAGTCTTGCTAGAGGTTTATCGATCTTGTTTATTTTCTCAAAGAGCCAGCTCTTGGTTTCATTGATCTTTCAGATTGTTTTTTTTTTTTAGTTTCCATCTCATTAATTTCTGTTCTGAGTTTTATTATTTCCTTCCTCCTGTGTGGGTTTGGCTCCTTTTGTCGGTCATTCTCCAAGCTCTTAAGCTGTGAGGTTAGGTGACTTATGTGGGCTCACTCCTCCTTCCTGAGGAATATTTGTAGAGCTCTGAACTTTCCTCTTAACACAGCTTTTTCTGTGTCCCATAGGTTTTGGTAACTTGTGTCCTTGTTGTTTGTTTCCAGGAATCTTTTGATTTCTTCTTTGATTTCCTTTCTAAGCCACTCATTGTCCATTAGTGAGCTGTTTAATTTCCAGGTGGTTGATTTCATTTTCTGTTTGTGTCTGTGATTTATTTCTAATTTCAGCGTATTGTGGTCTGAGAAGATCATTGATACAATCTCTATCTTCTTAATTTTATGGAGGTATGTTTTGTGGCTCAGCATGTAGTCTATCTTGGAGAATGTTCCATGCACACTTGAGAAGAATGTATATCAGCTTTTTGAGGATGAAGTGTCCTGTATATATCTACTAAATCCCTTTCTTCCATTTCTTCCCTCAGATGCTGTATGTCCTTTCTAAGCTTGAGTCTTGTTGATCTATCAAGAGGTGATAAAGCAGTGTTGAAGTCTCCCACTAGTATTATGTTGCTATTGATGTCTTTCTTCAAGTCTATGAGTAGTTGTTTTAAATACTTTGCTGGTCCTTCATTAGGTGCATATATATTTAGTATTGTTAGATCTTCCTGTTGTACAGATCCCTTTATCAATAAGAAATGCCCTTCACTGTCTCTTGTGACCTTCTTCAGTCTGAAATCAATGTGGTCTGATACTAAGATGGCTACACCAGCTTTTTTATGGGAGTTGTTTGCCTGTAGGATTGTTTTCCAGCCTTTGACTTTGAGCCATTGTTTGCTCTGACTGTTGAGATATTTCTTGCAGGCAGCAGAATGATGGGTTCAATTTTCTAATCCATCCTGCCACTCTGTGTCTTTTAATTGGTACATTTAACCCATTGACATTGAGGGAGATTATTGTTATGGGGTTCTGTCCCATTTTTCTGCTGAAGTTTGGTGTATTTGAGGGTCCTGTCTTGTCTTAAAGTAGTCCATTCAGTTGTTGTAACCATGGTTTTGAGTCTATGAAGTTTCTGAGCTGTTGTTTATCTGTGACACTATGTGTTTTTCCTTCTATTATGAATGAGTCTAGCTTGTTAAAATATTTTTGGTAAGGCATTTATTTCATTGAGCTTTTTCACTATATCCCACCACTGTTTTCAGGCTGTGAGGGTTTCATCAGACAAGTTGGCTGTGAATCTTAAGGATGCTCCTTTATAGGCAATTTCTTTCTTTGATCTTGCTGCTTTCAGGATTTTGTCTCTATCTAAGGTTTTGGTCATTTTGATCAGGATGTGTCTTGGGGTATTTTTATTTGGATTTCTTCTAGCTGGTACCCTTCAGTCTTCCTGAATGTGGTCACATGTTTTCTTCAGCTCTGGAAACATCGTAGCAGTGATGTCTTTGACAGTTTCTTCTTCATCAGGGTTTTCTTCCTGTCCCTCTGGTATGCCAATAATTCTTATATTACTTGTCTTGGATTAATGAAAATCTTCTCTTGCTATCTGTTCCCGGATTGTCAGTCTCTTTTCCGTTTTCTGTTGTTTTCTAGAGAGTCTCTGGACTTCATCTTCGAGCTCACTAATTCTGTTCTCAACAGCTGTTACTTGGCTGCTGAGGCCGTTCAGTGAGTTTTTTAATTCTCCTACCAGGTTTTTCACATCTGACATTTCCGTTTGTATTTCTGCATCTCTACCTTCAGATCTTGTATTTTATTGCTATTGCTTTCCATTGTTTCTTTTAGCTCCCTAAACACCCTCAGTAGCTCCTTTCTTAATTCCTTGTCAGAGAGGTTGTATAGCACTTCATTGCTTTTGGGGTCTTCTGGGCTAGCCTCTTCAACAAGTAAGCTTGGTGGGGATCTGCATTGCTTTACCATTGTGACCTATGTGGCTCAGCCCTTCACACTCACTGATATTATTCTGTTTATGATGCAATATTAATTTAGATGGACTTAATGAGATATTGGCTAATGTATTTCTGTTGGTTAAGCTAACCTGGTGAAAGTTCTAGCTAAAAGGGTAACTTCTGGTTCTTGTGGAATACAGAGGGAATGCAGCCGCGACCCTGGGCAGGAGCCCTGACCCGGACTGGTACCTGAATTGGGTGGCAGAGATCATGCAGAACAATTCAGCTTTGGATGCCGCACAGTGTCCCTCAATTCCTGTCCCCCGAAGAGCAAGGATAAAAACCAGCTTTCCTGGGAACCGGGCAAAAACGTGGCCCCGGGCAGGAGCTGCAACCCCGGCTGGTACCTTGTTTGCAGCCAGGAAGGTTATGCTCAGCATCCCATGTGGTCCCCCAAGCAGATCCAGGAGTAATCCGTGAGCATCACTGGGGTGTGACCTCCCTCCCTAGGGGCTCCTACAGCACTGCTGGCACAACCCCTGCATCCGGAAACAGCACCCCTGCCGGCCGCCTCACTTAGGCTGGCAATGAGGCGCCCCTCTCCAGGGCTCTCAGCTTGCTCAGGCGGAAGTCCCGCCTGCCCCTCTACTTGTGCTTTTGATTCTAAAAATAGTACTTTATTGCGTGTATCACATCTTTCCACTCGATACTAAATCTCTATATTTGGTTGATAAGCACCCAAATATAAGCAGAAATTCTGAGGCACTTGTAAAAATAAGTATTAGTGATCAGGAATTTAGATTTTGAAAAGAAAAATCTGAATTTAGGTTTGAGAGTGAAATAGTGTTGTGATAATATCTTATATGTAAACTGCTTTGCAACTAATTATTTTTAAACTTATTTAAAACTAATAAGACATCGGTCATTTCTATGGCAAAGCTGTATATCAAAAGAGAAAAATTAAAGTAGAAAAGTGTAATAGCATGAAATTTTGATTTTCACATCAGAGCTCATAACAAAGTCGTGTCCTTAGTTTCTGAATTCAGATATTATCAAAGTTCAAACTTATAAAACAAATATAACTAGAGATACTAACTTTCTGGTTGAGTTGTTTGTTTATTAAGAGGGTGTGAAAGTGGTTTTTGAACTTATATACATATAAACATGAATTTATTTTTATTATACCAAGTAAAATTTGTATTCATATAGTTTGTCAACTTATGAGGGTATTCATTGCTAGCATGTTTATGTCAATTTATTTTTAACAATTCAAATCTCATTTGAGTAATACAAAGAAATTACAAAACTAAAAGATGCCTAAAGGAATTCACCTGGATGCATGTTCACCATAATCTAGGCGATGAAGATAGATATCCAAACATTCCTAACATGTGTCAGGATTTTTTTGTGGGGTGGATTGTTCCGAGCTATATCTGCTGGTTTTAGTGAGTTTGATGCTAGCTAGTTGCTTGAAATTCACACACAGAGATTTGTGTGATCTATATAGTTCTCAGTATCAAACATATGCATCCTTCATCTAAAGAAAGTGTGATACTCTTTTAAACTATCTCCAGGACCTCATACTTTATCTTTAAACAATTGTTCAGAGACATGTAATTATTAAAATTGTCAGAAATATATACAAATATAGCAGTACTACATTTTGTGGTTACAGAAGACTGCATTTTAGTTTATATATCACTTACTCCAGATGTTTTGTTAATTTTATTTCAGTTGAAATCATGTACTGAATTAAGAGTATAATTTGTTAAAATCTCAAGCAATCCTTATTGTTTGCAATAGAAAAAGAAAGCAACAGCGAAAATGATTTTACTTATTCTACACTTCCTTTTTAAAAATGTGTGCCTTTTTTCTTTATCATTTTCATTATTTATTAATGCTTACAAAAATCTACTGTGGAATATGCTAGTGACTTGCTAATATCTTTGGTCTGTGTCTACACAATGAAATTTATAAAAGCTTTCAGGTAAAAATTAGTTGTTGACTTTGTGATTCTAGAAGAATCTTTAAGTGTTAAAAAATTGTGTGAAGTTGAGACTACATGCCCTTTGATCTATTGTTTTGTGTTGCTTTTGTCATACTGAAATCATTCTGATATAATAAGTCCTATTATTTCTGTTAGTGTCTTTTCAGATACATATTAAACTATGAATACAGCGGTATTCTTAGCTATTATAAGTAATAGTAGCAAGAATTTTTTCTTTAAAACTACTTAAAACAAAAACAAATGTGACTCCCTTTCCCCCCAAGTTTTTCAAGAAGACACCTTGTTTATATATCTATCTATATGTATATATATATATATATATATATATATTAAACAAAGCAAGAATTTACTTTTGGTATAAAAGTAACTGCAAGATGGAAGGCTTTCTTAACTAATTCCTTAAGTTATTATCTCACTTTGTCCCCATAATAAAGTACCAATTGAGAATACACTTTCTGCACAACTGGGAATGCATTTGTGACCTTGACAGAGACAGTTTACACTTATATTCAGATTCGTGCTTTTCTTACACACTGAAACTATCTGCTGTCATTTCCTAATGTGTGGTATCTTAGCCACTCATTAGGTTACACCTGTTAGTGCTTAGCACAGTGATTACGAGCATGGAATCCAGTAATTACGGCAGAATTCTAATCTACATTTTAGCTGTTCATTTGAAGTAATTTACTTAAAATCTCTCTGCCTAAACTTCCTGCCCAGTAATAGTGAGACGGTGACAGTAATAGGCTCCATCACAAGTGCATGGTACGTTTTAAGTGCTCAATAAGAAAAACCAATATTTCTTATGCATGTTTATTCGTAGGCATGTTCATTTCTCCATGTGATATCTCTCCCTATATATATGTATATGTACACATACATATGTATAAATATATTCCAATAAGGAATAATTGAGCAAAAATTAAACAAATACCAGAGTTTCTAACATGTAAATTATAGATGGAATGGGAAAAAAAAATAGTATAACTTAAACACTTCAAGGGAAACCAAAGATGACAAACAAAGAAAATCCAAATACAATTTTGGGGTGGGTGTTGTTAGTTATTTTTTCGTCAATGACGACATCTGCTACATATTTTAATTTATTTTATATGTAAAATGCAAATAGGTAAAATGTACTTTAGTGATATGTATATAGGAAATAGTGGTATATTGACCAGAATGATAAAATTTCAGTCACTGTCAACTATGTATATTACTTAAGCATTGAAGATACCATTAGGATTTATAGTCAGTGGAAGAAAACGTAAGTATAATTTTAAACAGAATGTTTCTTGGAATCAGAAATAAATGATTTATGAATACTGCCTAGTTTTACACATATTTGTATTTGCAAGTAATTATCTACAAAAATAATATGTTATGGGAACTTAAAATGTTAAGAACAAAGAACTTAGACTGTTATAAAATAGAGAAAGCCAAGGGAAGAATGAAAAGAGGAATTGAGCAGGCAAAGAAAGAAATGATCTTTTCAAATCAACTATGTTTTCTGCATTTTACAGATATACTTGCTATTCATTCTTAACGTACTCTGCTCTGTAACTCAGTTCATATCAGTTAGCTACACAACTTCTTACTTGTGATCATAAATTTGAATCTTTTGACTGTATACCAGCTAAGCACTGTAAGGGCAAAACCTTGTTTATCTACATCTGACATATCACTATTCTTTAAAGACTAGGCACTAAATAACATCTAAGAATTAGCTCTTGAATATTGCTTATTTCTGGCATTTGATTTTTAGATTTTTTATACTAAAATGAAAATTCTTAAAAAATATTTGCATTCTTTGGAAAGAGAAGTTTAGATAGTGTGCGTGTGCATCTTCACAGAAAAGTTTCAGCCCACCCAACTCCTATTCTAAGCAAGTAAATAAATCAACATTGCTTTTTTAAGAGCAAAGAGAATTTGTAACTAAATCTAAATCTCAGTGTCAGAAATTGCAGAGACGAATGCAAAGCAACCCAACAACTAATAAAATCATTTTATAATATATATGACAAAACCAAATATAATGTGTGATTGAATATATTCTCATCAAAGTGATAGTCATGGTCAAACATGTGGACAGATAAAATAAATATGATGAAGGAGCTTGAAATTAAGGGTAAGCAGAATTGACACATGTTCAGTACAGAAATATCTCATTTTTAATCAAATATTTGCATACCAGAGTGATGGATTCACATGGAGTAGAATAAGGTTTACATGATATTAGAATGATCAAATAAAAATATTTGCATCATGTGCTGTTTTAAAACAAAGAATATAAAAGAATGTAATCAAGTACCATGAAGCTTTCTAATTTTGCTTGTATTTCACTGAAGAAAGAAATACACATTATAACATTTAGCATAGCATTTTATTTTTCATTTGGAATGCTTAGAGTAATTGTGAAATCAGTTTCCTTAAAGTTGTAGAATTTTTATTTCTGAATATGTCCAGAATAGGTCTCTTTTACTAAGTATCGTCTTAGTACAAGTCACAGAATCTCTTCAAGCTTTATTAAAAACTGTTAATGCCAGTTAGGAAGAAGATTATTTTCAGTAAAGAGCACTGAAGACCCTAGAGCCTGAAAAGAAGCTCTTAGACCATCTCAGTCTTTTGTTCTTCTTATAACTGAAGAAGTAATTACTACTGCCAACCTTTGAATAACCTAGTGGAAAGTAGACGTTTGTTGTGTTGCCCAGTTGTAACAAATAGTGAACATGTCTTCCATATCTGACAAACATATTTTACTCAGAATAAAGAAGAAGAAATACTCTCCTTATGTGAAATCTTACTGACTCCTTCACTTTTCGGTTCTCATAAAACAAAACAAACAAACAAACAAACAAATCTCAGGACTGCTCTAATTTTCTTTAGAATTTTTTGGCATATAAATCATTTATTCATGTTATTTATTAATTGTTTGTCCTTTTATAATCTGTCAGTGATGCTGTTTTGTTTACTGGTCCAGGTTAAGAAGAACTTACTGTAAGAGAGGAATTCCACCTGCCATGCCTTGCTATAATAAACACACACACACACACACCTCAACATAAATAGTGTAAGATAGATGATCATACAGAACTTCCAGAAGATAAAATATAAAGATAACAAAAAATCCCTTAAGAAGTAACCATGATATATGATATCAGATATAAAATCATGCATGGTGTTTCCCTGTGTTAAATTTTTAAATTCTATTGTAGAAAGATTTGACACTCTAGTGATGTATGGGATGCAGTAACATTGTACACCTAAAGCATTAATAGTATTGCTACTGTAAGTCATGATAGCACAGTAATTTTTTCAAAAACTTTTATTTTAGAATTTGTACAATTCTCTAAATGTTTTTCCATTGATGATTTGTTAAAAGTCTAGATTGTAACAAAAATAATGTCGGCCAGAGAGTAGAAGAGTAAGGCACATTCCTTGAAAATGGCTAACTATAATTTGATTATTGGCACCACATAGGACTCCTCCCATTTCCCAAACACCACCGATAGGGGGCCCTGGCAACAAGCCAGAAGTAAATCCTAAGCACTAGTTGGGTGTGACAAAAGCAACAAAAACAAAAAACTTATTTAGTAACATAAAGTTCATCCAGACCTACCTTTTCCCAATGTTTTTGTGCTTTTATGAAATTCTTCAAATGATACTTTAAGAATGCTACTAAACATAAGAAAAACATCTCCATGATTTAAATATAGATAATAAAAAAGTTATTTTGAGATAAAATCAGTTTCCAATGTACTTTCATTTTAGAAATATTCTATGTATTTTTAATGGAAACAAATCCCAAACTATGCTTTCCAACGTAGTATTCTTCAATAAAGAGGCACATCTTGCAGAGATGGAAATGCAGTATACCATTATAGAAACCAACCTCTATTCTGGCAGAGGTTGGTTTATATACCAGTACATTCTAGTTTTATTATAATGATACCGAGGATAGAATCAAAATACACTGGATCTTAAAAGCAGTGGTTTACAAAGATATAGATTTAAAATAAGAGTAAGGGGCCAGAGAAAAAGTACAGGGCTTAAGGCATTTGCCTTATATGCAGGTGATCTTGATTGATTCCCAGCACTACATATGGTTCCCCAGCACTGCCAGGAGTGATCTCTGAGCACTGCCTTGGTGACCTGACCCCCAAAAGAAAACTATAAATAAATAAATACATGTGAGCTAATAAATTGTTCTTCAGAGGTTTGTTATATAAACCTGCGTATAGAAACTGTTTTCAGGTTTTATGATTTGTTTTTTATTCAATTCAGAAGAAGAATGTCTGTTTATGAATGAAACATCTTGAAGAAATATGGAAAATAATTTAAGGGGGTATCACATCATGTTTATAATGTAGAAGCATGGCACCTGTTAAAGTCAATATCTAACTTGAAAATTTGAATTAAATTCTTGTTATATTTATTTTTCCCAGTACATATAATAGGAAACAATTTAAACTTGAAATGTGCTTTGTCTTAATACTTCCTTTCTTGGTTCAATGCAATTACTCTTGGTTCAATGAAAGCCTGTAATAAAATAGACCTGGGTTTATTCTGGACAGAGATTTATTTCTACTAAATTGTATAGCTTTAAATCATTTTTATTTTCTGTTCCCTTGGAAATCGGAGAAAATCCTATGATTTGGATAATGAACAGAGGATTTCAGATTTTTTAAATCCATCTCAATGTTTCTGACACACCAAGTAATCACAAAACCAGGACTGGCCTGAGCTTGGTGACAACTTGTCAGACTGATGCGTTGTGTCTTTCTAGGCATTTCCAGGTTTTGGAGATAACAAGAGGAAAATGGGTAAGCACTACACAAGAGCACTCACAGACAAAAAAAAAATCTAATTTGCATTTCATTGCTTACTGCATCTCTGAGGATTATTTAATTTCAGAAAATGAAAGTATGTATTTAATTTCAACAGCAGCAAAGGAAATGCAGATATGACTGTGAATGGAACTATGAAGTTAAAGTAACTACATTCTGTGACAGATGATTTATTTTCATATAGATACCTATGAATTGAAACAAAGTATGAATTCTAACAAACAGATATATTAGACAAATGGTCTAACCTAGATTCAAAATAGTGAGTTGAAGGATTTTTTTCACTTTTAAAGAGAAGATTAGTAGAGTACTAGTTAACTATATAAATAAGAAAATATTATACTAAAATTAAATATGAAATTTCTTTGGCTTAAGCATAGTTTATGTCTGACCACATCCCATTGGCCAAGGCAGATAAACTGACCATAATCCTAACGTTTTGGGAAGTAAAGTATATTTTATAGAGCTTGTTTTATCTATTACTTACTGATAAATTAAAATATAGAATCAGATGCCAGTAAGTGACAATAATCATGGGCCAAAGAAATAGTACAACAGATAGGACATTTGCTTTGCACACAGTAACTAAGTTCAATTCTCAGCACCCTGTGTATTCCTACTTACCCCACGATGAGAGTAAGTGCACTCATGTGATCTAGGAGTAAACCCTGAGCATCACTGGATGTGCTAAAAAATTACAAACAGCATCTAGTAATGTTAGTTTCACAAAAAAACATTTTTACTTACACGTCTCTTTAAGTTTCTGTTTTATGGGTTTTTAAATTTTGGGTAGTCTAGAGATATCATTCAAAGTATCTTAATATTCTCCTTCATCCTCTAAGTAATTATGGAATCATATTGATTACTTGAAATACACACTTTACTAGGGAAAAAATGATTTAAATGTTTTGCTTTATTTTGAGACTGTTTTACTTGCTTTTAGTAAGAGTGGCTTTTAATATCAAACTGTCAAAAATGTTGACTTAATGCTAAGTAGTTTCAAACCAAATTATTTTATTTTGTATCATTATTCATCATTTAATTGGTATATTTGAAGACATTAAATTGGAAGTTAATTTACTAATGTACCTTTATAGAGTTTTTTTAATGAGAAGCTACTTTTTAAAATCTAGACAGTGTATGTTTATATATAATAACTATTTTTTTATTTTTTACAACCATTATTAGCTGAACTTTAATTGGAATATACGTATACGTATACATATATAAAAAGCTCAGCTTTCTAAAGGAACAACATTTGTAATGTTATCCCTCTATCATGCTATTCTTAGCCTCTCCATATTATATAATGGGTTGGCTCCTCATAGGACCTTTTTCAAAATCCCATCTTTCAGTTAGATTTTTGCCATGTGATAGAGACAAATCAAGACTCAATAAAGTATTCTTTAAGATTACCTTAATGACTTATAAATATTATACCTTTTGACATTAATTTAGTCTGCCTATGAAGATAATTATGGAAGAAATGTTTTTGTCTCCTGACATTTATTGTGATTTGTAATAGTTTGGGAAAAAGAATGAGAGTATCATAAGAGAGATCTGGGCCCAAATATCAGTATAATAATGGATTTCTTTCTAATCATACTAAACTTTAGGTTTTGTACTTGTAGTATAGATATTATTCTTCATATTTTTATCATTAAATGTGAACATATCCACAAAGTAATTTGTAGCCTCTAAAATGGTTCAGTGTATACTTTTGATGAGGATAATAATGTTGATGATGCCTTAAATTTCTTGTAACTTTTTGTTCCTGGAGCTGGAGAGATAGTGCAATGGATAAGAGGATTGCTTCATATAATGGCCAACACGGGTTCTTTCCTCAGCGTCCCATTTGGTTTCCTGAGCGCCACCAGAAACCATGCCTGCGTGAAGAGCCAGAAGTAAACTTTATATACCACTACTGTGCATTTCCCCAATTTTTAACCCTAGAAACCTATATCCAAATTATTCAACTTGGGTAATTAGACAGAACTTAAACATACATTCTATATTTTATTGTGTCTGGTATCAAGCTATTATTAAATTTGGTTTTTAAAAATTTTCCCAAAAGATGTGTGCTAAAAATAGATAAAGGACCAAATATGCTGATCCTCTTATTGTCTGTATTGCATACCATAATACCCATTAAGTAGAGAGAGAGTAAGAGGGAAACTATCTACCGTAGAGGCAGGTAGATGGGATGGGGTGGGATAGATGGAGGTAGGGATTGTGGAGATATTGGTGGTAGAAAATATACACTGGTAAGGGATGGGTGTTCGATTATTGTATAACTGAAGCTCAAACATGAACGTTTTATAAGTGTAGCTCACGATGATTCAATAAAAAAAGAGGGGCTGGAGCAATAGTGCAGCAAGTAAGATGCTTGCCTTGCATGCGGCCAACCTGGTTCAATCACTGGCATCCCATATGGTCACCCAAACACCTCCTGGCGTAATTCCTGAGAGGAGAGCTAGGAACTGTGTATCACCTGTGCATCACCGGGTGTGACCCAAAAAGAAAAGAAAAAAAAAGAAAAGAAAGATAGAACTGACAGACATTTAAAACTTGATATATTCTACTAGAGAACATAATTACTCTAATAAAGAAAAAATCTATCTATTTATCTATATATTTAAAAAAACTTGTCCCCAAATGCTTAAGAATTAAAGATATAAATATCTATGTAACACACGACCACCTTTGTAATAAATGGTTTAACACAAATAGATAATTTTATTTGAATGAATAGTATTACCTTAAAACTAAAGCTCCTATGTCCTCTAAAGTTGTAGAGATAACTCTGTAAATATGCAGATTAGCAAGGATAACAAATGTATGAAAATATATTATTGACTTTAATACTCACTGTCATCATTTAAACTGAAGGCAAAATAAATGAGATTAAAGTTTTGAAGTAGTGTATATAATTATTTATAGCTATAGAAATAATAATTCATGGTGTTGTGCTGTGATTTAGAGATTTACAATGGTTGTGGGTAGTGTGGCTGATATTTAGGAGCAAAGAAAAGTCTGCAAGACAGAGCACCAGATTTTGCTTTGACTCAAAATGACCCTTTAGGCTAGAGTGTTAGTTCAGTGCAAGTGGACTGAGTTTGATCCTTGGAACCACATGATTCCATGAGCATAGGAGCTAAATACTGAGTTGGAGCTAAATACTGCTTGATTCGTGTGTGGGGGAGGGAGTGGGAATGCACCGCTTTATAGGGAGCTATATGGAATACTTCCGTATTTTTAGAAAATGGATAGAAGTTTTTTGACTGGTCTTCAAGAAGGTGCCAGAACAAGGTTGGGGCACAAGATAGAATGAGGTCAGGGGCCACTGGGACAATGGTGGAGAGAAATAAGAGGACACGGGAGGGAAGGCTATGGTGCTAGAATGTTTTATGCATGAAAACCTATCATTAACAATATTGTAAATTATACTTCCTTAAACATATATTTTTAATGTGCTGGATGCCAAAGCTGAAAACAATATAAAGATAACAAATGATTAGAAAATCTTTCTTAGAATCAGGGAAAATAGTACATAGCACTGGAGTAGTGGTTTACCTTCGATGCGACCAACCTTGCTTGATCCTCAAACCAACTATGTTCTCCCCAATACACCAGGAACCCTGAGCCAGGAAGTCAGCCCTAGTATGACCCTCTCTGCCTTCCTTTCCTGACTCTGCCCTCCAAGTCTGTTCTATGTCTAGAAAGACAACTCAAAGGCTAAAGAGCATGTTTTGTACGCAGAAGGCCCTGGTTCAATCCACAGCACCAAATGATCCCAAGCCCTTATTCTAGGAGTGACTCCCAAGCACCAAGCTAAAATTGGATATCATAAACCAATAAGATCCAAGTTATTTTATTCCTGGCTATCAGTACTTATGTTTAAAAATCTTATAAATCAACAGATGTTTCAATTCTTTTTCAAGTTTGATTCATTTTGAAAAATTGTTCTGAAGCAAAATTTTTTGGAATTATTCTATGTTGTAGACCAAATATCATCCATTGGGCAGGGCTGCATGATTTTTAAACAGATTTTCTGAATTTGACTTTCCAATATTACATTGTCTTCTGAGCACTCTCTGGGGTGACTTCTGACCACGGGATCAGAGTTGGTTCCTAAGCATTGCTTAGGTGTGGTCAAAAATAAAATAAATGAAGAAAACCCATTATCCCTAACATTTAATCTATACAACACAGCTCCAAAACCATTTGGTGCAAATTGCAGTTCAAAACTTATAAATATTGTTATGTTTTGATAAAAATAAATAATTTTCAAATCTGTAACAGATGCTTAGATATTAAACATACATGCTGATTCACTTGGACAAAAACCTGAGTAGAAGGTTATTGTTTTAGCATGTATTCTGTGGACATGAAAATTTCAGTATGCTTTTTAGTTAAATTGGAAGGTCATAACAAAGCCAAAAGATTAAATCATATCAAAAGTTCTGGCTTGCCTTATGAAAATAATTACAAACATTATATTTAAAGAGAATTTAGCTCATCTATCAACTTGGTATTAGTCATCATTGATGTATCTAATAGAGAGTATTGAAAAATGTTGAATTAAACTGTTTTTATTAGAATTAATTGAACTGAATCACTAGAAAAAATCAAATGTATCACCTATGAAGTGTAATTATCTTTCTTTTTCTTAAAATAGTACATTCATGACTGAGTTACATCTTCTCACACTCAAAAAACTATAGAAGCTATTTCTAAGTAGATACTTATACACCATCATTTAATTTTAATAGTTCCTTTTATTTTAACTGCTTTTCTAAATATTGTTAGCTAAACAGCAATTCTTTTTATAATTAATATCAACAGCAAAAAGGTTTCCAGTGGAGCTGAAAAATGTTCATTATTGACTCAAAATTTTTAAATTGTAGCAACTGTAATTGTTACTATGAATATCTTTTTCCGACTTTCAGCATTTTAAATTCTATGATTCTTAAAAGTTAGATATACATTAAAGAATAATTTGAATTCATCTGCTAGTACATTAAGTCAGTGCCTACCTTAGCTTTAATCACCGATGAAAGAAATGAAGTGTTTTACTGTAGCTAAACATTTAGCCATCATTGTTAATGTCCTTGATCCTTCAAATTATTTGCAGAAACTAGATGGTCAAACTTGAGAAGCGTTCTTCCAATAGTATGCTTTTTTTTTCTTAAATCATTTTTACTGATATTAGTAGAGGAGTAAAAGAAAAGTCTGCAAGGCAAATTAAAGTATTTGCAGTAAACTAAACTTCCATTAAAATGTTTTTAGTAAATGCACCTTCCTTATTTTGTCAGTCTTTAAAAACCTGCATCTACCACATTATTCTGGTTAGTAAAATGACCTTCTGTTACAAAATGCAACCCAGAGCTGAACAATGAAGCTGTCTTGCAGATTTTGCTTTTGTGATTCTCCCAGCTTCCTTTCAGCAAACACTTCACCTTCCTACAGAGAGCCATATTAAAGGCCACTTACTAATTTGGGATGAATCTTAATTGTTTTTGCTGTCAGAGTGCAATTGTGTATATGTTTATGTAAGCATAAACATATATTTATACCCAGATTAAAATTACTCATGGATATGTAAAAAATGGCACATTCATACTGTATGTCAGTCAGTCATATATAATAGAATAGAAAAAACACTCTGATTCACAATGATTTGTTCACTCTGGGGTTTCATATTGAGAGCTTATGAAATGACCAACTATATAGCTACAATACATGAGATAGGATTTCTCCTATGATGCTTGAAGGAAGAAAATTAAGGCTTTTCTTTGCACTAAAATGGTTACTTTTGTTACTTTAAATTTTATAGGAATAAGAGGAAAGATGGAAAACCCATCATCAAATCAAATCAAAACCAAATATTACCCCCAAATCTAAAGAATATACACCAACAAAAAAGAATATATCAGTCTTTCAACAGTTCATTTATAATTTTAGTTGAAAATGAAATTTAAAGTTTTTGTTGAAGATATAAGCTAGTTAGAGAATTTGAACAATTGCATGCAATCAACTCTTACACAGTTACAGCAAAATGATTGCATGTTGCTCTAACTCTTACTGGATTCCCCCAATTTTTCCTCATCCTGATGAGGTTCTCTGCTCTATTTCAAAATAAACCACTTGCAAATGCTTCCCCGAGCACTGGAGTTGTTTGAGTGTTGGGCCGAACAGTATGAATCGGTAGTAATAAAAGCATCAGCAGGATTCATTTGCAGCCTCCTGCCGGGAGACACTTTACCTTAGTAGCTCAAATTATATTGAATCGTAATGAATGAAGAAGTGGATCCCTGCCAGGGAATAGTTTGTAACTTGGAAAAGTAGATATAATTACATAATAATTCTGCCTTTGCAGAAGGTGGTTCTGCTTTAGAAGTACCTGATGTTATTTACTGCTGTTACTTGCAGCTCTGTTTAGTCATCATGTTGGTATATCAATCAAATCCAAGAATTTTATGTTCTTTTTATTTCTGTTTTACTACTAAACAAAAAAATATGTAGCGGCATCTATTTCACTCCTGCTATCTATCTAGCATTTCAGCAGCTTAACTCTTAATTCTGCCTTGCATGTTTTTTCACTGATTAGAGCTATTCAAGATAGGGAAATGCTTCACTGTTTCTCCTTATACTTTTGTTCCATACACATGCTTATTTGTTAAAGAATTTACCTGAATGAATTGCTATTATCAATATTTATATATTTAGCTCATGCTTTTCTTCTATAGGATGAAATAGCAAAAGCAACAAGGACCCTTGCATAAGAATACATAAATAAAACTACAGAGTTATTGAAAGTCATATCCAATTTGGGAGTTCTTTAGCTTTCATTTTTTTTCAATATTTATAAAATCAAAACTTTAGCAGTCATGTCTCTAATTATTATTTAGAATTGTCATGATCTTTTTTAAGAGGCAGCTCTATTGAGGAAGTCTCACTTATCATGAACTAAACTATGTGAAAATGGTATATTTTAAATAATAATTTTATTATGTGTCAGACATTTGATTTATGATTTTCAATTATGAAGTTATTTTAACAACACATGCAATCACATTAAGTACTCACATATATTTAATTGCATTCTATGAATGATATGTAACACATAAATAAAAATTTCAAGGATCAATTTTAAAGTTAATTTAGAAAATTTTAGATAAATCTTTGATAATATGAAGTAAAATTGAGTTGCAAGTTAACAATGCAACATGAAACATTTTGCCAGTAATATGGTGATCAAAGTTTCTGCTCAAAGAAACAGATACTAAATGATAAAATAGGGAATGAAGAGCAGCAATTACTGATGACAAAGAGAAAACTAATCAACAGTACTGAGATAAAAATTTAGATTGTTTACTTTTATAGATGTGTTAATGATAATTGTCACAAATTAATAAAGACATTTTATTAAAAGCTGTTTACACAGGGGAAAGGAGATTAAACTGATGATGTTGTAGACTCTTAGGTTTAGTCAAGGTATTACATGACTTATAGTTTTTTGCTTATAATTAATTTATTATTGTTTTAAATTTTATTTTTATAACGTAATAAAATAATTTATTACGTTCCATATTTCAAAGCTAATCACACCACCATTGCACCTTCTCGCCACCATTATTTCGTATTTTATCACCGTCACCCAAGCCTGCCCCAAAGGCAGATGCCAAATGATTTATTTTGTATTGCTTATTATGGAAATCCAATTAAAATGATCCAAAAAGGTTTCCTTAGAGGAAAGTGTGTGAAAATTGTTTCATCTGACCTTGGAGCCAATAAGCTCCAGTATCACTGACATGTTGTTACATGTTGAGCCTTGTGGCATATAAATTTTTTATTGTTTGTTCTTCACAATAAAACTATGAAGTTTACATTTTACTTGGGAGTTATTTTAGAATGACAGAGGTTAATTTTTTTCTCTATACAATGGTGAGCTATAATTCTATCACTGTATCACTATCATCCCACTGTTCATCAATTTACTCGATTGGGCAACAGTAACGTCTCTATTACACCCAGCCCTGAGATTTTAGCAGTATCTCCTTACTCGTCTTTCCCAATGATTGGAAGCTCTTTCAGGGTCAGGGGAATGAGACCTATTGCTACTGTTTTAGGCATATCGAATTCGCCATGGGTAGCTTGCCAGGCTCTGCCATGCAGTCAGGATACTCTCAGTAGCTTGCTGGGCTCTCCGAGAAGTATATATATATCTGTTACTGTATTTTGGATAGGAATACACCACGGGGAGCTTGCCAGGCTCTCCTAATTGGGCAATAGACTCTTGGTAGCTTGTCAGGTTCTCCAAGAGGGAGAACTATGCTATTAGATGTAGCCCAGCTGCATTGCGACCACAGGTTTCTAGGAGCTTGGTTTTATAGTCTCTGGATATTGGCCATTGATAGGATTACACGGCGCTGGGCACAGTCTCTGGGTGTGACTTCCTAGCTTCTGGAAAATGGGGGATCTGGGTGGAAGAGGCCCAATCCTAATCTGAGCAGCCTTGGAGATCTCAGCTCCGGGTCCCTGGATTCCTGCACCGGCTCCCCCATGCATTAGGCTCATCCGAACGGTGGATGGTGGCCCTGAGCATGGCCATGGCTGGGTTCCGGAGGTCCTCAACTGTCAAGGCTCTGCTGGAGGGGGAGAGAGGGAAACGCAACCCTCCTCTCAGAGGGGTCCTGGTGAAGACAGACAGGTGTGGGGGCTAGAGACTGCATAGTTCTCTTCTGGGAGCTTGGTTTTATGGGTGACCTATAGGCCATCTAATTGCAATAATATTAAATGTTAAATACTCGATGTATTCAAAATGCATATATATTCCACAAGAAAAACTAGTGCTTTTCTGTACTAGTTTACTCTTTATTATTATCTATTATTGATGGATTGGTGGTTATGTCAGAAAATAGGACTTGACTCTTGGCTATTCTCTGCAAAACTGTAAGTTTTAAGAGTTCAAACAATTATTTCTTGGATTAATATCTTTCTGTATGCCAGCACTAATTCTCAGAGATTGTGAGAAAAAAATCATAGCAAATTTTATATTGCCTTCTAATAACCTTTATCTATGCATCTTGTTGCAAGGAAATATTTTTTTCTTATGTTATCTTCCAATTACATACAGCTTCTTTCCGTTCAAGATTATATTCAAAAATTTTCTTCAGTGGGGAGTTTACATGACAGCCATCTCTTCACTCTGTGAATAACTGTTCCTCACAACAGTGATTCTCAAATATTCCTAGCACCGTAGCACTGTCATCCCTTTGTTTATGCATTTGTTCGAGTGGGCAACAGTAATGTCTCCATTATAAGACTTGTTGTTACTGTTTTTGGCATATC
Organism: Sorex araneus; assembly: GCF_027595985.1. Taxonomy (NCBI): domain Eukaryota; kingdom Metazoa; phylum Chordata; class Mammalia; order Eulipotyphla; family Soricidae; genus Sorex; species Sorex araneus. Next base: position 170,382,655 of record NC_073303.1, on the reverse strand, counting down.
GAATACACCACTGGGAGCTTGCCAGACTCTGCCGTATGGGCAGGATACTCTCGGTAGCTTGCCGGGGTTTCCAAGAGAGATGGAGGAATCAAACCCGGGTTGGCCGTGTGCAAGGCAAATGTCCTACCCTCTGTGCTATCGCTCCAGTCAAATGTTCATATGTATCAGAATCACCCAATCATCCTTGTAAATTGTTTCAAAAATCTGTATCCCCAGATTTAATCCCAAAACACTAATTTGAAAGGTAGGAAAAGTACTCAAAGAATCAAGCACTTGGAGCTAATGAGATAAGTTATTTTTTAATAGCTCCAGGAATATCCTTTTAAAAAACTATACGTACGGTGGCAAAATGAAATTTGACCAAGAATTACTTTAGAATAATTCAGTGGGCACAGTGTGTTTGGCATCCAAATGAGATTTAGTAAGTAAGACAATTAATCATTCACCTCTTTAAATACTCAACTCTAAATACCAGTTAACTTTTCACCTTTCATTACCTGTCTCTATTTAATCAGCGCCCTTACAGAGACGTCAGAGAGGTCATTTCAAATATCAACCAGATCCCCCACTTACAAGCCTGCAATAACTCTCTATTGGCATTCGAAAAAAAGTTAAGTTTAAACTACTTCCTTTGCCCACAAAGTATATCTGGTCACTTATCTTCCTGCTTATGTCTCCTGCAGTATTTTCTGGTTTAAGAGAAAAACATCTGCTGCTGGAGAAAATAGTACAGGGGTTAATTCGGTGGGCTTTCGTTTAGCCCACCCCAGTTGAATAGGGGCACCACATATTGTCCCTGAGAGTTGTCAGGGAAGATCCTTGAAGTCAGAGCCAGAGTAGAACCTGATCATTGCCAGATAGAGTTTCAATGCCCAACTACCCCTTGAAATAAAATAAAATAAAGCCTATAAAAAATCTTGTCTACAAATATTTTTATACTATCCTAAAACATTAAATGTTCTTTCTGTGGAAGAGTGGCGGGTGTTGTCCTCTCTGCTCTCTGGTTATGGATTGAGACTTCTTTCTTTTCCAACAATTGCAAGTACTTACCATTTCATGTCATATTTCAAATGCCATCTCTCTTTTTTTTTCAAATGCCATCTCTTTAGGTCAGCATTCCTTTCCAAATTTTCTTCCATCAACTCCAGCCCTTTTGCATGATATTCTTACTCCCTCTACACCCACACAAAGCAGACCTACCACCTGCTTCTTCTGCTAGTACAGAAGCATTTATCATTCATTGAATAACAAATAAAACACATGTACACTTCTCTTTTTCCATGGATTTTTGAAAGTTAAGATTGATATATTTACAGTGGTGGGCTGAAGTAAGTCCATATTCAAATAATTGCAAACTAGACTATAGGCATGTCCATAATTAAAAAAAAAATCTCTTCAGCTTCAACTTTCAAATAAAATTATTGGAAGTTACAGACAAAGAAAATTAGGGAGAAATAAGGTAGTAAATAACTTACTCTGTTCCTAAAGTTAATTTGTAATTCAAATGGTTATTTTTTGTTATGAGAGAAGTAGATGCAAAAATGTTTTTAAAAATTTAAAAGGATTTTAACAATTGTTTTTAGTTTGGGTGTATTTAATTTTTGTTGTCATTTCTAGCAAAATTATTTTAAAAGAGCAGCAAACTTAACAGAAAATTTCATATTTAAAAATATTCATATTTATAAACATAAAATCCATATTTAAAATCTATATGTTATACAAAGATATTAAACTGAAATCTCAGCTGATGATAGTGTTATTTCAGTTTATTGCGTTGTAAATATTTTGTAGATACAAAGATATGTGTGGTGTTTTAGTTCAAACACTCAAAAAAATTGTTTCTAGTTTTGGTTTTGTTCTGTTTTCTTTTCTTTCTATAAAACTTAAGTAATTTCTTATCTGAATTGAGCCAATGAGCGGATACCAAAGTAAGAATAATGCATCATTTGGTGAATTGTTTTAGAAGCAGAGACTTTTGTGAAAGAGATATTTGTTGGCTAAAAAAAGCAAATATTTTGGCTGTTTTTTTAAAATATGGGTAATTTTCTCTATCACCATATGGTTTATAGCTTCAGCCATAAGTGCAGAAATTAAAAGACCTAAATTTAGATTATGCCCCAAACAGCAGCATATTCAGAGATTCCCATGAGGTAAATGTCTTGTTTTTATTACTTCCATTATGGTGAACTTGGAGAGCATTTTGGAAAATTCCCAATGACACCAACTGATTCCAAACACACAGTCAATGTTTAGAAACACAATGGAGACACAACTTATCTTCAGAGAATGTTAATTTGAAATTCTATCTCTTAATAAATAATGCATTGGGACTGGAGATATAGTACAGTGGGCAAGGGGCTTGCTTGCATGGGTCTGACAAGAGTTTGATTCTCTCCAGGATCCCTGACACCCAGCTCCTTGTCAGACATTATCCCTCAATGTAGGGCAGGGAGAAAGCATTGAGCACCACTGGATGTGACCTCATCACTAACTCCCTCGAAAAAGCATCCAGCATTGTACAGATATTTCATCTGAGTTGTCAATCACTTTAGGTTAAATTAATTGAAAATAAAATAAATTGAGTGATGTCTATCTGGAAGGGTTGTTCATCTAGATGGTAATGTTTGGCAATCAGAGTAAGCCTAGGAATTCAGTCTTTGACACAAGTATCAAGAAGTAAGTGCATGCAGTATTCACCATATTTCCTGCATTTCCAGAGCCATGAACCACAATTTACTGTCTTTCTTCTGATAATTAAATCTTGATGATTCATAATATTATTTTGATGATCCATAATATTATTTTAATTATTCATAATATTATTCAAATAATATGTGACTGAGCGCTAGCATTATATTTTTTGTTGTTACTTATAACCTTTTTTTTAAAAGTCTATAAAACATTATACTTTATATTCCCTAGAAAATAGAAACCAAGAGAAAATTAACTTTCCTTTTTGTTATTCAGCTTTACACTTTAATCTAGTTATACAGGTTTTCAAATGGTTGTGGCATTCCTGTATTCACAAGTCTGTTTTGCTGGCTTTAATTCATCTTTTATTAATGATAGTTGCTTTTTTCAAATCAGAATCTATCTTATTATATAAACTAATGTGATGGTAATTAAATCATATTGTTACTATAATTTTCTATTTACTAATTTGAAAAATGGAGATAATTGTTATTTCAAAGCCCTATGAAATGCAGTGACTTTAAAAGTGAAGATTATCATTTATAAAACAACACAAAGTTGTTAGTGAATATATGTAACATTGGATTTTACCTGTGAGATTCACCAGAGACATGCTTGAACAATGTTAATATCTCGTTTCTACCACAGATCATTTAGATCAGAATTGTTAATGATGCATCAAGGGCAGAAGTACAGGAAGACCTCATTTATTATTGCAGATAGGTTCTCGAAAACTGCAACTCTAAGTAAAAAGACATAACAAAACCAGGTTCTCAAATAACCAATAAAGACTTTTGGTTCAGTAACCAGGATTTATTTTTTTCTCATGAATGTTAAAAAGGAATAGCCTTGACCTGAATGATATTGAGGACATGCTGTATTTTCTTAAGTTTCCAAGGTGAGTTTCATATGTCATCAGGGTGAAGAAACATGGATGTATGTGATCCAATTTTTTTCATAAACTCTCACCATCTGCATGTCCATAGCTTATTATAGCGTGGAAAGAATGACCTTCCATATAAATGGATAAAAAGGAGATATAAAAGTAAAGGAAAACTTGTGGTGGGGGACCAAGGAGGCATTAAGGCACTTACCTTGCACAGAGATGACCCAGATTCAATACCTGGTTTTTCATACGGACCCCTGAGTACTGCCAGGATTGACCCCTGGGCACAGACACTGACTAAGTCCTGAGTCAAGTTGGGTGTATCTCTTCCTCCCTGTGTCCTCAGTAAAATTAGAGAGAGAGAGGAAAAACTTTTTTATAATTAACTTGCAAAGTTGAAATACTGTTAAATGTATTCAAATTCAATTTTCAATTTTGTGACAAGTAACAGTCAAGGGCATACCTTCCCCAATGAGTGGATGATGAAGCAGTGAACTGTGGCTGCTGGCATAATTATTGGTTTTGTCTGACTTTTGACAGAAAGGAAAAGGGAGAAATTCTAATTGAGTTTGAAAAGCCAATGCCTATTCTCCCAATGTAGCTGTGTACGAATCTGAACAAGCATTGCAACTAAATAAAAAAGTATGGGGGTGCTATTTTACTCCAAGTTGTAGGCTCCTTAGCTGTGAGGTTAGGTCTTTGGCCTGGGACTTCTACTGCGTTTGTAGTATACAGACAAGAGCCTAAATTAAATAGAGGAACCCACAATATATGAATGAAGAGGATCATAAAATAAGGTATCTAGGTAAAAATACTCGTTGCTACCTAACTCATAGATTAAGTTGCTTATAAAGAGAAAATTTTATTTAATTATAAAAAATTCAAACGTACTAATTTGTTTATTATCACATAAAAATTCATGTCGATTTCTATGTTTAATGCTCAGGATTGAGTGCAGCTTTCAGACTTTAAAAATACGTACCACTGAGCCTCATCCCTGTTCCTTAGGTGTGTATTTTGAGATTAGTAGCCAGTACAATTCATAAAACTTGAGATTGCCTGTGCTGTAGGTTTTTCTTTTTTTGGCCGGGGGGTGGTGGTTCGAGGGAGGGACTTGTTTAGTTTGGTTTAGGGGCGATACCAGATGATGTGCAGGGATTACTTCTGACTCTGCATTCAAGAATCACTCCTGGCAGTGCTGAAGGACCATCTGAAATGCCAGGGATGAACCCTGGTTGTCTGTCTGTGTGCAAGGCAAGCAACTCACTCACTGTCCTATCTCTCTGGCAAGGATGCTTTACAATTTTTATTTTAAATATTTTCCAACTTATTTTTACCTCTTAGGAAACGTATGTAGTATATATCATTGCATCTAATTGCTGATACCAACTAGGTGACTTTTAGATCCTAATCAAGAAGTAACTGTCTTCTACTTACAAAGTATGTTAAAAAAAAAGTTCCAAGATTTATGTCAAGCCAAAATTGAGTTGGAGCACTTTAAATTCTTAGACATCTTTTGGTTATCCATTACACTTAAGAAATAATTACAATACAGGCATCTGATTAATTTATTTCTTATGAATAATGTAGTCTTATTTGTGTATGTGAGAATATACATTAGGAATAGATAACAAGGTCTCCATAAGGTATGTTTAATCAGTCATATGGGAATTGAAATTATAATATATTTCTAACTTTCAAATAGGATAAATTCAGGTCTTGTGGAGGTACAAACTACATAGGAAATCATAAAATTCCACACTTACTATATGCTTAATTTTGCAATAAAAATCCAAAGACATTTACTTATTATTATTTAGGTATCATGCTTAAATAATTATTTTTATGGCTTTGGTTGAACACACTTACTTTCTTTTCCCCACCACCAAAATCTTTATGTCCTCTGTCTTTGTCCTTATGTTACCCCTATTTTGTCTCTTCTTCCCTTCCATCCTCTACTGCTGGATAGTCAATTTGGCAATGAAATTGGTGGATTTTCTTCCTTTAGCTTGTTCTGAAACTCCATCACTATATTCCCGCATTACTGATACTTGTTCTAGTACTTAATCCATTATATATTGATCTTAACCAGTCTCATATGACAAGGATAGGTTTAATGCCTAATATATGAAATCCCCACTCCTATTTCCAAATTAATGCCACACTAAATCATTTATGAATGTTTAGGGAAACAATAAAATGAGATATAAAATCTGGGACAATATGGCTTTGACGAGGATTTGTAGAAGACCTCAATACAGACAGTAAAAGGCACAGACATTAATATAATCCTGGGACCGCACAATAGTGCAGCAGGTTTGGCATTTGCTTTGCCCATGGCCAACCCCAGTTGGTTCTCTGCTATTTCATATGGTCCATGGAGCACCGGCAGGAGTGATTCCTAAAAGCAGAGCCAGGAGTAAACCCTGAGCATTGCCGGGTGTGAGCCCAGAAACCAAAACAAAACAGAACAGAAAAGCCCAGATCCCCATTTCCCACTTTTTTTTAAATAGTCTCTTACATCACTTAACTTCCATTTTGTCCATGATAACAGCATTTTTAAAAGGCTAAAATTTGAAACTTCATAATTAAATAGGAAACTTCTAAGGCTAAGCATTTTTACATTAGTGCTTCTATGGTTGCTACACACTATAAAATATTTAAAAAAAAATACCTAACTTGTCTTTGTTCAATTCTTTGCAAGGTATATGTGAATCTTAAGAGGGAAATATTGGAATTAAGGATTTCCTTTTCATCATTCTTGCAGTGTCTTCTTCTCTGTAATAGTATTCTAATAAAGAAATAATGTGCCTAACCAGCTGGAATCTAAAGATACAGAAAAAAAATTAAGAATATAAATTGTTATGAATGACATACCTACTAATCTTGGTGTTTACAATGTATAATAGCTATTTTTGTTGCAGTTTGAAAAAATATTTTAATTATGTTTCTTTGAGCAGTACCATTTAACTGCTAAATGATTCCCCAAGTCTGCAAACTATATATATTCTTTCACCACTGTAACATGCATGCTTTTATGAAAGTTGTATATTCTCAAGTGAGGAAGTACAAAGATAAATGTTCATATTATTAAGCTTATACAATAGTTCATATTGCATAAACTAAAATTTAATATTAATTTATGCTTAACTTAAATAATAACCTATTACATATAATATGTTCTTGGCCATAAATTAATTTATCTGTGTATAATTCTCATAAAAGCCTTAAGAAGCAAGTATTGTAAAACTTTTTTAGAAGAGGAAACTGAATCACCAAATGATAATAACTATTCCAAGAGTACCTAGTAACTAAAAGCAGGAACACTACTAAAATTGTATGTTCTGGTTCAAAACCTATAATTTCCCCACCATTTAAGACTGTTTCCTTAAAGAAAAAGTACTAGTCAAAAAGAAAAGGAATGTAACACAAAATTTTAGATGAAAATGAGGCTGAAAAAAATCTCTGTCCCTGTGGAATCAAGGTTTAGCAAAGTTAGACTTTTCCCAAAATTATGTGTTTTGTTCTATATTATCTGATTCTGAATATAAACAGGGAAGCATACACCATATAAATTCTTTATGCAATACAATTTCTTGTGACAAACCATGAATATTTGCAGTAATTTCCTCTAATACACTAGTATTATTTACAATGTTAATTTGCAAAAATGAATATTTTTTTATATTTGAAATGTTAATTTTAGAGAGAAATCCTGAACACTCAAGCAAAAAAAGAAAATTTTATTTTTAAGACTTTCTTCGAAAGGGAAGAACATGCTTTAAATATCAATATAGCACTACACTGTTAAACTGTTGTTCATCGATTTGCTCAAGCAAGCACCAGTAACGTCTTCATTGTGAGACTTGTTGTTACTGTTTTTGGCATATCGAATACGCCACTGGGAGCTTGCCAGGCTCTGCCGTGTGGGCGGGATACTCTTGGTAGCTTTGCCAGGCTTTCCAAGAGGGATGGAGAAATCGAACCCAGGTTGGCTGTGTGCAAAGCAAACACCCTACCTGCTGTGCTATTGTTCCAGTCCAAATATCAATATAAAATCCATATATTTCAAAGCATATTGGAATAACATTCTGAGGAGTTATATCTGATTTAATTTTAAACCTTTTAAAAAATCATATTTTTATCTCTGTATTTCCTAAATTATTTTTCCCAAAACCAGCCCCACAAAATAGCTACAATAAAAGTTATTCAAATATAATGTCTTTAAAAATTAAATATGTGTTATTTGATCAATTTTAATGTATAGAATAACAGAGATTTTCTTTGTAACTATTTTATTTGTTTTAGTAGAACTAAAGTATAAGTTATAAATAATTTCAGAAATTCACAAAATATTAGTGTTTTGAATAAACTTAAGCACCACTATTATTTATGGAATGTTTTGCACAGAGAATATGTTCCCGAATATTTTTACAATTTTTCCGTTTCAAAAAAAATTAATTTATGACTAGTGTACAATGTTACCAAATCTCAGGATTATGGGTCACACCTACCTGTGTTCAGTTTGGGTTACTGCAGGCTCTGTTCTCAGGGATTATTCTGTGTATGTAATGGGGATTGAACCGGGTTGATTTCCTGAAAGGCATTGTATTACTTCTCTGGCTCTAGCTTAAAACTTTTATATGTGTATAGAATTTTCCACACCAACAGCCATACTCCCCGTGTTATCCCCATTCCAAAGAACTTTCTCTCAAGAGAAATCAACGTTACCTCCTCTCCTGCTGGAAACCATTGGAATCTTCACAGAGTCTAGAAGTTTGCTTTGTTGCTTTGTGCTCACTCAATTGCTTTAGTGAACTGAAACTGTCCAATAATTATATGTTAATTCTTTACTATTTTTTCACTTAGCCTGATTGTCTCAAACAATTTATCTTGTCCATTATGAAGGCTGCTTCTTGATAGGTAATATTTAATAATTCTACTTGGATGCTTCTTACATTTCTCTCTAAGTCACTTAGTATTCTGCATGTAATTTCTTCTCGCTCAAATTTTCATTCTCTCTAAAGGGCAATTTTCTTCTTTGTTTTGTTTTGTTTTGTTTGTGGGTCACACCCGATGATGCACAGGGGTTACTCCTAGCTCATACACTCAGGAATTACTCCTGGCAGTGATTTGGTGATCATATGGGATGCTGAGAATTGAACCTGGGTCGGCTGAGTGCAAGGCAAATGCCCTACCCATTGTGCTATCTCTCCAGCCCCAGCAATTTTCTTCTTTTTCATTTTGTTTAAAAAATTCTCAAACTATGTCACATACATAAATTGCATAAAAGACAGTTGCTAGAATTTTTTATTATAGCAATTGCCAAGTTATTTATCTAGTATATAACTACAATAATTTTAAAGAGATGAGTAGTAATCTTGATAAGCAATAATATTTGTAATTTGAATGATGAAAATAAGAGTAAAGTCACTGTAAAGAATAAAAGTTCACAAAATATTTTCAGTATATGATTTTAAAAACGAAAAATATCCTTCTAAATTTATAGTATATCAAATATACTATAAATTAATATTTTTGTTTTTATCTTGAAACTTTTACTAGAAAAGATGTGGTAAATTGATTCACTGGTGGATATAACATTAGACATTAAAAAGTAGTGATATGTTCTAATATTTTATAATCATAAGAAACCTCAGAAGTCGTCTATAAAATTGTAGTCTTTGTAAATCTGTACCCTATGACATTTGCAGCCCAAATTGAGCTGAACTTCTTTTTAATAGTTCAGCCAAGAAGATAACATTATTAGCCTGAGCTCACATTCTCAGAATAACCTAGGTTACTAAATTCTAACTTTATAACTTATAGCATACTAGAATTTAGATTGAAAGCTTAATCACAGAATTTAAATGAGGATCTCTCCCTTAGTATTAAATGTCATAGAAATACTATTCTTTTAATATATTAAGACATTGATAGTTTTGACTGTTGTTGCTTCCTCATTTAGAGAAATACTAATAAAAAATGATATTGTTCTAGAGACACTAACGATAAAAATTCCCCTTTCTCCCCAGAATGTTGTTTCTAGCATTAAAACACATAAATAAATTCATAAAATGTTCTCCTGTAGAAAAATTTCTTAATATATGATTTTCATGGGAAGTAGGAAACAGGTAGAGTGATATGTTTTAGTCAATCTAAGTTGTTTCCAAAGTTACATTGTTATGAGAGGGGGAAAGTAACCTGGTATTATTATCTAGGAGAATTGTGTTGTGTATTTGTATATATATACTTATATATGCATATATATGTTGAATACATGCATGTGCATGTACATGTTCAACATGTACATGTTCATATATACATTTAAAATATATATATGCATATATATTTTATATATATAACCATTTATTTGATATTTTAGGAATGAATGCATTGATATTTATTTTCTACATTTAAGATAATTTTTCAAATGTTTTAATTAAGCTTTATTAGATTTAAAATGTTTAGTATGATTTATAATACTACTAAGGATAGGGATTTGTGGATACAGTATCCCCACACAGCACCATCCACCTCCTCTCATAGCCCTAACGCGTCCTGTACCCCAGCCTCCCACACTGGTGAGCTCAGCTTTGCAGATAAACCCTCAGGTTCTGTTTTCTTCGTGCATTTGTTATTCCCTTGCTATATTTCTTTATACACCACTTATGAGACAGCTCATGCTATGTATGTGCCTCTCCCTCTGGCTAACTTCACTCAGGACGATAGGATTCAGATCCGTCCATATAGTAGAAACTTACATGACTCTGTCTTTTTTTGCAGTGAATTAGTTTGCCCTCAGGTATCTGTACCACAGTTTATCAGTCCTCTCTTCTTGGACACTAGTTTTGTTTTTCTGTTTTGTTTTGTTTTGTTTTGTTTTAGATCATTGATCTTGTTAATAGTGGTACAATGTATATAGGATATCTTCTGAATAGAGATCTTCCATTATATACATATATATACATATATATGTATATATGTGTGTGTGTCTGTGTGTCTGTGTCTGTTTGCTTAAAATAAAAGTATATGAAAACTAACACATTTTCCATTAAACCTCTCTATCCTTTCTAACACATCAACATATATATATGTTAATATATATATCAACATCAATATATCAACATCACTTTCAGGGTCAGAGGAATGAGACCCAGCATTGTTACTGGTTTTGGCATATGAATACACCATGGGGAGTTTGCGAGGCTCTCCCATGTAGGCAGGAAACCATAGGTAGCTCGCCAGGTTCTCCCAGAGGGAGAACTAGGCTATAAGATGTCGCACGACTACAAAGTGGCCACATGCTCCCGGGAGCTTGGTTTTTAAGTCTCTAGATGGGGGCCAGGGGCAGTCCCTGGGTGTAACCGCCTAGCTACTGGAAAATGGGAAATCTGGGCGGAAGAGGCCCAGTCCGGATCCAAGCAGCCTTGAGCATGGCTGTGGCTAAGGCTCCGGAGGTCTTTGGCCACAGGAGCGCTGCTGTATATATATATATATATATATATATATATATATATATATATATATATATATATATGTGTGTGTGTGTGTGTGTGTGTGTATACACATACATATATATACATATATATGATAAATATCAAGCATATATAATGTGCTATCATTTTTTATTTACTTAGACAGCTACTAAGATCCCAGGGGAAGGAGCAGGAGCCTTTCCCAGTGATCATCAGCCACCCATCTAGAGTTCAAGATGATGGTCCAAAGCACAAAGGCACTGCTCAACCCCTGTGGCACTGGAAACTACCTGGGCCATCTCTGCAGTGCTTGAGAACTTTCAGGGCTGCACACAGAGATGCCCAGAGATCTGTGAGCAGCTGCAGATAAGAACAAGGTTGACTGCATACAAGGCAAGAACTTCTCTAGACCCAGTATTTGAAAGAATATATTTCTTTTAAGCCTCTGAGAGACAGAAATATAGGTTAGGATGACTGCAGTATAGATATAAATGCAGTATGTGCTCTTGGCACAGTTCTGTAGCTTTCCGTGGCATTGACCTTCAAAAGAGAATTAAATCCACTTCGCAAGGTTCAGCTATAAATTGATATGAAAAAAATAGAGAAAGAAGTCATCCAGACATTTGGAAAAGATGAATGAATGGCTCTACTCTTTGTATTACCAACTGCACAGGAAATGTCTCATCTTTTGATGCAGAACATTCTCTAATCTCTCTCTCTATTCTTGAGCCAGATTTCATAGGCATAGACAATTCAAAAAATGGAAAAATAAAATAAATAAAAATGAAATAATAGTAATAGTATTAAATATGGTTTAAATATATAATATGGATAGGGCAAGATTTTGAACACACATGGATATAATTTGACCTAAAAATTTGATAATCATTGGTTCACTAATGAAATTATCAGCACAAAGATAAAGGTATTCTATAAAAAATACTTAGGAAATAAATAAATATAAATAAAACTCATAATGAAGAGAAGAATTAAGATGAAAAGCTCAAGTTATAAGAACACAGATTATTTTTCATAGAATATGAAATAAGTAAATATACAAATTAAAATATTTCAAAATTATTATAATATTTTCAGGAAAATTGTGTCATCATAATTTGCACTGATGACCTACTTTATGAGATATTTGCCTACAATTTCAAATAACTTTACTTGGCAAGGTACACTGCTTAGTAATGCTATTAATGAAGCAGTAGTTATAATGAAATATGTCCTAGAAAGATGATTCATTATTCAGTTCATTACAGAGAAGCAAGTTTCGAGTTGTCTAATTGTGATAGGAACAGAAAGTGGCAAATACAGAAGAAACTTTTTACAAGGAACTATTTAAAAATAATATTTGAGCAAAGATTGGGAAGGACGTTTTCTTCTGGAATTACAGCTAACTTATCTGACTTTCTCTTTCTCATTGTCTTTCATCAGGATGTCTCCCTTGTTGAATATAAATGAATATGACATTCTTCTTTTGTGCCTTGGTGCATTTTAAAGATAAGATATAATGTCTATAATTTTTAAACCATTTTTATGAAGGTGCCTAGATTTATATTGCTGTTAATCACTGCTTTCCATGCATACGTCATTCCAGTAATCATTCTAATACCACACCCATCAACAGAAAGTCTTATTTTGCTATTAGTTTCCCAAGGACTTCTGACAACCTTCTCTACCCCATGTAAGCTCAGTTCCTTAGGCAAAATCTTCAGTTCTGATTACTTTGCCCATCTGTTGTTCCATTATGTTCCATTTTATTTTATATATGGAAATGGTCTCTTCATGTTTCTTTTATGTTTTTAATTGTGAAAGCAGTGACACCTCCATGCATGTAAAGCTATTCTCCTAAAATCCCACAAAATTGTTGCCTGATGATAAGTTGATAAAGCAATTATTTTAGAAGTATATATTTTAGAGGTATATAGTATATAAAATTAATATTATGAATAGTTATGTGTTAATACATCCTAAATTTGCAGAAATGTAAATCCTACAAATCTAAAATACAATATGTTTAAAAGAATTAACGAAAGTTTAATGGGAAAGTCTTATACTATCTTGGGATAATAATTATCCTTAAGCATGTTTTTAGTACTGACTTCAATTTGAAAAACAATTACAAGATTGATTGCGAATTCATTTTTTGGGAAGACAGTTCTGAAAAACTACAGTTGACCATAAAGAAAATGGAAAAATGAGCTTTGAGTGAAATTATGCTTGCGTAGTATAGCATGTGTGTTTTCTTGGTTTAGCCTTGACTGCTTCACAAAACTGTGTAAAACTGGCTGATTTTTTGTATCCTCCACCGAAGGATGGAACACTGTGTGCACAATTCAACTTGTTGAAGCATCCTAGAAAATTTCTTTTATTGTTAAAATTGCAGCAACGACTAGAAATTAATTATTTGTTAGAACACAAAGAACTTTTATGCTATATTCTCAATTTCTTTTTACACTGAAGTTGTGACTTGCAAATGTGAGTGAAAGATTGACTTTAAATATCTAAAGATGATTAGCTGCCAGCTCTAATCAAATTGAGAAGTAATTAGCAAATCAAAACTTGATTAGCTCTTTGCTTGATTTACTAAAATTATAGTTTATGTAGTTTAAATAATGGGGGAGGGGAGTTGTCTATACTCCAGATACAGTAGAATCGACTGTGCTTAGTCAGGGGAGTTGGGATGGTGGGAATCCACTACTTGAAATACTTTTTCAGCCTGGTAGCATTTTTGGTTCCTTTGTGATATTATAGCAGCACACATTAGCATTTTACTTTTCCACGAAGAAAGCTCTTACCTACTAAAATAATAAGTTAATTCTAGTTTAACTTCCACTTTTTTTTTTCTTTGGGGCCACACAGAGTGTGCTCCTGGTTGCCCACTTCAGGGTCACACCTGGAAGTACTCAAAACCTTTGTGATATTAGGGATGTAATGTGGGTCAGTGGTGTGCAAGGCAAGCACCTTAATCCCCATTCTATCTCTATGGCCCCACAATTTAATTTTCAAGTTTTTCTTTAATAAAAATTGTTTGGAATTTTCTTAAAGTACCTCAGTGGGTCAGATGTCATACCTAAGGATACTTGATCAGCTGAATCAGGTAGTTCAATGCTTCTCCATGAGAGGAAATCACTCCTGACCCCTGAACTATCTGCATGTTCCCAAGGGTCAGTTTTTAATTAAATTTATCTGTGACACAGGAAATCAAACCCCATGTCTAACATACACAAGCTAGTACTTTGCCACTAGCTTTATCTGTATCCACTAGAAAACTGATAGTGTTGATTGTGGAGAGCCTCCACGGGACCGTGCTTTGCAACAACAGTTGCACTGTGCTTGTAAATTGCACCTTTCTTGGTAAACAACACCTGTGTGCTTCGAAAACCATTCCTAATAAGGAACAGGATGTCTTGCCACGCCCATAAGCTGTAACTAACCTATCAGATGCAGACACGTGGGCGAAAACAAGCAGCGAGAGGTATATAAGGAGGGAAGCTGCCTAGCTAGGGCCCCCCTGGTTCCTTTTCCTTAGTTCGTCCTTAGTCCATGCTTCGTTCGTCCTTTTTCCTGTTTGCATGAGAAGGTTTCTTAATAAATAGCTGGAAGAAGAATCTCCGGGTTTCCTATTCTGCGGGAGAGAGACTGAACGAAATCCACAAATGACTTGCCCTGTTCAGTCTGGCTCGAGAAAATACGAAAGATCTTGGGAAGGCCCAGAATCTGTCCCATCTTAGTGGGGGATTGCTGCTAGGATTCTAAACCGCAGCACACACAAAAAAATCCTGATCTCCCGCTCACCTTCTAAAGTGGGGCGCACCGAACGCTTATTCTTACCTTTAGTTGATAGTTCGTGCCCACCCAGGGACGCCAGCTGTAAGAGAACACGCAACCCGGAGATTCTTCTTCCAGCTATTTATTAAGAAACCTTCTCATGCAAACAGGAAAAAGGACGAACGAAGCATGGACTAAGGACGAACTAAGGAAAAGGAACCAGGGGGGCCCTAGCTAGGCAGCTTCCCTCCTTATATACCTCTCGCTGCTTGTTTTCGCCCACGTGTCTGCATCTGATAGGTTAGTTACAGCTTATGGGCGTGGCAAGACATCCTGTTCCTTATTAGGAATGGTTTTCGAAGCACACAGGTGTTGTTTACCAAGAAAGGTGCAATTTACAAGCACAGTGCAACTGTTGTTGCAAAGCACGGTCCCGTGGAGGCTCTCCACAGTTGATAGTGTATTATTTTTTTAATTTATTGAATAACCATGAGATAGACCATTACAAAGCTATTAATGATTGTGTTTCAGCCATACAATATTTCTACACCCATCTCTCCACTAGAGAACATTACCCAGCATCAATGACCCTTCTCTGTCTCTGTCTCTCTCTGTCTCTCTCTCTCTCTCCTTTTGTGCATTATGATTTGCAAGACAGGTGCTAAGAGGTCAACCATTTTTTCAGGGTGTTCAGTACTTTTATTGGGAACTTCAAAGTCACAGCTGGAGTAGCTTTTTTAAAACTGAGTGACAACATTGAACAGCTGGGGGTTCCAGAGGTCTAGGGAGGTCGGGGGAGGTAGATAGGCCATCCCGATCCTGAGAAAGTCTTGAAATGTCAGTCTCAAAACCCACATATCCAAATTTGCAGTAGACTAGTTTCTCAGTGAGGTCCATCCCAAGACAGTGGAGATCATTCCCCAGAGGGAATGGTGGCACTTTGGATTGTGGGAGCAAACCGCTGCCAGGGACTCTGCTTGGGCAGGCACCAGCCAAACCCTGCCCACTTTGATCTACCTTGGTTTGTTCAACCTTGCATAGGACCAAGATTAACTGCGACTTTTGATCTCTTCCAAGATTTATTTATGGGTCTCTGGAGCGAGGCCGATAAATGAGCTTGTATGGCTGAGCCAAAGATGGTTTGTGGATGTGGCTCCCACATACCTAACTTTTGAGTTTTAATTTCTTAGAAAACTTCTGAGTTATTGGAGTCCAGCTGGAGGCATGGTGGTGATTTGGGGGTGTCAGGAAGACCGAGGGCATCATTATGCTCCTGATGCCCTCGCCCCTCATGTCCAGGGTGAACCCACTGTGCTTGGCACTGTGCTCTCTGGGCCCCAGTGACAGTGGCATCTGTGGCCTCAGGAAGAGCCAGGACTGAGGTCAGGGCTGCTACCTTTCAAGGCTTGGGGGACTGGCCATAGCTACTAGTCCAGGGGTCTGAGACCCATCCTCAGTCTCTAGACAGTTGGTGCTGATGGAGGGTTTTCTACATAACATGCTGTGGGCAGCGCTGGCAACAACAGGCCGAACTGGAGAAGAAATGGTGGTGGGGACATCCTGCCAGAGGCGAGTTGAGAGGGTAGTCATGGTGGGAAACCAGGTGTTCCCTCAACTCCGGGACCCACAATCCATGGTAGTGCCAAGCTGGGACAGAGGAGCCCGGTTCATTCATGCTAAATTTCTGCATAGGAACCAAGAGCCGCGGCTTCCCTGTCAGCTTCCGAGCTTGTGAGGGAGCCACTGCCATCGTCAAAAGACCCACTCCAGCTGGTGTGCCACAACAGTCGCCAGTTTAGTTCTGCTTAAAGCCACTATTTCTTTTTGTTGTTGTTGTTTTTGGGTCACACCTGGCGATGCTCAGGGGTTACTCCTGCCTTTGTATTCAGGAATTACTCCTGGCGGTGCTCAGGGGACCATCTGGGATGCTGGGAATCGAACCCGGATCAGCCGCATGCAAGGCAAATGCCCTACCTGCTATGCTATTGCTCCAGCCGCAAAGCCACTATTTCTGAGAGAAAATATTTAAGGACATTTTAGGTTGTTCATGCAGAAATGTTATGACTCCATGGGCTTTGCTGTTCAGAGTGCTACTACCACGCCACCAACATCTTCTTCTCCTAGAAACCTGATAGTTTCCTCACCTTCTGTTAGAGAATTGATTATGAGACTCAACATAATAATATAATGTTGAAATGAAAATTTTAAAGGAAACAACAAAAAAAATTCTTATTTCAAAGAGATAGTACAACAGGTAAAGTGCTAGTCTTGCATGCAACCAATCTGGTTTCAGTCCCTAGAATCGCCTCCCCCTATCTCTGATAAGAGTGATCCCTGCGGTGTTGGAGATATAGCACAGCGTGTAGGGCATTTGTCTTGCACTTGGCTGACTCAGGTTCGATCCCTGACATCCCATATGGTCCCCTAGGCACTGCCAGGAGTAATTCCTGAGTGCAGAGCCAGGAGTAACCCCTGATCATTGATGGGTGATCACCAAAAAGCAAAAAAACAAAAACAAAAACAAAAAAAAGAGTGATCCCTAAGTACAGTCAGGAATAAGCCCTGAGTGTAGATGAGTATGGTCCAAAAACCCAAACAGAAATTAAATATCCTTGCTCTTGATACTTTGTTTCTAACTTTATAGTGAAGCATCACACTGTATATGTTATCAATTCATTTTTCTAGAATGTTACATTTCTCATATTTAAACATTTTTATTGAAATACCAGATTTATATAACATTGTTAATCACATTTTTTATGCACACAGCATTCCAATACCACACCCATAACCAGAGAGCGTGCTTCTCCTCTCTATACTACATATTTTAATAAAGGTCTTCAGAAAGGAATGAAAACATAAAAAAAAAATACTTTGAAAAGCTGAACACTGCAGACATGGGAGTGGGGGCAGGAAACTAAAAAGCAGATGCAAAAAGTAGTTCTCAAAATACAACTGCATCCTTAAGTTTACATACCATTTCTATGGAGTATTTTCTAGAATTGTGTTTGAAGTACTTTTGTCTTGTCAGTTAGTGAAGTTTAGAACAAGGTCAGCAAATAACACATTTTACGTGTTGAATTTCCAGTTAAACTGGAGTATTCTAGTCCAATCTGGATTTCAGTAATCTGTCACTCAGGCTAGTATTAGATAAAAGTTATATTTGATGTCAAACTCAAATATTTAAGTTTTTATAATTTTCTTCTTTGAAATGTTTCTAGAGCTTCCATAAAAGTAAACTTCAATTCTTAGCATATTCTTCATTAAATTGATAGATACTTATCTTCACTGCTTATAAACACTAATCATTATTATACAATTCATGTATATATGTGTATGTATCACTGACACTGTATCACTGTCATTCTGTTGTTGCTCATCAATTTGCTCGAGCAGGCACCAGTAATGTCTCCATTGTGAGACTTGTTGTTACTATTTTTGGCATATTGGATATATACAGACATATTTTAATGCTATAGTAAAAATTCTCTAATCTTTACATAGTTTACTGATAAGCAGTTACTGAATTAGATTAATAGCAAAAACAACAATATTTAAAAAAAAACGATTTTAATTTTTTGACATGGTATTCTTGAAAAGAGATTTCTATTGCAAGGAATTTAAATTATGAAACTAGTATTTGTCTTCAGTTTCATGGCACCCAGCTCCAGAAAACTGCTCTTTAAGTTTAGTTCTTCCCTAGCCACAATCAAATAACAAGCTGAGAACAATATTAGATAATTATAAAGGAAAGCAGTTTCTTACCCAAGTGTACATGCATTTTAAGAAAAAGCACTGTAAATAAATCGTGAAAATATCTTAAAGATCCAAAGAAAGGAATAAAATTTTATCACCGTGACATATGGTTGCAAGATAGATATTTAGAATTCCCACAAAGAACAGCATGGTGTTAGTCTGTTTTTACTTACACTTGCATAATATACGCTCATATTCATCTACTTCTGAAACTTGGGAAAGGTTTCATAAAAAGAATGTTTTTATGTTTGTTATAATTAAGAAAACATGGTACCACTTGAATATTTTTTTTCAATTTGATTTTGTTTTTGTTTTGGAACCACATCCAGTGGGGTCTAGGGCTCGCTCCTGGCTCTGTGCTCATCATTTTTTGGTATTGAAGATTGAAGACTAGCTCCTTATCCACTGTACTATTTTTATGGACTCTCTAATTAATATATTTTGATGTAGTAGCACAGTCGTCCTGCTGTTCATTGACTTGCTCGTGAGGACACCAGTAACGTCTCACAAAGGAGTTCTGAGACTTCTTGTTACTGTTTTTGGCAATACGCCACAGATAGCTTGCCAGGCTCTGACCTAGCGGGCAATACTCTCACCTGCTGTAGCCTGCGAGATACTCTTGGTAGCTTGCTGGGCTAGCTACCAAGAGGGGCGGAGGAATCGAACTGGGGTCAGACGCATGCAAGGCAAACTCCCTACCCACTGTGCCATCAGGTTTAATTTTAATGTGGGAATTTTAATTTTAATGTGGGATTTTAATTTCGAATGACATTAAATTTCTAATTTTAATGTCATTGAAATTAATGTTTTATTTACATATGAAATTCAAGAGAAAAAATAGGTTAAGTTCCAACTCTATTATGGCAATAAGTCAAGATTGCTAATTCTTTCTCTCTATCTTTTTTGTTTGTTTGTTTTTGGGTCACACCCTACGATGCTCAGGGGTTACTCCTGGCTCTTCACTCAGGAATTACTCCTGGCGGTACTGGGAGGTTTTGACTATATGGTATGCCAGAGATAGAACTCTGGTTGGCTGCATGCAAGGTAAACACCCTACCCGCTGTGCTAATACTCCGGCCCCATGATTGCTAATTATTTCTGATCAGTTCTGGGATCCCAAATTATTAAAGGAAAAACAGGAACTTCAGGGTCCTGGGCTATGGGTCAATATGAGAATAAAACCCTTACATGTGAGGGGCTTCAAACCTCAACAAACAGAGAAAAAAACTTAAAAGTAAATAGGAACTTATTGCATGTGAAATCCAATAGCTATGTTTCTAGTTAAAAAAAAATGTAAAACAGGAATTAAATCTGCACTCAATTAGTGTTCACATGTCAATACAACCTTCTTAGTTTAATTCAATCTATTTTTATCATTTCCATAGATTTACATACACATTTCCTCCTTCATTTATTCTGTAGTGCCCTTAATTGCATTTATTTATTTATTTAATATACAATTAAAATGATTTCTCTCTTGCCCATCAAGGAATTCTTTCACAAAGCTCTTGTCTGAACTTGAATACAGATTTCTGCCTGTGTTTTAATAGTGTGATTTAGGTAATTGACAGAGACAAAGCCAGTTCACAAAGTTAATTAAAATTTTCCATCTCTTCACTTTCAATTAGTTTCATTGATCTGACATATTTTTTCTATTTAATGTCTCACTGTTATCACTAGGCAGTACACAGGTTATGCTAGTCTGTCAAATAAATAGCAATTATTAAAATAATCTTTAAGAATACACTATTTTGATGTTTTAATTGTCCTCTTGTCTTTGAACAGCTGAGTGTGGTAATTAGTGTTTACTTCATTTATGTAGCAATTTTAATTTGTTCTTTAGCATTTTTCCCCTTTCATATTTGGGAACCAGAAAAGATTTAATGAAATGCAAAGAAAATAGAAATAATATGACATTACTAACTATATTTTTATAGACAGAACATTAATCTCAGGCAAAGGATATTTAAATGAATACTGTGACTTACAGGCCATTTATTTATATTTATGATCCTTTCTTTCTTTGTTTCTTTCTCTCTTTCTTCCTTTCCTTTCATTCTTTCTCTTTCTCCCTTTCTTTCTTTCTTTCTTTCTTTCTTTCTTTCTTTCTTTCTTTCTTTCTTTCTTTCTTTCTTTCTTTCTTTCTTTCTTTCTTTCTTTCATTTCTTTATTTCTTTCTTCCTTTCTTTCTCCCTCTCATTTTCTTTTTTGCAATGAACAGAAAATTAGGTTGAATTCTATTGAAGTTTAAAGAAATTTTTATAGGAATGCTATCAATGATATTTTCATAGATTAATGTTATATTAATTTTCATCAATATTTTGTTTTTGAGGCACTGTAATTTAAAATTCTACTATTATTCTATTATTGCGTGCATATTTTCATACATCATGCCCATGAACAGAGCACCTGGCTCCCTCCACTAATGTTCCTACAATCCCTCTTATCTACCTTCTCTCTCCCCCATAAACTTAGTTCTGAGTATATTAACTTTTAGAAAAATTCTAATAGTCACTAAAGTTTTTCTTTATTGCGAAGTCATGTTTAAATGGTTTGATTTTGTTACACCTGGACTGGAGCGATAGCACAGTGGTAGGGCGTTTGCCTTGCAGAAGGCTGACCCGGGTTCGATTCTTCTGTCCCTCTCAGAGAGCCCAGCAAGCTACCTAGAGTATCTCGCCTGCATAGCAGAGCCTGGAAAGCTCCCCATGACGTATTTGATATGCCAAAAACAGTATCAACAAGTCTCTCAATGAAGAAGTTACTATTGCCCACTGTAGAAAATTGATGAACAAAGGGACCAAAGTGCTAACAGTGCAGTACAAATTTTATACACACACAAACGTGGCATTATTAATGTCTCCTAGTATTTCTGAATTTGATTTATTTAGGGGGTGTGGGATGGAGGTCACACCTACCTCAAGGCTTATTCCTGATTGTATATGTTTAGGGTCCACTCCTGGTAGTACTTGGGAATCATATGTGCTCTCAGGGATCAAACCAGGGATAATCATGTATAAGACAAGCACTTTAACCCCTATAATATCTCTCTGACATTTTCTTTAAAAAAAAAAAGTTCTATTTAGATACATTTATTAAGAGGAACAAGAGAGGGAGAGAGGGAGATAGAGAGGGAGACAGAGAGAGACAGAGAGAGAGAAGCGAAAAGAGAGAGACAGAGATGGAGACAGAAAGAGAGAACACTGGTTTCTGTAGAAGTGAAGAAGCCAAGAGTACAGATCTTGGTTTGAGATGAAGGAGAGTCTTTAGCCAGAGGATGCATCATAGAGTGAATGGAAATAAATGTCTCAAGTCACGGTGCGGGCAGATCTCCAATGCGGAGAATCTTTTCTTTCTCTTATGATGGAGACTTTATTATGGAACTTTTCTCAAACTGTCCCAACTTGATTAACTCTGTTGTTCCAGTATCATAAAGGAGAACAGCCTTGGATTCTGGATTGATTGATTGATTGTGCATGTGTGTGTGTGTGTGTGTGTGTGTGTGTGTGTGTGTGTGTGTAGTAAAAATACTTTAAGAGAAATTTAATGAAAGAAATATGAGGAAGTGGAAAGGAGAGAGATGCATGTTTAAAGGAGAGCAATGGATTCTTCACATAAACAAAAGCCAGTAGTTTTGCTTTGTTTTGTTTTCTTTCCTGTGGGGAAGGGTTTGGGGCCTGTGTTTATTCCTGGCTCTGTGTTTAGGGTTTATTCCTGGTGATGCTCACTGGACCATCTGTAGTTTAGGAGATCAAACCAGCACCATCTCCATGCAAAAGAAGCACACTATCCTCTCGACTCTCTCTCCAGCACAGGAAGAGTAATTTATATTCTTATATTTCACTCAGGTTTTTACCCATAAAATCTCACCTTTCCCATTTTCTCCTCTCACAATGAAATCTGTGCTTCTTATTAAATAGAAAATAAACTATTTTGATATAGCTTTACATATTTTACTTGTAAATTTTCATATTCTACAATTCAGATAGATAATTTAGCTAGGTTAGGTAGTGAAGTTATTTTACTACAGAATGGCATTCTTCTTTATGGAAATCAAGATCACTTAAAAATAAAATGTGTCTTAAAGCAATGACAAAAAAACAATTTAGACAATAAGCACATTACAAAAAAAAAAGTCTTATTTGAATTTAATCTACTTCACTGACTCCCATGAGAAGAGATTAGCTTCATTTTTCCTATAATGGACATCTCAAAATTAATCTCTACTTTTTAATGAGGCCACTTTTCTTTCTTAAGAGTTTGTTCTGTTTATTTAAGAGGAAATAATTATATGCGCTCATTGGTTAGTGTATTATTTTTGTAGAGTCCTTGAAAGGATCATCCTAATTAATTACATTTTAGAACAGAGAATTTAACAAGTAGTCAGAAAATATAGTTGAGATATGTGTTGCTTCTGTGTGTTTATCTAGCACTCTGTTCATCAGTAAGTTCTAGCTTCTATCTTTTAAAAGCAGTGGAAAATGTACGCTAAAATAGACATTAAGTCATTATTATTTGGGGGTAGCTCACCCTTGGCAGTGTTCAGAAACTAAACCAGCTCTGTACTTAAAGGGTCATTTCCAGCAATGCTCAAGGTACCGTGAGGTGCCAAGATTCAAACAGTCCATTGGGGTATCTCCTGATCCTAGTTAAATTTTATGTCCTATACTCTTATAGCTCTGGATATCACAGTCTTAGTATCTTTCAGGCACAAGTATCAGAAAATTACTTGAACTAACTAAAAAAATACGAATTTTAAGGATATAGATCCCATAAAACTAAAGGAAAATCTTACTCTCCTCCTCACCCTGGAATAGGCACCAACACAGCTCTTAAGGAATCATAGCTCCATGATTCTGTTATCTAAATTTTCAGATGTTTTGATTTGAACTCTCCTCTTACTCAGCTATACACTCGTATCCCTACAATGTTCAGAGTCACTTGACTTGATCGTTTGTGAATCAGATCTCATTTCTTCAGTTACCTATCAGCTGGTGAACAGAGACTGTACTAACAGTTCCCAGTCAGACAACCAGTCTTGTACTTGGAAAAGAACTGATGAAAAATCAGCATGTTAAAGAGAGTAAAGAATCAATTAATTACTTCACGATTTTGGTCTCTTTTATTCTAAGGTTACATTGTCTGCTGTGAAATTTAATTGTTTTTAGAGAAATTCCTCATCATTATCTTTAAGGTCTAATTTAATACTTGTATAAACATACAAATGCACACACATCCCATAGCATATTCAATATGCCAAAAACAGTAATAACAAGTCTCACAATGGAGACGTTACTGGTGCCTACCTGAGCAAATTGATGAACAACGGGATGACAGTACTACAGTATTACAGTGATATATATATATATATATATAAACACACATGTATATATATATGTATATATATCATAGCAGAAGGAGACAATGATGGGAAAGAACAAAAAGATAAAATCAACAATTTAAATTTGCTTTAAATATCTGGAGAACCAACAACAAATAAATACAAAGACCAGCAGAAGGGCAGAAATAATAAAAACCAGAGCAGAAATCAATAATATAGAAAGTAAGAAATCAATACCAAAAATCAATGAAACAACAAGCTGTTTTCTTCTTATATATTCTTTAAAAGAATATATAAGATAGACAAACCTTTGAGAAGAGGAATATAAAAGAGAAAAATACACAAAACACAGAATCAGAAATGAAAGGAGAGAAATTATGACAGAAACTTCTGAAATCCCAGAGATCATAAGATCTTACTATGAACAACCTCAACTCAATTGGATAACCTAAATGAAATGAACAGATTCTGAGATACTTGCAATCTCCAAAAACTGAACATAAAGGAAATAGAAAGCCTGAACAAGCCAATAACAAGCAAGGAAATTGAAACTGTAATCAAGAATCTCCCCAAAAACAAAAGTCCTTATTCAGACTGGTAGAAGATTTACTGCTGTTGATTCCTAGGTTCTTCGAAAATATCAATGAAACAGGAATCCTTCCTAACATCTTCTATGAAGCTAGCATTACAGTGATATTCAAATCAGAGAGAGACATTACTAAAAACGGAAAACTTTAGACCAATCTCCTTGATGAATATGGATGCAAAAATCCTCAATAAAATCTTAGCAAAATTAATCCAACAGTGTATATAAGAAAAAAATACATCATGATCAATTGGGATGTATCCCAGACGTGCAAGGGTGGGTCAATATATGGAAATCAATTAGCATAAAACACTACACCAGTAAAACGAAAGATAAAAATAATATTATGATTTCAACCATCAAAGAGAAAACTGTTAATAAGAACCAACATTCATTTATGATAAAGACTTTCATTGAAATAGAGTGAAAGGAACCTTCCTCAAGATAGTAAAGGCTATGCATAACAAATCCACAGCAAATATTGACATAGTTGATGGTGAAAACCTGAAAGCAGTCATACTGAGATCAGTTACAAGACAGATGTCCACTGTCTTCGCTCTTGTTCAACATTTTATTAGAAGTTCTAGAAACATCAGTAAGACAAGATAAAGAAATCATAGGGTTAAAAATTCAGGGGGGGTCAAATTGTCTCTATTTGAAGATGACATGATATTTTAATAGAACACTCAAAAGAGTTCACATACACAAAATAGACTTTTAGAAACTATAAACCAATGCAGCAAAGTGCTCAGTACAAAATAAATACATGAAAATTGGTCACATTCTTATATACCGAATAATGAATCAGAAAAGAAAGGGATCAAAGTATCTATGGCATTCTAAGTAGTTTCCAATAACATAAAACACCTAGGAATTAACTTAATAAACAAACTAGGAAATCTATACCATGAAAACTTCAAAACACTTTAAAAAATAGAAGACATTTTCTTCATTTTCAGAAAATGAAGAAAAATTCCATTTCTCTTGGATTGGAAGAACAAATATTGTTGAAGTGAGCATCTTACATAAACTACTGTATAGGTTCAATGTTATTTACACCAAATTCAAAGGACAGTCTTCAGTGACTTAGAACATTCTAGAATAAAGTTTGTATGAAAATGTAAAGACCCCAAATAGGAAAAACTGTAACAGAAAAATGAGAAACTGGTGGTAACATGTGTGTGTTTGGGGGGGATATCTCATTAACCAACTTGAAACTATACTATAAAGTCATAGTGATCAAAACATGGAATAAAGACAGACTGAGAAATGGGTCAGAATAGAATATCCAAGAATAAGCCTCCACATTTATGATCAACAAATGTTTGATAAAGATACTGAAAGCATGAACTGGAGTAAAGGCAGTTTTTTAAAAGGGGTGCTGGCAAAATTGGATAAACACATCCAAAAATTTAAAATTGGATTTTTATTTCACACCATACACAAAAGTTAATTCAAAATGAATCCAAGTCCTTGGGATCAGGCGACCCAACCTACCCGCACCACATAAATACCTCATCGGCTGACCTCCACTACCTCTACTACCCACCTACTGCCATGCTCCAGGCCACTTTGCAGACACTCAGGCCAAACCTCACACATGAGTGAAGCCCCACAGAACCAGGTAAAGCAGAACTTTGAGAATTTGGACTCCAGGCTCAAGGAGATCCAGAAAGAAAATCCTCTGTCTGCCTCCCCCAATGTCTGGCACCTCAGGGATTAAACCCAGACACCCCACCCTACCAGTGCCAGATAAATACCTCATTGGCCAACATCCACTACCTCCACTACCTAGCCAACACCACGCTCCAGGCCACTTTCCAGACACACCATAAGAAAATACCCATTTTCCAAAATTTCCGCACCATATTTGATGGGTTTCAAATATAGTGTAAACCATGGGAACACTGTAAGGATGATTAGAGGCCACCATAAAAGCCTCCATCCCTCTCAGAGAGCCTGGCAAGCTACCGAGATTACCCCACCTTTCGAAAGGCAGAGCCCAGCAAGCTACCTGTGGCGTATTCAATATGCCAAAAACACTAACAACAATGGGCATCATTCGCCTGACACTGAAAGAGTCCCCAACAGGGCAGTGTTAAGAAGGATGAGCAAGTAGAGGCTTATAAAATCTCATGGACAAACTAGATTGCCAAAACGAAGAAAGATTAAAATGACTGTCTGTACTTTCAATGCACATACGCTGGCATCACTAGCATCCACCGAGGACCTGATGGTGCAAGCGCAGAAGATCAAGTACAACATCACTGGTCTGACCAAAATGAGAAGGCATCGATCACATCAAATCATTTTTGACAATGGAGAAGAACTGTTCCTTGGAACATGCGACAACAGAGGCATTTGTGGTGTCGGTGTCCTTGTCAGCACAAACTTGGCCATGAGCATTGATTCAACCCAAATTGGACGATTATGTTTGAATAGACGTGGATAACTGCCGGAGTTTCTATCTTCATCGTCTATGCACCAACATTCAACTACGATGAAGAGGAAATTGAGAAGTTCTACATGGAACTGGAGACGTTATATAAAAAAGACCACACCATCTACAAGATCATTGTTGGTAATTTTAATGCCAAGATAGGACCAAGAAAGTCGCCGGAATAACTCAACATCGGGACCCATGACATAGAATGGAATGAACAGTGTGAGAGATTGTCTGAATTCATCATTTTGACTAAGATGATCCATGGTAACTCACAGTTCCAGAGGGCCGAATCTAAACGTTGGACATGGGAGTCTCCCGGTGGACAGTTTGACAATGGAATTGACCACATCATATTCAATCGAAGGTTTTGCCTGACCAATGTCACTGTTGTCCCAAAATTCCAAATGGGATCAAATCACCATCTTCTTTGTGCAAAAATCTATTTCAAAGAGCGGTCAGAAAGGACTGCAAAGTTTAAGTTTAAGAAGAGAACTCTTAGAATGACCACCAACTGGAAGCTCTTTGGCACGACTGCAGCAATGTGGGAAGATGCCATCCATCCTTGACAACAATGATGAGGAATTCGATCAACTGGTTCAGCACTTCCATGACTGTGAGAAGAATGCCGAGTGTGAAAAAGCCAAAAGCACAAACACCTGTCTTCAGAAACTCTCAAGCTCATTCGCCGATGTGGTTTGGCATGAGCCTCAGGCAATCACAAGCTAATGCCTGAGCTCGCAAAGCTGTGCAGAGAAGCGATAAAGGAAGACCTCAAAGAGAGAAGAGCAGTAGTGTTGGCCAATGCGGCAGAAGCCAGGAAAAGTATTTGTAACACTCGCCTGTCCTTTGCCAACTGCAAGATGAAGAGGACTACCCTTCGATGTCCCGATGGACTTATCACATCTTCCAGAAAGGCTATGGAGAAGGTTATTCACAACTTCTACTCAGATCTTTTTGATAGACACGTCTACCTGCCCACATACCAAATTCTGCAGGATGGATATGTCGGATATGTCGTTCCCAATGTCCTTCCTTCCGAAATCCGACATGCCATTTCATCGGTAAAGACACATACAGCACTAGATCCAGAAAAGGTCAGATCCAAACACCTGGAGAATCTGCCACCAGTACTCATCAATACCCTGGCTTGGCTCTGCACATGCTATGTATCTGAATTCAAGGTTCCATCCCAATGGAAAACCAGCAGGACCGTTCTGTTGTACAAGGGAGAAATCCATGACATCGGCAACTATTGCCCAATCCGCCTGTTGTCTGTCATCTACAAATTGTTCACTCAAGTCATTCTGAATAGAATAAGCAGAACACTAATCGAAGGACAACCAGGCGATCAAGCCAGGTTCCAAAAAGGACTCAGCACGATTGATCATATCCGCACAGTGACCAAGCTCATTGAACTTTCTCGAGAGTTCAAGATGCTGCTCTGTCTAATATTCATCGATTTAAAGAAGGCCTTTGATTTTGTTGAGACTGAAGTGGTCATCAAAGCCCTATCCAAACACTGCATTCAAATTCATTATATCAAGATCCTCCGTGAGCTATATTATGGATTCACCAACAGGATCCCACCATTCTACAAGGAAATTATCATTGACGTAAAGAGAGGGGTTTGGCAGGGTGATACCATTTCACTGATACTCTTCAGTGCCACCCTTGAGAATGTCATGCAATGACTGGAATGAGAAGGAATGGGAGTGAAGATAGACAGTCAGCAACTACAGCACCTCCGCTTCACACATACATCATTCTAATAACACCAAACAGTAGCCAAGTGGCACAAATGCTGGCCAAACTTTGACCACAAGTGTGGAAAGGTCGGACTGAAGCTGAATCTCACCAAAACAATGTTCCTGAAAAATGAACTAGTCCCTGATGTTCCATTTGCTCTCAATGGAATGAACATCTCCGAATACAGTAGCGATGTGAACCTGGGTCGAGAACTCAACATGAGGAATGACTTGGTGCTACAACTATGCAGGAGGAAGAGAGCAGCATGGAACACCTTCAAGAGCATCAAAGAAGTTGTTAAGAGGATGAAGAACCTCTGGCTCCGGGCACATCTTTTCGACTCCACCGTTCTTCCTGCACTAACATATGCCTCAGAGACCAGGGCCCTATGAAAACAGGATGAGAACGCTATTCAGGTATCCCAGGAGGAATCGAAAGAGCTCTGCTTCGAATATCACATTTCACTCAAGTGAGAGAAAGAATCTGGAGTTCTGAAATCCATAGACTATCAAGAATCAGGGACGCTGTCTCTTTTGCCAAGGCACTGAAAATCAGATTGGCTGGACACATAATGTGATTTAGAGATGACTGCTGGACTAGAGCTGTTACTGACTGGATTCCATGGGACATCAAAATACTGCATGGCCGCCCATCTATAAGATTGTCAATCTTCTTCATCAAAACCCTGAACGATTGAATTGAGAGTCTTTGTGTACCTGGAGCCTGCAGATACCATTGGGCTACACTAACACTCGACAGGGATGAATCCAGACATTACTGGTGCCCGCTAGAGCAAATTGAAGATCAACAGGATGAGAAGTGATTCAAGTGATACATTGAAGGAAATGTATGCAGAACGTTCCTAAATGTGGACCTCAAAGATGTCTTCAATGATATGATGCCAATGGCAAAAGTGACAGGATAAAAAGTAAAAAAAGTGAGACAACATCAAATTAAAGAATTTATGTATGTGGGATAAATTATTGGCGGTCAAAACATCAGATAAAATGCAATATCCAGAATATATAAAGCATTCACAAAAATCAGCAACAACAAAAATATTGGCAAATCAACATATCAGATAATGTATTTGTATCCAGTATATAAAAAGAATTCACAAAGATCAGCAACAAAAAAAACCCAAAGAAGAAAAAAATTAAAAACTGGGGAGAGTTAATGAACAAGGACTTCTCTGAGAAAGACCAACAAATGGCTAATAGAGACATGAAAAAATAATCACTGTCACTTGTTACTAAAAAAATCAAAATCAGGATAGCAATGTCACCTCACTCCCGTGAGAATGGTACATATCAAAAATAATGGGAACAATCTGTGTTGGTAGGGATGTGGTGAGAAAGGAAATCTCATCCACTGCTGGTTCAACTGAAGTCCTGGTTCGACCCTTAGGAAAAACAATATGAAGAGAAATAAGTACCAAGAGTTGTCTCCATGGCTTGGAGACTGGTCTCTCATTCTGGGTAACTCAGGGAAGGGACCACCAAGTAAAATGTGGTCAGAGGTCATGTGGGGGAAGGGTGATGCAGGCCGAATATAGACTAGAGACTGAACACAATGGCCACTCAACACCTTTATTGCAAACCACAACACCTAATCAGAGAGAGAGAACAAAAGGGAATACCCTGCCATAGTGGCAGGGTGGGGTTGGGGGAGACGGGACTGGGGAGGGTGGGAGGGATGTTGGGTTTACTGGTGGTGGAGAATGGGCACTGGTGAAGGGATGGGTTATCGAACTTTGTATGGGGGAAACATGAGCACAAAAATGTATAAATCTGTAAGTGTACCCTCACGTTGACTCTCTAATTAAAAATAAACTAATAAAAAAAAAGAGTTCCCAGTAAACATAAAATTGAGCCACCCTATGATATAACAATTCCTCTTTGGGGTATCTACCGCCAAGACAGAAAAATATTTACTCAAAATGTTGTATGCACACCACTATTCATTGTTGCACTGAATACAATAGCCAAGATTTCAAATCAACCTAAATGTCCAACAACACATCAATGGATCATGAAAATGTGATATATTTATACACAACTAGACTCAATGCAGCTCTAAGGAATGATGGAATCAGGCAATTTGCTGCAACATGGGTGTAACTGGAAGATGATTGTTAATTGTAGTAAGACAGAAAAAGAAAGACAAGCGTATGATGATGTCACTTATATGTGGTATTTAGAGTAACTGGGTGAGGAAATGCAATGGTTTAAAGTGGGAGGCCTAGGTCACCCTTAGCTCCAGAGCCTAGGAAAGAGAATTAAATAAATAGAGTGATGGGGAATCATAGCAGCAGGGGCAGGTGTCAAGGGCGCCCAAGCACATTGGTGGTGTAACGGAATCATAGAGTTAAATATCTAAGCCACAAAGTCAAAAACACTGAAATCATGAGACACAAACTTTAATAACTAAATTGAAAAGGTGCTTTACAAGATGGCAGGCCTGGGCAGGGGTGGTGGGGGGACTGTAGGAGAGGGAATTGGGGAACACAGTTGGAGAGACTTGACATTGAAGGCGGAATTGATGATGGAATAACTTTGTAAATCATAGTGTTTTAATAAAATAAAATTTTGGAAAAGAAAAAGGTAGTTACTTTAAAAAAGGAAAAAAATCAGTTCTAAAATACAAAAAGGTATTGGTTATATGTGTGTAATTGTGTCAATGCATAGGTATTTCTATACATACTTTTTTTTTTTTTTTGATTTAAGGTAAAACAACTTATAGAACCAGGAGAGAACTTAAAGGCGTGGAGCACATGCTTTGCATGTAGCAGTGTCAACTTTGGTTCCCTGAGTGTCACTAAGAGTGTCCTACAACACTGAGGCAGTGTAGCCCCACTTTACAGCACTGCTGGGTGTGGCCCTCAAATAAACAAAAAATATTGGAAAGACAGATAGTGATGTGTTCTATTTGTTAGATGGTGGTCTTCACATTGCGGCTTTTTCTGGTTTTCAGCATATAAACATGGAGCAACATCATCTGAAAAATTGGTATAAATACAGAGTATACCCATAAATCAAAAATTATTGGGGCTGGAGAGATAGCACAGCGGGTAGGGCATTTGCCTTGCACGCGGCCGACCCGGGTTCAAATCCCAGCATCCCATATGGTTCCCCTGAGCACGGCCAAGGGTGATTCCTGAGTGCAGAGCCAGGAGTAGCCCCTGTGCATTGCCAGGTGTGACCCAAAAAGAAAAAAAAATATTTAAACAACCTGCAGTGATATGGATCCTAATAAGCCCAGATACCTTCTAGGTGATTCTGTTGGGCAACAAAGTTTGGGAAAAATATTAGTCTAAATGACAAGATTATAGATAATTCATTTTCTCCCAGGAGATAAATAAATAGGTAGCTCATTTGAATTTACAAAGGACTGTACACATTCATTTCCATGAGAAGAATGTCTTCTGATATCCACTTGGTTATTTCTTACCCCTCTGCTTCATGCATGGCAATACAGTGGTACAATAAAAAGTAGGTTAACAGTTTGCACAAAATCAGTTTCAAAGCACCTTCCTTTTTGCATATTTTGTATTCAAATTCTTGTTTATCAAGGTCAAGAATCGTGGTTTAAAAAATTTATGTACTAAAGTATTTTAAAGTTGTTTCCATTTATTTCTTTATTGCTGCAACAGCATACATACTTTTGTAACTTGAATAACTTAAATTAGCACAGAACATATGTAAAATTATTTCAAAAATTTGAATAAGAGATAAATATATACTGAAGAAGACAAACAGCATTTTACATAGAGCTGGGAGTCAACATAAATGCTAATTTCTATTTCTAAGTTCACTCATATATGTAGGTCATATTACGGATCACTTTTAACAGTAGCAATTGCAATGAAGAAAGCAAGTTGTAAATTAGCCACGTCCTTGAAATATTTGTACCACTCATTTTATTTTTCTATGTTTTATAGCTTTATAACAATTAGTTTAAGTTTTTACCATTTATTACTTTACATATAACTTTATTGTATTTTTGTACTCTAACCATTAGAAAATATCATGATTTTAGTTAACAAGAAAAAAATGACAATATAAAAAGAACTTGACCCAAAAGAATTTGAAGAGAAATTAAACCATTGCCAATAAGATTGATATGAAATGTGAGAAAAGATGGCTATTGGGTTCAATTATAATAAAATCTTAAAAAATGAACTATAAGAAAACATTTTGAATATTTTGTTCTTTACAGATCATGTGCAAATGTACTGATCATATACATTTATATACAATATTACATTTTATTTTCAGGGAAATTTAGGTTATATGGAACCGTAAGAGGTTTCCCAAATGTCATTAATCTTATTTTTTCTAGATTTTGAATGTATTTGTTTGCATTGTACATTTTTCTCATTATATTATGTCTATTATCTGGAAGCTTAGTAGTTTAAATTTTACTCTTATTTATCAAATTAAATTGTAGCAAAAGACCCAACAGATGCAGTAAATGCTGTGTCATTACCATAGTTTTAATAATTGCTTAAAAATACATACACATGTATTAAATCATGACCTTTATAAGCCAGAATATTTTGTTCGAATTAATTCTTATGTAACTGTAATTCAGCCCCAATTTTGGGGATCTTTAAGCAATACACATTATTATCTCAGAGTTTATTTCACTCGCAAATCATAGCTCAGCTTCATGGACCCTCTGAGTCACATTATCATACAAAACTTTAAATATTAAGTTTTGGGGTTTATGTAATCACCTCACACTTTGACTGGTATAACATCAGCTAATAAAACTAGTCACAGGGCTAGGACTCAGTTTTTTGTGACGATTGAAATGACTTAGCTCTGTACTATACAGAAAATACAAAGATTTTAAGAACAAATATCTCAGTCAAAATGAGTGACAGGAAAAAGACAATGAAGTCAAATGGAAAAGAAGTGAAAAACAAATTGACACTTTTTTCATATATCAATGTGTATTGATGTGACTATCTTTACAAATGCAGCTTTAAATTCAGGAAGTCTAGGTTGTCTAAATTTCTGCATGTACAATAGTATGATGCTGATATTGCTGGATTGAGGCACAAAGAAGGAGCAATAGAGCATATTTGCAGAGAGATGCCTTTTGAGGGCATTAAATTGGAGATCAATGTGAGATATTGGAACAGATGGGTGATGTGATCTTTACCTGGGAGATTATATTTAGGTAGACTTCTTGGTAGAAAAAGGACTCAAGATTAGTGCTCATATAATTAAAAGTAACACTTTTGTTGTTGTTCTCCAGCTTTATTTTTTGTTACTCCCTTAAATTATCAATAGCGCCTTTGAAGTTAGTTAATTTTTCAAGTGCATATTCCATGTCTAATTATGACATAAGGGGACATTTATTTTATAATTCTTCTATTCTTTACATCATTGACCACAGTGCTTTAAATTTAATTGTTAATTGACTGATAACTTAGTGATAAATGAGAAACAACCATGGAATCTAGAGTTGAACAAAATCGTAGGCATCATTGAGTCAATTTGTTGAATTTTACAATTGAAAAATTAAGGGCTAAAATTGGTTAACAATGTAGACTAATATCATATAGTGTTTTTAGAATCTAGACCAAAAAGTGGTGAGAAAGTTTTTTACTTTACTCTGATAAATTTTTATACTTTACTCATATTTTTGACCCTATTTATAAAAATCATCGGTATATTTTTAGTTATTTGATATGAGAGAATTGTATGTATCTTGGGTGATATACAATCAAGCCACATCTAATGAACGTCTTATAAATAAGAAGTGATACAAGTGATACAAACAAGAATTACCAATGTCTACCTTTCATTTCATGCGAAGTCCTACATGAAACACTTTATGTGGACAATTTGATACAGTTCTTGCCTCTACTCTATTGAGTAAAACCTTTTAAAGATGGAGAATTTACCAGTACAGAGGTTACCCAATATAAATAGCTTGCCTAAAAATCACACAGCTAGTAAAAGAATGATAAATTCAAGCTGAGACTCACATGTTTAATGGATTGAAACTAGTGACTCTCAAACTCTAGACTGGATTAAAATTATTTGGAATGTTAAAAATAGCACAGCGGATAGGGTGTTTGCCTTGCACATAGCCTGACCAGGTTCAATTCTTCCATCCCTCTCGGAGAGCCCAACAAGCTACCCAGATATCCCACCTGCACGGCAGAGTCTGGCAAGCTACCCGTGGCATATTTGATATGCCAAAAACAATAACTATAAGTCTCACAATGGATACGTTGCTGGTGCCCACTCCAGCAAATTGATGAACAATGGGAAGACAGTGCTACACTTAAAAATAGACACTAGGTTCTTGTTTGTCTACCCATTCATTACAGCAGATATTTCTTTCATTTTCTTCCAAAAGTTCCTCTCCATTTGATATTCTCTTTATTATCTGATATGCCATGCTATTCAGTCTCCTCCATTCTACGGAACATAGATCACTGTCACTGTCACTGTCATCCCGTTGCTCATTGATTTGTTCGCCAGGGCACCAGTAACGTCTCTCATTAAGAGACATATTATTACTGTTTTTGGTATATCCAATACGCACGGTACCTTGCCAGGCTCTGCCATCTGGGCTCGATACTCTTGGTAGCTTGCCAGGCTCTGCGAGAGGGGCAGAGGAATAGAACTCGGGTCGGCCGCGTGAAAGACAAACGTCCAACCCTGCGCTATAGCTCCAGCGTGGAACATAGATATACTGAAAAATTCTTCCATATCTATCAATAAACTATATGGATTTTCAAGCAATAATTTCATGTGTGCTGTTACTAAAAGAATATATGATCATACCATTATTAATATTTTTGGGAATTGACTACATACATGTCATGGTTTTCATATATAAATGTATATACATTTTATGGGAATTTTTATATTTCAAAAATTATAAAAGTTAAGCAAAATAAATGAATATCCTACAGCTCAATCTATGGTTTGTCACAGCTGCAATTTATATGAAAATTTTCAAAGCAATTCAAGAAAAACAGACCATAGCTATTAGAGGTGCTTCCTCTTTGTTGCATTTCTTATTATCATATCTAAACTATAAGTATATCTGTCACTCTAACGCGAAATTATTTTTCATCGTGACTTGGCTCAAGAATTTCAACTATTCCCAAATGCTTAATAAATTAAGTCAAAACGAAACACCCAGCAATTAGAGGCAGTGTCGTATTAGTCTGTTCAGACTGATCTCTCAATTTTATATCTCTATGGTCAAGACATGCTATTACTATTTCTGAATGTCAAACATTAAATATTTCTCAGCCATTATTAACTCAGTTCAAATGTCCTGAATTATTTTGACATTTTAAATTCTATTATTGCATTTATAATGTGGTACTCAAACAATTATAGACCTACATTTAAATTGTTTTTTACTCTTTCTCTAGTAGATTATAAACTTTAGAATATAGATTATATCTGCATCCATTTTTACTAAAATAATTCACATAGGATGATTTTCAGTAAATGATTGGGGATGAACCTTATTTTAAGTAAGAAAGAAAAACACAAAAATATGTAGGAATATACACCTACATACAACCAAACAGAAATATAGGGGGGGCCCATGAAAAATCATTTCCAGAATCCAAATTATTATGAAATTTTATTTCTCCTCTCATTTTCTTTAGTACTAACACTTTATCAAACTTTTTTTATTTTTTAAATTTTATTGTTTTTAATTCATTTTGTTGAATCACCATGTGGGAAGTTACAAAGTTCTCAGGCTTGTGTCTCAGATATACAATACTCAAACACCCATCCCTTCAACAGTGCCCATATTCCACCACCAAAAACTCCAGCATACCTCCCACCCCCCCGCCCCCCACCCCCGCCTATGTAACTGATAAATTTCACTTCATTTTCTATTTACCTTGATTACATTCCATATTTCAACACAAAACTCACTATTGTGGGTGGAGTTTCCTCCAAAATAAACAGCCCTACTGACAAGGAAGCATTTGATCATTAGTTTTCCATTGCTGAGAATGAAGAGATATGAAGTCGCACTGCCGTTGTAGTGGCTGCACAGTTTAGGATTTCTGTATTTTAGTATTTTAGTAATTAATCCAGGGAGATTTATGTTAAAAATTGCATAATTTCCCTTCTTGGCAGTATGGGGCAATGGCTTAGTTCACAGTCTAGAGACATGGCTGTAAGCAGTTTCTGGGACCAAAAGTAGTCTAGCTGGCCACCGGATCATGGTCAATCAGCAGCAAAGAGGCAGCACCAAAGTGTGGCTGCCGGGGTCGAGTCTTGGCGGAGTGTGAGCCAATATTGGCCATGGCCCAAGACTGCCCAAGCGTCCCGCTGTTCCAAGTACATAACTCTCTCTTTTTATTTTTTTTCTCCTTCACGCGCCACCAAGTTCATACCTGCTTATAGTCCTCATAATATGGCGGACACCACGCCGCTTCTCCCCGGAAAGGGAAAAAAAATCGAGAAAGAGGGATATTTCCCCTCCTCGGCCGGTATGGGGCAATGGCTTAGTTCATAGTCTAGAGACATGGCTGCATGCAGTTTCTGGGACCAAAAGTCTATCAAACTTTTTAATCATGCTTTTACTTACAAGTATATTTAATATATGCTATAAAAATACACTCATTGAGGTCGGTTTAGAAATAAGTTCCGTTCGTTGACAGGTATGGAAAGTGCAGTCAGTTCAGAGCAAATCATGATTTGATATGCATGTGTGTCTATCAACACCTTTATGGAGTAAGATATGTAGGTTGTTTTATCTAACAAGTTCCATGGTGTGACTTGTCTGCATAGAGGAAACATTTTGAGTAGCACTTTCGATTAGAACCATGGCTTGCAACTGCCAGCCTGTGGATTACTGGTCTCAAGGTATGAAAATATTTCAAAGTCATTGAGCTATATAGAGCACAAGGTGTGATTCACATCTTCTCTGGACATAAAGAGCTCTATTATTTTAAAATCAATCACTGGGCAGGAGAGATAGCACTGGGGTTAAGGTACTTGCCCTATTCGAAGCTGGCCTACGTTCAACACCCTGACACCACCTCTGGCCACCGAGCACCACTAGGAATGAGCCCTTTGCACAGAACCAGAAGTGAGTCCTGAACACCGCTGTGACCTAATTTCAGTTTTGTGACCCAAATCAAAAGATAATTTGACTTTGAAAATTAAAAACAAACATGCAAACCCAACTTGAATGTAAATGATCAACTTAGCATCAGAGAATATTTAGTGTTTAAGGACCTGTTCATAGACTCCCTTTGAATACTAAATGGTTCCATTGACACATCTAAATATTTCTGGCAGAGGCTCTGGATGAGAAGTTGACTTCTTTGGGGTTGCACAAAGGTGAGGTTCTGTATTTTCTGTCAAAGCATTTGAGTATGTGTAGATCTCCCTCATTGCTAGTAGCTCCTACTCTTCCTAAAGCAGGTGGCATGTACAGTGGGTTGGTGAGGGAACGGGGAAGCAATGGGAAAACACAAGTGATGGTTTGCCAAATTTTAATTTTTAGAGAATAGTGGACAGTCTGCAGCCTTTTAGACTTTCTCTTTAAGAACTAGCCATGTCCAGATCAAAGGAATTTATTAGGCTTTTAGCGCTCCTGTGTGGTTTTTCTTTTCTTTTTTTTTTATAGCTCAAAATGAACAAATTTCCAAGTACAAAAGAAATGCTTTAAAAGAGTTCTTTTAGTCTTTATTTGAAATCTCCTGCTCTCCTTCAGTTCACAGATATGTCGTACACTGAATGGAGGAATCAGACTACTACACTTTGATCATTTCACTATCTTGTTTGATTAGTGTTTTCAAACTATGGAGTTTATCAGCAGGGGGCAGGTTGATCCCTGTGGCTTATAATGGGCAAAGTGTGGGGGGAAATAGGTTTTTAGAAATCATTTAAGATCAATCAGTTTCCTCCTTCAAGGTTTAAAAATAACATCATGGACAGATAGATTTTGACATAGAATAAAATCAGATATTTCCAAAGGGAAAACTGACCAGCATGTACAGTGAATTTTTTTCCATTCTTCCACCCTTTAAAATTGTGACTTCTCATCATTGGATAATTACAAATTTTAATCAAAATCCTTTTGAAAGGGAATGGAAGCAAGGTGTACAACTGCTCAATTTATCTTTCATTTATTGAGCAAACATCACAGTCAGAATGAAGGTTAAGGTTGCTAAATGAGATTTTAAGAATTCAGTTCTTTAGGGGAAGGCAATAATTGGGCTGTGTGCAGCAATGTTAACTATTGCTGTGAATGAGGATTAATCACCCCCTACCCCATCCCCCACCCCACCCCACACACACTATGGATTCTTTAGTTTTGGCAATCCCATGGCTCTTATTCAGTAGAAATTGCTTTCCCTCTGGTAATAAATTAACACTGAAATAGAAGCTTATTTCTCTAATATTTCAGGGGTATTTGGGGGTATAATGTGCTGTCTGCCAGTAACCTTTGAAGGTATTTGCCTGCATCAGAGTTGAGCGATCAGATCCTTGCAGACCTATGCAGTACTGTCTGCTGCGGGTTGTTGAAGTTGGTGGTAAAAGAGACCATGTCAGATTTTTCAGTTTAAATACATGTGACTTGTTTCTACTTTGCAATGCAACCATGGGCCTGGGAAACTAAAATTTAGCAATTGAGTCAGATTCTGGATGGACAAGCATGTTCCACACTTCCTGACTCAAAATAAAGCAATTTGTGAAGCTCGAAGCAATGGCCAGTTTTTAGGATTAATAGATACAAAATATCTAGGTATTCTTCATAAATCAAAATATGTACAGAATTTCAGTTGAACTATTTCATGCTAAAAAGTAAATGACCAACAAAGAAACTTTTAATGAAAAATATTTGGACAGTTTGACAGAAACAAAGATTATCCCAAGTAGGTGTTATTATTGAACTTCATGAATATTTCCACTTTTTAATCAAACTATTCAATTATAGTTTTTATATTTCAGTTACATATCAGTAGTTAATATAATATAATATAATAATATATGATATCTGTCACTGTCACTGTCATTCCATTGCTCATCAATTTGTTCGAGCGGGCACCAGTAACATCTCTCATTGAGAGACTTATTGTTACTGTTTTTGGCATATCCAATATGCCATGGGTAACTTGCCAGGCTCTGCCGTGCAGGTGCGATACTCTCAGTTGCTTGCCGGGGCTCTCTGAAAGGGGCGGAGGAATCAAACATGGGTCAGCCACGTGAAAGGCGAACACCCTACCACTGTGCTATCGCTCCAGCCCTATTATATTATATTATATTAACATATGATATAATCATTATATTATTATAATATAATAATAATATAAATTCAGATAATATATTATTGACTTAAATCAGGAGACTATTATGCATTACTATTTATATTATTAAATATAGAAGAAGTAATTATATTTTTCATTTTTTACATCATAATCATTTAAATTCTAGTAGGTTTTAATACATTTGAAATTTTCTAAACTCTGTTACATTTAACAATAAATATACATCAAATTAAATTTCTTAATTTGCTTTTTTGATTTAGCTGTCACACAACTGGGTACTCAGGTACTACTTATGGCTGGTTGATCTGCAGTGGTTATCTCTCCCAAAAGTTCTCTAATGAATATGTAGTGCTAAGATTGAACCTGGGTCTCTTACGTGAAAACTCTTATCAAATTGTTATGTCAATTAAGTCTTTAAACTATAACATATGTAAAACTTTAATAGGAAAGTTTGTTATCTGCTCACTTCAAATTTATAATTGAAACATTTTTGCTTAAAAATGCAGAAGAAATGGGTTAAGTTTTGGATACCATTTATTTCAAGATGTTATGAATTATGGTTTGAAAAATAAAGGTAGGATAAAAATGAAAACATAATTTCAAATCATTTATGTTAGAAATTTCTCTTCATCTTCACAATTGTTGCTTCATTGCCAATTCCAAGGCTGCTGTTATGATCGCTAAAATGCTCTCTTTGCTTCAAATATTTCCTCCCACACTCTTCCAATACATCCGCTGAATTGAGTCCAGTGTTTTCTTCATAAAATGCAAATCCTCTAATGCCACTCCCCTCCCTCTGATTTTTAAATAGCTCTCCAGCTGTTCCTACCCCACCTTTTCCATGTAATCTACCAACACTTCCACCGTTCCTCCCAGATGGAGCATCTTCAGGCCCCTGAAAGTGTTATTATTTCATGCCGTTGCACAGGCTGTTCTTCGCCTGAGGACTTTGTGTTCATTCTTCAAGAATCTGCCCCAACCATCGCACCATCTGGGAATTGTTTGTTGACACCTTTTCTTTACACCTCCCTCAAGAATGGTGAACAAACTCCTCTGTAGTTGTACTGGAGATCAATTATAGTACTTATCAAGGTATACTGTAATTGTTTAATTGCTTGTTTCTCAGCTAAAATAAGAACGTTGTGAGAGCCAGAAGCATTTGCGAAAAATTTAGATTCATCCCACTACAAAAGTATAACATTAAAATAATTGCCTAGTTTCTTTTCTCTCCTGCCTGAAACCTTTTCCCCCGACATCCACATCTTGAACAATAGCAATAAAATGATCTTTGCTTGCTCCTAACCATATAATTTTCATATTCGAATCCACAGTCTAAAGAAGCTATAAGTGCAGTTATAGCGGTGCAATCTATGTATAGGTTTGAATACAAAGACTACTGTCTACAAAGACTACTGACTAATTCTATAATATTAGCAATTTTCTAATCTCTCTTTGTCCCTTCATTTCTTCAGCTCTGCAATAGTGATCACAATAGTAACTATTCGTGTTGCTATTTTGAATGTTATCCTTTTAAGACCTAGTGCTAAATACTGCTAGAAAAGGACACATAGGTTGTTGCCTTTTTAAACTCTAAACATACTAGACTTAATAATTTTTATCAATCGTTTTCTACTCCATATCTGTTCACTTATTCAGTAAGAAGAGCATGTTTTTAGCATTCTCCCTTTTTCTTATCTTCACACATCAGTTTTTTAAAATAAAAAATGACTCCTTCCCCTTTTCCTTTAAAAAAATTAAACTCAATAAAGTGAATTTTTATACCACACCACCAATATCTCGTTCAAACCCTCAACCTCTGCGATCATATATATTGTCTTTTCTCTTGTTATTACTACTATTAGCTGGTACATATGAAAATCAACATGGTACCAACTCCTTCTTTTCTCATTTGCACTACAAATACAAATTTGCTGCTACTTCAGTAAAGTGAAAGGGTATTCCATCTTCCATATATATATATATATATGTATATATATCCTATTATATAACAACAGAAAGTTAATGCTGAATAATAATACTTACCCTATTTACTTCACAGCAGTGAAGCATATTTTCTTTTTATCTTTTATTCCTATATCGATCTTCCACTGCTACCAATCCACCAAAAGTGTTCCAGTTCATGTTAGTGGTAAATTCTGTTATCCTTTCATCTATAAACAATTCAGTTTTTCTACATATTTCGTCACTGAATCAAACAAGAAATGCCTTGTTAATTTGTCTACTGAAAGCTCACCCTTTGAATTTTTTTCTTTCCTTAGAGGCAACATATTTCTTGCTTCTGAAAATTTTTCTTCAGTTCTCCAGACTCTTTATTTTGGACATTCCCTGTACCTTCTGCCATGTCTATTTTTTTTTTATCTG
Organism: Sorex araneus; assembly: GCF_027595985.1. Lineage (NCBI taxonomy): Eukaryota > Metazoa > Chordata > Mammalia > Eulipotyphla > Soricidae > Sorex > Sorex araneus. The sequence goes on along the minus strand of NC_073303.1, from coordinate 170,340,282 downwards.
TCATATAATCTTTGTTATTTATTCTCATGACTTTAATTACAATACTGAAATTGATAATTTTAAAATTTCCATCAGTGCCCTGCTCTAAATGTCAGACTCTTATATTCAACTACTATACTTAAAGGCACTTCTAAATTAGTGTGTATGAGAAAGAGATAGTTCTTTTAAATGTGATTCTTTTAGTTTTCCCACCATCAGAAAAGAAAAATTCCACCTTTTCATTCCTAAAGACAAAATGTTTGGAAGTTTTGTTTACACTGTCTCACATACCCTACTTCAAGTACATCTACAAATTTCCTGATGATTCCATATTCAGTATACATATAGAATGAATCCACTCATTCGATGTAACTATACTGGCATTAGTAATTATTTATTTCACATGTTTTGATAGTCTCCCTTTTTCTTACTGCCAAATTAATAGTTCTTGGAAGAATTCCTGGTATTCAGTGACATTTTATTCAGTGTTAAATGAATTAGGATTTTTTATAATACTACTACTAATTATAATTATTATTTTATTACTACTTCAACTGTTTTTTTCCATACTCTTTGCTTGTAAGTGCAAATATTTTCTTTATTTGTTCTTTATTTTATAATAAATTCATTGTACCTAATTTAAATTTAGAAACTTGGTTGCAATTTAAAATCGGTTTTAAATTGGAATTTTTTTATCTGTTTATTTAAAATGATAAACTAGAATGTGCTACCTTGTTTATTGGCAGTAGCCATTAATGAAAATAGAAATATCTTTTATGCCAAGTGAAGTTACTACTCTTTTTACCAAAGTCTTTAATATTTGTAAAAGTGTCTCTTGTATTTCTGGTAATTATCTTCCTATTGTTTCATTAGCAGTGTTATTATATTTGATTTCAAACTTTTGATTATATTGTACCTCTTTTTCTTACTTTTTCATTAAAGTTTTGGAGTTCTTATTCTCAGCAATTTTATGGTTCTTTATTGGCTTCTCACTCCTCTTAGTCTTTTAATTTAAGTTCCAGTAATGAATTCTTCAAGCCTAATTAATAGTAGGGATACTTTTGGTTTTGTAAATTTACTGAGAAAATAAATCAATTCATCTCAGTGTGAATCAATTGCAACTCTATCCTCTATGATGATACTCCAAAACTACCATATTCAGCCCCCCAAATTCCTAATCAAACTTAGACATGACTTCCCAAATTCTTTTATCTATGTTGTCTGATTTTCTCATCACTGTTGCTAGAGAGGTAGCAAAGATTTCCAAGTTTCAAGTTACCACTCTAAAATAAAGATCTAAGATTTAATCTTGCCCTCAATAGCATGCACTAATTTCAGCAGGCAAATAAGCAGAAGAGGGCGAGATGAGCAAAGGGAAATAAGAAAACCAATCATGTTCTTACAAAGGATTGGAGCAATAGCACAGCCAGTAGGGCATTTGCCTTGCATGCGGATGACCCAGGTTGGATTCCTCCGTCCCCCTCAGAGATCCTGGCAAGCTACCGAGAGTATCCCGCCCACATGACAGAGACTGACAAGCTACCCGTGTCATATTCGATATGCCAAAAAATCAGTAACAACAAGTTTCACAATGGACACATTACTGGTGCCTGCTCAAGCAAATCGATGAACAACGAGACAACAGTGCTAGAGTGCATAATCTTAGACTCAATTTGTCTAAAATGTTATAATACTAATATATAATTGATATAAAAATTATTTCTGAAAAAATTGTAATATTTTAATCATATTAAATCTTCTACATCCATTGTGTATTTCTACTCAACACATTTACTTCACTCTGTGTGGAAGTCGATGTGGAGGTCTCGTTCTGTTCAGCAGGGAGAACCCTTCATGGGGCTGAGAAGGGGACACAGCTGAATGAACAAACGCAGAGCCCGGAGGAGGGAGAAAAAGCATTTATTCTATGGCAGTTACAGTATTTTATACCTCCCTGCTGCTAGGAGGTGGTATAGTATGCACACCGGGACCCCCAAAAGAAATGCAGGGTGTGGAACGGGCTTTAGCTAGTAATAAACAAATGCTGATAGGATAAGATCAGTAAGATTAGGAGTGGCAACCTTTGCTAGGTGTGGCATGGGGTTAGCTAGTGATAAACAAATAGTGACAGGATAAGATCAATAAGGTAAAATGGCTCCCTACAACTCTGCCCCTTTCAAATGTTCAGGATTCACTGGTGACTGGTCATTGCCACTTGGGGCAGTTTATTGTGAGATAGTAAAGTGCATTCTAACTGAAGGACACTATCTGTGAACCTGGAGATATCCCGAGGAGTTTCATGCAAGTTGTCTTCCATCTTGGATTTTCTCTCAGTGGCACATAATCCCTGCTAAGATAGTATTTTGATTTTCAGTAACTTCTACTATTCTAATCAACTTGTCTTGTAAGAACTTAAAAATACCCAGGGCAGGCAGAAGAGCAGTGAAAGGGAAAGGGATTTATCACTTGTCAGAACTATTTACTGTCTAAGTAACTTTAGCTATAGCTTTAAACTTCTCTCTCCCCAACCATAAAATGGTATTCATATTATTTCCTTCCTAATATGATTGTAGCTGGAATTAAGTGGCATCAAAAAGACTAGATGTAAACACAGCACCCTTGTAAACTATGATCAGTCAAATCTTATTTTATATTATGTTAATACAACTAAAGTTGGGTGTTAGAGTTTTCAATGGAATTTTCATTCTTGTGGAGTTTCCAAATATTAAATGCTGGGTAATTAATGAGATCAATTATAGAATATTCAGGAAAATTAAATTTTAGAAAACTGCCAATCATATGATAAAAGTTAATACTGGTAAAAGTGATATTTTCTCCTTCCTCAGCTTCATGAGCATCATAACTCTCACAGCCAAATAAGAAAAATGACAAAGATACCAAGCAGTTATCTTTAACATCATCAGTCCTGATGATGACAAAGACTCTTGTTTTCCCACTGCCCAAACTAACATTTCTCGTAAGCCTAATATTTATGAAAGAAATTAGATTATTTAAAAGAAAGAAAAAAGAAATAGATTTAACTCATCTCTTTGACTATAAATGTAGATGAAATATGGTTTCTATACTTTTGATTCTCTGCAATGCCTCTGGTTATTCTCCCTGTTGTAATAGTCAAGTACATTTATTTCTCCAGGAAGAAATAGATGTGAATTTCATAGATGATAGACTTGACTCAAGTTTTCCCCAGATTATAAAATTCAATTTTCCTTTTTATTGTTTTAAAAACAAATAATTTTACCTGACAACATGTAAATCTGTTTAATACACTCCCTGTGTCATACTTTAAAGAGCTTGTTGAATTCATATTTGTTTTCTATACCCATTCCTACCCTCAACTTCATTTCCCATCATTTTATCTTGACATTTTTAGTATTCTCCTTGTGCTAGGGAAAGTTTCTCTCTTCAATAATTGATAAGATAAAGAAACCTAAGACTTCACGACTAGTTCATTTTTTACTTAGATGATTCTGCAGCCATCATTTGCAGCAGAAAGCACATTCTTTCCCCGAGGCCAAAACAATTATCTCTGACATCATAAAGAAGTTAAACTGGCACATGTGAAAAATGCTTGATGCATTTCATTCAATGAAAAGAGCAGCAAAAAGTTAAAGGTCTTTTGTAAGTGGCATTGACAGGTATTGGACATAAATACTATGGCACTATAATGCATAGATAAATATTTCCTTAGAATAACTGAAAACAACTTTATGTTCATTTTTCAAATCTGGTCAATGGTCAGTGAAAAATCCAATTATGATTGTCACAAGATGAAGTGTGAGGTATGGCTACTGCCCTGAAGAATTTTAAGTATGAATACCTATATCTTTTCAGATCACTTTCAAAGAATAAAGTGCATTTAATCAACAGTATTATATAAAAGGCAAATGTAATTGTATCAAAGTATAGGCTCTTTTTCTTTCATGTATTTCTTTCATTGAAATCTTCTGGCTTAACTTTAATAAATAGCCAATATACAAACAATAGAATGCAAAAATCCAGCAGCAATTTAGCATAGCAGCATTTAAGAGAGGGAAACATTTAAATATGCTTCTCCTAATAGAAATTATTTTTATCACTAATTTTTCATACTTCTAGCCATTATTTTTGGCATATCAAATATGGGTACAGCGGGTAGGGCTTACAGCAGGTAGCTACAGTGAGTATGGGTACAACAGGTAGGGCGTTTGCCTTGCATGCAGCTGACATGGGTTTGATTCTTCTGTCCCTCTCAGAGAGCCCTACAAGCTACTGAGAGTATCCCACCCACACAGCAGAGCCTGGCAAGTTACCCATGGTATATTTGATATGCCAAAAATAGAAACAAGTCTCACAATAGAGATGTTACTGGTGCTCACTCAAGAAAATCGATTAACAACGGACAACAGTGCTATAGTGCTACTAATTTTTGGGTTACAATCACACAATGATAAAACACCCATCTCTCCACCAGTGCACATTCCCCACCACCAATATCCCTGGTTTACCCCCCCCTTTCCCACCCTCCCCCTACCTCCATGGCAGACAATATTTCCCATACACTCTCTCTGGACTGGAGAGATAAGGGTGTTTGCCTTGCATGTGGCTGACCTGAGTTCAATTTCTTGTCCCTCTCGGAGAGCCCAGCAAGCTACCGAGAGTATCTAACCTGCACGGCAGAGCTACCAGTGGTGTATTTGATATGCCAAAAAAATAATAACAACAAGTCTCACAATGGAGACGTTACTGGAGCCCGCTCCAGCAAATCGATGAACAATGGAATGACAGTGCTATAGTGCTACAGTGCTACTCTCTCTCTACTTTTGGGCATTATGGCTCGCAACACAGACACTGAGAGGTCATCATGTTTGGTCCATTATCTACTTTTTGGCACATTATCTCCCATTTCTACTGCTTTCTCCAGCCATCATTTTCTTAGTGATCCCTACTAATTTTTAGTCTATACCTATTTAAAGCTGATCTCATGTGGGGCCATAAACATTTTGTAATGGAAATACTAACATGGAGCAGAAGACTCGAGTTCTCAGTTGTGCTACGGTGATCTCAGTAAACCCACATTTTCTCCCTGGGTTTTAGGTTACTCATCTGTAAAATGAAAGAATTAGCTTAGATGCTCTCTAGGGTCTTCAGCAGCACAAGTACTCCCCAGTTCTAATGATGTGTTATAAACCTTCTCCTGGTCCAAGTGGGGAGGATATAGAACATACAAATCTGACCCCAGGGAATAGTGCACAGTAAATGAACAGAGCTTTTCATGTGTTTTCAATGATTCCTAGATGCATTCATTTTTTTTTTCTGTTAAAGTGAGTATATTGTTTTGTTTTTCATGGGGGATTAATTAAATCAAAATCTACCATGCAGTGACTTTTACACTTTGTTTCTGTCAACTACTAGGGAGTATGCCTTAAATTAACTTGTTTTTCTCAACTTCAAAATTCTCAAATTCAGGGGCAACAGCAATAGTGCATTGGGTAGGACACTTGCCTTGCACACTGCTGACCCATACCCAATCTCTATGATCCTTTAAGTTCCCCAAAGTCTTCCCAGCAAGATTCCTGAGCATAGAAGCAGGAATAAGGCCCTAAGTACTGCCTACCGTGACCCCAAGACAAAACAAATCTCAAATGCTCCATTTTACTCCATGTTTATTAAGCATTGGTTTCAAATCCCTACTTTTACTTTGGACATTATTTCACTATTCCAATTTTTCATTCCCCAAACTCTTCATACACAACCTTCTATTATTCTTGCTGGCTCAGATCCAACATAATTCTACTTGGCCAGATGACTTTTTAGATCAGTAGACAAATAATAGTCCAATAGTATAAATAAATGGCAGGGAAACCAAACATTAAATATTAGCACAAACTAGAGCTCAGCAAAATTATCTGTTTATTTATTTATTTAATTATTTATTTAGAAGTGATCTCAATTGGTGCTCAAGACGCCTAGATGTACCACAAATTCTGGCTACCCCACTAGATGTTCAATGAAAGACCTGAGAATAGCATCTGACCCTGTGTCTCTGGGCCGGGTATCTGATCGTGCCTGCATTTTGAGGGGGAAGGGCGGGGGGGTCCTCCAGGGCTCCACCAGGTAGTGCTCAAGAAACCATGTGTTATTTGAAACCAAACTCAGACTCCTGCCTTACCTTTACCAGCTTCTGCTGTAAATAGCCTTACCTGAATAGAAATTAGCTGGGAATATTAACTCCCAGGCAGAGATGTAGAATGAATGATAAAAGAAAACGAAGACATGTTGGGATGTTAGTCCAGGGGACAGTATAGGTTTATTCGAGGTCAGCTCTAAGTCCTGTATTGGATTTCCGGTACCACTTTCCACCATAAATATTGCTAATGCATCTCCAGAGGCCTCCCAGTCTCACCCTTCTGTGGCCCTGGAAGCAGCCTCAGGCCCTTATATTAAACTGCTAGCCAGGATGTCTACACATCAGGCTTCCTGTTCATAAAATAACTTCCAGCATACAATATTACAATGCCAACCCCATCATCACTGTCACCCTCCACCAACTTTAGATCCTCTAAAATAATGCCACAAACATAAAATGATATAAAATATGTCTTCTTTTTAATTTAGCAAAAGTAGTTTGACTTATGAAAAGTTAGGAAACTTGGTGCTGTTGCTTACAAAACACATAGAATTTTCTTCTTTATTTCAGCTTCTAAATTGAATTGTGTTATGCAAGTACTAAAGAGAGTTCAAATGCTTAATAAAAGCACAATGAACCTAGTGTTGTTATACCTTATGCTTCTAGAGTTTCCCCCTCAAATAAATATGAGATAAGTTAAAGCAGTGTTTCCTGCCTTCTGTTGGTCAAAATATGTTGGGATGTAGCTTTCTGAAACTAAGCTGATAGCTTTTGAGTATAAAGAATGTCAGATAAATGGATGTAAATTGTCTGTCTCATGACCTGAGTGCTCAAAGAAAACATCAAGGGACAAGTGTTTCACAAAGCCAGCCCATTAACCAAGAAAACCCTCTGTCTTTATAAAGGAGAGAGGTTACAGACAGCACGAAAGTAAAAACCTGTCACTTAGTCACAATTTCTCTTGCAGGTGTAAAGAATGCATTCTGTGAGCCAACATTATTCAGCTTGCAAATTCTGTCTGTTCAGCTCTAAGACACTGACTATCCACCTAAAAGTCTGATTAAGAAGAAAAAAAAATAGGGTAGTCTCCAGGGACATACTAATTTCAAGCTTATGTGAGTGTTCCCATAGATAAATTCACCAAGGTTACAATGTGCTTGCTTGGCAATTTATCTAGATTACTGAGAGAGTGCTATAGAAAGAAAAATCCTTTCCCCAAAGCTAAAATAATCATTTCTATTCCTTAGGTGTAAAGAGGAAGTACCTAAGGAAAATTGAATCTTAAAAATCTATAGAATTATAAAGATAGCAGGGACTTTTTCTTTTAATGACCTATATTGAGGGAAGGAGGGAATGAGGGAGAAAGTAGCCAAGGAAAGAAGGAAGAAGGGAGAACAAAAAGAAGGAAAGATAAAGAAAAGTGTAAAAAGAAAGAAAAGGAGGGAGATAAGAATAGAAAAAGGGAAGGAAGAATGAAAAGAAGGAGGAAAGAAAATAGGCAGGGAAGGAAGGAAAAGAGAAGTAAGCATGTGAGGAAGGAGAGAAGAAGGGAGAGTTTTGCAAAAATCTTTCATATAAGATGTGTTTAAAAATGTGCCAATGAAAATATGTCACTGTTTTGTTTCTCAGGGCCATGTATATGCTTAATAAATTCCCCCAAATATGGGTATTATGTTAACATGGAAACACAGCAACTAATGAAAATAGAAAGGATTCTTCCATAATAATTTACTGGTAAAAATGAGAGATGGAAAATAAAAGCGAGCATACACAAAGAAAGGCATCATTGGATTTAAACTAAAATTTTAATAAATGTACATATAAAAATCATACACTCTAAGTATAGTCAATTTGAAGAAGAAAATACTGAGTCTGAAGGATCAAGGGAAGATCTTCAAAGATGTGATATTTGATAATTACATAAAGACATATGTTTAATAACCCTATTGTCGTGATCACTTTTAATATATAATTATCAAATCATCACATTAAACAACTTAAACTTATATTCTTTAAAAGTCAATTATTTCTCAATACAGCTGACATTATAAATTAATCAATAGCTCAAAGGAAAGTTAAAAAGTTCTATGGTAATTTGAAGGCTGAGTTAAATAGGTTTGCATCATTTATTACCTTAGAAATGACTTCAACATGATTATAAAACAAACTACAAAGATTCCAGATGTTCTTCCATAGTAATTTTAAAGTTGCTTGACATCCTAAGGCTATTACAATCTCAACATTCTAAAATAAATGATATTTCTTTAAGCAAAAAACGTGGTTTCTTAATAGCAAACTGAAAAAAATGAATAAATCATAGTGTTTCTGTAGGTCAAGTTACCAAAGAATTTTATAACAGTGTAGGGTATAAAACCATTTATACTGCAGATGTTGTTCATTAATCATGGCAGTGTATACTTTTAGGCCTTATGACCAAAATGCTTTTAACGTTTTACCTTATAAATTTTAGAAGTAAAAGTGACTTGTAAATACAACTAAATTAAATTATTTTTTGTTTTGGATGTGTGCTGGAGGGGAGAGATGATAAAAAGAAGAAATCATCTGCATGATGACTTAAGAGACAGAGAGAAAAGAGATGGAAGAATAGAGCAAAGAGACTTGAAGGAAAAGAAGAAGAGAAAAAGATAAATTGAGAAGGGCTAGAGAGATAATACAGCAAGTAGATCACTTGCTTTGTATGTGGGAGACCTGGGTTCTATCCACAGTACCCCATATTTTCTCCTGAGCACCACCAGGATTATCCTAGAGCAAAGAGTCAGAAGTAAACCCTGAGCAGTGCCATTTTGGCCCCCAATCCAAAAATAGTTTTCACTTTTTAAGGAGAAAGGAGAAAGGAGGCGGGAAGAGAAGAAGGAAAGAAAATATCATAACCTGCCTAAATTTAACTAATAAGTTTTAAGCATTTATAGGCTAATTATAGAATATTCTCTATTTTCCCTTTTTTTTGCAGAGGCAGGTGATTGAGTCACACCCAGTGGTGCCCAGAGCTTACTCCTGACTCTGCTCAGAAATCACTCCTTACAGCACTTGGGGGACCATATATAGTGTCAGGGATCAAATGAAGATTGGGCACTCTCAGAGCAAATGCCTTAGCCCCTGACTTTCTCTATTCTATAAAAGTGAACAGGTACAGTATTGTTTGGCTTTTGACAATGATCTGCTCTGAAGAAGTCAGCATTCAATTGGTTTCCTATAACTTTGACACCCTAACAGACAAATCATTTTGTCATCATCCTGATTCCCACCGATCAACATGTTGCATTAAACCCACCTCTTTGTACAGAAGCATATTCTGTTAATTCCAAAAAGCTTATAACCTTTATAACAATGGCCTCATATTATCTGAAACATCATTAAATTATAGACCCAGAGGACATAATAATCATCTTGTGCATTTCCCTCTGAAATACCAACTGGAAGCCTGAACTGTGGTTAAAAAAAAAAAATTCTTGCTATGTTATTCATAAAGTTTTGATAATATTGTTTTGATAATATCTAAGAACCTATGTCTATTATTTTAAAACATAATCCTGTTTTGACATTAACTTTTCAATGCTCTTTTTGTATGTAACTTATTCCAGATGGCCCTCTCATTAAAACTTCTGTTTGCAGCACAACACAAATTTAGAAGTCAGTAATTACTACTACAGATAATGTTCCTCCACAAAAACCTTCCATCTTAAGCTAGCAGTGACCATTAAAAGCAATTTTCTGCTATCAGTTTGATATTTTGTTCTTCCTAGACAATTATTACACCTATTACAGTCCATTCATTGAGGGTATATTATTCCTCTTCCATGTGATAACATTTCCACGAAAAGCTGCTTTTAAAAAATTCTATTACTATTTCAAACTAGATGCTCCCAGCTGCTTTAATATTTCCTCGTTATCCTGCTTATGATGTGGGCACCACTTGTATCTTATGTTGGTTTTTCCCAATCATCTAAAATTGTGTATCCAAAATTACTGAAGACATTTATTTGTTTTCTGTACAGGAACATTGATGCAGGACAATTGTCTAAGCCCCCAAGAAGGTTTCCACAAAATAGCTTAAAATTGAATTAGCATTTAAAAGTTCGCTTGATGCTGATTATATTTATTGACACTATTTCTAATTTACAAAAACATTAAAGTACCCTATCTATAATATATATTTATATAATTAGTTTGGGACTGGAGTGATAGCGCAGTGGGTAGGACGTTTGCCTTGCACACAGCCGACCGAAGTTCGATTCCTCCATCTCTCTCGAAGAGCCCGACAAGCTACAGAGAGTGTCCCTGCTGCACGGCAGAGCCTGGCAAGCTCACATGGCATATTCAATATGCCAAAAAGTGTAACAACAAGTCTCACAATGGAGACGTTATTGGTGCCTGCTTGAGCAAATCGATGAACAATGGGATGACAGTGATACATAATTTGTTTGAGAGAGTCTCTTGCCCCCATGCCTGACTGTCTTTCCTGGGCCCCTCAGAGGGGATGGGTTCTACCTTTCCTCCCCACCCCAAGCAGAGCTCTTGGTGGCAGAAGACCACTGGAATCTAGCCACAGCCATGCTCAAGGCCCCTCTCCACACGTTCAGACAGGCCTCATGCATGAAGGTACTGGCAGAGGAACCCAGGTGTGTGTAATCCCATCAACAGCCAATATCCAGAGACTTAAAAGCAAGCTCTCAGAAGGAATATCTTATAACCTATTTCTCCCTCTGGGAGAAACTAGCAAGCTACTGACATTCCCTGACCCTGAAGGAGCCTCCAATGTGCATCCCTGGCAAGGCCAAGTAGAGAGAGGCTACTAAAATCTCAGGGATATGACGAATGGAGAGGTTACTGAGCCTGCTTGAGAAATCGACGATCAATGGGATTTCGTGATTCATGATTCGTGATTTCTACATTTTATTCCGACTTCATGTCATTTCTAGTATTTACTCATGTGTTCTCTCTTTGAAATGTGTTCTGTATTCCAAGTGTCCAGGTGCAAAGGAAGAAGAATAACATAGTTAATGGAACTTCTTTTTCATGTGAACATTAGTGAGGGTATAACTTCAAACTACCAGGATGAAGTGCATATTAGAATTCATTGTTATGTACTATTTGGGACAAAGAATTGAAAAAATAGTTAAAAGAAAGACTCTATAAATCCATAGACTTGAGAGGTGACTGATATGGAATATGGAAGGCTGGAGTGATAGTGCAGTGGATAGGGCGCTGGCCTTGCACATGGCTGGCCTGGGTTTGATCCCTTGTATCCATTTGGTTCCCCGAGCACCACAGGCGTGATTCTTCAGAGTACAGCCAGGAACAAACCCTGAGCACTGTCAGGGTTAGCCCAGACACAACAAAAATCATTATATAGATTGTGATAACTATGCACAAAAAAAGTGGTAATTTTGAGCAAATTAAAGGCAACTTCGAAAGACATACATAAGATTTTCCATGTACTGGATAATGAAGAGAAACGAAGGAAATATTTGAATGGGATATGAGAAACTATGGTAACTATCTTTCAACATTTTATACTTACATAACTTAGAAGAAATCTTCATGGACCACGCTTTCGAAAGTGAGTTATAATCGCTGGAGAGAGTATAGCAGGTCAGGAACTTGCTTTACAAGCGGCTGGGCTGTGTTTGGTGTCTGGCCCACCTATGATCTCCTGAGCCCCTCACACAGAGCCAATATTCAGTCCAAGCACTGATGGGTGTGGCCCTAAAACGAAGCATAAAATAACAAAAATGAGGTATAATAAACTAGTCATTAACACATTACTGGACATGAGTAGTAATTGACTGATTATATTTATGATATTTTGATGTGACTACATGACTTTTCTGGCATTTCTACTATTCAATCTTTGTCTTCTTTTTACCTTTAATACCATGGGTTGGAGCAATAGCGCAGTGGGTAGGGTGTTTGCCTTGCATGAGGCCAACCTGGGTTCAATTCCTCTGTCCCTCTCAGAGAGCTCAGCAAGATACCGAGAGTATCCCGCCTGCATGCAGAGTCTGACAAGCTCCCTGTGGTATATTAGATATGCCAAAAACAGTAACAACAAGTCTCACAATGGAGACGTTACTGGTGCCCACACGAGCAAATCGATGAACAATGGGAAGACAGTGCTACAGACAGTGCATAAAACTCAGAAAGGAAAGAGATAATTTGTTTTCATTTTGAGGCCAAACCCAATGATGCTCAGACCTTCTTTCTGGTATAAAGGAACACCTGGCAGTGCTTGAGGAACTACAAGGGGTGCTGAGGATTAAATCAAATTGACCATATGTACAGCAAGCATCTTACCAAAGACACTATGCTGTCCCAAGAATACAATTTAAAATAGATAAATAAATAAATACTTGATGTTTTACATGTCAATAGTGATTGCTATACCCACAACAGTACTGGGTATAACTACAAAATCAGAAATATAAAGATTCGCCCCATACAAACTTAGAAAGACTGAAAGAAGACATATGATATCATGCTAAGCAATGATCAGCTACATGACAGGGTAATGATAAGTGAAAAGTTCACATGGGTCAAAGAATTTGTTTTCTTGGAGAGGAGAGAATTTTATTGTGTCTGAAGGGAAGACAATTTGATTGGGAAGCTTCCTGTAGGCATTGAGTCATAGAAACATAAAGCAACAAGAAAGGGAGGGTTATCTTTCTTGGTCTATTACCCTAGTTCAGAACCTTATCTACACTATGTAAGATGTTTGACTATTCTATAATTTGCAAGGGCCCTGGGCTTTTTCAGAGCAATGACTTTTAACTACCCTGGGCTGTGGTTTCAATTTTATGCTTATTGTTATTTGATCCCCAAACCTTTAAATTTCTCATTGGCACTAATCTTTGGGGCCCTTATCCATTAAGTACCCTACACACCATGTCAGATCAATCTTTTAAAAGCACCGCTTTCATATATCACTCCTCTGTTGAAGAATTCATAATGAGGGTCAATAGCCCATGTCTGTTTCATAAAGCCTGATAGTAAAGTTCATTCATAATAGTAATTGCTAATAATTATTTAATGAAGATTTAATGAAGATTTAACATGTACTAGGAACGGAGCCAAATATCTTTCATGCATTATCTCATTTAATTCTCATAATAAAATTTATGTTAATTTGGCAACTTAATATTAATACACAGAGACTAGCATTTGAGTCTAGAGGTCCGTATCTATTTGTTCATTGAATTCATCATTTAACAAATATTTATTAAATTCATATTATATGTCTGACTATAAAAGAATGGCAGATCACTACTGGTATAATATTATTTCCTAAGAGACAGTTGGCAATGTCATGAGTAATTTTTGTTTGTTGCACATAAAAGGATGACTATGGAGAACTCGGGGATGGTAGTAAATAGCCTACCATATGCACCACAGCTCCTAAACATAAAGTTCTCTGAAACAACATGTGAATAGTGCTGAAGGTAAGAAACCATAGATTCAGAGTCTATAATATCTACCCAATCAAATATACACCATATTCTTACGCCATTGGGAAGTAAATATTAAGATCATTACCTATGAGGTGGAAGCTATAGTACAGTGTGTAGGGAGTTTGCCTGTACACAGCTGATTGGGCTGTAATCCTGGCATCCCGTATAGTTCCCCAAGCACCACCAGGAGTGATTCCGGAGTGCAGAGCCAAGAGGAACCCCTGAATATCCCCTGGTGCATCCCCCAAAAAAACTCACTAACTATGCATTGAATATATTGGTTTTAAATTTGATAAATCAAGGAAAGAAGTGAGTAGGCTACTTTAAAAGAATAAAATGGAAGGGTTCGATTTGATTGTGTTGGAGGAAATTTTCAGAGCCATCCCTTTAAGAAAGCAGTACTTAAATTTAAATCCAGTGGCAGATAAGAATTTACAAGGCTAAGCATGTGCAGAGGCTCTGAAGAGAGAAGCATTACACATTCCCAGAGTAGGAGAATTGCCAGTGGGAATAGACCAGAGTGAACTGGGGTGTGTGGGAGGTGAGAGATGAGTCTGGTCTCTGATTGTCTTATGTATATAAGTCTTTTCTCTCTAATAAGATTGCAGATTCCCAAGAGGAGAACATGACAAATACAGTATTTATTTTCTATCCCATGGAGTACTTTGAACAAAATTGGGACATAATAGGTACACAATAACTTCTTGCTAACTTGACTTGTGCATTTTTCCTAGGAATCCAATTTCTAGATTGTATTATGCCGGTTTCTACTTTGGGGGAATGGTAGCGCCTTTGACAATCTTTCCAATTAATTCAAGGATTGCTTCCAATCGCATACCCAGTCTGAGCTCTGCCATTTGTCAGCCAGTCACAGTGTCTGCATGCTGCCTGGGGCTGCTCTGAGTTTTTTATGTAACCACTATTAGCAAATCACTTGTTGTCAGCTGGCCTTATTGTGAAATTTGAATAAGAAGCATAGATTTGTGTTAGTCTTCCTGAAGAATCCCTGCTAAGTATAATTTTATTCTCTATTGCGTAGTTGGAAAAGTTGAAGTGTTAGAGCAAATATTCAGATGATATTTAAGACGCTGAAAGAACACAAGTAGATCAATACCAGGAATATGCTAACACAAATACTGATAAGACATTTTGAAAATGACAAAGAAAGGGAAAACTCTTTGGAGTATGGTATTTTTTTTTGGAAAGCTTTCTAGTTGTTATTAAACTAAGAGGGTAAATTCTTAAGTGCTTTATTAGATAGAGAAAAATGGTTTGTACAGAACATTTTTAATTCATTCCAAATAATAGGTGAATTATTTTTAGTTTGTGTGTTTGTATTTGGGGACCACACCTAGTGATTATCAGTGGTTACTTCTGGCTCTGTGCTCAAGAATTATTCCTTGCAATGTTCAGGAGATCTCCTCTGGGATGCCAGGAGATTGAACCTGTGTTGGCAGTATGTAAGGTAACCTCTACTTGCTATACTCTTTCTGACCTCTATTCTATTTTATAAAGAAGTGAACCTGTTCGTTTCAACCCGTAAAGTTACCTAAATTCTTCACACTCCTAAGAACTGATAGCTAATGTATACCTTTTGTCAGACTAATATTAATAACAATAATAATAATAATAATAATAATAATATTGAACTTTAACAGTGGAATTTCGATTAATCTTCTTCAAAAGAAAAATAGAGGACTGCTCCTTAAGACTTTAATAAAAGGGTTACTTATCTCTACTATGGATAGGCAAACTAACTAGTCTCTATAAATGATTGTATATCCAGACACAGTAGTTCTCCAGTAATTTAAGTATGCTTACTATAATATTTTCTGACTTTTTTTTAACATCTTAGTGTATTTAATATATACTTGGTGCACTGTGTGTTCTATAAATACTCTCAATTGAGAATATTAATTGATGTTAGAGATCTAACTGCATCATAATACTGCAATAGGAATCCAAAATTATATGCACACACATGCAGAAAGGAGGAGGGGAGGGGCAGCTTTCTCATCATTTTAATAGAACTTAGCTTTAGGCAATACTTAAATTTAGAGGAATTCAAAAATATCTCTCTAATTAGCACCTTGCTCTTTCTCTGTTCTCTTGATTTATGAATTGCCTGCTTTCTGGAGTTAGCCTGATATTCTTTCTGAGGCTGCAAAAATGGTGCAACCAAACTGATCAAAAGGTCAGTTCAAGTTTGCATTTCTTTGGCCTCTTGCCACCCAGAAGATAAAGTTCCCTGAAAGAGGATTTTGTAATCAAGTCAGAGAATGCTGGTGTTTGAAGGAGTAAAAGAGAACAAAATATATGAAAAATTCATGGTCTTTCATTGGCATGCATACTCTTACTCTATTTTCATCAGGCAGTAAATGAGAAGAACCTGAAGTCTTGTTTGTGTTAACGGACCTCTTTTAGATGCTGGACAGCCCTTGTAAATAAATGCTAGCATGTCATGAAAAATTCTACTACCGCATACAAGAATAGATTTTGTCACATCGAGGCCTAAATATAAGCAGTGGTTTCCATGACTGGCCACTATTAACAAAAAATTTGCACTTAAGAACAAATGCATGGAAGAAAAGATGCTTCCTGAGATAACATTGCCATATAGGATACAGAGACAGGTGTGAGATTTACAGTTCATTAGGCATGCTGATTACATTCAGCATTAAATTAATATAGAGAGATACAAAGAAGAGTATCAGTTTTCGCAAGTATATTTTGGAAAGCACATCTGCCTAATCTTTAAACTAAGTGCTGCAGTTGAGGGTGAAGGATTTCCCATCTATAACAAAATTTAATGAGCACATTGAATTGCAGTGCAATTAGTCACATACCTTAAATTCAAAACTCTTAAAAAATGATAATCATCTGTAAGTCAGATATATACGAATGAGGGGCAGTGTGTGATTTATGCTATTAGAGTGGCATGTTGTATTTGAGCTGAATGTGACCTTAGAAAATATTTTAAATTGCCTGCTTCATTTTCCAGGTAATGAAACTGGTGTCAGTGGAGTCAAATTATTTCTCGTTTTTCTAATAAGTTTCTGAAGATTTTTTTCTGATCATTTTTCTTATATATTGGCCCATTTAGCTCTATATTATCACAGGGAGAAAAACTTAAACTTCATACCTTTACTTGCAGAATTACAAATTATAGTTCATTCATTCAATTCTTAATATTTATTTAGTAATTTTAGGATTAAAATGACTGCAAATCATAACAATGGTTTATGCAAATATGTGATCTATTTCATAGAGATGACTTATTTGGGAAGTCAAGAAAAAATATGCTAATGGACTCAACATGCGTTTTTCAATGTGTAACAGACGGACATTTTTCTTTAGCTGTTGATCTGTTGTTTTTGCCATGAAGCAAAGAATGCTTTGGTTTGCTTTTCTTACAGCTCCATTTCTCATATGTCTCAGAGTGACACAAATAGACAGGCTGACAACAGATTTATTACCTGAAGCTCAGCTGAAAAATTAAATGATACAGCTAAAAGCCAGTCTGCCTATAAGCCCACTTGCTCTTACAGGAATGAATGAATGCCAGAGAGAGAGAGAGAGAAAGAGAGAGAGAGCACAGAATAATAAAACAGTAAAAGGTTTTATAGATAAAGGGATTGGAATCAAATAATTTAATCAGTCTTGACTTACCAAAGCACAAACAAAGTCTTAAAATATCTATCCATCTTTAAATTCTTTGTCTTTCTAAATAGAGAAGGGACATCAAGTTATTTTTTAGTGGCTATTAGCTTATTACCCCATATTTGATGATGTCATAGAATTCTTAAGTAGATAGTCTAAAGTGTAAGTATTTTTTAAGATTATCTGTGATGCCTCAAAGGAAGTTAGTTTTAGCAGAGTGATATGTGAAGACAGTCAATAGACTGAAGTTAGAGAACAGAAAAATTTTTGATTTAACTATCTTCCGATAAAATTGCATGTATTAAATATGCAGTATAGGGTGGCCGAAACAGAAATGTCAATAACAACTTTTCATGTTTTAATTGAACATTTTATGATAATTTCCAAGATAATATTGATTGCAAAGCATACTTTTAAAATAACAGTCTTGAATTTCATTTTATTAAAGGTGTCTTTGTTTTAGATAGCTTCAAAAGGACAGATTTGTGTAGATTTGTATTCTTTATTTTTTAATTTCCACAATTATTGTAGAAATAAAAGTATCTTCAAATCTAGAAGACTTTGGTGTGAATAATATGCCCAAAGGTAAAACTAATCTCATGTCTTATTGAGTATGTGCCAACACTTTCTCCACTTTATGATTAAGTAAAGAAGTTATTTCAAAAGAGCTGCAGGGTTTATTATCCTAGTATACTTATGCAGTGTGGGTGAAATAATATGAACAGAATAAAATTATTTTTACTCTGACTGCCACTTAGATAATAAATATATCAAAGAAGTGTATCTTAGAAGGAACTACATCCTAAATTATTTAGCTTTTCTTTTTTTCACCCAGAGGGAAAAAAGATGGAGTATTGTAGCGGGGGGAGTAAAACTGTTTCGACAGTTCATTATTTCACCTAAAAGTCTACAAATCCCCTAATGGGTTTATTCAGATTATCTTAACATGATATTGTTCTTTATGAATGTCTCATTTGCTTATGTAATATTCCCGCTGTCTTAGGTTAACAGCAGATCAATGCAATAAAACATGTGAGTCTTTTTTGATGAATAGAACCCTTAGTGGAAATCTAATAACTTCAAACATAAAATATTGATCATGTGCTACTTATTGTCTTGAAATCGTTTAATATTAAACATCTTATATTTTCATAACATGAAAGCAAAATATAAGGTTAAAGCTTTTTCCTCCAAATTATGCCTTATTTAATCTTTTGACACAGAAAGTCACTTTTTCTGAATTTCATTATGTTATAATAACATAATGAATAAATATGGAATAGTAATATTTAGTATGTCAGTATGCTAGAATAGTTTCTGATCATAATGAACTAACCTGGAACCAAGAGTCAGATTATCTTTTTGCATGTTTGTTTCTTTGTTTTTGATATATCCCCAGCTGTATGCAGTCAGAGCTTATTACTGGCTCTGTGCTTAAGGATTGCTCTATTTTTTAAAAACTGTTTAAAAAAATATTGAATCACCACCAGATACAAAGTTGCATAGCTGTTCATGATTAAGTCTTAGTCATACAATATTCGAGCAACCAATACTTCAACAGTGTCCACTTCCATGCACCAATGACCCCAATTTCCTTTCTACCCCCAGCCTGCCTCTGTGGCAGACACTTTCTTTTTTTTTTCCTTTTTAGGCATTTTGGTTTACAAAACTGTCACTGAAAGATTATCATGTATATTAATTTAAATCCTTTCACCATCCAGTTCTTGTCCAGAGTGATCACTTCCAACTATCATTGTCATTAAGGTCCCTTCTCTATATAAAACAACTGTGGAAAATAAATAATGTCTTTATTTTACTTAAAGCACTTAGTGACAAATTTGTTCTATTGTTTTTCTTCATAAAAACAAATTGAAATTTTATATTGACACAGGTGAACATATACATTTTCTTTTTGTCCTTTTTTTTTCCATACCAGGGGTACTCAGAACTTACTCCTGACTCTGTGCTCAGGGATCACTTCTGTCTGGGCTCAGGACTTAGGGGATCATATGTGGCATTGGGGATTGAACTCAGGTTGGCTGCAGAAAGCCAAGCGCCTTACCCTACTGTACTGTCTCTCCAGTTCCCTAGGGGCTTCTATTTTGTTTTTGTTTGTTTGTTTTTGCTTTTTGGGTCACACCCGGTGACGCACAGGGGTCACTCCTGGCTCTGCACTCAGGAATTACCCTTAGTGGTGCTCAGGGGACCATATGGGATGCTGGGAATCGAACTCGGGTCAGCCGAGTGTAAGGCAAACACCCTACTCTCTGTGCTATCACTCCAGCCCCTTTCTGTCTTTTTTGAACGGTGGCTCACCTGGCAGTGCACAGTGATTACTCCTGGGTCTCCTCTGCATTGTTCAGAACCCCGTTGCCGGATCAAACCCACCTAAAAGGCCAGATATTTGGCCCATGAAGCCCAAGAGCAGTTATTGATTACGGTCCAAATGCCAGCTGCATAAATTCTTACTACAATTTTTTTTGCATGTGATTACATTTATAACATATGAAATTACAGCTAACTTTATTTATTTATTTTTTTAACTTTTTATTAAATCACCATGTGGAAAGTTACAAAGTTCTCAGGTTTATATGTCAGTTATACAATATTCAAACACCCATCCCTTCACCAGTGCCCATATTCCACCACCAAAAACCCCAGTATACCACCCGCCCCCACCCCCTACCCTCTACTGTATAACTAATGAATTTCACTTCATTTTCTCTTTACCTTGATTACATTTCATAATTCAACACAAAACTCACTATAGTTGTTGTGGAGTTTCCACCCAAGAGAGACAGACCTACTACATTTGATAATTAGTTTTTCATTGCTGGAAATGAAGAGATATGTAGCCCCACTGCTACAAGTACATAACTCTCTCTTTTTTTTTTTCCTTTTTCCTTTTCCTCCCCTTTTTTTTTCTTTTTCCCCCTCATCCCCCTTCCCGCACCTCATAGTATGGTGTACGCCACACCGCGTCGGCCAGCGTGGGGCTTTTGCTTAGTTCACAGTCCAGAGAGGTGGCTGCTACATTAATAACCTTCAATATTTCAACAAAAACTTACTGTTATTATTTGGAGTTTCCCCCCCAAGTCAGACCTGTTCAAAAGGAACCGTTTCACATTGCTGACAATTATAAATGTTAAGTCGCGCAGATGCTACCGCATCCACGCGGTTTTGGATTTCCGTATAAAGTCCAGGAAAAATTCTGCCAGAAATTGGATAGCCCAGCTCACAGTCCCAGTGCATTGCTGTAAGAAGTCTCTGGAATCAAAGTCTTTAGGTGAAGAGGGTCTGCTTCATGCTCAGCGGCTCCGGATTTATCTGGGCCGAGGGCATGCCGGTTACACCCCCTTCCCTGAGTTCCTGGGAGCCCCAAGAGTAAAAACCGAATACCTCTGAGTTTGGAGTCATAGAAGATGGCGCTTGCCACTTGGGTGCCACCAACCCGCAGTTTTCCGTGCAGGAAGACAGGATGGGGAGGAAAAAATCCACCCCCTGGCAGCACAGAGTTGTAGCCCAGTTTGCAGTCCCAGTGCATTGCTATTAGATGCTATGCTGGATGCCCAAATGTGTTAGATCTCTGGAATCAAAGTCTTTAGGCAAAGAGGGTCCCAAAATTACAGCTAACTTTAATTGTAAGTGCTATTTATTTTGGTGTTAGTATTATTGCAAATTTCTCTTCACTTTATGCCAATGGGGGCTGGAGTGATAGCACAGCAGTTGGGCGTTTGCCTTTCACGCTGCCAACCCAAGTTCCATTCCTCCACCCCTCTCGGAGAGCCCGGCAAGCTACCAAGAGTATCGAGCCCGAGAGGCAGAGCCTGGCAAGCTACCCATGGCGTATTGACTATGCCAAAAACAGTAACAATAAGTCTCTCAATGAGAGACGTTACTGGTGCCTTCTCAAACAAATCGATGAGCGACAGGACGACAGTGACAATGACAGTGACTTTATGCCAACATGAATCATTTTCATAATGAAAATTAAATAAACACAATATCCACCTATGTTATCCTATTAGGCATATATATGAATCATTTAAGAGAAAATGATGATTTTTTTCCTTGAATTATTTATGAAGTATTAAATTAAATTTAGAGAAATACTTTTTCAATATAGTTTCAGACTTGTGCAGTGATGGTATTGTATTTTTCTTGAATAATATTGATTTATATACCAAGAAGAATTGCTATTAGATGACTAGCTATATTTTGTCTTAGCAATTATTTGTTGATAATATAACTAATTATGTAAAATAGTAACTATCAATCATTTCCAACCATTTTATGTCATTAAATATTCCAGGTAATTGGCTGAAATGTTTAATTAGTTGTCAGACATCTATTTAAAGTATAATATTTATTTCAAATACCCTCAAGCAACTTGTATTTTAAATTAATATATATCTGATCATCACATTCGCTTGATTAATAGATATTTGATGACTAATTTTTAATATATGCCAATAAACAAGAACATTTCATAGGATTTGTAGTTAAGAAAGTTAAATAAATTATGATAAATTATGATTAATATATGTGTATGATGTTCATTATTATTAAGAATATTATTTAAATTTTATATAGACACAGAAACAAATAAATGAGAGATTAAAGAGATAAAAGTATTGTGGGATCAGGGAAATGACTGAAGAGCGTGATTTGCTTGCTGGAATCAATTTGATCGCTAACACTATTCACTCGCCTGAGCACGCTGGGAGGAAATCTTAGTACTGTCATATATGACCCCAATTATCGTCATTATCTTCCTTATCATTGTCATCATGTAACACTAAAATAATGACAGTGAAATAAAAGCAAGCAAAAATTTTAACAGTAACGTAACTCAAGGGAAAACAACGGGCATTTGGTATTTTTAATATTGGTGGGCATAGGTTTGGGCCACATCTGATGATACTTAGGAGGTGTTCAAGATTCTCTTTTGGCTGTTGTTAAATTAACCAGAGATAAAATAGGGATCAGCCACACACAAGGCAAGAACTTTAAACTATGCTCTATCTCTCCAGTGCCAATGTTTTCAGTACTATAAAAAAAAATACATATCTAAATTTTGTGAATGATTAATAACATTGTGAATGGATGCGAATTGAACTGAGAGAAAAGCAAAGGATGATTTTTAAGTTTCATGCTGACAATCTGAAGAATGATACAAGGGAAATGCAATAGCCAGTTGATTATCTCTTCCGTAGGAAAGGGAAAAAAGAGAAAGATATAGATCTTTCTCAGGTTCAGGAGACATAAAATAGGGATAAACAGAATCAACATAAATACTATAGCTCTATAGTGAGTATCAGAGATTTTTCTAGATCATTCACATGGACTGACAAAGTCAGTAGGTCTTTTGTTGGAAATGACCAGAGATGGAGGGCTTAGTGTGGTAAACATTGGAGATTTGATTAGACTTCAAACTTGACTATTCGGGATACCCAAAAGTTGCAGGAAATGCAGCTGATGCAGTTCTGGTAGGTAGCTGACATTAAGTGAAGACTTGCTGGATATTATGATTTAAAACACAGTTATAAAATTTTTTGAAAAATTGATTCAATTAAATGAATGAAATAAAAAGAAAATAAATGAAGGGAGGGCAAAAAGTGGTGTAGTATGAACAGTAACCTCAGTGTCCTGATTGGTGAGAAGAATACATGTGTATAATGCTCATTATTATTACCAGTATTATTTAAATTTATATAGACACAGAAACAAAGAAATGAAAGATTAAAGAGATAAAAGTATTGTGGGATCAGGGAAATGGGATCAGGGATTTTGTGCAACAGCCATTATCATAGATATATATGTGTGTATATATTTATTTATTTATTTATTTTAGAACATTACAAAGCTGTTCATGATTGGATTACAATCATACAGTTTTCTAGCACCCATTCCTCCACCAGTGTACATTTCCCAGCCCCAGGTTCCCTCCCATCAACCCCTGCCCCTCACCCCCTGCCTGCCTATTTGACAGGACTTTTCTTTTTTTTTTTTTTTTGGCTTTTTGGGTCACACCCAGTGATGCACAGGGGTTACTCCTGGCTCATGTACTCAGGAATTAACTCCCAGGAATCATATGGGATGCTGGGAATTGAACCCAGGTCAGCCGCATGCAAGGCAAACGCCCTATCCGCTGTGCTATCCCTCGAGACTCTTGACAGGACTTTTCTTTTCTCTCTCTATTTCTTTCTCTCTCTCTCTTTCTCTCTCTCTCCATTTGGGCATTGTGGTTCGCAATTTTGATACTGAAAGGTTACCAAGAATACCCCTTACCTTCTTTTAATCCTCAGATCTTATCCAGTGTGATCATTCCCAGCTATTATTGCCATACCAGACTCTTCTCTATCTTACCTAGACTTGGCCCCACACACACTTGTGGTTAGTCCCAAGCAGTCACCAGTCCTCCTAATAACCATTATCTTGTTTTTTAGAAGCCAGAATAAATAAATGGGATTTTACATGGTTTTTATAACAAGATGGACAAGATTTGAGCATCAGAAGAGTTTAATATTTTTGTGCATTGGAAAACATCCTTGATGGCTGATTTTTCACTAAAATATGAGCTATCTTTTCCACTTCATGCAGAACCACAACTATTCTGTAGAACAAATTAGTAAGAGGTAAGGAGTGTGTCCAGAGTGTCCAGACTGATGGTTGCAGGGCTTGACAGAGGATGATGAAGCAAGGCAAGTCTTAGGTTCCAAAAAGCCAGCATCAGAGCTGTGCTGTGGCTAATTAACTCAACAAGGAATTTTTATCCTGAAAATATGTTGATATATTATAACCCGCACAACCTAGCAACTCTGTGTGTATCGGATTATTTAAGCAACATGTTCAGTAAAATCTTGATTTTGTGAGACTAAAAGAAGGTAGTGAGGAGACACACATTGCTCAACAAACTGGGCACATGACTTGAATACAGCATCACATAGTTACTGAGCACCACCAGGTAAAGCACCCAACCTAAATATTTTAATATAAAATATTAAAATTATTGCAGCACAAAAGTGGCAGTAATGCCTGGGTACCACTGAATGTGACTCCAAAACAAAACAAAGGGACAAAGGGTGCTGAAATCACCTCTAAAATAAATAAATAGAGAGAGCTAAAATAAATGTTAGACATTCAGTTCCCAAATTCTAGAAAACATTTAGGTAAAAGCAAGGTTATTTTTCAAAGCATATTTAAGTAGTTAATTCTACCCAATCCTTCAGTGCTAGTTTGCTATAGTTTCGTTGTTGTTGTTGTTGTTAAATTTGTATTTGAATATTTATTCTCATGAAGCCGGGAATTTAGCTATGAGTCGACTAAAATAGTTTTAAAATACATGCACAATCAGTGATTCAACGAGGTTTACTTTTGGTTATTTTCAATATTTTTCTATACTAAGGATCAGAAGCCATTTATGGTTAATTTAATTATGAGATAGATATATTGCAAATCATAATGCCCCAAAGTAGAGAAAGAATATGGGGAAAATTGTCTGTCATAGAGGCAAGGGGTAGGTTGGAAAGATGGTAGGGGGCATCTGGGTAATACTGAAAACATTGGTGGTGGAGAATGTGCACTCGTGGAGGGATGGGTGTTTGATCATTGTGTGACTGAAACTTGAACATGAAAGTTTTGTAAGTGTAGCTCACGGTGGTTCAATAAAACAAAAAAATATGAGACAAAATTAACTATTGGGGCCAGTAGAATAGTACAGAGGTTTGGGTCTCTTGCCTGGCACACTGCCAACCTGGTTTGACCCATAGCACTGCCTGTGGACCCCTGCGTACCTCCAGGAGTCACCCCTGAGCTCAGAGACTGGAGTAAGCCTTGAGCACTGCCAAGTTGTGCTCCCAAAACCAAAAATCAAATCAAATAAGCATATATTTATTGTGTAGCCCGATATAAAACGTTTTCCATTCTAATTGATTTTTCTTGGGAACGCTAAATTCATTTTGTTATTGCAGATTAAAGGAAGCTGTCTCCTCCTCCTGCCCCAAGCCCACCTCCGTTGGCTGTTCTAAAATCCAGGGAAAGATTATAATGAAAGGCAGATATTTTCTTAAGAAATTGTTTAATGGAGAGTGCCCCCCACTCCGGAATTTCCTTTTTGGGAAATTCTGCTGATATTTCCAACTTTCTTTGATGCACTTCTGAGCCTGACGTTCTCTGCTGCCCACATCACAACCTGTTATATGTACGCAGAACAGATATGGAAATATCAGTACACTATAAGAAGTTGTGATGTGTAGGCAGCAGAGAATGCCAGGATCAGCTGTGCATATATATACATATATATGTATTATGTATATATATAGGTATATCTATATATATAATTCTTAACGCTCTAGGATAGTTTTATTTTAAGCCTCTAATGCAACAATAACAACAGTC
The DNA here is from genome assembly GCF_027595985.1 of Sorex araneus. NCBI lineage: Eukaryota > Metazoa > Chordata > Mammalia > Eulipotyphla > Soricidae > Sorex > Sorex araneus. The sequence continues at coordinate 170,314,650 of NC_073303.1, read as the reverse complement.
ATTACAGTAAAATTAAATAAAATGAATTAATATCTTTTCAACTAGTTGGTCTTTTCCCACCAAGGCCTTTAAGAGATGGGGTCTGGGGCTAGAGCAATAGCATGGCGGGTAGGGTGTTTGCCTTGTACTCGGCCGGCCCAGGCTCGATTCCAGAATCCCATATAGTCCCCTGAGCACCGCCAAGGGTAATTCCTGAGTGCAGAGCGAGGACTGACTGACCCCTGAGCATCGTCGAGTGTGACCCAAAAAAGAAAAAAAAAAACAGAGAGGATCTAAACCGAGGTAATTAAGGTTATAGGGGGCATAGGGGCCAGTATATAATTTGATAAAACTAGTGAACTTCTAAGAAGTGGAAGAGACAAAAGAGTTGTCATACAATGAAAAATCTATGTGAGATCACCACAGTTAGAGGAAGATCTACAATCCCAGCAGAACCATTTGCTGAGTGGTATTTTGGTATGGTTAGCCATAGCAGGAAAAACCTGAAATGCATATTTGTCAATTTTTGATAAAATTATACAAATAAGCAGTAAAACGCTACTTTTAAAATATGTTCATAAAGCCATTTGTTCAGTAATTAAATATTCAGTGTAAAGCTACTTTAACTATGGATGCTTGCAGGATTAAAAACTCTGAAATTTGCCCTACAGTGAACATTTTCTGTCTCTCTCATGGTTATCTTTCTTAAAATAATATCCTGAAGTTCGGTGGGGCTAGTGGGTGTACATTTAATTTTAATTTTCTCTGTATTTCCAGAGTTAAGTACCATAATAGGCTCTAAAAGAAGGAAGAATAATGACTTAAATATTTATTATTTCATGCTGATGATTCTTTCACTTCACAAAGATGAATAATTTAGATTCATTATTGATTACATCCTTTGTTAACGTTAGATTTATTAACAGTTTTAATTGTTTTTCATTAACATCTTTTCTCAATTATTAAAAAAAATTAGAAACTTTGCATGCCTGTGTTATTTGCTTTTCCATTCTGGAGTTTAGTAAGAATGCATCAAAAATATAAGAGATAAGACCTGAAAGTTTTTCTGCAAACAGATATTTATTCTGTCCTTTGCCTCTGTCTCTTTCTGATTTTTCTTTTTATTCTTATACCTTTTAGATAAGATATAATTTTATATAAGATATAATTTTATATAATATATAATATTATATATAAGATATAATTTTATATGAGATATAATTCTAAATAGACATATAGTAAGTTAAAAATAATCATTATTGTCACATAATTTCTTCTACCCGTGTTTTTATATCCTCTTTTATAGTTTGTGTTACATTTTATATACACATATTTAAAGCATGTCAAAATTGAATGAGCAATTAAACTACTGTCTTTTATGATTTAAAAATCCACTTGTTTCTTTGGTTTTATGTTCTATGACATAATTTATTTGAATTCTTTATCTTGCATGTCTGAATAATTACAAAATACTCCTAGATTGTATCATTTTTTTAAAACTTCAATGGCAAATTTACTATCTAAGAATAACATTGTGTGTCAATATATTATTCAAGTAAGTACAAAATAATAAAAAGGTATTTTTAGAAACTGAAATAGAATTTAATGAATAGACATGCCAGACCTTCACTGTGTCTTTTGTTTCTGATATTCCTTACAATGTCTTCATGTACTTTCAAGCTAGGTAGACTGGGGAACTGTTAACACTTCATTTTTAAATATGTTTCTGAGTGCTGGAGCGATAGCACAGTGGATAGGGCATTTACCTTGCATGTAGCCAACCTGGGTTTGATCCCCCGCATCCCATATTATCCCCTGAGAACTATCAGGAGTCATTCCTGACTGCAGAGCTAAGAGTAACCCCTGATCATTGCCGGGTGTGACCCAAAAAGACAAAAAAAAATGTTATAAGTATGTCTCTGCTGGGCTTTGACTAAAGTTTGAAATGTGATTCTGATTTATTCCATTTCTCATTTTTTAAATAACGTAATTTTCAAATTTAGTTCTCAAAATTTACCTTCTTAAAGGGTTCCCTAACCATTATAGTAAAATTAGATAGGTATCATGTAAAATCATCACTAACCTATTCATCCAGGTTAGTAACTCTGTTATATATGAAACAGACCATATTCCATTATGAATTGTGTTTTCTTTGGTGAACTTAAATTTCTCAAAGATCTTGTACCTGTGAAATCATAGTAGGATATAGATCATATACCTTTGTCAGATAGACTTCAAGTTATAAAATAATTTTTTTAAAGAATGAGATTGTACAAAATAATTGACCAGTATTTTTGTTATTATTGTTGTTGTTTAGCCTGTTAAGTTACCCATAGGGTATTTGGTATACCAAAAAACTATAATAACAAATCTCAATGGAGATGTTACTGGTGCCCACTTGAGCAAATTCATGAGCAATGGGATGACAGTGATGATGATGATGATGATGATGATGTTTTTGGCCCACACCTAGTGGTGCTCTGGTCTTACTCCTGACCTTTGCTTAGTGATCACTCATACAGAGTTTTGGGGGCCATATCTGTGCTGTGTATTTAACACAAGTGTGCAGTGTGCCAGGCAAGCACCACACCTACTGCACTATCACTCTGGTTCTGGGCTAGGGGTTAACACAAAAATATAGAGTAAGATGTTGAAGTTTTATAACAACAGGCTAAACACATAAAAATGTACTTCTTCTTACTTATTTGGATTTCTAGTTAGTAATTATTTTGTTTCTTGATACATAGAAAGTAAAAATACTTATTCTTGCAGTTGTCTTTAAGTTTATTATAATCTTTGAATATAACTCAAATGCTGTTAATAAAAATATAAAATTTTTACATATATGTATAAACCTATGGAATCACATAGGTGACAGGTAATAGCTACAGTGCCTATATGGAAAACATGCTGGAAAAAATACACTGTTTTAAGATGAAAATAAAAATAGATCCTATGCTTTGTTTGATCTCTATGAAATATTTTCATAAGCAGAGTACTATTAATAAGGTCTCAGTGACTATATAACAGTAAGAAATTTGAAATACTAATTAAATTTGTTAGTTTTATTTATTGCTACGGTACTATTTTATTGTTCAAGTTTCTTATTACAGGTATGAGACAGTTCAATTTAGCTACTCAGCACATAATATGAACAATGTTAAAGAGAGATTTATATATCATAATGAAAGCAATGTACATCTCCCCTTTTAATTCATTCAGTTTTCTAGATCCATAATCCACAAGGGAGTATCATTATCTACATAATATTCTAAACTAGTAGCTATTATTTTGGTTTATGTGATTTAATTGGCATGTACAAAATCATGTGAAGTTCAATAACCTCACAATAACTAGGCAGCTGTTAATCCTGAAAAATTCTAGTTTTTTCCAGCCTAGGCAAATGTATAATAAAATTAATTAACCTCCCATTTATTCCCATATTTTTATTGCTTATATGGTAAGGGAATCAGAAACAATTAAGTCACTGTCACTGTCATCCCATTGCTCATCAATTTGTTTGAGCGGACACCAGTAACGTCTCCATTGTGAGACTTGTTACTATTTTTTGGCATATCAAATACGCCACGGGTAGCTTGCCAGGCTCTGCCATATGGGCGAGATACTCTTGGTAGCTTGCCAAGGTCTCTGAGAGGGGCAAAGGAATTGAACCTGGGTCAGCCACGTCCAAGGAAAATAGTAAAGTAAATAGCATTTTTAATATTTATAAAATACCATAGAAATAATGAGTATAGATCATGAAATGTCATAATTTTGTTGTGCTTCTTTAACTGTAATTACAAACTACATTTCTTGGCATGGTGCATCAGTGGCTTGTTTCCGTGGCTGTGCATATGTGTCAGCAAGGCTTCCCCTTTCCGTAGTGATGAACAAGAGAGGAGAATAGGATAGGGATAGAAACAGAACATTATCAATGGCTCGGGTTGCTGGTATAGTCCTTTTGTTTATTACATAATACTTTATAATGGATGTCTGTGTATGCATAGCTTAATATAGAATTTTTTGTTTAAACCTTAAAAAATGGAAGAAAAACAGGAAAATAATACTTTCTTCACTCTTCTGCTTTGCAATAGTCAGTGAACTTTACTGATTGATATGCTGAGAAACAGGCAGAGTTTGCATGGCTGTTCCATTCGATCACCTGTATCTTTATGTTGCTTGTTTCCTTGTTCAATAATAAAATTTAAAAGACTTAATCTCTTTTACTTCATATCCTGTGATATTTTTGTCTAGGTTAGGTTTCTACCACAACTCTTGGTGACTTAAAGCAACCATCATTCAGTATATTTCATGATCTTAGAGGATCAAGATTTGGGAGTTACTATAGAGGAATTCTGCTTCTAGCAGCATTAATATTCAGCTGGCAGATGGACTGCTGCATAGTTTTTCCTAACTAGCATGTCTGCTTATAGATTCTGTTGTATGGGTGCCGTAAGGATAGACTTAACACAAAGATTCAGATTCATGAGAGCAAGTTTTCTACAGCGCAAGATGGAAACTTTGCAGGCTTCCTAGCCACACAGACCTTATATGCTGTGCTCAAGAGGTTACAGATAACCACTTAATTAAAGTTGGGCATATAATGTAGTGAGTAAATTGTCCATTTGTAACCATGTTCACAAACCACTTTGCAAATATATATTTAACATTGTGTTTAGTGCCATCATTTTGTTAATTCAATTAATTCATACACCTTTCTTCCCAGTAATTTCCCCTAGAAAGAATTCCATATCAAAAGATTCTAAACTGATTAAATTTCACTGGAACTCACAGGATGCTTTATATAAAGGTGCCTTCTGCTTTCATTTTGACTGCTTGTTATTTCCATGATTCAACCCTTTTTTCAATGGCATGCATAAGTGCATGGTACATATCTTTTAAAATTTATGACAAATGTACAGGTATTATTTCTCTTATTTGTTATAGTAGATGCAGGGGAATAAACCCTCATGTAAACGCTGCTTATACTTAGGTTAATATTGAGCTTACATGTTTCATATGCCACTCTAGAAAATGTACATTACTTCAAAAAATTCTATCTTGGTTCCCAGGTATTCTATATTTTGACTATGGCCTCTTCTATCTCTCTAAACTTACTGCTCTTTTCAAAAGCTGCCATTACCAACTTTGCCTTGCAATAAGAAATGTAGCTAACTTACTTTGTATCATTTCCCTCTTATTTTCTCAATTTGTAATGCTAGCTCGTTCTGTTAGGGTCTTTTTATTCAGACATTTTCTGTTCCCATGCTTTCTACATGGTCTATAGCTGAGAGGCTTAAATATCTTAATAAAGATACAAATACACCTCCCATAGTCTGAGAACTTGACCATGATTAGCAGTTAATGGTCAATTAGATATCTTAGAATACATCTAGATTTTTACAGAACTGATCCTTTTTGTCTTAAGGTAAACTGTGGTATTTTAATGTCATATTCTATTCATAAGTTTAAATTCTTCTAGAAAAGGAAATTTATCTATGAGTTGTGCTACCTATTTTCTGTTCATGTATAAGCAAAATATATGCTTAATTCTTTTTGTTTGTTTTTGGCGATTTAAAAAAATAAACAATTGGCTTCTAGAATATTCCCAAATGAAATAAAAATGATTTATTGAGGTTTGGAAAGATTGTACAGCAGGTAAGGCACTTGCCTTGAACGTAGCTGACATGGTTTTGATTTCCAACACCCCATAGTGTCCCTGAGCACTGCCAAGAGTTATCCCTGAGCACAAATTTAAGAAGAATTAAATTCAAGATTTCATCTAAGGACAGTAGCGAAGAGTTATAAACTGTCTGCTAGCGGTGATGTGCAATAATTTTGTACATCAATGTTCTAAACTTTAACATGATTGCAACCATATTATCTAAACTATAATCTTTTTTATTTTAAATTTTGAACTCTTCCAAAATTCTTCTGCTCTGCATCATGATGGTTAATAAATTTAATGAGGCCAGAAATATACATAATTAATATAAAAATTTTGCATGTTTAGGCATTGGAGAGAGAGCAGGACAAGTTGGATGCTTGCCTTGTATGTGATTTACCCAGATTCAATCTGCAGAGACTATTATGATCTCCTATGAATCAATAAGAGTGATAGTGATCCTTGAGCACAGAGCCATGGATAAGACCTGAACACTGATGGGTCTGCCCCAAAAATAGGGAAAAAAATTTCTTTGCATGTACAGACCTAGTATCACTGTATCACTGTCATCCTGTTGATTGTAAATTTGCTGGAACGGGCACCAGTAACGTCTCCATTCCTCCTTACCCTGAGATTTTAGTAGCCTCTCTTTACTCATTCTTCCCAGCAGTGTTGCATTGGAGGCGTTTTCAGGGTAAGGGGAATGAGACCCATCATTGTTATTGTATGTGGCATATCAAATATGCCGTGAGGAGCTTGCCAAGCTCTGCCGTGCGGGCAGGATGCTCTTGGTACCTTGCCATGTTCTCTGAGAGGGAGAACTGGGCTTTAAGAAGTCCCATGACCATGAACTGTGGCCTCATGCTTTCTCATGCTTCCATGTTTTATAGTCTCTGGATCTTGGCTGTTGATGGGATTATGAAGTGCTGGGGGTAGTTTGTGGGTGTGGCTGCCAAGCTACTGGAAAATGAGAGGTCTGGGTGGAGGAGGCCCAGTCTCTATTGGAGCAGGCTTGGAGATCTCAGCCCCGGGTGGAGTATTCGATATGTCAAAAACAGTAACAACAAGTTTCACAATGGATACGTTACTGGTGCCCACTTGAGCAAATCTACGAACAATGGGACGACAGTGCTATAGTGCTATTGTGGCATCCCTGAGACATAACAAGTATTCTATGTGTATTTATTTAAAACCTACCTGAATACCTACTAAACTCTGATTCCTCTATGCAAAATTGGATCCCCAAAAATGAACAAAGAAAACCAAACCTTAAATAATGGTTAGTGACAGATTATTTTATAAGAGGTAATAAATAATACAATATAAATAGCACAATTTCTGCACCATTATCATATGCCAGATTTTGTTCTAAATCCCTTAAATATGGATGGATTTAGACATATACTGTTATTATAATCCCATTTTAGAGATTTGGAATTTTAAGACAAAGTGATAGCTTATCTTGTTTAAGTTCACCACGGTAAGTGATGAGTTCTGGGCTCTAATATCTGTATTGAAGAGTTCTACTGCATAGATGTATTACATGATCGGGTCAAGAGACATTGTGCATAAAATTTTAATGACATTCAATACAAAAATTGATCATCTGGTAAAAACCCATTTCTACATTCATATCCTTTCCATGATTTCTTAATTTATCTGTCTGTACAAGAAGTCAGACCTGCTCTGGGGATTTTTATTATATGTTCCCTTGTACTTCACAAGTGGAGGTTTTAACCAGACCTTGTTCCACAGAATATCTTGCCATTTGTGAACTTGTCTCATTAAATATTTGTTAACCGTCTGAGAAACTGGCTATCTGACCTCCTAAACTTCACCTTCTAAAAGCCTAAGAAAAAAAAAAGATAATTAGAGTCCAATTTAATTCTGAAAAAAGTGTTCAACAATTACATATAGATTTTCCCTTTCATATTTTCTGCTACAATATTTATAATGAATCCATTCTCATTTATATAATTTTTCTCCATGTGACATTAGTTAGAAAAAGTATTCTTGAAATGTCTACACTAAAAGTTAATGTGACTTCAGATTTATTTCATAAAACTGTTGCTTAAAACTATATTCACAAATAAGTTTATTTTAATAGATTCTTTTTTTTATTTTCCTTAGTAAATCTAATAATATGATTAGAGTTGTTCAGATAATCTTCCATCTCAAGGTTTTATTCGTTTCTGATTCATTGTGTCTATTATTAAACCCAGCTGTTGATGTTTTTGAACAAACTGATTTCTGAATTAACTCTACATTGTGTTCTATAATAACCCCACTTCAGTATTATCATGGGTTGCTCCCAATTTACTTTTAGATAATTAAAGCCTCTCTTTATTTCTATCCAAGTTGCCTGTTTTATTTCCCAGAACACACGGATGTGATTTCATTCATGTTGCTCTAGGGGTCTAAAGTTGATAATCATTTTTCTACATCTGCCCTCATCAGTGTCTGCTTGCAATATACGTTGCTATATCCCTATCCCTTGGCTTCCTCTCATTAGCATTCACATTCCCACTGATATATTGTGTTTTCCTGCCACAAGCCATTCCTTGTTGTTTTCCTATAAAGTCAGTACCATTGCATCAGAATTGTTCTAATTTCCCAAGTATATTAGATATTTTTCCTTATATTGACTTGTTGTTATGATGATTATTATTTACACATGAATGCTTCTGCCTTAGAACGGATCATTTCTATTATTTGAAATATAAAATGTATACATTTCACAATACCTGAATAAGCAAATCACAAGTTGGTACAGAGAGAGAAGAAAATCTAGGTCACCACAAGAAGCCAAGCTTCTCTTCTATTTTTCTAAAATTAAAACAAAGGAAAAGTGGTATAGATAACTATTATATCCAGTAAGCCATATTTCTATTAAATATTAATGAACAGAATGTACAGTTATAATTATTAATATATGCTTTAATATGTGTTTATACAAGTATGGGTATATTTTCTATTTTATATAATTCACACATTCACTTTATATGCATTCACTTATGTGTGTTGTTATATTAATATTGATGTGCTGTTATATTAATATTTAACCACCATGTTCTTATTCACTACATAAGCCTATAATTGTAGAATAAGTAATTAAAAATTCAAATAGTGTATGGAATTGCTAGTACACCTTAGCTATTTATTTGTTTGTTTATTTTGGTATTGAGACCACACCCAGCAGTGCTCAGGGATTACTCCTGGCTCTGTGCTCAAAATTTACTATTAACACTTCAGGGATCTATATGCGGTGCCAGGAATTGAATCCATTTCAGCCGCATGCAAGACAGATGCCATTCCCACTGTACTATCACTCCATCCCACCTTACCTATAATTTAGAATTGATGAATACAATTAAAATTTTTGGAATTATACATTGCTAATAAAGCATACTAGGTTTTTTTTTTATGCTTTGGGTTTGAGAGATATGCCAGTTTAGATTTTGGTGCTCAGGACTTTCTACTGACTCTGAACTCAGGGATCACTCCTGGCAGTGCTTGAGGAACGGATGCTACTGGGTGTCAAGAATTGAACCTGGGCGAGTCCTGTACAAAGCAAGTATCCTACCTGTTGCACTATCTCCCCAGCCCCCACACTGATTTTTTTTTGTTATCATTACATGCTAATTTCCTAGGAAGTCTTTCATTTTATAGATTTATTTTAAAGAAGATACAAAAAAATATAGTTGATTTGGTAGGGCATTTTTATAAAAGGAAACATCATTATCTATCTTATGTATCTTCCTTAATTTACTATTTATATATTTTGCCTAATTGTTTATTTTTGTATTTTTTGAACCACACCCAGTAGTGCTCAGGTATTTTCATGGAATTTTATGCCTAGCTATTTTCAGGAATTAATCCTGGGTGACTCAGGAGACCATATGTGGTGCTGGGGATAGAACCCATGTAGGCTATGTGGAAGTCAAGCTCCTGTGGCCCCCACCTAATTTCCTTTCAAACCAGAAGAATAACACCTACACTGAAATTTTTGTATATATACAGATAACAGGAAGGTACATTTTACATATTGGAGACACGCAAACCTCTACACATTGTAGCAAACAAATGTTTTTCCATTTGAATATAATTTGTCTGTATAGTATATCTTTTAAAGAATATTTTCTTTTGCTTGTTTTAGCCTTTTACAGAAATTTTTTGAGAAGAAAGAGTTAAAATACCAGAAACATAGGTTTTAATGTTACCTGTTCAATAATTACTCATGTGTGATACATATATCATAAGAATCATCACAAAGAGTTTAGGTTTTTAGAGAGAGACAGAGAGACAGAGAGAGAAAGTGTGTGTGTGTGTGTGTGTGTGTGTGTGTGTGCGCGCGTGTGTGTGTGTAGGGAATCTTTCCTATTTAAAAAACGCATGTGTAGGTAAACACTTTTGTAAAATTCTAGGCTTTCACTTCCTGGCAGGGAGACAAGATAGTTACAGTTATTTTTCTATCTTTAGAATCTTAGTTGATTCTAGTCATATGACAGAATTGGATGCTGGTATCTGATGTCTAAAATTTTTATGTACCTGAAATATTCAATCATTCTCTTGTTGAAATAATTTTATATCTTTTATTATATAGACAGTATTTCAATGCAAAAATAAATTAATCGCCTCTTAAAGCCATCATAAAACAATACAATCTTGTAATATTGTTAATATATTTAGGTCGCAATGGACTTAATCCCTAGCACAGCGGGTAGAGTGTTTGCCTTGCATACAGCTGACCCGGGTTCAATTCCCCTGTCCCTCTTGAAGAGCCTGGCAAGCTACTGAGTGTGTCCTGCCCGCATGGCAGAGCCTGGCAAGTTACCCATGGCATTTTCGATAAACCAAAAACAGTAACAAGTCTCTCAATGGGAACGTTACTGATGCCCGCTTGTGCAAATCTCAATGAGCAATGGGATGACAGTGCTACAGTGCTACATTTAGGTCACAATAATAGCAATGTATTTAGTATTTCAGCAGAATATTGAATACATATATGTATGTATATGTATATATGTTGAGTGTGAGGGAGTTTCAAAATTAAAAATCAAATATGAGACTTAAAATTATAAGATTTCTATATTTTGCTTATTTTCTGCTGAGTTTTACTATAATACTTTGTATTCTAGCCAATGGGCATAATATACTATTTTAAAAATATGCAATTTGTAATTCAATGATATTTTCTTTTAATCTAGACAATAATAACTTAAAAATAAGTCAGACCATCTGTTCATAATCTTGCATAAAAACTTGGATCATCATATAACCAAATTACTTTAAAGTATATTATAACATATTTAAACATTGCTATTTTCCAATTCAGTTTTAGCTACTAAGTTTATAATTTCCACTACTGTTTCCAGTCTTCATTATCCAGAACCAAGAGTTAAATAGATGAGCTGAAATCACTTGTTCAAAACTAAATAACAAAGTTTTTACTTGTTCCTAAACATGACTTTTATCTTAAATTCTTATTTTCAAAAAGCTACTTTTGACAATTCCTCTTGGCATTTAATCAGGTTAAAGCATCGTCTGTCTTTCTGTAAATGCTAGTGAAAAATGCCAACTTTGAACCAGTGACACTGTATTACACGGTTTGTGTGTTTTGCAACTTAACATACAAGGTTTTCCTTATAGTTTATTTCTCCCTAAGAGCCGGCACTTTGTTAATATGACTGTGTACAATTTTCTGACAAGTGCTGAACCTACGCTAACAAAAAATGGTTCTTATTTATGATGTGTCAAATTACTGCTCTGAGAGTAGACCTTTTAGGTTGCATTCAGCCTTTAATTTGACTGAATTTAAATGGCATAAAATGCCTTTTAGTTGGGCCTTGGCTGGCATATTATATATCTCATTTCAATGAAAAACATTCACATGCAAATCCAGTTTGTTTGGAGTGAGGACAAATGCGACTATCATGACTGATGAAGGCTTTTGATCACAGTTCCCCAAACTGAAACCTTAAAAAGGGAGAGGCTATTTGGACTGGCATCTGCAATCCCATGAATTATTTAGTTCACATTATTCATAAATCTCTTTGAAGAGGTGGTTTTATGAGATTTTTAAGGAGGAGTAGTTATAGTTGTGTTGTCAGTTTCAATGCATGCTGTAAGTGCTTGTCTTTGCATGTATACTTTCTTTAAATGCTAAGTGTATCCTGTAAAATTTGTCGTCAGAGAGATCTAGTAAATTAATTACTTAGGTCATGGAATCTAATCTCCATTTCTTCTCAAGTCCTGCCACCTCCATAGTTTGATGTGCTAGAAGAAATAGTAGAATTAGCATAAAGTATAACAATTCAAAGAGTGTGCACAAATTGGGCAAAACACATCAACAAAATGTACATTTTCTGTTCCAACTTTATCATGGAACAAATTAAAAGCCCCCTTCTCTAAAACAAATCATCTTCCCTCAGCAACCTGCACTTAGGCAACAATCTCATATTTTATTTAGTTGGTGACTTGATTGAAAAAAATAATGGGGGGGGGGCACCCGGAATTGATAGTACAGTGGGTAGAATGTTTGCCTTCCAGGCAGCCAACCCTGATTTGATTCCAGGCACCACATATAGCACTGCAAGCTGTGATCCAAGAATAAGTCCTGTACAAAAGCAGGGTGTGACTCTCCCAAAATGAGCCAAAATTTAAAAAAAAAGAAGAGATAAAAGACATTGCTGAGGTCCACCATAGGACAAGCTTCTTCTGAAACCAAAATATTAGCAGTACTTGGCAATGCATTTACTGCCAAATCAGTAATTTATCACCTCCTGTCATTCATTAAAACAAGTGAAATAGCATCTATGTGGTGGAAAGATGCACTTGTGTGATAGTGAAAAATACTGAATATTATATTTAAAATATTTGAAAATTATGATAGACCCTGCCTTTGGTTTATGGAAAGATGCACTATAAATGAATGTAAATGCTCTTTAATTAACTGTTCCTTACAAAGAGAATGCATGTTAGGTATTTTATTCTAGACTTTAGCAGTTTCAGAGTGAATGACTTCAATTTTTGGAAATAATAACCTAAATTTAGAATTAGATTAAAGAACCAGTGGAAAACATTCTGAAGGTTATCTTTTTCCCTTGTTACAGTTTCACGTTAGGATGACACACTATATAGAAAAATAACAGTTTTTCTATTTTAAATCATTATTTAGGAATGGAGGAGGTTGATCTTGATAGCTCCACAGAAATGATGGCATTTGGACCCCTTAGAATTAAAGTAGTTGCGTGAATTACACTGAAACAGATTAAATAGATTCCCTTAAGTTATTCCTAGCTGCACTCTCCATTTATAGTTGCTATTTTGTTTTCTGGAATTAACCAATTTTCTATTAATTAGGACTTAGAGAACAGTGAGCTTGTGTTTGCTTCATAACATTTGTTTTAATACTGTAGACCAAAATCAGCATGCATTTCTGGGTTTTATAGCTTTATTTACACATCTTCTCAAAAAAATTCTCATGAAGACATTTGACTCATTCTGTTAAATGTTTGCTTGTTTCATTTCTGCTCCTTTACATATCTCTTGTCACTTTAAGTCCTTGGGGTTACTGTAAGTTTAAGCTATTACAAATGCTCTTCCTTCATATCAATCAATTTTATAGACTTTCACTCTAATGATTATAAGACTCTTGTAAGTCAATAATTGTTTACTAGGTGATATTTTGGTTCTCTGATTAAAAACTATTCTCAAAAGTTTATTAATTTCTTCCCAGGTAAATATTAAAAAGTAACTACTATAAATAACATAATAAGAATTAAATAAACTAAAGTATTTGCATATGATTGCAAAAATGATTATATGATACTCTATTATATATACATATATACCTGTACAGAGAGATCATGTCCTATATTTTTTCTCACATAAACTTTTGTGTAAGGATGTGAATGCTTATTGATGGATTCTGCATCATAATTGGTAAAAGATTGGTGGCTCAAAGGTATCAAAACTTCAAAGTATTTCCATATACTTTTATTAAGAACGTATTAAGAATTTATTATTTATTAAGAACCATACATAATGTCGTTACTATTTTGTCATTGCCATTAATAGGCATAAAATATTTCATTTTCTGGTCTATTTGACCAAGACTTGATTCAATAAGTGCTGTCGGGGATGTGTAATAAACGAACTCTCATTTTCTGTTCATATAATTGTTACATAGTTTAACTTCTCTGGAAAACTGTTTGGGGACTCCACAAATAGAAGTTCCATAAGATCCTGGAGTCCAACTGCTAGAAATCTACCCCAGGAACACAAAATCATTATTGCAAAAGACATATGTACACCTATGTTTATTGCAACACTGTCTACAGCAGTAAAGATGTGGAAAAGTCCAAATGTTGACTAACAAATTTGTGTATAAATAAATTGCACATATTTATATATATATATATACAGGTGAAAAAAATATTTCATTTTCACATGGTTAAATGAATCAAACGAACTGTATTTTAAAATAAACTACTGAATGGGTAAATTTTAATTTACAACTAATTTAAAAACACATATAATTATAGCTTCTAGAAAATTGGAAATGATTTCTATGTATTTATAATATTTACAAGACTTTATTATTTTTTTTCTTTTGGATCCAAAACTGGCTCTACTCAGAGTTTACTCCTAGCAAGAGCTTAAGGATCACTCTTGGTGGTACTCAGAGGTCCATATGTGATATCAGGGATTAAACTAGTGTTTAAGGCCAACAGCTCACCTCCTGTACTAATTTTCTGACCAGAAAACATTTTATAAAATCTAATATTGTTTGAATATCACATGTTGATAACAATTTGACATATTTATATTAAATTTGTCCATCAAAATAAGTTCCTGAGATTCTGTAGAATAATATAAAGCTATTATCTAACACTGCTCTATATTACTAAGCTATAGATTTAGAACATTTCAAAAATATGTTGCTGATCTAGTAGTAACATAAGCATAAAGTATAACTTAAAATTTATTCAAATACTTTATTAAAATACATTAATTTTTGCAGTGCCATAATATTTTATAGTAACATATGACTGGTACATATATTAGTTTGTGCATTTAATGGATAGCATATTCCAGAGGAATGAGTTTTGACAAAGCCTTGAAAACTTCTCCCTATATTTCACGAGAAAAAAGTAATAAACCTACAGAAAAATATTAATAAAAATTTTGAAAGCAGAAGGAAGCACGTACTTCACTATACCAAAGCATAAAAATGTGAAAGCATAAGAAAAAGAACAATTTATGAATTGGGAATGAATAAAGCTTAAGATATTCTTGAAGCTAAAATAATATAAAATAGTGTGAACATTTTATATGTAAACAACTAATTCTAAACGCATGAAAATAGAAAAAAAACTTTTTAATACAAAATGTCAGATTTTGGTTCATACAATTACATCCATATTTATAGAATGAGAAAACATTCTATGAAGCATGTAAAAAGGAAATAACATAAATTCCTGGTCAAAATACACAATACAAAATACGAGTTAGAAACAAACTTGTCTTATTTATCTAAAAGGCAATAAAAGGTATTTCATAGAGGAAATAACTCATCTTCATGTTTTAATATTTAAAATTATTTAAATAATATGTTAATTTTATTTTATTATAAATGATTATTATTATGCTTTGATAATATTATTATTATTACTTTTCCGTTGATCGTCAAATTTCTCGGGCAGTCTCAGCAACCTGTCCCTTCATCCTATCCCTGAGATTTTAGAAGCCTCTCTCTACTCGGCCTTCCAGCGATGCTGCATTGTAGGCTCTTTCAGGGTCAGGGGAATGAGACCCAGCTTGTTACTGGCTTTGGCATATGAATACACCATGGGAAGCTTGCGAGGCTGTCCCATGTGGGCAGGAAACTCTCAGTAGCTTTCCAGGTTCTCCCAGAGTGGGAAGTAGGTTAAAAGATATCTTTATTTATAATAAACATAATAATAATAATATCTTTATTATAAATAAAAAAAGTTAAATTATGCCTTGAATGCACATTGCACATTTCATATAAAATTACTTCATTTAATATAGATATCAAGATCTTGTGGAGCAGAAGGTCAAATATAGATATCAATATAGAGTTGCGTGTGATTTTTATATATATTTTTCATTTAATCATGTTTTAGTTAAAAGTGTTGTCAAGAAATAGTACTGTTGAGTAGGTTGGAGAGATGTATAGCAGGTAGGCTATATACTTGCCTTGTACACAACTGCTGATATTTTATCCCCTGCATTCCATATATTTCCTTAGCCCCTCCAAAATTGATCCCTGACAACAGCCAGAAGTACGTCCTGAGAACTAGTTGTGCACCCCTCAAACACATACACAAAAGAAAACATTAATACTTAAAATAGCAACATATTTAATTGACTCACCAAACATTTTATAATATAATTTTTAAACATACACAAAAGTAGAGAAACATACAATAAACATTCCAAGATTATTTTGAAGCAGTCTCAAAGGATATATTTTTCTCAATTTTTTAAAAAAATGTGATGCAAAAATATCTAGCTAAATGTTAGACACCATTTTTTAATTAAAAACATTTTTAGAATCACCATGAGATCTATAGTTGCAAAACTATTCATGATACAATTTCAGTCTTATAATGTTCCAACACGCATCCCTTTACCAGTGCACATTTCCCACCACCAATGTCCCCGCCCCCCACAGCCTGCTTCTAAGGCAGACAGACACTTCTCTCTCAATATCTCTCTATCACTGTCTCTGTCTGTCTCTCTGTCTGTCTCTGTCTCTCTTAGTTTCCTTTTAGGCACTGCCATTTGCAATACTGTTCCTCTAGTTTCCTAAGCCATCCAAAGTTCATTCAAATAATATTTTTAAACTGTACACATACATTTGATATATCTATCTATGTCTATATCTGTAGCTAAAAATTTCAAGTTTGCTTTTTAATTATTTGTCTTCCGAAATCTATTTTCTAAATTAAACGTTGCCAAAATTCTAATGCGGTTTCTTTTTTAGGGGGTTGACCACACCCCCTTGCACTCAAGGCTAATCCTGGTTCTGTACTCAGGAAATATTCAGGGAACATATGTGGTGCCAGGGATGGAACCCAGGTTGGCTGAATGCAAGGCAAGTGCCTTCCCTGCTGTGGTATCTTTTCAATCTAATCGTTACTCATATACAAGATTTAAATGAGTTCCTGATTTTTTTGTCCCCTTTGTTTACTAATTATTGGAAGTTCAATGTTGACTTATGATCCTATAAAGAGTTGATACTATTTAAATCATATTGCTTTCTTTCATGAAAATATTTAATGTCCGGGCTGGAGGGGTAGCACAGAGGGTAGCATTTGCCTTGCATGCAGCCCACCGGGGTTAGAGGGTTAGATTCCCAGCATTCCATATGGTCCCCTAAGCACAGCAGGGAGTAACCCTGTGCAACGCTGAGTGTGACCCAAAAAGTAAAAAAAAAAAAAAGAAAGAAAAAGAAAAATATTTTTAATATCTGTTAATTTCCTTTTTCATAATGGTATGATAATGAGCACTTTCTGTAAAATTGTGGTTTTCACATAGTTTTCTCTATTTCTTTGCTGGAGCTTTACTGTCACTGTCACTGTCACTGTCATCCCATTGCTCATCGATTTGCTGAGCGGGCACCAGTATTGTCCCTCATTGTGAGATTCATTGATACTGTTTTTGGCATATCCAATACGCCACGGGTAGCTTGCCAGGCCTGCTCTGCCGTGCAGGCTCGATACTCTCGGTAGTTTGCCAGGCTCTCTGAGAGGGGCCGAGGAATCAAACACGGTCAGCCACGTGAAAGGCGAACGCCGTACCACTGTGCTATTGCTCCAGCCCAACTATGAAGAGAAATTTCTACTCATCAAATATTTGGTTTTAAAAATGATTTTTTCTTTTGCAAAGCTTTATACTTTTATAGATCCCATTTGCCTTTGGAGATAGTTATAAAACCACACTTCAAGTCGATGTTGAAAAACTTACTATTGATGTTTTTGTCTATGTGTTATTTCTGTACACCCAAACCTTCAGAATGTTATAAATCACTATTAATCCAACTATTTATCTCTTTATACATGGATATATACATATAAACACATATAAACGTTATATATACATCACGTACACACACATATACAAACACATTATATATATATATATTGTTTCTCTTGAGTTTAACTATTTTAACAACTCTTTCTTTCTCAAGCATCATTTCATACATTTTCCCCTAAGTGTGAAATTTCCGTAGTTAAGAAAGAAAAGCTTGTGAACGACATTAGCTAAAATCACACTTTTCCAAGTCTTCAAATTCTAATGAGGCGTAGAAGAAAATTGTAGTGTCTAGATAATTTTAGTTGATAGTAAGAAAAAATTATTTTGGATAAATCTCCAGTGATTCATTTATTGAAAGATTGAGTTTAACTTTTTCAGCATAGTTGGTAAAAAAAATTAAAATGGAGGAAATGTAGGTGACTTTTTAGCCCTGAATTGTAACTATTACAATGTTCATATATTGAAAGACTAATTATGTGTTAAATATCATAATTTAAATATAGTAGTGGGCTGGAGCAATAGCACAGTGGGTAGGGCGTTTGCCTTGCACGTGGCCAACCCGGGTTTGATTCCCAGCATCCTATATGGTCCCCTGAGCACTGCCAGGGGTAATTCCTGAGTGCAGAGCCAGGAGTACCCCCTGTGCATTGATGGGTGTGACCCAAAAAGGAAAAAAATAAAAATAAAAATAAATGTAGTAGTAATTTGTTTCAAATCATAATTTTATTCTTTGTAAGAGGGAATAGAACACTCCTAGTATTGATTAACACTATTTTGCTAGATTTTGTCAATAATTAGATGTTGATGTAGTGGATATATATCTATATATGTATACATGTAATTTTTCTAGGTTACAGAGTTATTCAGTAGTACTTTTTTATTTGGATATAAATGTTTTAATGTAAATGTTTTGCATGTAGCTGTTCTATTGAATAACTCAGTAATCTAGGGAAGGTCACCAATCCTCTTGAGGTTTGTAATATGTGTATTTTTTAGTTTTCATTCTATTTCGTTAAGAAATAGTAATGATATATTTATTTCATTTTTATGATGTGGGCATGTGTATGTAGAGTAAATTTTAAAAAGACTATTGTGCATAATAAATGATAATTAGCTTTTATTTTATAATTATGTTTCCTTTAAAATAAATTTTGGGCAAGATAAACATCTAATGTATGTCTGCATTAATTCATTGATACTAGTAAATTCTGTCTCCTTATAAAAACTTAGGACATTTTATTTTTTCCCTTTAAGAATAATAACCCTGTCTATAAATGTACTTGTAGGATAGAGAAATATGTTAAAATACTTATTTTAAAAAATATGATATAACCTTAAAATAAAAGACATTATTCACAAAAAGTGTATGTTAGTTTAGCATTAGTTTTCTGTGAATAAATGCAAGTCATGACCTTGCTATCTATTTGTTAAATGTTTGATCATTATAGAAATTTTCAATAAACTTTTAAAGGAACCAAAAATATGTATATTCAATATTGTAGTATATTGCAAATACAGACTATGAAATAATTTTTATTATAGTAAATCTTAAAATAAGAAATAGGAATGAAAAGAACAGAGAAAATGTGACTGAGTTATATCAGTTTAATATGCTCATGGTATATTTATAGTCCTTTTATTCCAATAAAGGAAACTTTACATAGTTTCAGTTTTCAAACAGTTGTTAGTTAAGTAGTGATATCTCTTCCAAACAGTCAAATTAAAAATTCAATAAGTATAGTTTAGCTAATAGATAACATAGTGTTATACTTTACTTATTTGTTATTTGTGTAGATTTTAAAGTTAAAGTCCATTAACATAATTTGTAATTTTTACTGTTCATGGTCTTCTATAAATAGTTATGACAATTCTATTATAATGGGCATGATTTTCACCATTATGTGCAAAAACTTTCACCATATTAAAATGATCGTTTTTATCATTTATCTAATAATCACCTCTGCAAAACAGTATAAACAATTATATGTTAAAGTTATACCTTGTCAATCTTAGTAGAAAGGTAAAGAAGCATTAATGTCATTTCTAAAACTTTTCCCTGGTCAAAGTACCTTCACTTCATTGTTTTCCATTTTAAACATGAACTGTTAAAATTGCATTTTTAAGATCATTTCCAGTCACTTTTGGGTGGTATGCGATATGCACTTTACAATTGACTTATAATTGGACTGTGCTGACAATGGAAAATCTTACAAGTATTGAACATGACATTTATGACAGTATTGCTGTCATCTTGGCTTCTTTTATTGAATATGCAGAGAATTATAATTGGGCTAACAAGCCTGGTAGCCTGGCCTCTTTCCAATTATATTAACCAGCCTAGTCTAGTATTAGTTGCCTGAACATACAAGGAAACAAGCAGAGCACTTTTATTTTTGTTTCTATTTTATTTCAGTATCTACGAAATAATCTAAGAATAAATTCATCTACCTTTGTCTAATGTTTGAATATTTTTAATAATTAATCGTTCTTGTATTGATAAGTGTAAAGATTCTCTAACTTTTACTTCTCTAATCTTCAATTGAGAGAAGATATTTATAAAATATTGTTGGTATTTTATATAATAAATATAATTACCTTTGCTTAGTTTTTTAAATGATGTTTTAGTGAAATTTATTTCAATCTGTCCCAAATCTTAAGTGATTTTAAATTTGGGGAACAATTTCAAAGAAACAGGGAAAAGTGTATTGAAATATTTTCTTTGAAACTGAAGCAAATAATATTTTTACATGATATAAAATAAGTTCTGCTTGCATATTCATAATAAATATTCAAGATAAAAATAACTACAGGCATTCCACTTTAATCATGCACATCCAAACTTGGGATTGAAAGTCTTTTCTTTTCTTTTACTTTCTGAAGATCTCTCACACCATCTATCACTCTCTCTAGCTGGAGAAATCCACATTCTCTTAGTATGTTTTCCTTTCCACTTTCTAAAAATGTATCTGCTTAAAACAAGACACAAAATAAATCTTTACTATTTGAATTCTGAAATCTACTAAAATTCTGCCAAGATATGAAATACTTAATTTTAGTTAAAAACAAAGCATAAGAAAATATAAAAAAATAGTGGTTTAAAAAATGCATGGTACTGACAGTGTAACAGTTATTGATTTTACACAGTTTCTCTTTTTCTTCTTTAATTAAAGTACCTTTGCTCCATTTCTTTTACAAACATATGCAGTTTTTCCATCTACAGTACTTATTGCCTTCATCTTGGTCAAAACTTTTCTGGATAGAAATATGAAAACAACTTAAACATTTGCCCTACAGAAACAAAACACCACTGCTGTATTTAAAGGGTACAATAGTGTTATTATTGAAAAAAATATACCACAAACAACCAAATTATCTGTCCATAGGGAATTGTCCCTTCCCTCTCTTCTTATACATTGTAGATATATTCACAATTATTAAACTTAAAGATTTATAATTCCATGTATTAAAATTGGGAAATACGGAAAATCAATCAGAAAGTAATATGTATAGCATGATCCTATTTTGAAAATGTGCAGTATAATTGTCACAGGGTTTTGTTTGTTTGTTTGGGGGCCACACTTGGTGTTGCTCAAAGGCAATTATGTGTATGGACTATGTGTATGAAGGTCAGTCTTGGAGGTGCTGTGGAAATCATGCAGTGTCAGGGATCTGACCTGGTTCTATGGCATGCAAAGCATGCACTTGACTTGTTAAGGAATCTCTTTGTCCCTTGTTACTTGTTTTTGTAAGAACTGCAAAATGCCCTATCTACTATAAGCAAACTTAACATTATTTGAGCATTGTGCATTAAAGGATTAGATAAAATTTGCTTATATAAATTTGCCTCTAATATTTTAGCATGCTAAAAAAGAAAAAAAAACTAGATGTTTTTAGTTTTGTATAAAACACAACAAAATAGAAGTATTGAGTAATCAAGTAAATAGGAGCAAATTTCTTGGTTAAAGTTCCTTTAAGAGCCAGGAAGATGGCTTATTGTATCAGAGATCATGATTTGCATGTGAAAGTACAAGATTCTATTACTGGCTCACCTGGTCCTCTGAGGACCAGCTGATCTCAAGAGCACTGCCTGGGAGAAACCTGCGGACATCAAGTCGGCATTAGCCCCAAACAGCATCCGGTATGGCTCCCAAACAAACAAAAAATGTTCATCATCATCATCGTCATCCTGTTGCTCATCAACTTGTCGGAGCAGGCACCAGTAACATCTCTCAATTGTGAGACATTTTTTACTGTTTTTGGCACATCCAATACGCCATGGGTAGCTTGCCAGACTCTGCCGTGCAGGCGCGATACTCTCGGTAGCTTGCCGGGCTCTCCAAGAGGGGCAGAGAAATCGAACATGGGTCGGCCGCGTGAAAGGTGAACGCCCTACTGCTGTGCTATCGCTCAGCCCCCCAAAAAGTTAAAAAAGTAAATTTCAAGTTTTAATGTTAAAACTTTTAGAACTTTAAGAACAGTCAAGAGAGAGATTACAGGAAGAAATAGTACCCGAGTTAAGTCACGAGCCATAGACGGGCATAGTGTCCTGGTTTCAATCCCAAGCACCACATGTAGACATTTCCTCTCCCAAGGGTTACTCCTGAGCACAGAGCTTGGAAAGGCCCTTGAAGACAGCCAAGCACGGTCCCCAAACCTCACAGAACAGAACGCACAATCCATGGATTACATGTTATGAACTGTTATGTCACAGAAACAATGTTAGATCTTACCTTTCTAAGACAATTTAATTTACTTTAATAATAGTATGAATATTTTCCACTAGAATAAACTCTCTTGTTAAGTTATGAAATAAACAAAAAAATGAATGTGTTTATGTATAGACTTAATGCAAGTTTCTTGAAACCATTTAGCCCTGTTATTACCTAAAAAATAATTATTTAAAATACAGTGGACATTCCTCTGTGAACCAGCAAAAGAAAAAAAACTAATATTAATAATGTATGTTCTGGTAGTGGTAAAAACTGTAAAAACTGGAGTTATCTGTAAGTATTGTCATAGATATCTAGATTTGCTAGCAATTATTTTCTTTGGCTCCAAATCACTCAAAATTTAATGATTAAATTAAAATTTTCTATGAGAAGTTTATGAGTACTTAGTTTAAAGTTAAAATTAAGCTTCACTAAAGGCCAGTACAACAGATTAGACACCGAATTTCTCTTTAGGAGGTGAACACATTTCATTTTTTGTTTCAATAGATAAGTTTCAGCATTGCTCAGGCCACTTGCAGTGGTTTTTAGTGCAGGATACCTTCTACATTTTGAAAATGCACCCCAGTCTTCATGTATAACATTGTTTGAAGTTTGAAAATGTAATCCTTTGTCAAATTAATTTTTAAAATAGTATTTAAATTAAAGTAAGACACATTTGTTCAAAATGTTTAGAGATATAATTTTGTCTAACTGTTCTGCAAGAGTATCCTAATTTCCTCCGTTCTATCTCAGATAATGCAATTTAATATAAATAAGCTTAAATGTCTGCTTCTTAATGGAAATAATGCCATTTTAAAGTAATAGAGTTTTCTAGTGGCAAACTATGTGGCCAATCAAGAATCAAATGGCTGGCATTTAACGAATCAAGTGATTTTGATTTGGCTTTGTAAATCCTGTGTTTGCAATTTTGTTTGTGACTCAGGCCAATTAAAGCCCAGCAGGGTAAACGAGTATTTTGGAGAATAGATTTTAATCAGATAGACCTTGACTCAAACTCCAAATTTCCTACTTCTAGCTGCATCATAGTAAACAAGTAATTTGCTTTTTTTTATATTGTTGTGAGGCAATGATAACAAAACTTCCTTCATGAGGTTGCCATTAAATGGAAAATATATGTCTATCTCTTTCATTATGTCAGAAAGTATAGTCCATAGTGATACTTTCCATGATGGAATAGAAAGTAGCAGAATGGGAGACTAACATCCAGGAGTAGTAGAGATAAGAACCAGGAGGTCTGCCCCACAGCTTGGAAACTGGCCTCACATACTGGGGAAAAAGGCAGCTGGGATAGAGAAGGGAACACCAAGTAGAGAATGTTGGGAGGATCCACTCAGGTTGAAAGCGGCGTGCTGAGAGTAGACTATAGACCAAACATGATGGCCACTCTATAACTCTATTGCAAACTACAACATCCAACAGGAGAGAGAACAAAAGGGAGTGTCCTGCTGCAGAGGCAGGGTGAGGTGGTGGGGCTCGGGGTGGGTGTGGTGGAAGGGATACTGGGAACATTGGTGGAGGAGAATGGGCACTGGTGGAAGGATATAAATGAAATGCAAGTGTGAAAGTTCATAAGTTTGTAACAGTAACTCACGGTGAGTCACTAATAAAAATTTAAAAATAAATAGGTAAATAAATGGAAAAAATATATGAAAAGTACCCAGCATCATCTCTTGCATTTAGTAGGCACTCAGAAAAATCAAGTGACCTACACATATGATTCTTCCAAATGTCATGGATTATAAAATTTTGTTCAATAGTAGTAGTACACATAGCTCCACCCCAAGAGCTATGGAGCGATTGCACAGTGGGTAGGGTATTTGCCTTGAAGGAGGCGACCCAGGTTCGATTCCTCCATCCCTCTCGGAGAGCCTGGCAAGTTGCCGAGAGTATCCTGCACACAGTGCAGAACCTGGCAAGCTACCCGTGGCGCGTTCGATATGCAAAAAACAGTAACAACGAGTCTCACAATGGAGACATTACTGGTGCCCACTCCAGTAAATTCATGAGCAACGGGAGAACAGTGCTACAGTGCTACAGTACACACATTTGAACTGTATGAGTTTTTCTTGTCATTAATAAAAATTTATATTTAAAACAAATTATAAACAATTGTTGAAAGGAATGCTATTTGAAATTTTGCTGTGTGCTCTTTATGGATTTAAATGATCTATTAACACAAAATAACCAATTACCATTTTCTTTATTAAAGGTATTTTCCTCTAATTTGATCATATAACCATTAATATATCCATTTTGACTCTATTAGTGATAACATATTTTTGTTACTTAATCTCTAATATTGAATACTCCATTATTAATATAATAATATATACATTGATATCTAATACTCTAAGATCTAATATTTCTGTTCTCTTCTTCTTATGCTATCTTTTCTTGGCACCAGCGGCTGCTTCAAAGAGTAAAGTGAAAGGTGAGCTTCTATATATCCTGCATGATTTTTCCGTGATTTGTCTTCTACTCAGTCTTTTAACTCCTTTTAAATGGTTTTGTTCAGTATATAGATATTAGTCACACATGCTTAAAAATTCAAATATACATTATTCTAAATATTCAGTTTTTGATATTTTCATGAGGGCATGAATGTTTCTGACTTTAATTTCTTGTATTTTTTTTCCTTCTTATTCCAAATGGAGTCAAGTTCTTTTGTGAACTAACCTTCTGTCCACTGAATATAGATAAAATACTGATAAAACTGTAAATTGGAAAAGATATTGAATGAAATGAAGCGGTTACAAAGTCTCAAAACCATTTCAAAGAATTTGGTAAAAAGAAAAAAATATCTTTTCAAATTTTAATAGTGTAAACCGGTTTTTCTATTTGTGCATTTCTCCCCATGTTCTAATTATATAGTGTTGCATAACCCAACAATATGTGCAAGTGGATGGACTTTTTCAATGCCAGGATGTTCTCCTGAAAGAAAAAGGACTTTGTCTGGTAGTGTCAGTGATCATAGTTCTGAAAAAAGTTCAGATATTTTTATGATTCAAGCTTACAGCTTTTGTTTTAATTTTAAACTCCCAAGAACAATCTATATACTTAAAATTCAGTTTAATTTTATACAGCAAGGATATGTTTTCTTTTCTTCATTTTTCTTATAAAGCAATATGGCAATGACTTTATTGTTCATTTGCTACTATCTGCAGTTTCCTTATCTATAGTATGAATATAATTTCCCAACATTTGTTCCGAGAGTATTAAACTAGGTAAACTATGTAAACTATTAGTGTATTTTCTCTAATAGAATTTTATAGAACCTTAATTTTTTTTGTTTTCCATACAATTGACATTCTTTGTGGAGAAATTTTTTTGTTGGTGGTGATGTGGTTTTTTGGATTTTGTGATACACCAGGAAACAACCAGTGTTTACTCCTGACTGTACACTCAGAAATTACCACTGCCGGTGCTCTGGGGACTATATGGATGCCAGGGATCAAATCCAGGGTGACTGAATGCAAGGCAAATGCCCTACCACTATATTATCACTCTACTCCCCAAAATTTCAGACCCTTCATGGTTTGGTATTGTTTTGTGTTTATGTTTGATAAATGGACCAGAACAACTTCTGACTCTTACCACTCTTATATTAAATCCAATACAGGACTTTCTCCATTGTCACTCAGTTTTAGTACCCCCTTCACTTTGATTCTAGTTTTATAATATTTAACACAATGAATAAATTCATCTCTGAAGCGTTAACTGATTTTTAAGGCTTCTCAGTTACTGAGAAGCTATTTTTTGCCTAGAAATATATGTACTTTTGTGCTATGATAAAGATGTCAAATTTGTTACAATTTGTTGTATACTCCGCTTACTAGTTCACTAATTTTTTAATAAGCATAATAAAAGTCTCATTTTTGTTGCCATAGTTTTCTACCTGGTTGTGAGCAAACTAAATACATTAACAGAAAAATGAAAAGAATTACATGATCAAGAATGAATGTTAAGGGCCGAAGCAATAACACAGTGGAGAGGGCATTTGCCTTGCATGCAGCTGATCTGGGTTCGATCCCCGGCATCCCAAATGGTTTCCCAAGCACCACCAGGAGTGATTTTTAAGCACAGAGCCAGGAGTGACCCCTGAGTGTGGGTCTGGCCCAAAACCTAAAAAAAAAAAAATGTTAAGGAACATATAATCATAATCTATATAATCATAATATGTGAAAGTTAAGTAGTAAATATTTAAGAACAAAGAGATAAAAGCAATTTATAGGCCCAGAGAGATAGTGCCATGGGTAAGATGCTTGCGTTGAACATGCTGACGCAGCTTTGATTCCCAATACCACATGTGTTCCCTGAGTCTGACAAAAATGATCCCTAAATGCAGAACCAGGAGTAAGAACTGAACAACTGTGGATGTAAGTACCCTCCAAGGAAAGCAATTTATAATTTTATATTTCTCGTGGGAGTTAAAAGTGTGGTAGAGATAGAGAATGAAATATTGAAATGGATGTTTGATTCTCAAAGAATTCTTTGTGGGGAAGTAGGATTTTACACAGTAAAGCTGTGCATAAAAAAGAAGAGCTTGAAAGCATAAAGATATGGAAATGGAATAACTTGTCTACCTCAATAGATTGAGGCTATCTTTTTAAGTGCAGTGTATTTTTATGATTTTTTTAATGATAGTAAGGTTAATTTGATGATACAATAGAAGTGGAGTGAACTTGAGCCATTACTGCAATTCATTGCTTGACACCTGTCACAATAATCACATCTATGTTCACTTAATCATTCTTAAAATCAATGATGGTAATGTGGATTAAAATATGTAGGTGATAAAAGTATTAACTACAAGAAACCAGTTTTCCTCAGAGAACTATTGCTAAAAATTGAATTACATGTTTCTGTTAAGTTGTTTTAGAACTCAAACTGCCTAGAAGTTAGCAGGGTGAACATTTGTGTGTGTGTGTGTGTGTGTGTGTGTGTCTGTGTGTGTGCCTGTGTATGTGTGTGCATGCGCGTGCGCTCATTTGGCGCTGCCACATCTTATTTACCATTCATTTTGTTCAAATTGCTTTTTTGCACATGTGTTTAGGCCCAGATGGGCGTTAGGACATAGATTACTCTACATGTATATATTTGCATGTATAAAATGTTAGAGAGTCAAGAATTGAAAAGTTCTGAATTGAGCTGTGCCTCAATGGACACTTCTAACTATTGTTTTAGAGATGCAGATTCTGTGTATATAATAGAGAAAAGATTATTCAATGCTTTTATTGTCCAATTTCTATGTCAAGGAAAATGTTCTTCAAATAGGAGAAAACTGTTGAGGGGAATTAATTTTTTTTTAATATGAAGAGAATATATGAGCCTGTCATTATTTTTAAATAGTTCATTTCTAGCCCTAGTTATATCCCAGAGAAAAAACAAAAAAAATTTTGTTACGTTTATTTCTCACTCATTTATGATGTGACACACAACTATGGAAAGGTTCTAGAATATTGGAGAACATGTCCTGATGTCCTGATTTCTTTAAGGAGAAAGAATTACATTACAGAGATCATTATGGCCTGGTAAATTTTATGGCAATTTATTAATAGAATATATAAACCATATTCTTAAACCAACTTATTTGTGCTCATTTCAAACAATTTAGTAAGTCAGAAGTTATAAGTAATGTCATAAATAATCATGTTAGTATTCTTCTCATAATAAATGGGCTTGCCATCTCAAGTCTATGTTATTTCTTAACACATCCTTTCTGTTTTTCTCTACCCTCACATCTTTCTAAGTGAGTTTCATTTAATAAAAACTATCTTGCATCACTATTAATACTGTCGGTCATTATAGTAGTATCAGAGGACAGTAAGCATGATATATCTGTAGGTCATCAAATCATGTTGTAATTGTGCATTTTCTTCTCATTGCAGAAGAAAACCCTAGTAGAAAATTCAATGGTAGTTTGCCAATTCTCCTATTATGGAGGTGTTTTTCACTTTGTTTGGGGAATATTTATTGTTTTGTTTGATTTAATGCCCCATTAGTCTCAATGTCTGTGTACAGGCCAAGGGTTCAGAATGAAAGTAAAGTAGAATGATGCAGTGTTTGTATCAGGAACAAATAAATTGGACCTGCCTTGTTGGATGTATTGATGAGGAGACTATTTTCCTAGGAGATTATTCCTCATTATTTCATTTTTTTTCTCCTGAGTTTCTCCTTAATTCGCCTTGTATTAACCTCACTTCCTCATGGAAAAGTGAGGAGGTAATTAGTTTCTCAATAAGATGAGTAATTTTCTGGAAAAAGCTTTAGGCATAGCTAATCTAAAATGATGAACTCAGAGACAAGAAGAATGATTAAAGGCTGTGTTCATAAAAGTGTATTGTAAGACCATCAAATTGACAAAAATATAGGCAACTTTAATTGTTTTTAAAGTGCACTCTCATATAACAGTTTCTAATTTATAATTTTTCTTTGCATAGGTGTTTTTTTCTTTTTTTTTCTTTTTGGGTCACACCCAGCAATGCTCAGGAGTAACTCCTGGCTTTGAACTCAGGAATTACTCCTGGCGGTGCTTGGGGGACCATAGGAGATGCCCGGGATTGAACCCAGGTCGGCCCCAGGCAAGGCAAATGCACTACCCGCTGTGCTAGCGCTCCGGGCCTTTTTCATGCTTTTTATTACGGAATATATCACTATTTATTTTGTCTATACGTCTTCATGTTCCAAAGTACAAACTACTAAGAGTGAGTGTCATCCTACATCGATAAAGTCTTCTCCAGATATTTATTTGCAAGTCTAAATGAATATTCTCTTCACGTTGAAAGCATTAGCCTTCACGTTGCCTTGCTCATTTTTCTTCCTGAAACACATATATAGACTTGGAATTTCCTTGGACATGTGGATAGATATAATTCATTTGCTACCAAGGTAGAGTACAACTTTGTATAATAATTAGAAATTAGTTTAAGCATTGCTGCTTTAAGTTTGGGTCCTCATTTCCATCATAAGTAAATAATTATAATAATTTTTATTCTATCAAAACATGTCTCATCCAAAAGGCAGGATCATGAGGAAATCCTTTCTTTCAGTTGTTTCACGTGATCTCATCATGTTAATAAAATTGGTATTTCCTGATTCTACAGCTGCTGTGTGAGGGGTTGTATATCTATAATTAAATCCTAGGTTTGTGGCTTAAGGTTTCTAAACACAAAATAGTTTATAATAAGTAGAAGTACAGTGATCTTCATCTAATAGTTAGTTGGGCATTTGAGACATTTGCAAAACAAGAGTTCTAATATCAGACTACACCAAAACAAACTATAT
This sequence comes from Sorex araneus, assembly GCF_027595985.1. NCBI lineage: Eukaryota > Metazoa > Chordata > Mammalia > Eulipotyphla > Soricidae > Sorex > Sorex araneus. The sequence continues at coordinate 170,284,926 of NC_073303.1, read as the reverse complement.
TTCAAGTCAAATGAAAAGATAGTACAGAGCTTAGTTGGAAAAATTTTTGATTTGACATTATAATATAAAATATCATGAGGCAAATGTGCTGTTAAAAGCTTTGTTAAGGATTGTCAGAGTATGATGCCACGTTTTATTATCTTCTCTATAGTAAAATACACAAATGTTTACATATATATATATATATATAAATTTACTTCATGAGACTTTCACTTTTTAACTCATTCATTTATCTGACTCTCCAGGAATTGCTGCATATTGGAAAATTAAAAATTTAAATTACCGATTATAGTATGTTATAATGCAAAAGGCTAATTTTGAAAATAAGATAAAAGTGAGTGTAAATACTTGACAGTGTAGAAAGGAGAGACTTTGTAACCTAAATATAAAAATCAGAAAGGGGGAACATTTCATAGAGAATTGATGACGAAGGGGTAAATTGTCTGATTATTTGGAAGAAAATATTTCTAAAAAGAAATCAATAAGGTCAAATTTCTTAATACATTCAGGACCTAGCTTACTTGGGGAATATTCCACCGTCCTAGGTGTTTAGGAAAGTGTGAGCATAGAAGAGTAAATACATTTATTGAGTAAATGAGGACCTAGGTTATGTAAAGATTTTTGTTTGACTCCAAGTGAGATGGAAGCTCATGACAATTTGAGCCTAAGAGAGAAGTGTTCTGATTTTCGTTTAACAGCATGGGTGTTCTGGTAAAAATAGAGTATAATGAGAGCTATTAGGAAGCTTTAACAAGAATCCGGAAGGCGGATGATGGTAGTTGGTCTAGAGTCATAGCAATTGAGTTGCTAAGAAGTGGTCATTGAAGTTACGGTTAGTAGAAGTTGCTGATTGGAAATGAGACATGAGATAAAGGTAAAGTGTAGGATGATTTCAATGTTTTATTTTAGTTTTCTAAAAACTTGAAAGTACAGAGGTATGTTTAGAAGACAGAGAAGACAAGGTGGTAATATTATGAGACCGCAGTTTTTTAAAAAAGTAAAATTAGAAATACCTTTTTTAGCCATAGAGACATACTAACAATTAAAAGTTGTCTATATAATATGAAATTCAGAATTTCATATTAAACTTTATATTTTACACAATACACTCCAATGTTACATAGCATAATATCAACTGTCTTCCTGTGCCTAAACAAAAAGGACATTGGTAAAGAAACCATACAAATGACATCAAGGAAAAAGAAAAGCAATTTAGGATTCTTAGTGCCTGATGGAATTGGGTGTATGTCAGTTGCACTGTTGCAGGCGTGGCTCAATTAACCCTAACCACCCTGTGGATGTAGAAAGGACAATTCATTGTTATTCAACATCTCCCACTATTCTGTTTACAAAACATAAAACATTAAAATTTCAAAACACTCCTGAACTCAGATTTGTTAGAAATTTTCCAATCATAACTCAACAACATAATTAACAGCACAAGAGCGGGACTTGTGCTGATGAGGGACTGATGGACCCAGTGCAAGTAGTGAGCTACCGTGGCATCAAAATGGGTCCAGGCCAAGCACCCCAATACTTAACTATAAGTAAAGATCTCGGTCATGGACAAACTCTGTCATGACTCCAAAGAGGTAGCTGAATAAGGACCCTGCTGGGGTTAGGAAAGACTAACCTGGCCTGAGGACCATAATCTGGAAAAGAGTGAGATGTCACCAGGAAGAACAAACTTTAAGCTTGATATACCTTTCACTGTGCTCATACAAAGTGACTGAATCACTGTATCACTGTCATCCCATTATTCATCAATTTGCTCAAGCGGGTGCCAGTAACGTTTCCATTTGCCCTAGCCCTGAGATTTTAGCAGCCTCTCTTTCCTCGTTCTTCCCAACAGTGCCATATTGGAGGCTCTTTCAGGGTCAGGGAAATGAAACCCATCATTGTTACTGTTTTTGGCATAGGAATATGCCATAGAGAGTTATACAATACTCAAACACCCATCCCTTCACCCGTGCCCATATTCCACCACCAAAGACCCCAGTCTATCTCCCAACCCCCGCCCCCCAGACCCCATCCCCGCCTGCTTAGTTGATAAATTTTACATCATTTTCACTTTACCTTGATTACATTCCATATTTCAACACAACATTCACTATAGTTGGAGCTTTCCCCCCAAGAAAGACAGCCCTACTGCCAATGCAGAATTTGATAATTAGTTTTCCATTGCTGAGACTGGAGAGATATGAAGTCCCGCTGTATCAAGTACATAGAATTTCCCCCCCTCCTTCCCGCGCCACCGAGTTCATGCCTGCTTAATGAATAGTCCTCATATTATGGCTGACACCATGCTGCCTGACGAGAAAAAAGGATATTTCTCGTCCTCGGCTGGCAAGGGGCTATGGCTTAGTTCAGTCTAGAGACATGGTTGCAAGTAGTTTCTGGAACCGGAAGTAGTCTAGTTGGGCTCCAGATTCTGGTTGATCAACAGCATCGTGGCTGCACAAAAGTGTGGCCATCTGGGTTGAATCTCGGCGGAGCATGCGCTGGTATTGGCCCGAGACTGCCCAAGCATCCCACTGTTCCAAGTACATAATTTTTTTCCCCTCCAATTCCCGCGCCTCTAAATTTGTGCCTGCTTAATAGACCTCATAATATGGTGGACGCCACACCACGTTTCTCCCAGAAAAGGGAAAAGAACCGGGAAAGAAGGATATTTCCTCACCTCGGCCAGTGTGGGGCTATGGCTTAGTTCACAATCTAGAGAAATGGCTGCTACTTTGATTACCTTCTATATTTCAAAAAAAAAAAACTCAGTAGTATTGTTTGGAGTTTCCCCCCATAGTCAGACCTGCTAAAAAGGAACCGTTTCACATTGCTGACAATCAAGAGATATTAGGTCTCGGCCTAACCTGTCATGGCCGCATGACAGGCAAAAACCTGTCGCAGCCACGCGTTTTTGGATTTCTATATGAAGTCCAGGGAAAATTCTGCCAGGAATTGCATCAATGCAATCTTTTACTTCCCTTTTGTGCTGCTCATGTGATGGAGAAGCCTGGAGAGAAAAACCCTGCCCTGCTGGCGGCGCATGGGCCAGTAGCTCTGATCACACAGTCTGGAGGCATTTTGGGGGAGCTGCTCGTGTCCAAAGTAGTTCAGTTGCCTCTGGGGTCGAGCTCCTGCAGCAGCAGAAAGAAAAGTACCCACGTGGCATTGTGCTTAAATATCGGCAAAGGGCGGATCCGGAAATCCTGCCCCCTGGGCTCTCCCGGGCTTCCCATGGGTACCTGCACTCTGTGATCTAAAAACCGGCAGTCGTCTCTCTGTGTTCAATAAGAAAGAGTTGAGAGAGAAAAGACCCTGCCCTGCTGGCGGCGCATGGGCCAGTAGCTCCAATCACACAGTCTGGAGGCATTTTGGGGGAGCTGCTCATATCCAAAGTAGTTCAGTTGCCTCCGGGGTCGAGCTCGTGCAGTGGCAGAAAGACCAACAGCAAAATTTTTAGAAACCAATTATTAAGATTATAGCACAGCGGGTAGGGCGTTTGCCTTGCACCCTATAGACCAAGTTTCGATTCCTCTGTCACTCATGCAGAGCCTGGCAAGCTACCGAGAGTATCTTGCCCACATGGCAGAGCCTGGCAAGCTACCCATGGCCTGTACCATATGCCAAAAACAGTAACAACAAGTCTCACAATGGAGACGTTACTGGTGCCTGCTCGAGCAAATCGATGAACAATGGGATGACAGTGCTACAGCGCTACATTTGATTTTGTGAAACTTTCCTAGAACAGAAGCCTCACAAATGTGCCATAGATTATGTATGTCATTTGTCATTGAGTCTCTGCTAGAATAATAAAGCTTAAGTTTAATTATTAGTGTATAATCTATTACTAAATTTAGTGTGGTATTTATTTACATAACATGACACATTTTGAAGGGAACCAAGTCATGAAGATTTATTGTTGAAAAGTTCTCTGTAACCTTCAAGAATAAAATTCACCTTAAATAGATTGAGAACAGGAGGCTTTACCATAATTATTGTACTATCGTTAATTCTTCAAACTTTGATAGATATGAATACACTAAAATACATTTTATATTAGCAAGACTTACATAAATCAGACAGGATATGCTTTCTTTGGAAATTATTAAAATACCTCAGTTTCATCTATATTTTTTGCAAATGAAAATAACAAATCCTAAAGTAACCTATAAATATAATGTAAGAAAAAATAGTAATGCATATCCATTATGGGCAACAGTGTCAGTAGGGGCTCTTTAGAGGAATGATATGAAGAGGAATTTTAAATACTAGAGCATTTATAGTTGCAGGTAAAAAAGTACTAATTAATATATTAAATTTGATTAAAAAATCTAAAATATTAAAAAAATCATGTGTATGCCTTTATAACACTATATTATTCAATAAGATTTAAAAATCAAATATAAATGCTATTCCACTCATTTGAGTTATACACTTTACTTTTACTATTCAGAAAATAAAATTGTATCTAAAATATGTATTTAATTTATTTTATCAAAAATACACACTGTGGCTCAAAAATACAATTTAGATTTACAAGCTCATATGATATTTGAATTATGAGAAATTATGTGGTGATTCTAAATCTGAAACACTTTTTTAAAAACATCACTTCATTAGAAGTTCTTGACGTATATAGCATGCAAATTCTTCCTATCAGAATATATATTCTTTCCATATATTTATGATATGTACTAATAACAAATATACATAAAGTATTTTGTCAAGCAAAAGAAATCAACTCTTATTTCCTATTACAAGATAATAGATTATAAAGGTGCAAACTGTTTTATGAATTTTTAATAAGCATATTTTTAAAATATGCTTGTTGTCACTGTCACTGTCATCCCGTTGCTCATTGATTTGCTCTAGTGGGCACCAGTAACGTCTCCATCGTGAGACTTGTTAATATTTTTGCCATATGGGATATACCACGGGTAGCTTGCCAGGCTCTATCGTGGGGTCGAGATACTCTCGGTAGCTTGCCGGGCTCTCCGAGAGGGGCGGAGGAAAGCATGTTGTATATATTGCTATTTGAGAAATTGTCCTCATTAAAGAATTTGACCATTGATGAGAACTAGCATTATAATAGTATCAGATAGTGGATTCTATGTGAGACTGAGAACATTTTTTTGCCTTTGAGGTCTTTTACTTCCCATGAACACATTTCACCTGATGAAACATGCTGCAAATATTATGCATTTGTATCATTCTACACATGATCATCTCTTCTGAATCATGTCTTGAAAACTACTAAAGGTGTTAGGATGTGGCTCTAGTGAGAGAACGCGTGTCTTGCATCTTCGAGGTCCCAGTTCTATCCCAGGCATTGCATATTTTCCCCCACATTGTCCAGAATGGTCCTAGTGGTCCTTTAGCATAGTCAGGAGTGACCCTGACCCCTGGAGCACCAATATTTTGGGTGTGCTTCCCCAAAACATTGAAAAATAAAGTCATTCTAAAAGAAATTGCCTGCATATAGTTTATTGGAGTGATTTGGTCATCTTTCTCCAGGCTAAAAAGGTTTATCTCCTAATAAACCTCTAAAAATAAGTGGTAAATTAAGGTGAATTAGAATGTTTAACTTTGGCATGAATGATTTAAATTGTACATCTTATTGAATTTTTTATGAGTAGTATAACAGAATAGAAATTACAATGATATTTTTAATGATATTTCTTTTTCTGAATAGGGATATTATGTTTGAAATCTCTTTGAAATATAGCTTTCAAAGGATAATAGGATAGATAGGATAAAATAATATTAATTATTTGGTCAGAGATACAGTCATAATTCATATGTGTGTGTCCTTTGATTTGATCTGCAAAACCATGAAAGGATAAAAATTTAAAAGTTCAGAACACCTTCAATCTACTGTTTCCATTGGCAACACTGGTGCCTTCTAAAGCAATGACAGAGATCATTTGTAGAATACCAAGAAAACTTTCTTATGGAGATTGGTTAGAATACTTCTCCAGTTTTCACTCAGTATCACCCTTCCACAATTTGTTTTCTAAAAAAGATACTACATTTTCATTTTAGAATTTTCTCCTCTGACTACATATACATCTATTCATCTATCTATCCATCAATCTATCTATCTACTTTATTGATCTAGTTGTTTCTACTATGCAATTCCACTTTTCTTTTCCAGGGTCTAACAATTTCTGCAAATTTACAGTCTGTGCAACTCACATTACTTTCCTGTGTGGTTTATGTAAATAACAATAATAAAAAAAACCCTGAAGCTTCCTTCTTGTTCGCAGCAGTATCCCACTGACCTCTTTTCAGCTTGAAAAGGTTCTATCTAGGGCTAACATTTTTTTTTCTCTTCCCACTGGCAATTTTCAACCTACTGTGCTTCTTCATCTGATTTCTTGACTCTTTCTTGACTTAAGAATTAATTATTGAAATGTATCAGATGCACTCCGAAAATGTCAGTGTATTTGGGTGGATTTACAAAGAAGCAAAACTTCTCAGCCAACATGATATTGGAACTGAATTTCAAGTAGGGCCTTTCTCCAGGTATCCTTTTCACAGACAAAACAAAAACATAATGCAGATGATCTATACAATCTCACAAAAAGATTTTTGCTGGAGAAAGCCATTTGTCTCAATCACTTGAAAGCAGAATGTTTACCTTTGCATCTTAGTGCCTTTTTTCTTATCGAGACTTTAACCAACACTCTGTCTAGAACCACAAGAGACTCAAAGAAGCTGTCCATCTATCCAGCTGCCTCCAAATCAGCCTGCGGCTAATTCAATCTGTCCAATTTAGATTGTTATTGATCCTCATATAAAAGGAATTCACAACTGCCCCTGTATTTGGTAGAATATTCTACAAACCTTATTCTCACACACTCAGACAGAAATTCGTATACTGAATAGCACACACACACACACACACACACACACACACGCACACACTCACACATACAGAGCAGCTTTAAACAAAATGATTAAAATCACCTGAAAGAGATGCAAAACATGTATTAAAGCATCCCCAAATGTGAGATTAAAAGAGGAAGAGAAGATTTTAGTCACACGACAGAATCTTAAACAACTATTAGTAAAACAGACTTTTAAAATAGCCCTAATTCAGTCCTCACCTTTAACTTATAATCGCCACATACTTTTACACTATCAGTTATTAGGCAGGGAAATTTACTGCACTTACTTCACTAAATAAACTATACGCTAAGCTGTTTCAATTGCATCTGTTTCATTGGCATCTGCAACAAACAACAGAGACAAAAATCTTTACTCTCATGGGTGGGAAGAGAAAAACAAGCATAATCGGTTAATAATACAGCTACACTTGAAGGTAATTAATAAAGTATAACAAAGAGAATGAAGTTGGGCCATGGTGAGGGTTGAGAAATTATCAGTATTCGTTAAATAATTAGTGTTAAAGGCATTTTTGAGTAAGTGACATCTGGGCAAACTGGAGGCCCTGAGGTAATAGTCTGTAAGACTCTAAGGGAAGAACACTATAAATAAAGAGTAAGAGCTGTACAAAAACCCTGAAACCAAAGTATGCTTGGCAGGTGTTGAAGAAGGAATAAGGGATCTGGTGTGGGTAGAGCAGACTGAAGCATCAAATGAAAAGAGTTAAAATGTGAAGTTTGGATCAAAGAAAGTACAGGGAGTAGGATGCTTGTCTTGCACCAGCACTGGCCAAACCAGATTCTATTCCCAGTACCTTAGATAGTCCTTCAAGCCCTTCTAGGTATGACACTGAGCACAGAACCAGGAGTAGACCTTGAGCACAGCCAGGTGTGGCTTAACAAGTAAAGTAAAGTAGAGTATAAGTTAGAAAGGAAAGTAGAACTGGTGACTCATGCTGGGTAAGTGGGTCAGCTAAAGACTTGACATTTGTGTCAAATACTCGTAATAAGTAATGGGGAAGTGATACATGCTAGAGAAAGTGAAGGACCATGGGTGGGGTCTAGAAGGTGAAAGGCAAATGACATTGTCCCAAAACATTTGTTTTCTGAGATGTTCTAATGTGTTACAGAATAAAAAGATATTAAGTACATGCTGCAGCTATAGCGTAAGAAAAAGTATCATCCATGGCTCTGCTGTAATATGCAACTCTTTGATTGTTTGAAAATAGGATAATTCTGCAAATTAATGAAAACTTTCCATATTTACTACAGATATTTAAGCAATGTCTTCATAAGGTTATTCAAGATTGCTAGTATAACAAGTTTTGCATTTATGTTTTAATATTACATAATATATGGCATGGCTGAAGCAATAGCATAGCGGATAGGGCATTAGCTTGCACGAGGCTGACCAGAGTTTGATTCCTCTGCCCCTCTTGAGAGCCTTGAATGCTACCTGTGGCCTATTCTATATGCCAAAAACAGTAACAACAAGTCTCACAATGGAGACATTACTGGTGCCCGCTTGAACAAATCGATGAGCAACAAGATGACAGTGACAATGACAATATATGGCAAAGTTTTCTAGTAGATTAGGTGCTGTATAAGTATACTCTGTAGAAAAGAATCACAAGTGTGGGACCAATGTAAAGAGTCATAGCAATTGATATATTTAAAGTCTTTGATATACAGAAGTTTCCCTCATTAACTTATAGGGCATTTGAATCAAAGTACACTACTTGGGGCTGGAGTAATAGCACAGCGGGTAGGCTGTTTGCCTTGCACGCAATTGATCTGGGTTCAATTCCCAGCATTCCATATGGTCCCCTGAGCACCGCCAGAATTAATTCTTGAGTGCAGAGTCAGGGGTAACATTTGTGCATTGCTGGGTGAAAAGTACAACTGTTAAGTCTTTAACATTTTACTATATGATGAAATATTTTTCAGTGTAAAAGTTTATGAGTTGAAGCTATTTATAAAGTGTGATGCCCCCATAAATATTTTTTTGTATTGAAGCATAATTTTATGGGAAAAAATGAGATTTCTTTTTTATTTTATGATTTTAGACCATAGCCAGTGTGCTCAACGCTTACTTCTTGCTCTGCTCTCAGAGAACATTCCTCTCAGACTCCAGGCACCATAAGAGGTGCCAGAGATCAAACTAGGCTCAGCTCAAGGCAAAGAAATTGACCTATTGTCTGTGCTATCAAGCCGTCCCCAAAGAAATAGTGAATCCTTTATGTAGATATCTTTTTCATTCTGCCAAAATCTTCTGAAAGCTATTCACTGCACATCAAAGTCTTTCTGTTGTCAAACTTATTCTAATATGCCCCTGCATTATTAGATTTAAAAATAAAATCACTGAATAGCTAATTTATATTCTTCTATAATCAACTTTATCTCATTTATACCTAAATAACCATTTAAAATAAACATGACGCATCATCAAAAGAAATTGAAGCAGGCAAAATAGCCTAAATTGTCCTTGTCTCTCCTTTCCAGTCAATTTACTTCTCTACCCAGGTTTTTGATGGTTATCTGTGTTAGTTCTGGAATTCTGACTGTAGCTATTCTATCTGAATACTCACTTATCTGCATCTAATAATCTCTGGGCTTTACATAAAGTGGGGTATTGAATACTAGGAGTGAAAAGTAGCCTTAATTATACTTCCTATTGCTTTCTTAACTTGAAACGTCTTCCCTGCCTGGTTACTCGCCCTTTCCATAAATGTCCTATCACCCACCCCATTTGTCGCTCTCATGAAGCACTTCACATTCTTATTTATTTCACTAGTCCCAATTACAGTGTTTGATAATTCAAAGGTATTCACTTTTTCATCTGAATTAGTGAATTCAAACATTCAAATCCCACAAATAAATGAAGAAAGCTGTAGGTGTACTATAAATAGGAAAGAAATAACAATAACAGTAAAAAAATGATAATAGCTAATTCTTATTGAGTGCTTACTAAGTGCAGATGCATTCCTAAATGCTTAAACTCATTTTCTAATTTCATTTTTATTATAACTCTAGAAGAAAGAGAATTGTTATGTCTTCATTTTATGAAAATAATTTGCATGGTAATTATTCTTCTGATATGTCTATTTCTATGGTATAACTCAATTCCCCTTTTTTCATATTATTAAATGCCTTAATGAAGCTCAGATCAAATTTTATATAAATTACCAATCTAAAGAAAGAATTACCTAGTCTATAACAGATGTGACTTATGACATATTTATGTCTCACAACACTTTGTGGACCAATGTTTAGGAAAGAATGTACGTTTAAAAAAAGTTTGGTGTACTTAGGTTGTGATTATATACAGAAGTAAGATATTCATAGTAGTAAAACCACTGTCACTAAACCAAAAGTTCTTTTTTTTTCTTTCTATGCAGCTTTTACAAATCCACTGGGATTGAAATGAAACAAAATCATAATTTTATCAGATATTTTCTTTTTTTGAAAAAGGACTCAAATGTTTCTACTTAAATCCTTTTATTACTTCAGTTGAAAGGGTCTGGATTTTCAATCGACATCCATTTTTTCATTGCTACTATCACTACCTTTACTTGTGCCATTAGTTTCCCTTGACTTAGTAGAGTATACTAATTATGGTCTCTTTTTTAATGAACAAGAGTAGAGTAAAACCTATTACTTTAAGGAATATTTTTTCAATGCATTACTATTGTTTTTCTCCATTAGATATGAATTATAAGTAGCATTAAAGCTCTGCACTTTGATGTTTGTAGAATTATATTATGGCATATTTTATATGAAAGTTCAACTTAATCTATATTCTTATTTTACAAAAATTTTCTAAAATTTTCCAATTAACTCCATATATTTTAAGGTGAATTTCTATTTAATGTATTTATTTTTATGCCCTGGTTAGCATTTTCTGAAATATAATTGATACCATCTCTGCTACTTAATTTTCTGAGGCCATCCTCAAACTCTAGAAAATTTCAACTTTTTTTTCTTCCAACTTATTCTTTTATTTTTAGTCCTACATTTGGGAACTTGGGAACAAAGTGGAACTGTTAATACTTCAAAGTGCCGAACACATAAATACTTTCTTTCTTGATTTTTTTGTCATATTGAAATGTTCTGTGATCCACTGAAGAATGCTTTGAGGTACAACATCAAGCTTTATGAGAAGCACTTAATTTTTAATTATTGTATACTTTTTTTCTAACATTTTAGTACATAAAAAAACAGGATGAGAAAAGCATTTAAAAATTTTTCTTTTGGTGTTAGGTTTATAGCTGGGCAACTCTATGTTTATTAAACTTATTTTCATGTATATATTAATCTACTTTAAGGTTAAAAAATGCCAAGCACTGTGGTACAAATAGTTATTCCTTTTAAAAATATTCAACATTGTGAATTACAAAGTTACAGGTATATTTATTATTAAAAATCAGGCATACATCATTCCAATACCAATCTCATTACTATTGTTCACTACCTCTCACCACTTTTCCTCCCATCTTTGTGTCAGACACTTTTTCCTTTGCCTACTGCTTTAGTGTTCCCTTCCTTAATCCCCTTCCAGCCCCCCACCCACACACACTCCCCTCCCCAGTGACAATCTTTCTACTGAAGACCACTCCTTTGGTCTTTGTTTCTATTGTCATTGGGGGTATGATATTCCCCTACAAAGTTTCTTTAGTATTCTACATATGAGAGAGATCATTTCAAGTCTGTTTCTCTTCCTCTGAGGGACTTATTTGTATTCGAGGCATCAAGCTTGCAGGATACTAAGGAAAATTTGTATTAAACGCCCTGGACAATAAATAGTGCAATGGTCAGGCATTTGTGTTGCTCAAGACTGACCTGCGTTGGACCCCTGCTCACCATATGATCCTCTGAGTGCCAATAGGGGTGGTCCCTGCCAGAGCAAATAGCCAGGAGTTAGCACTTACTGTTGGGTATGGACCAAAAACAAACAAAAAGATTACATTATGATATCAGCTAGTTGACCAAGATCTCTATTCAGTGTGCTTATCATAGGGTCAGAGGAATAACTTCATAAACGATTGTAAAACCCTTTACTATAACTTATAATTTCTAAATTTTAGTAAAACTGTTTTCATATAGAAGTAAACACTCTTAACTTTCTGTCAGAAATTACATTCATTACAGAATTGTATTTGTCTATTGAATATTGGGTATAGAAAGGAGAGGAATTTAACATTAAGTAAAAGCAGCCCAATAGATTTTTTTTAAGTTATTAACCAGGCCATCCATTGATTTTTCCATTACTTTATAGTTAAATTTATAAATACCATGTCAGGTCACTTTTATAAATATACAGAACTCTTACTAAATGAGGTCACTTAGTAATTGACCATGGCAGTAAGGGGACAAGAGTAACTTTGTGAGAACTTAATGCGTCTTCTGGCAATAATAATATGAGCAGATTTATGAGCACTAACATCTACAGTAACTTATAAAGAATTTTTAGTTGTCATGAATCACTCAAGGTCCCAGCAAGAGACACTCAGGATAACTTAAAAGATAATTTAATAAAGAGATAATTAACTAACTACTCAACAGGGTATAAGAAAATCACTAGGGAGACTGCCCTGCCCAGCCGTTGATGAAGGGAAAGTTTTTAACAACTAGAAAACACTAGAGGAGGCAACACACTCACTGTGTGGTCCATCTTTCAGAGTAGAACAGGAGATGGGTACACCAGGGAGTGTAGATTTCAAGAGAGGAATGGGTGGTACCGTCTGTTGATACAAAAGTCAATTGTCTTCTGCTAGTTGGTTCCTGAGAATTGTTACAATGACTTGCATGCAAAACTCAGATTTAAAAGAGTCTCTGATACAACTCAAGTAAATGGTGCAGGTTGGTCCCAATGTCCAGGCCTCTCCTTTCACCAGTGCACATCACTAATCCTGTCCCTCAATGCCTGGTCCAGGGTTTGACTTCCTAAGTCCTGTCCCTTGCCTCTTATTGCTTCCATTGTATGATGGCCTGGTCTTCTCTCTATACTATTCTCTAGGATGTGTACATTTTCTAGTATAAAATCTTGTTCCTGTGTCTCTTTCAGCCTGTGTCCCATCAACTCTCTGATGTACGGACTGTCATCAAGTCTCCAGTCATGGCATTGTGTGTGGGTTATTTGCCTGTGCTCTACTCCCCTTGTTGGGCTTCTCTCAAATTGTACCCAGCAGGGACCTGATGTTACTACTCTCCTAGTTTCTGGCCATGGGGCTATGGTAACCTACATGTGGGCAAAAATCCCTGCTGTTCATCTATCTGTGCAAAAGAGCCTGGCCTGATTCTGCAGTTAGTCTGGGTGTAAGTGATTTTGGGGTGAGAGAGAGACAGAGACAGAGAGACAGAGACAGAGACAGAGAGAAAGAGAGTACACTTGTCAGGGGGATTCCTTTTATCTGCCTTTTATCCCATCCCCGGCCATTCTATTACCTATTTTGCTTGAATGGGAGAGATTTAAAGTCACCAACTAAATTAATTACTTCACCTGGAATTCACCCTTCCGCTCCCGGTGTGATCACCTCCACGGGGAAAATTGTAAGCCCTGCTCTCCCACATGGATGTGTATGTGTGAGATTAAAAAAAATAATAATTTCAATATTTTAAAATTCCTGTGGGGCTTGGATTCAGACAATGTTGAAGCATTATATCTTAGAATTTTTGTTCAGGAAGAGAGATGACAAACTACCTTTATTTTTTTTTTCTCATGTTTGTCACTAACTTTATTATTATTATTTTTTAAATTTTATCACCATGTGGAAAGTTACAGAGTTCTCAGGTTTATGTCTCAGTTATACCGTATTCAAACACCATCCCTTCACCAGTGCCCATATTCCACCACCAAAATCCCCAGTATACCCCCTACCCCCCACCCCAACTGTATAACTGATGAATTTCACTTCATTTTCTCTTCACCTTGATTATGTTCCATATTTCAACACAAAACTCACTGTTGTTGTGGAAGTTATACCCCCAAACAAGATAACCCTACTAAGGAAGCATTTGATAATTAGTTTTCCATTAAAAGATTGTATTTTTTCAGGTTTTAGAAAAGGTCGTGCAGCCGCTAATGCGGCCGCACGGCTCGGATGTGTCCCAGTCCCGAATCCCGGAGCCGTGTTAGTTGCTGCTCAGTGTCGCCAGGGCTCCGTCTGGAGAAGGTGAGCTGGCGGCACCTCCTCCTTCCGGCACCCCGGTGTTGCTGGCCCCAATTCGGGTCCGGAGCATTTTCCAGGCCGCGTTGCTCACCAGAATGCCTGCTGCTTCTCTGTGGATTGTGGCAAGATGGCACCGAGGGTGGGTCGAGGGCGTGACTTCTGGCGGCCGGGACCACTTGGAGTTTTGGGCTGGCGCCGCCCCACTCCAGTGCCCCCCCGCGGCTCGGATGTGTCCCAGTCCCGAATCCTGGAGCCGTGTTAGTTGCTGCTCAGTGTCGCCAGGGCTCCATCTGGAGAAGGTGTGCTGGTGGCACCCCCTCCTTCCGGCACCCCAGTGTTGCTGGCCCCAATTCAGGTCCGGAGCATTTTCCGGGCCGCGTTGCCGACCAGAATGCCTGCCGCTTCTCTGTGGAGACAAACTACCTTTAAAGGAGAATATCCATGATGAATATCTCTCCTCCGTGGATTAGGTGCCTGGAAAAGTTGGAATTTTTCGATAACCTTCCTTCCTAGCTCCACAAAGGAAGCCCTCAGGCTGCACCTGAGACCCCTTATCCACACGCTATGTGAGATGTGGGTCTCAGAGTGAGGTGAGGTGAAACTCTTTTCAGGAAAAGCAAAGTCAGTTCTAATCTCAACTCAGGTTCGTGTTGTCATTTTTCACAGAAATGAATTTCTGAAGAGGTAAAAGTTAATTTAACTAAAGTAGTTTTGCTTAGGAGGCAGAGTAGAGGTGGAATGATCAAAGATGAAGGGAGAAGTAGAGAGAAAGGGAAGGCCTGAGAGATACTATAGTGGGTCAGGCACTTGCCTTCGAATCAGAAAATCTGGGTGATATATCCCTGCCACGGCCTATGGTCCCCTGCGCACTTGCAGGAGTGATCCATGAGTGCACGTCTAGGAGTCAGCCTGAGAACAAGTGGGTGTAAACTGAAAGCAAAAGAAAAGCAAAAGATAAAAGACAGAAAAAGCGAGAAAGGAGGAGGATAAAATCACATATGATTTGATTCATCTAGAGAGTTAAAAATAAAACAAGGGAGTAGACAATCTCCAATGAAAATGAACATTAAAATCCTACCAATCGTAGGCACTGGAACCATAGCACATTGGGTAGGGCATTTGCCTTGTACACGGCTGATCTGGGTTCGATTCCCAGCATCCCATATGGTCCCCTGAGCACCGCCAGGAGAAATTCTTGAGTGCATGAGCCAGGAATAACCCCTGTGCATCGCCAGGTGTGACCCCCAAAGAGAAAAACATGCATAAAATAAAAAAAAATTCTTTGGGGCAGGAGCAATAGCACAGCAGGTAGGGCATTTGCCTTACACACAGCTGACCTGGGTTCGATTCCTAGCATCCCATATGGTTCTTGGAGCACCACCAGGAGTAATTCCTGAGTGCAGAGACAGGAGTAACCCCTGTGTATAGTTGGGTGTGACCCAAAAAGTAAAAAAAAATAAATTAAAAAGATCCTACCAATTGTTCTGATTCTGAAGGGCAAGAATCATGGGCAGAGGCAGAGACTGCTAAGGCTATTCAACGATAGAGGTCCCACTGTCACCCTTCACCGCCTGTCCTCCCCCCACTCCCCCCAAAAAATCCCTCAGAAATTCCTTAGGGATTAAAATACATGCATTTAAGTGAATAGCAAATTATGAATGATCCCAAGTCTGATTCTTTTTAGTTTGATTCTTTTTGATTCTTTCAAGTGACAGCACTCTAACTACTTAATCACACATTACATTTTCAGTACCAATTCTCTGACACCAACAAGGTACCTTATATTTAATTCAATTATGACACTTTGTATAGTTAGTGTCATGAAATAGCCTGGTAGGGGAAGGCGGTAAGACATGCACTTGGAGGAACAAGGAAAATACAGATTTATTGTATATGGGTTCTGGTCTAGTGGGACTGCTTCCAAAGGCTGAATGCCCTACCCAAGGTTCAGTTTCTAGACATATAGGGCCCCTCTCTGGGGTAAAGAAAAGTCTACACTTGTGGCTAAGAAGTAAGCCTGATCTGGTACACAAATGTGGTTAAAGTAAGACTGGGAGTCAAGCTTCCCCTAATAGTGACAATGAGCAAAAAAGTGGAATCAGGAACTCGACCTCCTTTCACAATCCTCCTTAAAGTGGGTATAAAGTTCATAAATAGGTACAGGAATCAAAATTCCCTTCACATTGGTACAGAGTCTCTAGTTAGTAAGTGCGTTTAGCAGTGTCTCCAGAAGTACGGATTTTTTTCTGCAGCAGCTAAATAAAAGAGTTACATGAAAAAGATGTTTGGTAAACGGGATACCAAAGAGAACCAATATCCTCTCTTGACATGTGCCAACCAGGAAGCTGCCCGAATCTTAGTCTAGTCTTTGAGAATTTATTTCTTAGTTATGATGGAATATATCCAAATCACATTATTGGACTTTATCTCATATTCCCTTCTCCTCCCTGGAGGCTGTGGTGTGAGACAAAAAGTTCCAAGTCACATCACTTGGCCAGTGTCTCCCTTAAAACTGGGAGAACACTTTGAGCCAACTTGTTAACATAAAATCAATTAAGGTTGAAAGGCTCATGATGAATAGCCTGAATAATGACTCAGAAAATCCCAGTCATGTTTTTTAAGTCTTTGAGCCTGGAGTATCATATGCTTTTGTTTTTGGTTTTTGTTTATAGGCCATACTGGGTGCTGCTCGGGGTTTATTCCTGGCTCTGTGTTCAGGGATCACTTTGGGCAATACTCAGTGGGTATAGGATGGGAAGGGCATTTGTAGTGTCAGGGTTCAAAGATGGGTTATCTTTCACAAAGCATGTGTGATATTATTATACTTTCTCTCTGTCCCCTCCAATACTTAACAAAATAGAATAAAATAGATTTATTACTTTGATAACTGGAAAGTACAGAATATGATTTCTGACATTATTAGATGTAAGCATTTATCTAATATCATTATCATCATATCTCTCTGTCCTCATCATTTGGCTCCACTTCCTGTACTCCATCTTAATTCAAATCATATGCTATTTATTTATCTTCTCTTCCTTCTCTTCACTCTTCTTTTTCTCCTTTTCTCTTTTTCTTTTGGCTCCTTTCTCCTCCTTTCTCCTCTCCTCTTATTTTTTATCTCTCACCATCTCTTTCTGTCTCTTTCTCTCTGTCTCTCTCATTTCACCTGATCTCTAAAGTGACACCTATACCCATCACTGCTTCAAAGCCCATGTCCCAAAAGAGCCTGGAATGTTAATCATAAATATCAGTAAAAATAGATTTTTTTGCCATGTATTTTATAGTTATTTTTTATTAAAAAACTCAAACAACATGTTTTATTTACTCTATTAGTCTTTTGGTCTGACACATTTTCATTGGGCTTTCATAAAAATGTGTGGTACTAAGTACCCACTCACTTCAAATTCAAGATAAAGTGTATGTTGTGAATTTTAATGGCCTTAAAATTAGAAAAATAATTTTCTTCAATCTTTAAAAGGAATATGTAATCTATAAGAATTGAATAAACTGAGAATTTTAACTGAGCATTTGTTGTTCTTGTTTGTAAGTTTATTTTGAAGGAATTTTTTAGGAGATGGTTTATAATGATCAAAATTGATAAATCTCTAAAAATAGAAAAACAATCCTTCACATTCTCATTTTTAAAATGACTTACATTACATGACTTTAAGTGACTTTAGCTCAATAGTATATTAAATTTCACTGAAAGTTATCAAATTAGTGGAGAAAAAAGGGTCATTTACTCATTCAACTTCATTATTCATCATTATTCAACTTTGTTGTAGTCAAAATGGTACCCTAATAGATCCTATGTTAATTGTAAAATATTATTGATGTTGCTATTACATGTTTTACATTTTTTTCCGTAGTATAAAAATATATGAGAACTGTCATTAGATTGATGTCAAATTGTTGGTCTTCTTTCAAATAAACTCAACATAGATATTGAATTTTGTTACTACCTTTTTAGGTGTCTATTATTTTTATATAATTGAATAATAGTGAATAGGTTTCTGTTATAAAAATGGATTATTGTTTTATTTTCAATTTATTTATTGCAATATTTAATAAGTATACAAGAATTGAACAAATTTAATATGCTTATTTCCAAATGTTGACAATGTGTAGCACAAAAAAAATTATATAAGTGAATATCTTGCAAAGTTGAAAGAGTGGTAACATGGTATAAGTATCTAAATTTGAAATTTGGCAAAACAAGTGGATATCTCAAAGTAATCTTCAGTTTTATCATTATTGACTTCCATTAGGGCTTTATAGATTCAGGAGAAGACTATTTTTAGTGGATATTATTAAATTATATATTTATAGCCTCATTAAATATTAAGTAAATGAAACTATCAACTAGAAATATTTGCCAATGTATGTGCATGTAGTTAAGTACCATAGCAAAGGTTCAAATAACTTACATTCATATATACTTAAAAGATTAAAAGAGAGAGAAAAAAATAAGATATTGATTTGTTGTCTGTAACAAATGCGTGATGAACAATACTGTAAACCACAGTATCTAAAAAAGGGAGGAATTTGGGCCGGAGCGATAGCACAGCGGGTAGGGCGTTTGCCTTGCACGCGGCCGACCCGGGTTCGATACCCAGCATCCCATATGGTCCCTCAAGCACTGCCAGGAGTAATTCCTGAGTGCAAAGCCAGGAGTAACCCCTGAGCATTGCTGGGTGTGACCCAAAAAGCAAAAAAAAAAAAAAAGGGAGGAATTTTTTAAATGACAGAAAGTGATTGACTTGTTGATACAAATTTGCATATCTCTTTATTTATTCACCCAGATGCATTTGTTGAGCACCTACTACATGAAAGGCAAATTGTATTATTGTTGAAGTATAGAAAAGAAGTATAGTTATAAAAGAGCTTACAACAGAAGAAAATGTTATGACCCTTTCTTTACAAACTATATAATATGTTAAGGTAAATGAGTAAATAATTTAAGGAAAGTACTGTAAATTTTAAGTGTCTGGTGTTACTGAAAGTGTTGAAACAGAGATAATAGCAATTTTCTATTCAGAGAAAGACTCAATAGGTGGTATGACAAATTATTAGTATTAAAATCTTCATAGAAATTGAGTCATTAATTGAAGAGATGAGTTAATGCACACAAACGTTTGGGGAACAGAGACTGTATTGTCAGTTCTAAGGACTTAAACTTTTTTTATGACCTAAGTGTACAGTATAGAGATTGGAATTATGAGAAATAAAACTGGAGAATGAAAGATTATTCAGAAATTAAAGAGGGATTTTGCATTAATCTTTATGATCCATTGAAGAATATTTAATTAGTAAGTGACCTATTAAAATTTGCTTTAAGTTTTTTTCCTAGGTAGCTATGTTAGGAATTATTTTATTCTAAGCCAAATGAATTTAGTAACTAGTTTTATAGATGTCACCAGGGTGTGGAAAGGAAGTAAACTATCACAGACCAACAGATGGAAAAGTGTAAAGTTGAGTCGCTTTATTTGTTTTTTAATTACTCTGAATATATTATAGGCTTGGCAGTGATTGCTTAGAGACAAAGAGAAGGAAAAATAATAATAATAGGAAGGAATATATATATATATATAGAGAGAGAGAGAGAGAGAGAAAGAGAGGGAGAGAGGGGGGAGAGAGAGAGGAGAGAGAGAGAGGGAGAGGGAGAGAGGAAGAGGGAGAGAGGAAGAGCGAGAGAGAAGGTGATAGAGAGAGTGAGAGAAAGGTGTTTTGGTGGTATCACAGTGTTCAGTAAATTATCACCAGGTTGGTTCTGTCACATAATTTGCTGGTAGGAGCACAACAGAGCAGCTTGTAAGAACAGATGAGCCAGGGCACAAATAAAGCAATGAACATAAATCAGGGAAACTTAATTTAGCATTGGACATCTAGATGGCGGTCAGTGAGCAGATCATTATTACCATACTGCAATGCACAGAGGAGACTCAAAAAATATTTGTTGATGGTAATTATAAAGTTAAAATAAAACATAACTAGCATTCTCCCCTACCATCTTTGTCCAGACAAGACTTAGCTGCTTATCATTATTAGTCAAAAATAACTTGTGGATAAATAATGCATTATTCAAACCTAAAATATTCTAAAATACTACATATTTCTCTTTAAAACAGAATAAAGTATATTTATACACTTTAGTCTGTTTCCAATAAAGTGTTTCATATGTTTATACTTCTGATAATCCAATATTAGTTTAGTTTTATTTGAAGCAGAGGTTTAAGTATATAATCTATTAAATTTAAAGCCAAATATTTCTTAATATGATTAAGATTTCCACTGTAGCACTAATCTCACCCAGGATTAATTTATTTGACTATTATAATTCCCAATTTAACTTGAACCTGTCAATTACACATAATTTCTGATTGTTTTGGTGCACTAAAAGTCAATTTTCTAGCTTGATGATTAAAATAGTTGCCTATGTGTTTCTTTAATTTCCCAAAAGCAAAAAAAAAATGATAAAGATAATTATTAATGTTCGATCATGATCGTGCAAGATGGGGAGTATGGATGCATACAAAAGCTAAATTAACTTGGTATATTCAACCCTGGTAAAGTCTATTTTCAAACTAGGAAATAAAATTTGCATATGAGAACTTAAACTATTTTTTGGAACAGATTTTCATGTACTGTTCAGTCATTAAGCTGATACTCAAAGAAAATATGGTGTTATTTTCTTTTTAATTTTTAAAATTAATTTAATTTAATTTATTTATTTTTGCTTTTTCGGTCACACCCAACATTGCACAGGGGTTACTCCTGCCTCATGCACTCAGGAATTACTCTTAGTGGTGCTGTGGGGACCATATGGGATGCTGGGAATCGAACTCGGGTCGGCCACACATGCAAGGCAACGCCCTACCCGCTGTGCTATCACTCCAGCCCCTAATTCATTTTAAATGATATAAAACAAATGCCTTGGCTTTGCTCTTCCTTCATGTTATAATTAGAATTCTTTACCTGAACTTCTCTGGTAACATTCATTCTCATCTAACTCTCATCTGCAATACCCCAGTTTTCTCCAAATATATTGTTAAAGCACATAGTATTCAAGCAGGTAAAAAAAAAAATAAAAACAGATGGAATTTCCTTCACAAAGGATAAAAGTACAATTGAACACAAATCACTAAATTCCACAAAATCATGAACAATTTTATAAACTAGCAGAAACACTGCATCCTTTGCATTTAAGTATACTGTTATCTAGAACCTTTCTATATGAACATTGTCAATGACAATATCTTTTTAATGTGGCATAGCAGACAAAATAAGTAGAGAGGGAAAGACTTCACTCTGTTTATAACTTGCTGTGTAACACTTTGGTTCAAAACTTAGCTATATCACCCACACTTCCTGCAAGGAATATGAAAATAGAATCTGATCTAGAAGTCATATGCCCAGGTACAGATGAGAACAAAGAACACATACTGTGAAATAATTAATAATCTTTACCATATTTCATTCCTTGGGGATAATTTGTGTCCTCTTTTTCCTTGGCTTGTTTTTAACAACAGATTTACAGACTTTGTAACCCATTAACTTTTGCCAGAATCTATTTTAAATATGTTCTGTCTGCACTGTCACTGCCATCCTGTTGCTCATCGATTTGCTCGAGCAGGCACCAGTAATGTCTCCATTGTGAGACTTGTTACTGGTTTTGGCATATTGAATATGCCACTAGTAGCTTTCCAGGCTCTGCTGTGCGAGGTGCATATTCTCAGTATCTTGCCGGGCTCTCCAAGAGGGACAGAGGAATTGAACCCGGGTCTAATAAAATTTATATCATAAATATAAATGAATATATTTTGCTAATGCATAGACCTGATCGATAATATAATCATACATAGACTTATGAGAGAATTTAGTACTATTTCTGAGGGATTTATTCTTCTACAAAATATTAGACATTTTGTGATCCCTGTATGAGTGTTTTAATAATTTCATTTTTTTCTTGATTTGGGGGTCACAGCTGGTATTGCTTACGGTGTACTCTTGGTTTAGCACTGAGGGATCATTCCTGGCATGCTTGGGGACCATATGGGAAGCCAGGGATTGAACCCAGGTAGGACATGTATAAAGCAAGCCTCCTACTTACTGAACTATCACTGTGTCCCTAATAATTTCATTTTTATAAAAGAAACATCTATGTATATATGCAATTTCTCAAATGCAAAGTTTTTTTTTATCCTCACTACTTTGAAAAATGCTTCGCTAAAAATAAAATATACATGTTGGGAAAGTATTCAAATGATTGTGCTAGTTTTTAAGTTAAAATTTCCATTACTGTTAATGAGATGTGCAGGTAAAATTTACACTGACGTTTTTCCAAACTGTGTCTTTAAGACTTTGGATGATCTTTCAAAGATGGGTCCTTTTATTAGAGGGGTTGTTTTTCAACTCACCTATGTTTTGCTGATGGCATTTCTCTGTACAAAATATTAGACTTGTATGTTAAGGAAATACATTATTTGACCGGTACATCTGTATGAGTCACAGACGACTCACAGACATGAACTTAAGCACCTTACCACAATTCTGGAATGGAGCTTTTGCATAATTCATTTTAAGAACAGGAAGCATTCAGAAGTTAGTGTTCATTCAGAGATATGCTGCAGTATTAGCGGCACAAGGAAATGTGCCTTTTAATACATAATTTATATGAGGTAGATGATATATTTTATGGTTTCTATAATATATTATATTGATCCCTTTGTAATTTTAAGACATCTTAAAATGAATTAATAAAAATGATATCAATTATCTCAGCACATTTTATTTGTTGCTTTTTAATTCACTTCCTTGAAGATAATAATGATTAAATCAATATTTGTTAGAATGTATTAAAGAGAGATAATATATTCATATGATCCCAAGACCAAATTACATAAAGGTATATACACACATAATTTTTACTGACTTTTTTTAGTAGTACCTATAGAAAATTTTAACAAGACTTTCATCTCATCATTTCTTACTTACATATCTATCACACGGACCTGCTACTTTATAAGAGATAGGATAATTATTTATAACATATACAAGGCCTGCTTGCAGTAATATATTATCAGAACTGATGCCATGGGTCATTTCCATTTATTCTCGCCAAGGCAGGAGAGGAAGTGTGCCCACATCTGGATCCCATACAGAAACATTTACAAAACGTTCAGCCTCTACCATCCACTCACATACCACTGAATTATAAGATCAGACTTAAATATACATATCTAAATATATACTGTTGCACTGTAGCACTGTCGTCCCATTGTTCATCGATTTGCTCAAGCAGGCACCAGTAACGTCTCCATTGTGAGACTTGTGACTGGTATTATATCGAATGCACCATGGGTAGTTTGCCAGGCTCTGCTGTGGGGGCAAGATAATACTCTCGGTAGTTTGCCAGGCTCTCTGAGAGAGATGGAAGAATCGAACCCGGGTCATGTGCATGCAAGGCAAATGCCCTACCCTCTGTGCTATTAAGTATATACATATAAACTTATATATGTATGTATTGTTTGGAATCTAATGTTTGGGCACTACTTTCCTAGGTAATCTAAAATGCATATGTTTTCCATGTTCTTTTTTTTTTTTTTTTTTTTTTGCTTTTCGGGTCACACCTGGCCATGCACAGGGATTACTCCTGGCTCTGCACTCAGGAATTATCCCTGGCGTTGCTCAGGGGACCATATGGGATGCTGGGAATCGAACCCGGGTCAGCCTTGTGCAAGGCCCTACCTGCTATGCTATTGTTCCAGCCCCTTTCCATGTTCTTAAATAGGTTGTTTTTCTTGCAAGTGGCCAGCCTCAGTTCAATCCCTAGAACTTGGTATGGTCCCCCAAACCTGCAAATACTGAGCACTGAGCACCAAATCAGGAGTGAGCCCTGAGCACTGCTGTGTATCATTGAAAAACAGTACAAAAAGAAAAAGAAATACCAATTATTTTAAAGGGAAAAACAATATAATTACCCTCAATGCATTTGAGAAAGCCCATAAATAAGCAACTGACTGTATAAATATAAAGTGGGCAGGAGAGATTGCACAGGGGTAGGGCAATTGCCTGCATGGAGCTGACCCCGATTTAATCCCTGACACCTCATGTTTCCCAGAGTCCTGCCAGAAGTGATCCCTGTGTACATTGCCAGGAGTAAGTTCAAAGTACTTTCAGGAGTTTCCCCAAAACAAAAACAAAATGTTGTCATAAAATGACAACTTATAGAGATAGTGATTAGTAACAGAATAACGAATTCAGTAACAGTTAAAATAAGATATTTTGATAATAGCATTGCCTTTCTTAGAGAACAGACTTTGTATCTCAGGAATTCTGCTTTCACTAATGTTACAATCATGAATGCTTTGTGATGAGCACCTACATAAATCAAACAGTGAACAAGTATAGTATCCTATTTCATTTGGCTAGGGAGTATAAATGCAGTGCAATTATAATTATAAATCAGATATACTACTGCAGGTGACTTATGTGAAGTGGGGAAGAGAGAGGAATCTATCACTTCCCTCCCTACCCACTGGGATCCCCTAGGAAGTGGCTGGGGAAATCTAGAACTGATGAAAGTCTGCTATGAGGTCCTGCACGGTGCAGACCTCACATCTCACCAGCCCCATCAGGCAGCTAGCAAGCTGCTCCTAAATTCCACTTGGTCTGCACAACATGGGAAATGATCCCTGACATCCCATTTCTCAGGATGCCCTGGACTCAGACTGGAGCAAGAAATTGCTCTTTGCAGAAAAGGAAAGTTGGTCCTAAAATTTACCTAGCCTTTCAGATTTGTAGCTTTACCCTCACAGAAAAGAATTTCAGAAGACAGAGAATAGATAGTGAAGTAAAACTGCCTTATTTAGAAATTAGAAGAAGGGAGTGGGGAAAGGAGAGAGAGTGAGAGCGAGAGCGAGAGCGAGAGCGAGAGCGAGAGAGAGAGAGAGAGAGAGAGAGGGAGAGAGAAAGAGAGAGAGACATGAATGCATACTTCACCAGAGATGGAAAGAAATGACAATACCTATCTTAGGTGGAGGTGCAGGCTAACCATAAGAATGAGATGTCACTCTGCTTGCTTTTATATAGTTGGTTGCATAGCTTTTCTATCAAGCTGCCCTCCCCACTCTAAGTGGGGCTTTCTATCTAGTTAAGGTAGGAATTGTTCCACTGCTATAGCAATATTAAAAAGAGCATGAAACTTTTTGGTGATCTACGTCCATATTCTTATCACAACCCTTTGTTCCTGTTGAACTTTATGCAAAAAACAGTGAACAAGTCTCACAATGGAGATGTTACTGGTGCCCTTCTTGAGCAAATCAATGAACAAGGGATGACCGTGCTACAGTACGACTATCCTCACCTATGGGGGCCCAGGCTTCTCCTAAGCCAGCTCTGGCTCCAAGTAGAGTCTTCTCAGTTTCTGTGTCCAAAAGTGGGTCCATCAGTAATGCTATTAGTTGCCTTAGGGCTAGTGACACAGTAACCTCTTCAAAATCTATTTTGGTTTCATTACACCACAAGAACTCAGGACAGGGAGCTCCCCTACCTAGCTGTCTACTTAAAACCCAGATAAAATATTAAAATCTTCCTGCTTCCTCAGGTGCCATTCTGTTGCAGAAGACAGAGACAGATTTGCCTTGCAAAGAAAGGGATGACGTTTTAAAAGCTATCCTCCTCCCTCTCACCCAGGGTGAAAACAGAGATGGGTACATCGGTAATGGCCGTGGTGTCAGAATTATGTCCATGAGAAACTATTAATAATAGTATTTTAAGCCAAAAGTACATATAAAATAAAACAAAACTTGGATGTTGAGCACAGAATTGAGTTTGCAAGTGGGCTGAACGTGTCTGGAATGTTATTGTGAAGTGATTTTGGCACTGTCCTGGTAGACACAGTGTACTGATATCACTCCCCTAATTCACATGAATAGCTTCACCCTTGTCAATATTTTTCCTCAGTATAAGGTTTCTTAAGTTAAAAGTGAAATAACAGATGTTAAAAAATAAAATGAAAAATAAAATCTATTGCAGAGCCAGAGAGATAGTACAGTGGGTACGGTGCTTGACTTGCATGCTGCTGACCCAGGTTTTATCGCCAGCATCCCACATGGTCCTCTGAGCACCACGGGAAGTGATCCCAGAGTGCAGGCCAAGAGTAACCCCTGAACACAGATACAGATAGATAGATAGATAGATAGATAGATAGATAGATAAATAGATAGATAGATAGATAAATAGATAGATAGCACTGTAGCACTCTTGTCCCATTGTTCATCGATTTGCTCGAGCAGGCACCAGTAATGTCTCCATTGTGAGGCTTATTGTTACTGTTTTCTTGCATATCTAATATGCAACAGGTAACTTGCCAGGCTTTGCCGTGTGGGCGGATACTCTTGGTAGCTTGATGAGCTCTCCAAGAGGGACAGAGGAATCGAACTGGGTCTGTTGTGTGCAAGGCAAATGCCTTACCTGCTGTGCTATATATATAAATATAAAATATTTTTAAAATATTTACAAATAAAATAATAAATATAAAATAAACATTTTTAAAATATTTATTTGATATAAATAAAATTATATAAAATATGTTACTATATAAAATGCACAATTATAAAATCAGCAGCTGCAGCAGCAGCAGCATCCCATTGACCATCGAATTTTTCGAGTGGTCTCAATAACGTTTCCATTCGTCCTGGCCCTGAGATTTAAAAAAAGCAAATCTCTAAAAAACAATATAAGATAAAATAAAAATATAAAATAAATAAAAGTACTGCCCCTAAAGTACCACCAAGCACACAGAGAAGTGTGATATTGGTGAACTAGCTTTCTTTGAGTGAAGAAAATTTCTGGAATTTGCCTAACATCTCAAGCAGGGATGTGCAGGCCATTTTCCCTAAAGTCACATCTCAAGCCAAAGGAGGCACCTTTTTTTAGTCAGCCAATATATATCAAGCTTTACCAAACAGCTATCCCTCTCTACCCCCAAGCCCCAAGTTCCTTGGTAGGATGGTTACTGAGGGAGAGACTTTAGAGCAACTGATTATCTTCTTTTGATGTTCTCTCCATGGCCTTTGTCCCATTAATTAGTATAGCCTCTTCTTCCAGAGGGTCCAGCCTCTCCCAAGGAGCCATCCGAGTACCAGACATGGAACTCTGTATGTCAATGCTTTTTTAGGATCCCAGGATGGGTCTTTTGTCTCTAATGGCTTTATGCCTTGGGGATGGTTTAGGGACTTGTGAAGTAAACCAATACTCCCCCCCCACACACACACAAATCTTTTCCCCTGCAATAGTTCTTTGTGTTGTTTCTGACTTTTGTCTATTACACTACTACAGTAAAGCTCTAATACTTATCCGTGCAGCCATGAGCAGTATGGCCATGGATTTGCTAGAGCTTTCTAAAAAATATGTAGTCCCTTGAAGAAAGGAATACTTCTAATTCTTAATGGTGGCTAAAATAGAACTGACTATATTATGATATCCCTCTAACAAAATGAATGGAAGGAAAGCAGTGGCTTAAGCTTCTGTTTTCTATGTAAAATAGGCCTATTATGCAGACAGTGATGCCAACACATTTTTTTATATATAATGTGAAAACTGTTCATAAATACAATTGCAGTTGTGTTGCACTTTTTTAAATCTATGTAAGACAAGGCATAATCATTTCATTTGACTGCTAGATACCAATTTATTGTGACTATAGATATGTTTACAATTACTAACATATAACTCACATTTATATTATTTCCCTTCTAGTGCTCTTTTATAGAAGCACGTGATTTGTTGCCATTGTGCCAATTTATTCTGGGTGAATCTAAAAAGATTTCTTAGACACATTTCTTGCAGCTATTGTAGTAGATTGTTTGCGGTATGTCCATCTCTCATTTTGCTGACTATACAACTCCTCTCTGCTCTATTTGCTTTGAACACTCTTTCCCTCTAACAGCTGCCAAAACCGAAGTTCAGTCTGCAGCTGCCAAAGCCAAACTTTCTTCATATGGCTTTGACTGTGACTCTTTCCTCTTTTCTTTCTTCCCATAGTTCTATAATCTAAACATCAAGCTGAAGCATGACAGCTTTTATACCAAACCTTTTCAACCAAAGATTTTACGTTTGTTTGCTCAGCCAGCACTTAAACTCTCCTCTGACCACTGACTGGCAGTTTTACCCATGGCATCTCTTTTTCAATAATCATCCTACTTTGACTGACTCTGCCTTTTATGCATACTTTCTCCTTCTGCATTTTGTGAATGGTCATTTTCCATTTTCTTGTAATTTATGAGATAAATAAAGGCAAAAAGAAGAAAAGGCCAAAAAAAAGACTGATATTTCAGAGAATATTTGAATACCAGCTGTTATCCTATTTACATTTTCTGATCTTTCTGGGTTTTTTTTGTTGTTGTTAAGAAAAAAAATAATCCAACGGTATAACTAAGCTAAATTACTTCTCTTTTGGTCTACATATAACATGCATTTTTTCGTATATTAGAATTCTTTTGTGAACAGCAATTTTTCCCAGATGATATTAACAGCATTGGAGACACTTAGTAGTGGATAACACCACTAAATAACAGCAGCAAAGAATCTTCCACTCTAAAGCATATTAAAAATAAAACAATATGCCTAGAAAACTTCAGTGAATTGCTTAGAGAATTACTCCATATCAAAGATAGATGGAGTCAAGAAGAGACAGGAAGTTTAAATCTATAAAAAGGAAAACATAAATGAGTCTACTTTCTATAAAAAATGAGTAATGCAGGAGCAGTGACACTGTGTCTCTGAATTTGTCTATGGTTTTCAAATTTTTCAATATTTTCATGAACAAAAATATTGAGTAATAAAAATGCTCAGACTTAGAGTTATAAAGTAGAAAAGTTTACTGGAAATTAGAAGAGAAAGAAAAAGTAACTCCCCATGTGGGAGGAATTTAGAATAGGAATAAGTTAGCTATGGTTTGTTTTGTGGGTTTTTTTTTTTAGAAGAAAACCAAATCTGTGTCACAAAGGATGCAGGTAAGGGAATTTACAGGTAAGGGGTTTTCCTGTAGACCCTTTCAAATGAAAATTGAGCTTTTTGCATTTCTTATCAATTGACAAAAGTGTTATAAACACTGCTAGGATCAAACCAAGTGGTCCCACCATTTGCATTAGTAAATTTTATGTAAATTTTAGCTCACAGATGAGCCTAACCTCTAAGGTGAAATTTGATATTGGACATTGTAGATACCTATTTATCATAAAGAGCTCAGGAATTTTTGGAAGTCAAAACTGTAGGATGGAGGCAGTCAAAAATGGGGTTGTTAATAGCAGCTGGCAAGGGGAAATAGAGGTTTCCTCTTTCAGTAGATAAAAATAACTTAATAGAGAAAAATACATAATTTTAGATATATACATATCATTTACTCTTCATTTTATATATATGTGTGTATATATATATATACATGCTGACAGCATATATTTTTAATTCAAAGTCAAGTTTTCAGTAGCAAAGTGTTTGTTGTTATGTAATAAAACTTAAAATTGGCATAAGAAAGACTTAGCAAGGAATATTTACCGATGTGAAATATTTCTTCATATTCAGTTTTTTTAGTCATTGAGGGAAGTCTCAATGGATCATTCCAAAGAAGAATGTGAAAATAGTCGTTTTTTTCTCCAAAAAATCTGTAAGCTTAAAAACGATTTGATATAATTCTTTACATTCATGGAAAAAAAGGTATTATAAGATCTCTTTCATATCAATTATATTTTATTAAATTGCTAACAACAAATCTGTGAACAGACATTAAAATTATGCTATTTATAAATAGATAAATGAGGGTTAGAATATCAAGTGATTTGCAGAAGATCATTGTTAGCAAAAGCTATCTAAATATAGCTTCTTCTTTTTTTTTTGGCCTTTATTTTTTCTAATGTTAGTAATCTAGGCTTTGTTGATGTGAAGGGCAATAGGCAATAGTAATAAAGTTTTTTTTTCCATTCTCTGTGTTCAGGGATTTGTTCTGACTATACTTTGGGTACCAGGTGCATTGCCAGAAATCTAACCAAGATCAGCAACTTGCAAGGCAAACACCCTGTACTATCTATCTGATCCTAAACATCTTCTCAAACTCACAACTTTTCAAATGCACAACAACTCAGATATCCTCTTAACAGGAATCATAAGCATATATTAAACCTATTTTAAAAATATTAATCATCTCTAGTGTCTGCAAGTACCTTGAGAATTCTTAATGTCTCTGAAATGGTATGAAGGTATTCATTCTTCATAAGATCACTGTATCACTGTCATTCCATTGCTCATCGATTTGTTCGAGCGGGCACCAGTAACGTCTCCATTGTGAGACTTGTTACTGTTTTTGGCATATCGAATATGCTACGGGTAGCTTGCCAGGCTCTACAATGCGGGCAAGATACTCTCGGCAGCTTCCCGGGCTCTCTGAGGGGTGTGGAGGAATCAATCCTGGGTCTTCTATGTGCAAGGCAAAAGCCCTACCCGCTTTGCTATCACTCCAGCCCATTCACTCTTTGCTCTTCATAAAAAAGTGAATTTCCTATTTCCATATTAATTTTTAATCAAGAGTCCAAGTTCTTGATTAAAACTAGATTAACACTAATTCTCTAACTCACTACATGCATTATCTTCTTTACACTGTTGTTTTATTTGTTTTATTGGTTTTTGGGACTAAGATCTCATGTTCAGGACTTACTCCTGATCTGTGCTCAGGAATCACTCCTCTCAGTGCTTGAGAGACCATATGCTGTGCCAGAAATTGAACCGGGGTCAGCTGCATGCAAAAATAGTACGAGGTGTACCCTATTTTATTTTTATGGTCCTTTCCATTCTTTTAATTCAATTTTCTTAGCCTCTCTACATTCTCAGAAACTTTCATTTTTATTCTAATAATTGTATTTGAGCTTTTAGATTCATTCTTCAACTATCATCACCTTTTACTACTATTATTATTATTTTGTCATAGTCTTTTAGTATGATTTTTTTCTATTCAAGAGAAGAGCATAAGCAATGATAATACTTAATTTTAAGAACAACCCCTGAATTGTCTATTTATTTTATATATAGTTATTTCAAGTTTATTGTGTAAGCAACTATTAATGCCCCTTCTAACTAGTTTTCTAAAGTATGAAAATATGTATACTGTAGGTATAGAAAATGTATCATTTGTGTTTATGTAAGAATGATCTTACAGTGAAAGGCAGCTCTGTTAAAAATTATGAAGAGACATCAACGTGTAATGGACTTTTTGTGGTGGACTGAGGGGTTCTAATGAGTGAAGAGGAAAAATTCTGAATTCAGAATGAAATGGTGGGTTGTACCAGTATTGTTTTTTTTTTCTTGACACATCAGTTATTATGTTTTGAAGAATAGATGTTGTTTTTAGAGTGACAGAATCTAGTACTTTGGGACAAAGAACAGTCTTGTAAAATGATGAATTTTGTGATTCTGGGAGTTTGTTCTTATAATTGCATGATATAAGAAAACCAAAAACATATTATTTTAGTTCAGTTTTCTTGGTTCACAGATCATTTTCCTAAAATGCATGTGATTTATTCATGATTTTCATTGTCCAGTTTTGCCGTAAGTTTATATTTTTCACATTTATTTATGATTCCATTTTAGAGTTCTGAGAAACTCTAAGTGAAATTGCTAACAAAATTTCATTTAAACTTCTGTTCCTATTTTATTTGATCTGATAATGTGTCCATAATCATGTGTTAAAGTCTGTTCCACAATCTCTCTTTATGTATTATATTTAACAAATACGTGTTTTATTGTTTTCCCATTATCTTTTTTTTTTCTTTTTCGGTCACACTCGGCGATGCATAGGGGTTTCCCCTGGCTCTTCACTCAGGAATTACTCCTAGAGGTGCTCAGGCGACCATATGGGATGCTGGGAATCGAACCCGGGTCAGCCTTGTGCAAGGCAGATGCCCTACCCACTGTGCTAACACTCCAGCCCTCCCATTATCTTTGTGGTAGATTAGTAACTCTATACAGAATACAGAACAGCAAATAGATGTAATTCAAATTGAACATCTACTAAATATTATATTTTGTCTTACATGAAAAATATTCAACACTTTACCCTATAAGTAATAATTTCATGTTTGTTTCTAACATCAAAAGTTTTGCCAAAGTAAAAATGTATAAATTTTCCACCGGAGTTCTTTGTTACTTACCACCTAAACACTTTGTCATTATCAGACTTACTAGGGCACTCTTAACCTCTTAAACGGTAGCTGTGGTAATATTGAGCACACGTCAACATAGCACTGTTCCTCATGTATAAATAACCTGGATGACTGCTTTGAAGGCATTTAGTGTGAAGATAGTCTTTAGGGAAAAGAGGTTTCAGTATGTAAAATTGTGTCTTTGTGCTCATGGACGAACTCTAAGTAATAAGCTTAGTTGTATATTAGGATGCATCCATGCCATTTTTACTGATAAGAAGTAATAGAAGTTTCAGAGAAGTCATATTAGTGCAAATTTGATTCATGAAATTTTCTGTCACTAAGTTTCTTGCAGCAGCCTGGACTATTGTGATCTCTAATTCTATTGCCTGATGTCTGGTCTTCTCCATGGTATATATCAGTTCTATCCAGAAGAGTGCTCTAACTTCTAACTTATAAATCATCACTTCTCTCAAGTTCTCATGTGGCATTACAGAAAGAGTTTGAATCTTATAAGCTTCCACCACATGCTAAAACAAAATCCAAACCAAACCAAATCGAACAACCCTCCACCTCCAACCTCCCCCTGTGTAAACACACAAAAAAGGAAGGGGCACACCAGGCACAGGGCAGCGGTGCTCTATCTCTCCTGCCAACCTCGTTTGGTAGTAGTCTCCAGCTGAGAGGTTGATGGCGATGATGAGGCAGGCGAAGTAAGGAACAGAGCCAGGCTGCTTGGTCTCAGTTGCAGTTTATTCCATTCCCATCTCTATTCTCCTCTGATTCTCCTCCTGCTTATTGCTTCCCCACGCTACTTCATTCTCCTTCTCCTCTGGATCAGAATCTGGATCTGGCTTCTCCAGATCTGGCACTGGGACTGGCCCCCCAGCCCACTCTTACAGCCTAGTTTTAATCCACCAGCATGAGGGGTTGGGGCTTACACATAGGTATGGTCACAATTAATAGGGGTAAAATTCTTTGTTTCAGAGGATGCTTCTTCTAGGACAGATTCTCTTTCAGCAGGACACCTCCCCAAGAGCAGAGTACCATGGGTGTGTTTCTTCTCTCCTTGTCCACCTAACATATAAGCATTCATAATATTAATATTTTGTGTGGACACAGCAAGAGATGCATTAAGCTTATAGAAATGCTCTCCTGGGGTCACCTCGATCTCAGACTACAGTTCTCAGGTAAGATTAGTCTTTCCTATCCCTAGCACCGTCCTAGTCTCGTCGTTGCTTTTGGATCATGACAGCCTTTGTCCATGACCAAGCTCTTAACTTATAGTTAAGCATTAGGCACTTTGGCCAGGCCCATCTCGATGCCAGGGTAGCACATAACTCACCGCTTGCCCTGGCTCTGTCTCGTCCCTCATCGGGACCCTGCTTTTGGGGGTGCTACGAAGTAAGGGCAGCTGAAACTTAAGTCCAGAAAGCAGATGCCTGGGAGTGAATAATATTCAAAGCCAATTAAATCCCATGTTACAAAAGCATATTAACAACTATGTTTCTTTGTCCATACAAAAAGGACATTGCTTTAAAGTAAACTATTCAAAAGACAAAAGGAGAGGAGAAAGGAAATATTAACTTACAATACAAGTTCAGTGTCCTAGAAAGGTCTGACCCTACAAATAAACAGAGTGTGGTTAGGGGAAACAGCTGATTAACTGGTTGGGGAAGAGAGCATAGAGAAGTGGTTACAGATAGACAAAGGAATGGGAGTGACTTGGGAGCACTTTGATGGGTGTGACCCGATATACCTAAGCTCCTTGTGGCAAGAACAGAACATACCAATGTTGTCTTAACATGTTTAGAGATTATTACCAGATCAGCCTAAACTCTTTGTGGCAAGAGAGAAAGGACAAACCAATGATATCCTACATTCCCCCAAACAAAAAACAAACAAACAAACAAACAAAACCCTGTGGTCATATTCTGAAGCAGGTTGAAGAAAGCCCTGTTTTCTTTCTTTCCTGAATGTCACTGAGAGTCTCACCAAAAATATGCATGAGATGCTGCCAAAAGAGCTATACTTTTTGATAAATAGTCAAAACAGGCAGTATTTACCTCCTAAATTAACACACTACCTAGTTTTTGCATGTGCTTTACAAAATAGTTTTATGCAATAAAAGTACAACCAACTCTTGTATTTGTTGGTTTATTTTTGTTATGATTTATTATTACCCAGAGAATCTTATGTCTTTTTGTTATTTGCTTATTCTTATTGCTTCTATAATTCACTTATTATGATTCACTCATTCCTTTATGATAGCTCATCAACAAATTGTTTTCAGGTAATTTGGGTATATGCTTAAAATATATTTTTTCACTGAGATAAATAGATCTATCAAAAATGTATCATTTAAACTATTAAAGCATCATTAATGAGAATTGAAACATAACATAAGAACAGTTTATATATTTTATTAATACACCATTATAATTGGTTTCATTTGGGATCAACTAAGGAAAATTATATTTGTGAATTTCTTTAAAACACTTTTTAAGTTAATATTTATCAAAACTTCTTGAATAAAGTGGAAAATAAACAAAGCCATGATTAAAATTTAATATGGATATCATGAATTTATTTTTTAAAATCTACATAAAAATTTTTTCAACCAACCACTAATAAACAATTTACATGTATCTTTAATATTGATATTTTAGATTTATATATAAAATGCATAATTACAAGTAAATATCATATCAAGATATGAATGTACAAATACATATACATGCATACACATTTTCATTCTTGTCTAGATAATCCTAGTCATACAGTTGTTTTTTCTATACAAGTTATTTCAAGTAATTTATCAGGGAAATGCTGTATTTCTATGCTTTGATTTTATATTTCAGTTACTAGTATTTCATATGTTTGAGTCATCTCTTTATTTCATTTTGATAGAGGAAAATGCTTGGTTTTGTCTGACTTAGTCCTTCAAAAAATGCAGAGTATTGTGGCATCTACATTGCAATGCCCAGACATCGATAAGAAGAAACAGAAAAAAAAGTAGCCATTAACTTTGTTTCGCGTTTTGCTGCTAAAACATAAAATATTGATAGCTCAATTAAAAATGAGTTCAAATGAAATGTGCTTGCTCACTGTGAATTTATATGTAATTCATAAAAAGCAGCTTCTCTGCAATTCCTTTTAATGGGATATTTGTAGACAGAGGATACTGGACTGGGAAACAGGAGGCCTCGTTTCTTTGCCAATGGCAGCAGTAAAATCACAAAGTGACTACGCTTACCTATTGGTAGCAAGACAATTCACCCCGGGAGGCCTCAGTGTACCCATTTGAAACATGACCGACTAAAACACCATAATCGCTAGTGGTCACTTCAAGATTCAAAGCCAGTGGCAGCTTTGTGCTTATTTAAACTTCAAATCCATTTGAATTCTTAGAAAAACCACTAATATTAAAGTATAACAGACATTATACCAAAATGTACCACTTTGAAATCCTAGAAAGATGAAACACATTTTGTGAAGGTGATTCCTGACATCCATGAAAGTCTTATCTAGACAAAAGTGTCAAGTGGCTGGCACAAGATTGGAAACAGTTTTCCTTTTTAGTTTTTAATTTTCAACTAAACGGGGGAATTTTCTTCTTGTTGTGTTACTTTCTTCTAATATCAGCAAATGGTTTTTCTGGTAGGGGTGTGTGAAGGCATGCTTTTTCCATATAAATTACTACACAAGGGCAAACCTACAATGTTCTTAACCTTTGTATAGCAAAGAATGAAATAGTGCTTGAACTTCATGGTAGATGATAGATGGTCTTATTTACAATGTATCCTCAATGGCTCTGCTAACGCCTTTCTTGTATAGAGTAAGGCAACTCTCATTTTTATGAATTAGAAAACAATAATTCTTCCATCAAAGGTGTGTGAGCCCTGAAAGCGAGCACTTTATCAATCTAAATTAGACCATAAACATTTTGTTCAGTGAAGCATAGGCTACAGTTCATTGGTTCAGTAACATTAAATAATTATCATGTTAAGAATAACAGCATTTCCTGAACCTTGCTTAAACTCTTTGGTCAATCCATGAATCAATCTGTATCTCTCTGCAGAGAGGTAGAATAAAAATTAATGTTCCTACTAATACATTGATACAATATGTATTAAATTTGAATATTTTTCAAAGGATTAGTACAAAATCCAGTATTTATATAATTGAGAGGGGCAACATTATCTTGCTTCTAAGGCATGTTATTTCAGTAAAAAATATATATACATGTATATATGCTGGGTAAAATTTCTATTATGATTAATATTTCAGTATGACCTTAGCATTTGAATTTATATTCATGTTATTTGATTTGAGTATTTTATGATTTCAAGAAAATATTTATAAAAATACAGAGTTTTTAGTAAGAATACTTATATTTCAAAAGGGTTCCCCCTTTTTAAAGCGTTGCCCTCTAAATATTCAAAATAAGTGTAGAAAGACCAGAAATATATGCATGCTGGTAGAAGCATTTCTGAAAAGCATTTTTAGATGAAATATCTTTAATTCTTCTTGTTATATCTATAAGATAGCTGATCTATAATGAGTTGAAGAAAAGATTTTGATCTTTCCTAAGACTGTTTTGTCAATGATCAGAAAGAACTGGCTCTATTTCTGACTGAGTCAGAATGTCACAAATCAAGAAAGGTGAAGTTTTTCAGGAAAGAGGATTGTCAATGCACTGAATCTTTACAAGTTGGTAGAGTATTGTATCTATTCCTTGGTGTGTGTGAAATGTATTGATAAAAGGATCTGTGCACTTTCTGACACTATTGGAAACAAGTGGAGGTGTCATGGGGAGAGAAAGAAGTTGAGGTTAGCGGGATCTTTCACAGCCAAAGCAATCAGGAAATATAAAGCAAGTTGGGCCAATTGTAAAACTAACACAAGATTCTTACATGCATTCATATGGAAAAATAATACTTTCAGATTTATCTAACATTTTTATTATAATTGAAGTTCTTTCCAGTTATTTTAGCTCTGAAATTTTTTATTTAAAATATTGAAATTTTCTTCAGTATATTTAAGTCTTTGTGTGGTTAATAGCAAGTATATGTGTATAATCTTTGTCTATTATGCATATTTATTCTTTTTCCTAAGCATAACCTAAGAAATACTTAAATTCCTTATTTAAGCTGTGAATGAAAATGCAGACAGACTACTTCTCAGAAACTATGTTTGTATGTTTCTAATTCAATTCCACTTCTTTTGGCACTGGGGTGACTAATAACAAATATGTAGTTCAAAACAGATTTCCAAAGTGTTACTAGAATATTTGTCACCATTAGGAACCATTAACCTACTTTTTGCCCCTTTTCTTATTTTCTTTGTTTACCTTCTTTCCCTTTTTTCTTTTCTTCTCTCCTCTTTTCTTTCTTTTCTCTTAACTTTTTTTTTCAAAGGTTGAACAAGATGTTTGGTTCAGTGAAGGAGAGCATTTTTGCATATATCAAAGTACAAAGATGCTACTGAGAATCAGCAAACAGAATTCTATATTTTATTTCTTAGTCTAATTTAGGACCTAAGTTTTGCCTTTTTCTCCTCTTGCCAAGAATTATCTTTAGTGTTCAGCAGTTCAGGATGGTCTCATTTTAAGTTGTTGTTGTTTCCAGTTTGTTATTTTTTCTTTTTTCACCATCACTGTGGATGATTTCCTTGCTAAGCCTTAGTCAGTTAGTTCAGTATTGTGAGTTTCTCTAATAGATAGTCCCGTGCTGAATTATTATTGAAAGATACTTTAATCATTTTTTGTTTGTTTTTCTTTCTTGCTCACTTATTTTTCCTGATCTAAGATGTGGTCTTCTCCCTCAAAGAGTTCAGGGAAAAAAACTAAAAGAACTTTGTAATCTTCTTTTTATAAAATGTCATTACTGTCAGCCAGAAGGGAGAGAACACATAACAGAATGCTATGAAATTTTTAGTGGGTCAAGCTGATAATCCTTTGTCAATTAGCCATATGGTCACACTTAAATCAACAATAAAATGGTTAACAATCCAGCTGCAAGGACAAAGAGGAAGAAAACATTTTTATGAGTAGCTAGCAAAGGTTCTACACAATGACGAATATCCCCAAATCTGTATTTTTAGACAAGTGATCACTTTTAAAACTCTTCTAGGACTTTGGGGATCATTCAGGGCTCAGGGAACTGTGCTTATGCATACAGTGATCCCAATTTAATACATGCCCCACACGGATCCACAAACACTACCAGGTATAGCCCTTGTCTGCCTTTTACTACCTGGCCCATGCAATGCACTATCGCCAGACCTATGTATACAGCCATGTGGCCCAGTTATCCCAGAATCATCAGGAGTAACACCCAAGCCCACTGTAGCACTAGGAGTCCTGTGATGCTTAAAAAACACTGAGAATTTAATTAGCTGCATTCAATGCAGTGATGGTGCTTTAAAAGACCTGATGAGTGATAAATTACATACAATATATTTTAGATAAGGACTAAAAACTTCTTGGCTTAATATTCTTAATTTTTTACTCCTGTACTTTAAATTTCTTAAAGGTTAGGTCCCATTCTTAACTTGGTCACTTTGGAAACCCCAAAAGGATGTTAAAGTCATTTATAAAATAATGCATCACTTGTAATAAGTAGTAAAAGAATGTTTGCTAATATTTTAAAATGTATAACATGTATACATACTATATTTTAAATAATAGTTAGATATTACACTTTTACATAAAAGGTATTATATCTAAACAATTAATACTGTAGCTCTGTCATCCTGTTGTTCATCAATTTGCTCCAGCGGGCACCAGTAATGTCTTCATTGTGAGACTTGTTACTGTTTTTGGCATATCAAATATGCCACGGGTAGCTTGCCAGGCTCTGCCGTGTGGGTGGGATACTCTCAGTAGCTTGACAATAAGGTATAAAAATTGGTTTGGGGGATTAACGCTTGACTGGAAAATGATCTTATATCTCTGGCACCTGTCATTAATTACCTTTGGTGCCAAGCTTTTGCACTTTTGTGGATTTTTTTTTTATCTGTCTGTCACTTTTAACCTCATGCCTCCATTTCTCCACATCCTTTTATTTTCTCAAAAGAATAGCAATCTTATGTCACCATTTAGAAATTTGCCAAAATTATTTTAAGAACAAATATGATACACATTGTCAACTGAATAGCAGATTGCAGTCTCCTACTTGATAGAGGAAAGAGAAAATATTATTCATTATACTTCATATGCACGTGGTTTCTTTAAATTTAATTTGAGTAGCCCAAGGACATTTTTTATAGTATTACTCATGGCATAATTTCTGGTCATAGAACGGAAGCAATTAAAAACAGAATGAAAATTGTACTTTGCAATTTAAAGAGGATGCTTTCATGAAACATTTATATGTAATAGTACAATTATCCTATACAAGGATATATTTTAAATAAGGATATTCACTTTTAAAAGCTAGATCATAGTATATTTCATCTAATACCTATATTTTTTAAACCTTTGTCGCAAAAGTACTATCCTCATAAAACTTTTATCTTTTTGGTGACATGAAATGAGTGATTTTATTTTTAAAACAGACTGACGTACATTTGAAGCTACATTAGTTGTTTTCTGACTCATGCATATTTTTAACTCATAAGACACTTTATCAACCTTTCGTAACCACCAAAGTTTCTGCCTCTTTTTTAATACAAAGGAAAGTCCCAGAACCAGAAAAAATGAGGTTTATTTATAATCTAGATTTTTCCCCAAGAATTATAAAGTCTGACCTGTAATAGAGTTCTTTTTAAAATAAAACCTAAGATCATGCGGCACAACCGCTTTTGATAACATTGCAGCCATTATTAAGATTGAGAAGACCATGAAAACACTGAAAAAGGTAGCAGAGATAAATGGTTTATATTTAATAGCTAATTGGCCTAAAATTTTCAGTGTGATAAATCTTCATAATATTCAAATGTCATTTAAGAAGTTTGCATTAAACATTTTTTGCATATTGGGGCCAGAAAGAGAATACAAGTGTCGATGTGCTTGCTTTGCGCATGGAACATACTCCAGTCTGACCCTGGCACCATGCATGATCTCTTGAATACCAATAAAAGTGATCTGATTATTAAGCTAGGAACAGTGCTTGAACATTGCCGGGTGAGCCTTAAAACAAAAATAAATAAGTATTTTGCTCTTGTAACACAATTATTATCAATCAAGAAACATCTAGAAAACATGTTCATAGGGGCTGGAGAGATAGCACAGCGGGTAGGGCGTTTGCCTTGCATGAGGCCGACCCGGGTTCAAATCCCAGCATCCCATATGGTCTCCTGAGCATGGCCAGGGGTAAATCCTGAGTGCAGAGCCAGGAGTAACCCCTGTGCATCGCCAGGTGTGACCCCCCGCAAAAAAAGCAAAAAAAACCAAAACATGTTCATAAACATAACACAAATACATACATTTCCACACACATACACACAATTGCACTCATAATGCTAAAATAAGTCCTTTATTTCTACCAATTTTATATTTTGATTTTAATAAATTTCATCAAAGAATTAAACTAAGAACTCAAACTAAGAAATAAATAGAATATTTAGCAACATGTATTTTAAGAAACATCTATAAAGGGCAGTTGTATATGAAGCATTGGTAAAGAAACTAGTATAAAAAGTTTAATTATGATCTAAAATGCTAAAGCCTTATTAACTCAAATCATTTTACAAATCTTATAATTATTTCAGATTTTAAAAGTCTATATTTTGAATAGTACTTAAAACGATCTCAAAATAATTGATGCCATCCTACTTAAGAGCTTTTTGTCCTATAATAATATAATAACATTAGTGTATTATCATTGGTTCTCCTAATGTAGATATTGGTTATATAATGTTACCTGAGTTAGGTCTTAAGGACAATATACAAAGTTCCATTACTATTAAGCATATTATAACAATTATATTGTATAAGCCTAAAATTAAAATCTATTTAGATCTCTATTAAGATAATCATTTTCATTTGTTATTTTATAATTTGCTTTTTCTTTTTGTCTATACTTACTTCTGTTCTTAAGTGCGTAGATATTTTGCTTCCTTCAAAGTTAACTCTATAAAATAGACTCCATGCCAAACTGGTGCATTTGTGTATTACAAGGTACCTAAGGGTTGATCTTTCATTATTTCAGTTACATACAATCTGATACAATAAACTTACTCAGTGACATGCAAAGGGAATTACACTTTCATTTCTGAGTAAACCATGGTTCAATTCACAGTTGCTATTCAGATAAATCTATCCATGTCTACATGTTATTAGGTACTAAATTACCTTTAAAATAATTCAGTAATTTAAAAAGTAGGAGACTTTTATTAAAGGATTTTCAGAGCAAAAAATGAAATGTAATTTTAGTACATCAACCATTTCTAACATGAATTCGCTGATCTAGAAAATTACTTTAATGCACATATCAATATACAAGCCAGTTGCTTATATTTCAGCAATTTTTAAAAATCTATTAATTCTTTTTAAGCTTCTAATAAAAATGCATAAGAACTAATAATAGTATAATCATAATTGTTCCTCATTATTGTTGTCATACTAAAATAAAATTTAATTAATAAGTATTATTTAATTAAACTTAAAAATGAAAATAGGCAGCAGTGATTAATTTCAGGTTTTAGTCCTCTGAGTGAGCAAATTAAATAAAAAATTAGAAAAATGCATCTTTAATTTTATTAGAATAAAAAATGAATCAATATTTCTGGAATTATAGAGTTCAAAATAACAACATTATGTTAATTTCTGAAAAAAGGACAAGGTGCATTGTGTGGAGCAGAAGGACCTCTTCAACAAAAGGCCTTAGCAAAACTGATTAGCCACATACAAAAAGAATTCAACTAGTCCCCTCCTCATATCATGAACAAAAGTTAATTCAAAATACATTGAATATAACAATATTAAAAACTGGATATATTTAATATATTGAGAAAAACATAGGTATTACTCAATGATACTGATCTCATTGGTGTCTTCTATAATACTGTTACTTATAATATCATTTTGTTGTTTGGGAGGATACACTCAACTGGTACTCAGGACTTACTTCCGACTCTGACAAAGGAATCACTTTTAGGGGTAGTTAGGTGCCAGGAATCCAGCGGGGGTCAGCCACCTGCAAGGCAAGCCATTAACTGCTACACTACCACTCTGTTCCAATAGCATTCTTTTAAGATCACTATATTGCAGAAATAGATACCAATTCAATTTTTTTGAAAGGCTTTTTGAATGAAAAGATCCTTTAAGCTCTAGTGCAAAGACCTTATTTTGACATTTATTAGTTATTTCTTTTAAACATATTGCCTATCTTTATGTATATTGTTGATGGTAATAAATACCTTGTGATTAATACTGGATTTTAAAATTTGAGTGACTATTTTATGCACTGGAGAAACGTAAAATTTCAATGCTAAGTATGCCAAGCATTTTAAACAAAAATGTTTGATTTCTTATATCTTATAAAATACTTAAAGATGTTTATTTATTAATAATGTTTATTATATATTTCTATACAATGATTTTAGGTTAAAGCGAATGTAAATCCCAAAAAAAGCTTAGACATATTATATTTTAAAAATTGTGTATACATATCTGTTAATCCTGAAATTTCTGCTACTTAATATGGTTTGATTTGATATGGTCTTTGAATCACATTTTAATTCATTCCTGTTTATTTGCTCCTCTAGTATAAATCAGGTTATACATTATTTATTCATGTTTCCTTTTAAACCATCTCAAATTCAGTGCTTATTATATTTTCAGAATGTACATAAATATGCATATATTTTCTTTCTCTAACTTTCATCTACTTATGCAAATTTTTCATTTTGTATTTCAGCATTATCATTTTCATAAATAAATTCTGTATGACACTCTTTCATGACATTCCAGCTTATCTAATTGCATGCAGCACATTTACTCTATTCAAAGCTCATGTTTGTATGGTTTCCTCTTTTCTTCTCTAGTCCCATTTCTCTAATCCACCATTATATTTTAAATGTCTTTCATGTTATTCCTCTTATATCCCCTTATATATGTTTTATTTTTACATATTTAAGTAAAAAGAGGGAAAAAGTGAAATTAGTTTTATGAAGTTTCCCAAAAATTAATGTTACTTAGGGGGAGAGTCGAAGCTTAAGTAGCAACTTTACCTTAAAACAGATTTATTGAATACCTTTTAAAGTACTTAGAGCACTACTTTAGAGAAGCCAGAGAGGATAGAGTGGTTAGCCACTTGCCTTATGTAGCATCCTGCCTGGATTTGGTCCTCCAAGGCCTGCCAGGAGTGATATCTCAGCACAAAGCCATGATTTTCTTGTAAGTTCTGACCACTACTGAGTATACCCCAAAAACCCAACCCAAACTAACACAAACTAAAAAAATCCATAAAAGTGATTAATGGAATCAGAACAATAATACAGCAGGTAAGGTTGCCCACAGCTGACCTGGGTGTGATCTAGCTGGGTTAAATCTAACTTAGTTTGATTCGGTCAGATTCAATCCCTGCCAGATTCCCTCCCTGACTGAGTGAACCCTGAGCTTACACCAAAAGTAAGCCTTGAGCATCACCAGGTGTGACCCACAAACAAAAAAAAGTGATTAATGGTTTTAAAATAAAATAAAGATTACCTTTTAAGATACCTATAATGTGAAGTGAAGGGTATGCTTATTTAGTC
The DNA here is from genome assembly GCF_027595985.1 of Sorex araneus. NCBI lineage: Eukaryota > Metazoa > Chordata > Mammalia > Eulipotyphla > Soricidae > Sorex > Sorex araneus. Next base: position 170,240,973 of record NC_073303.1, on the reverse strand, counting down.
ACATAACATTTTATGTACTTACATAATACTTTATTTACTTGCATAATACTTTAAAGTAGGCCGGAGAGTACAGTAGATAAGGTGCCTGCCTTCCATTTAGCTGACCTAGTGTGATCCCTTGCACAACACATCTCTGAACACTGCCAGGAATGATGCCTGAGTGAAGAGACAGGGGTGATTCCTGAGGACCACCAGGAGTGCCAACCGCTTCTCCTCCGCAAAATAAATAAAAAAATAAATAAAATACTCCTTGCCATATTTTGCATATGCTTTCTATACTTTTTTTTAATGTGATCACCTCTCAAAAATATATTTAGAGGCTGGGGCAATAGTACAGCAAGTATGTCCTTTACCTTGAAGGTGACCTATCCAAATTCAATCCACTACATGCCACATAATCCCCTGAACTCTGCCAGGAGTGGTTCTGCAGTGCAGTCAGGAATAAACTCTGAGCACTTAAGGGTGGCCCAGGAAACAAACAAACAAACAATAAGTATTGACACATTGCTCTTTAGTTTCTCTTTTCATTAGTCTTAATTTCTCTAAAAGAAAATCCCTCCGTTCTAATGGGCATGCTTCTGTCTTTTTATAAACTTGAGTTACTGTGACATTTAAAGTGTTAACATCACTGTCATTCTTAATATTTCTGGTTGCCTTCAATGGCACTGCTCTCCTAATCAACTCGCTTAGTTTCCACAACTAATAACTATTATCTATTCCATTTCACTCTTCATCTTCCACATTTACTCTAGACTTGTATAAATTTATTTTAACTATTGGGACATAGAAAATTTAAGAAAGATGAGCTGTGAAAAGCGCTCATGGGGCCATGATTTTACAACCCAGAAGCCAAAGCTACCTAGCCCAGGTAAGACCCGTTACACTAGCAGATGCCACACAAAAGAGGAACAGCTGGGATGGGAAGGGTTATCCAATGGATTTCATTGCAGAAAGTTATTTCACAGCCCTATGAACAGTGAAAATGGTAACTGATTTACACTACTAGCTTTTGGGCTAGTTTGCTCAATAGGATCAGTATCAAATACCCTACTTTCCCATATGTGTCTACATTTCACATGAGCACCAACAATCCATTCTACTCTTTCTGAAAATACATCCAAATGTACTAGGGCGAGTGCTCAAAGGCTTGAGTGTATGGTCTGTATACAGGTGACCCAGGTTGGATCCCCAACACAATATGGTGCCCCACCAACAGTGACTCCTAAAACTTTAAGCCAGGAGCAGACCTTGAGCACATGAATGTGTGCTCCCTCCCTCCCTCCCTTCCTCCCACAAAAAGGGAAATTTAGGCTCATCTAGAGTTTTCTTTCCTTCTAAGTAAGCTCTAGATTTTGCTGCTACTTTTAAGACATAATATTTTAATGCTAAGATAATTAAATTTTCTATTACCTTTGTATATGTTTTTGTTAACTTGATATAGTTTAGAATTAACAATAATTTGCCCATCAGGGAATATGATATAAATGCTTCTCTCTGAGGTTCTGTATTCCAGTGGTTTTTTTTCATATCGTACAGTATTTCTCATTGTCCTCAGATGCAGACATGAATTTATTATTGCATCTCTTATTTTATTTGTTATGTAATTAATTCTGAACCTTCTGAAAGGTTTTTGAAGTCTTTTTTTCTGAAAGATAATACAGGGAATAAAAAGATTGTCTATTTGCTGAGGTTTCTTTCATTATAAAAACCAGGAATTGTGTCTGTGATTGTTTCACTGAGACATAAAATCTCCGTCATCAGGATTCCTTGTTTAACCAAAGAGTGTTTGCACAGCTTGCAAAGAATACTTTTGTAGGAAATTAAATCTCTGTAGTGCTTCTGTCTCATGGCCATGTTTGCAACCTTTCTGGACCAGAATTTCTATTCCCATGTACAAAGCAAAGCAATAGCCATAACTTCCTTGAAGGACTTAAAATACGGTCTGACAATTAGAATACAAAGGGGAAACATTGTTAAATGTTTGGCATTAGAAATTTTTGTGAATGAATGTCTTTTCACAACTATCTAAGTGTTATACCCAGGAAACATTTAAAGTACTGCCAATATTTCTTAGCTACTTATGCTTTGCTATTGTGCTCAAAATGACATGCCCTTTCTAAAGTAATCATGGAAACAAATGAAAACAAGGTTTTTGCTAAGCATTTATTCTATAGCTTTTGGAGTTGATTAAGTATATTATAGGGCATTGGTAATGCTGACCTTACTGAAATATGTCCTATCAATTATAATACTATGGAGTGTTCTTATGAACTCTACCGTTTATTTTCATTAGCATTTAACATGACTTGCTGTGTAGTGGGTGGTCAATAAATAATGTAAGAATAAATGAAATTGACAAACTTTAAGTTATTTCTTTACAAACATTTTTTGCTCTAGTCAGCAAGAAATATATCTTACTGTGCTATAATAAATGTGAAAAATACATAGTCTCAGAGTATAAGAAATACACTGCGCCTTTTTTAAGACCTCTCTTTTAAGTTATTATGTTGCTTTGAAGAAACCCTAGTTGCTTGTAGGTAATGGTTAAGGGGAAATTAAGACTCTGAAACACAGAATTTGAATATAGATGATAAAAATACATAATCTAAAATCTTGGTGGAAACTCTACAAGCTCAATATAATTGAAGCTGGGAAGGTTGAGGGAGATACAAGAAACAAGTTATCACTGAAATTTAAGTAGATTGCAATTTAAATTTAAAGCCACCTCAATTTTATTAAGAGCGCTCAGTTTAAATCATTTATTATTTTTCAAAATTTTTATAAAAACTGGACCCAGAAACACTATATTTTTGTTGTTTGTTTTGGGATCACACTCAGCAATGCTCAGGGCTTGCTCATGCTCTGAGTTTAAGAATCACTCTTGCCAAGGTTTAGAGGGGACATGTAAGTGGGCAGAGATCAAACCCAGATTGGCCAAAGGCAAAGGCAAGTACTCTGTTTGCAGTACTATCTTTTCAACCCCCCCAAATCGCTAATTTTTATATGACACGTGGCACATAAGTTAGGTTGTGAGGGTTAGAGATAGCAGCACAGGGGGTAAGGTGCTTGCCTTGTATGCTGCTAACCTGGGTTCAATACCGAGCACCATATATGGTGCCCCAAGTACCACCAGATGTAATCCTTGAAGACAAAACTGGTAGAAAATCCTGAGCAGACACTGACCCCATCTAGATTAAATATAAGAGAATATTTATTACAGATAACTAATTTTACATTTTTTATATATTCAGATATTTCCCTTTTTTCAATCTCTTGAATATGCATAAGCATATTCAAGGACTAAGATTACGTGTTTGGAATCTATGGTGTATGAAATACAGACAGCTTTATAGGGTGTGGGCTAAGAGAAGTAGAAAATGCACAAAAATAAGCTACTAAAATGGCTTAATAATCAGTTCAAATCACTTATGACCACTATTTATGGATTAAAGTGTACCCTCCGTTCTCACCAACCCTTCTGCTTCTGATTTGGCATGCATCCAAGTTTCTGCTGTGTTAACATTTGCTCCTGGGAGGAGATGAAGGAATAAAGGTCCATAAGGTTTCCATTGGCCCAGATAGTAGAAACATCTGCTGGATTCATGAGCAGCTTGCTGGCCTAAGTCAGCAGGGAGAGTTGATGCTTATCAACCCTGCCATATGAGTCGATATTTCCTGTGCCCTGGGGCTGCACAAGCTTAATCAAGAAAAAATGAGGAAACATATTTCCCCATCAAAATTTCCTCATTAAATATGCACTATATTTTTAAAAGTAATACCGAGGCATTGCAAATGATTGGTTTAGCACTAATAAAAAACTTCTAACACCTAGCAGAGTTTATTGAATTATCTTATCATTAATTAGATCATTTTTAGTAATGATGGATTTCATGAATTTAGAAATTTGCTTAGAGAGTTATAACCCTTAAACTTGAAAGTTGATTATTGTTCTCAATAAGAAAAGATAATAAGTATATCATGTACACTTCTCTTTTTATTTTAATTGTTGCCTGGATAGGCAACTTTGAATTTGCTAGCCTATGATTTCAGTATCACTACTGAATAGTGTGTGAACTGTAATAGTGTGGGAACTGTATTCCACATGTTGCTAACATTATCCCCGATATTACAATGTCTTTGCAATCACTTTCTAAGTCTAGATTCATCCTTAAATCTGGATTACAAAGACAGTAAATTAAAAAACCTCCAATAGATTTCAAAATTTAAACATTGAATTGTAACAGCGATTAATAAACTCTATCTGTGTTTCATATATGCATGTATACAAAAAGAGAAATATATAGCTAAATCTATCTCTGTCACTCCTTTTTGTTTTCAGGTCTAGTATAACACATAAGAGTTGAACTTGGAAATGAAAAAATTGTCTATGCCAAAGACTTCTAATAACAGTAGGGCTATGAAATTATTCATTCTCAAAACAATATTGGAGTAGATATAATAAAATGTGGCATTTTCATAAATTCCATATACAATTTGTGCAGCAAGAAATTTTCATTTCCAAGTTCAACTCTTATGTGTTATACTAGACCTGAAATGTGAATTTTTATCAGCCAAATATTTAGTTGTAGGATCCACACTGCTAGAGCAGCACAGAGTGATTGTCTTCATGTATATGACAATACACATGAGACCTACCGAGCTTTAGTAGAATGTAGTTCACTCACTCTTAAAATGAGTGATGTACTGCAATGCCAGCAACTAGCAGAAGTTTTGTGACTTCTTAAAATGCTACTGAATGCACAGCCCTTACTCAGATTAGACAGAGTTTATATGGACTATATCAACTCAGAGAATCCTGCAGATCTGGGGACCCAGGGCTCATTCAGTCTTTATGTCTTGCTATTCAGTGCTACTAGAGTTATGCTGTCAGTTGCCATTCTCTGATACAAATATATCTATTCAGGTTTGATACTTTGTTGCTCATTAAATCATCTCAACAACTAAATGTATGTGCTTTTACATGGTATTCTTTTCAGTTATCACTTATTTTAGAGCCTACGAATCTAAACTATACACTAAAGAATTATTTGAATACCAAATTACTTTATTAAAAAATGAGCATTTTGGAATTTTCTAGAAAAAAATTGGTAAGAACTCTTTATTCCTTTACTATAGGAAAGGAAACAGACCATTAACTGTGCTAAAATTTACTATGCCCAGTTATCATTTTGTAACCATATCTCCCAAACAAGCATTCTTAAAATTTGTGAAATAAGATTAGCTGTTAAAAATTCTACCTTAGTTAATTTTATTGCAGTTTTATTTTCAAAGTTTACATGTAAATCATTTCATGCATTATTATTTCCCCTTTCAACTCCCCAAAGTTTATGAACATAAGGTATTAAATTCTTCTCTTTCTTATCAAAAGTATAATTATTTGAGCTAACTTATCTGTACCAATCTATACAAAGTATCAAGTTTTGTTCATTTTAATTTTATCCCACAGCAGTTTCCACTTGCTTTCATAGGGCAATGTTCCCCTAGATCTAATGTGGCACTACAAAGAACTTAAACATCAAAGCATGTAAACATAGACAAGATGGGTGAAATCAACATTAATGACATCTTTGTGCATTCAGAAGTGATCAAACAGTGAAAAACACATCCTATTAACCACTGTGTTATTACATTTTTCCCCAAAGCAGTTTGTTCCTTCAGGACTATTTCAAGTTGACTCATATGTTACAACATATTGATCAAGACTTGAATAATTGAGGAAATGTCATTTTGAACAGGATGTTCCTATGTTCAAAGTTGGTTTTTGAACACAATGTTCAGATGCTCAAACTATATACCTATAATGGTCAACATGATATTTGATGCCCATTAGAGAAAGAAAAACGGTGTTTCTGTGTCTACCACTAAGGAAATGCAGTTTTGAACAAAGAAAATATTTTAAACATAATACTTCTAGGGGGCAGGATATATACAGGAGTTACTTCCGACTCTGCACTAGAGAATTATTTCTGGCTATACTCTGAGGACCAAAATGGATGCCAGGGAATGAATCTGGGTCAGCCTGTGCTAGGCAGTGCCCTACCCACTGTACTATCTTTACTGTTTCTCCAGCCCCTAATCATAAATACTTTCATATGTAGAAAATTTACCAGAAAATAATTATATTTTCCTTTTTCCAAATAACTTCTAAGAGGCAATAATCATTTCTGGTAATTTTGGGTCACACCTGGAAGTTTTTAGGGGTTATTTCTGGCTTTGCACTGAAGTATCACTCTTGACGGTGGTCAGAGGGCCATATGGCATACCAAGTATCAGCTGCCTGTAAGGAAAGTGCCTTACCAGCTGTACTGTAACTCTGACCCCAAGCAATAAACATTTACAAGTGTGCAAAATTTAATATAATTTTATATTTAAAAATTGATTGTCTAAGATCTACAGGAAAAAAATCATACATGCATAGTTTCCTTCTTTTTTGACACAGGTTGAACACTTTCCTAAGGGCTTCGATTTTGAAGAATTATGTCCTACCCAGTCTTTATTTATTTAATTTTTGCCTATAGAAGATTTATTATTGTGCACTCAGCACTATATTCTTCAAGCTGTCTTCAGAAGAGTCCTACCATCTGTGTGTTCCTTTCCAGAATAGTTCCTCCAGGTTGACATCTCAATTTAGAATTCAGTTACATGATTGAGGTTCACTGTAAACCAGACAGTGATTGTGGTCATAAATTTATTTTCTCTGGAAGGCTGCCTCTCAAATGTTTATCAGTTAGCAAGCAGAGCTAGTCAGATCTAGATCTTATTTATTCACCCAGAAAACCATGTTCTAGAAAGATAAAATTACTTTATAAGTTCATGATAATTGTCAGGTAAGTCTGTTTTAAGTTACAAAAAATTAAATCATTAATCTGTTGTACTACTTATAAGATTTGCAGCTTTCTCTTCATTGTAAATGCTTTGCTTTTCACTCTTCTACAACACAATATTTGAAGATTTATTTGCATGTGGAGAAAAGTAGCCCTGTAAATATAAATGAACAAAGCATGAAATTAACTTCTTGTTGAAAAATAATGTACTTGCACTGCTTTTTTTATTTTTTAGAAAACTTGAAATATCTTATGAATGATTTATATTAATGAAATATGTTATATTTTAAAACACCATGCTAGGTATATTTATACTTAATCTAAGTCTGAAATATAATACCAACTTTTGGTTTATTGTACTTTTGGGCAGGAAAATGAGCAAAAAAGCAAGCAAAAAAAGTATAGTACTTATCTGGTACAGAAATAGATCTTTAAAATGTTGGCAATATTTTATAATTGGAATATATTTTAGAGATGCTAAGACAGTACAGCCACTAGGCAATAACAGAAAACATCGGTCTATCATTTCCTAGGATTTCTTAAATGCTTTCTGAAGCTCAGACTTTTATAAATCAAGTAAAACATAAATTCTGTTCTAACAATAAGAGAAATAGAGAAATGTACTCTATGTAAAAAATACCCGAGGTACATGTTATGAAGAAAACGGAACTATCACACATATTTTGAATGAAGGGAGGGCAGATTTTTATTTCTACCTGCATTGTAAAGTTCTTCAGAACCAGCCCTGCTTCTGATAATCAAGAATGAACTCTAATTATCAATCCTATTATAAACCCAGTAAATGATAATAAAAATGATAGTTTTGATATAATGTTATGTAGTTAACTGGGTCACCTTCTCACAGTCATCGTGTAGGTCAGTGGGAAACGATTTTATGGTTATCTCATAGGTTTCTTGGTCTATTTTGAGTATCCAGGAAAACCTATTATCATCCTCTGGAAAGAGAAAAAAGGTGAAATTTCTACAGGAGAGTTATGATTCTTTGGTCAGGAGCTGTGGGAGCCACTGTAAATCTGACAGTGCCTTTTGTCACAGCGTAGAAGCCAAACGACGGACGAGGGCCAGGTTTTGGGTATCGGAGAGTTCTGCTCCAGGAATCGGGAGTAGAGAGGGTCGCTCACAATGGCCATAGTGAACACCAGGATCTGGTGGACAGGATTGTAAGTGGGGAAGCAGCCAATTTGGCACCGTTGCACTCTGCTATCAGAAGGAGAAAGTCCTTCCAACCTTTCCTGGCCTTGCAAGACCCACTGCCCGCCAGCTTTGTTTCTTCCCTGCCTTGGTCTGGCAGTAGCAATGGAACACGGGGCTCCCAAGTGCTTCCTGTCTCTATGGAAACTGGCAAGCGGCACCAGACTGATGGCCATGTTCCATAGAGCTGGGCGAAGGGGTGGCGCAGAAGGTGGACACCAGGTGTTAGACTCTGCAAAGCAAACTGAATCCTGAACGGGTGAAGTATCATCAAAGAAAAATGAATTCTATGTGGCAATCTAGGAAAACAGAAAACTTCAAGTTTTATTTTATTCTCTTTTCAGACAAACCTCAAAGCTAGCATGGTGTTTGGAAAGATAACAATATGACTCAAAATATTTGAATGAACAGAGGGATATTTCAAAGGTGGAAACATTTTGTTATCAGTTATCACTCTTCCCTCTACCTTTCTCACATGCTAGTGCATTCACCGAACTACTCTTTAGAATCATGAACTTGTATTGATGACATTGATGATTTCAATCCAATAGGCTTTAGTATGTGATATGTTTCAGGCCACACAACTATCTTGAATTACAACTTTCACATTAGAAGCTTATTTGTTTAGAATGTCTTCTGTAATTTAGTGGAAGTAATAGCATGCTGTGTGTGCATTTAGATATATTTTTAGACTCTAATTTAAGCAATAAGAATAATATTGAAGTTTTAAAGTTGTAAGTTCTTTGTATAAGTATCCCCAAACCAGTTGATGAAACTAATGTGACAAAGAGCAAAGTACTGAAAGGGGGAGAGAGAGAGAGAGACAGAGACAGAGACAGAGACAGAGACACAGAGACAGAGACAGAGACAGACAGACAGACAGACAGACAGATAGAGACAGAGACAAAGAGATAGAGACAGAAGAGACAGAGAAAGAGAGAGTCAGAGAGAGAAGGAATCTGTCACTGTCACTGTCATCCCATTCCTCATCGATTTGCTCGAGCAGGCACCAGTAACATCTCCATTGTGAGACTAGTTGTTACTGGTTTTGGCATATCGAATACTCCACGGGGAGCCTGCCAGGCTCTGCTGTGCAGGAAAGATACTCTCAGTAGCTTATCAGGCTCTCCAGAGGGGTGGAGGAATAGAACCCGGATCAGCCACGTGCAAGGCAAATGCCCTATACCACTGTGCTATCACTGCAGCCCAAAAGAGAGAATAGCTGGGGAAAAATTATAAAGAATAGGTTAATTGGTTAATTTTATATTAAATTGAAAATAGAGTTGCTTCTTTCTGTTATTTCTTTTGAAAAATTACATTTAATAACATTTAGCTCAGTTTGCCTCCATTGAGCTATTTATCATCTGTGCTTTTCATAATCAAAATATGAGTGTTTTAATATTTTAATATGAGGTCATGTTGGAACATACATACATTCAAAAGCAAGCCAAAATAATTCCAGTAACCAGCCTGTGGAATTAAATAAAATCTTAGACCACAATGACAGTTTTCAGGAAGTATAGTATATTCCAAATGGAAGGCATTAAAACATACGGCAATTTTATCTTGAGATGATTTTGTACTTTATTTGAAATTCCCTTCATTTCTTATCCTTTGTTATTTGTGGTTTTTGTTTGTGTTCCCCTTCACTGTTTTTAAATGTGGGTCTTTCAGAAACTGTTGCTTATTTTCAGGAAGAAAAAACAACAAGGGACCCCAGTTCTTGCTAAATAGGTTATACAATTTGATCATTCACTCTGGAACATCCGTGGCTTTAACTATCACCACCTACACTCACTCACACACACACACACTCACACACACACACATGCACACACACACACAAACACTTAGGTGCTCACTGCTCTTAGTAACTAATTAGTCAGCAGGCACAGTGTTCACTGAGCTGTGCTGGAGGCCCACATTTCATCCTTAGCACAAAAAAAGAGATGGAGAGTACCACTACCTTCACTCCTCAATTCAGGAGATAGCACGGCTTGACTGATGCCATTTGAGGAAGCAAAGCTCTGCTTTAGCATCAGTGTTTAGTACGCATCTATGCCTGTCTGCTCTCTTTCAACAATACTTCTGGATTCAAACATCACTCTTCACAGCTTTGCTTAGTGCTTCTCACTGCTCGTGGCACACTACTGTCTTTCAGTAGGTTCAAGTGAACAAAATCTTAGAATTTTCTTCTTTGTGTCCCAGAGTGCTAAGTCTTTTGTGGGAAAACAGCAAAAACATCATGAGATGAGTGAGAGGCATACAATGCTTATCTCACAGCAGTTGACAGTCAAGACTCAGTTCATTTGATTTTGAATTTGGTAATTCCTAGATCAGAAAGTTTGAAATTGTTTCTTCTCTAAATACGTGCCACTCGAAACATTAAAACATAAATCATCAAAGAAATAATGGACACTCCTTGATCTACTATTAGATCAGGCCAGAAGAATGATCTTCTTGGGATATTGAGTATTCACTCAAATTAAAGTGTCTTTCACGGGATTAAATTAGCAAATGAAAAATTGACCTAAATGCTTTCCATCATTGATGCTAGCTAGAAAGAAATAAAAAGCAATAAGTAAATCTAATAGTTCATGATTATTGTCCATGGAATAGAGAAAAAAGATGGGAAAGGGAAAGAACTGTTGGGATAATGACTAGAGAGAGAAGAGAAAAAGGATTGATGAAAAGATTTAAATTATGGGAAAAGAATTTTGAGTGCAAAATTATTGTGCTTTACAAATAGTTGATAGGCTTTTCAGGAGGAAAACTTACTGATGTTAAAACAGTGGGCAAAATTGAGAACAGAATACATGAAGAATGACTTTTTCTTAGTGAACCGCTTGTAAATGTTCAACCAATGACTATTAAGAAAACCCTATTTATTTGGAGGTTCTTGCCAATTTCAACAGTGAAAATACTCCTATGGTGATCAATTTCAAACTGTCATTCAGCATAAAGTGAGAAGAGTGTAAGTTCATGAGTTTCCACAGAACGATGCAAACCAGCTTGATGGTTTTTGTTTGTGCTTCCCTTCAATGTTTTAAAATCTGGGTCATCTGGGGCTGGGGCGATAGTAGTGCAGGTAGAGTGTTTACCTTGAATGCAGCCGACCCAGGTTCAATTCCCAGAATCCCATATGGTCCCCTGAGCATTGCCAAGTGTAAACCCTGTGCATTGCCAGGTATGACCCTAAAAGAAAATAAAAATCTGGGTCTTCTTCTGCCCCTCTACTTTGATTGTGAGCAAGTTCAGGCAATCTAAGTTACTCTTCACTCTTATATCACAATTCCCTACAAAAGTCAGTCAATATTCTATGTCGTTGCATTTTGAATACCCAGCACCTGTTGGGAGCTCCAACATAAGCTACAGGAATGTAAACAATGTAGAGGATTCAAAGATAAGTAAGAAGGCCTACATCACCTTGCCCCTTGAGATAAGATGCTTATATAAATTATAAAAGAAAATTAACAAAGATGAGGGAGAAAAAAAGTAAACCACCTCCAAAAGTAACCAGCTTCAAAAATATCAAATTGGAAACTATGTATCTTTAAATCTCTCCATAAGTTAGGTAAATTAGAAGAATTTTCTAAAATAAAGCCTGTTGGTAAACTTTGCCAGAGGAAATATTTTCATTTTATTTTTGTTTTGTAGGTCATACTCAGCTATGCTCAGGGCTTCCTCTTGACTCTGTCCTCAAGAGTCAGTTCTGATTGTGCACAAGGAACCACATAGGTACCAGTGACCAAACCCGGGCCAGTGGCATGCAATGCGGGGGTCTTTCCTGCTGTAACATTTCTATAGCCCTAGAAAATTGTTGCATAATATTTTAAATCTTTGAGGTTTGGGGCTACACCTGGCTGTAATCAGAACTTACTTCTGGCTCTATGCTCAGAAATATCTCCTGGCAGGACTCATTGTACTGTAACAGGTACTTGCAATCAAACTTAGGTCAAAGACGTGCAAGGCAAGCATGCTCCCTGCTATCTCTCCAGCTCCAGCCCTAGAAAGATAATTTTTAAATAATCAGCTTTCAAATATATGACCAGTGCATTTTAGAAATTCTTAAGGATAGAAAATAGTGTGAGTGAAGATCATGTATAATGTACCACGGCAAGACTTCCTTCTCCTACATTATCATACACTCTCCTAAGTTTCTGATTATTTTCCAGGCTCTCTAAGCAAGGTTTTATTTCGTTATGCATCTTTTGCATGCTGATTCATGCAATACAAGGCAAGGCATAATCTTACTGCCTCAAAATATGTGTTTGATGCATGTATTGAAGAGGAATCCTTACTTCGGTAACCAAGTCACTATTTTAATTGGGATGAATACTAATTTCCTTGGAAAGATTTTTTCCAAGCTTAAATTAAATGATGAACATGACAAGGAGAGTTAAAAGAGAAAAATAGCAGCTAACTTAATGCTCTCTCCAGGTTCTAACCAGATGTAAAAAAGCAATTCAAAGCCTTGAGAAGATTCACTGCCTACTACACTAGGTTTTGAATTGATTTTGTAAATCACATATCCTAAGGGTATTCAGGATTAGTATATTCTCCACATGGGTTTGCACTCTACTGGGAAAAACTAAATTATTTGACTGCAGGGACTTTAGGTGTCAGATCCCAGGGAACTGAAGTCATAGTAATTTAAAGTCAGATTCAAAGTGGAGAGAAGATGATGGGAAACCGGTTTAATGCCCATTTAAAAGTACAAGGTGTAGGTGTGCTAGTGAAGTAGCAAGAAGAGTCCCCCTCAAAATATTTTCTTTCTTCTCTGCCCAAAAAGAACAGACTAAACTAATTGTCAAATGTAAGTCTAGAGAGGGTATTTGAGTGCAGCACATTCTCTCTTGGTCAATTTTAAATAGAAATTGATGAGGACAGAATTCAGCGAGGTATGTAATTTAAAGTTTTGCTGTTAAAATTCCTCATTTATTTTTTTTTTCCACTGCGGTATGACTCACTTTTAAACAAACGGTGACAAAGTTACTATGCCCTAGCAGCTCTTATAGAAAAATTAAGAATAAAATATTGAACTTTCAGAACAAACTCCAAATGGTTCGTTGACTCTGTTTCACCAAGGCAAAATCACTTAACCTCCCAGTGTCAGTTTGCCCATCTGTGAAATGAGAAGGATAATATTTTCTTAGGGGATGTTTTGAAAAATTATTTGCAAATGTAGTAGACAAAATTGTTGCAAGCATCACTGCTCTTTCTCCACTTCTTTAAAGAAGTAGGCATTATTATTTATGTCCCAGTCAATAGTCAACCTGTCATCTGAGTTGAACTATATGTATTTGTTTATTTTTTATTACTCAAAGAATCTTTTCCATCCCATTATTGGTCAAGTTATACATTACATCCATACCTGGTAACCCAAGCAATGTATCATACAATTAGTCTGAATTTCAAATTTATGAGTTTTAAGTTTGATATTTCTGATAATTATACCTTTTCTAATGTTAACTCATGTTTTCTCTGATTTTTTTTTTTTTTGCCTCACCTCACTTCACAAGATTGAGATTTCTTCATGTTTCTTTACTAGAGGTCACCTGTTTCTGAGCTGAAGGCAAAACATACTTCACTCTGGCACCTGTTGACTTTCAAATCAACTATTATAGAATGTATTGCAGACATCTATTAACCTCAGTTTTCAAACTCTACCCTAAAAATTACTGGGATATATTCTGAGGAGTTGTTACGGTGACTTTGAGACTTTGGCATTGAGAAGACAAAGCTACTGATACAGGATCCTTATACTTGATAGACTTAATTATATAGTGTGGTCATGAACCTCCGTACTTATTTCATTTAGGTCTGGGAAGAAATGCTCCCCTTCAGGCTCTTCCATCTTTTATGGTGCCAATCAACAGGCTTCTTGGTAATAAGATTCGTTATGCCAATAGCTCCAGCATAACCTCAAGTGGTGCTTGTAGTAATGATAGAATCATTACAAAACTATTGAAGATAAGGAAAATACATTTCATGGGTGTGATTATGTCATCGTAATGTTCTTGCATATGTAAATTGCCCTTGACTTAATGAACTACTTTACTCACATAATAGTATTTTAACCTGGCTCTAGAAAGTAATTTTTTACCCATGTTGATAATTGTTACTAGACTTGGCAGAACTCATCTCCAGATAATCTTACTGAAATTACATTCATGAATAATGTTTCCATGTGCCTGAATTTTGTTTTAACTCTTAGAAGTGCTGTTATTAAGTAAAGTTATTACACAAATTATTTTGATGAATTAGTATGCTACTTAGGAAGATGAAAAATTGATTAAGTTCTCATGATATCAAAATTGACAGGGGTCATTTTAAAAATAATGGTTGCTTGATTACAAAATAAATTTTATTGCATAAAATCAGGAAACTATAGAAAGGAAAAAAAGAATTTTATCTTATTATCTCTATCTCTAAATTAGTGTAACCACTTTAAGATTTTGCTAGAAATTCTAGAAGGTAAGCATCTTGGAAGAATTCTTACATTGTTTTCTCTAACATATTTTGTATTTCTAAAACCAGTTATATGTCCTAGAAACCCTGCTAAAACAAGTTTTTATTTGTATTGGTTTTATCAGAAATAGAGTCTAAAGTATCCATATCACATAGACTTTATTCAGGATTATAAGAGCTATGAGGGAAGTATGTCATGCACCTCCTTTGCTGTTTAGAGAATTCTACTAATCCAAAATTATTCTAGGGACTTATCTTCAAAGATAACCAGGTCTAGCACCACATAATTAATGCAAGTCCAAAGGAAATTAATGATTATCATGCTACTATTTGAATATGACTCTCAACGTGTGCTTAGAAGAAAAAGAATTTCTGGAAAGTATAGAGTAGTAAAAGTAGACCTAAAGATATATCAAAACTGTTGTCTTCTGTTCTTGAATTTTTACTTTGCCTTCTGTATATATTATCTACATTTTTGTCATTTGTTTGATGTACATGTTATTTACATGTTATTTGGAGTTAAAAGTCAGATTTAGTGTCACTCTTGGGAAGTTAATCATTTTATGACTTTTATTTAATCAACATTTCCTTTAATCCCCTTTCAGGCAGCCAAGGGCAGTTTCCACTAACACAGAATGTAACGGTTGTTGAAGGCGGAACTGCAATTTTGACCTGCAGGGTTGATCAAAATGATAACACCTCCCTCCAGTGGTCAAATCCAGCTCAACAGACTCTGTACTTTGATGACAAGAAAGGTGAATATATTTTCTTTGAAATGTTTTAATCATATTCCAAAATGTCATAATTATAATGAATTTATTTTTCTGAGATGATTCAAATTATTCCTTGTGATTACCAAACTGCTGCTGCTTGTATTTAAACATGTTAAATATTAAATACTTTAGTTTGCAAGTCATAAACACTAAAGATAACCTATGTCAACTTTTTAATAAAATAAACATTTCTAATTCTATTTCAGAAAAAGTTTTATATTTTTCTTCACAATTATCTTCTCTCCAGATATTAAACTCTTACAGGCTTGTAGTTGTCTTGTGTGTGGCTTAAATATTTTTCCTGGTATTATAATGTGTCATTCTATTAATTTGCATGCTTAATTTAATGTATTTAGAAGATGTTACGTTAGTAATACTTTGAAATTTTATTCTCATGAATTGTGCTTAAAAGTAACAATTTTAGTATTGATTCATATAAGTTGACATAACTATGTGCTTCCAAGTTCAGTTAACTATGAGACTGCATTTATTTAACTTGAACTGTATTTCATTAGCTCACTGTAATTTTTAATAATTATTATAAACTTTGGGGTAAGGAAGTGAGCTTATAATAAAATATGGACCTTACACTTTAGAGAAATTTAAATGACATAGGATACAAATATATGTATATGAACCATATAGCACAACCTTAATATCTGGATTGGTGATACATTTGTGAAAATAACACTAAGAATATTTGAAACCAGATCCACTTGGTAATTATTGTGTAGTCAAATACAGTAAAAGTACCAGTATGACTTATATACTGCTATAGATTTTCCTCTTTGTGTAGTCTAGAATTAAAACGAAATTTGCATTTAAACCAGTGGTTCCCAAAGATATTTGAGCCACTACCCTCTTTTCAGAAAAAAGTAAAAGATTATGCAGACCTCCCCTTCATCTCACCAAGTCTACCTCTCTACCTTTCTTGAGCCAAAACAAACATATGGGGGATGGGGGGAAGAAAGGAAGGAAAAGAAAGTGCTCACCTCAGTGCATCTAACAACATGAATAACACCTAAATATTCCCAGTGTCCCTTGGGGATGGTATCATCCTTGTTGGAAAAACTGATTTAAATTTTATAAGGAAGGGTTGGTAAAAAAGTATTTTCGGATGCTAGAGATAGTATAGTAGATAGTAAAGTACCGTATAGATAGTATAGTAAAGCTTGCCTTGCATGTGGCTGAGCCAGTTCTGGTCCCCAGCACTTCTGATGGCTCTGAAAAAAGCACCAGGAGTGAGCCCTTAGCACAGAGTACTTCAGGGTACAGGGAGAACTCTGGGTAAGGAGCCCTACCTTGCAGGTCTGAGCCTGTGAAGTTCACAGTAAAGCAATGTTGCCCCACATGCTTAGACTAATGTTGGCATCTCTGGTTTCCCTGGACCAAATATAGGAGTTAGGGAGATGGGAGGAAAGTTCTTTTGTTGCAAGTGGTTGATTCGTATTCAATCCCCAGCAGTACATGGTCTTGGAAACACTGCTGGGTATGACTCTTGGGGTCTCCATTAGTTTCAGGGCAACTGGCAATCCCCAGAAATGCAGGGCAGAAGTAGAAACTCATTTCAGGCCCTTGGGGACAACAGATATTTAGGGATGTTGGTGGTGAGCAGTTAAAAAGTATGTTTGTTATGTATGAACTAGGTCATCTGTCGATATACATAGTCCAAGATGATAAAATAGCAATTTAGACATAATGTTTATTAATTTAATAATTTTAGCATTGTATTTAAAGAGATAATTTTATTTGAAAATGTAATACTTCCAATGATAAATTAGTCATACACAAATGTGACTTTTTATTAGAGCAAAGCATTTTTTGTCATTGTATCCTGAAGAAATATAATAATGATCTTCACTATGTAACACATATTGTACTGCTTTATAAGGTGATTTCTGAGAGTTGTGTTTACTGTAACACCTACAACTATAAGGTTAAATCCTCAGGCAAAACAAAATCTATACAAAAAGTCTCTGTCTTTTCTTTTAGTGATTTTATAAGTTCTCCTCTCCAGAACATCTAAAACTAGAATTGATTCAGGGTATTTCAAGCTAATGTATCTTCCCTGTAGAAAATAGAGAGCAACCTGTAATATGAGATTTGCCAATACTTGAAAATAAGGCAGTCCCTCTTTGTTCAGAGTCAGTCATGCTAAGAAAAACACACCAAATCCCATATGAAACTTACCATGCTATATTTGAGATATTTAATGATACAGTCCTACATCTTTGTGCTAGAAAACAGCATATATGTGATCATATTTCTTAGGTGAAAGGGGTAATGCCCCACTTATCTGAGTATTTTCTGAGCTGAACAAATAATCAAAGCAGAAGCAGAAAGGTTGGCAAAGTAAATATTGATTTTTAAAGATGCACATGAGAGTTTGACATGGCAGTTCACTCTAAAGAAAGGAAAGGATTATTTATTCTATTTTATGCAATATTTATTTATTTAGGCAACATTCTATTCTATTCTATGGATATGCACCTAAAGAAGAGAATAAAAGTTTCTCATAACAAGGAAGGAATTGAGTCACCTTCACTTTTCTTTTATAAAGAATAGATTCACATATTGAGAAGGCATACTTAATGTTAAACTTCCATCTGAGTGATACTTCTCAAAATATACTCCTAGATAATAACCTGGTGAACAGTGATTGCCTCCTTAATTGGGAAAAAGTAGAAGTTATTAGATAGAACAAGAGTTTCATTGCACATAGCCTCTAAGATCTTTGCTGCCCTTACCTTATTCTGTATTTCTAAGCAATAGTAACAGGTTCTCTTGCATCAGAGGGGAGAGACAGACTTTAGTTTACCATAACCACGTGATAATTATTGTGATCTGTGTACCTGTCTCACATACATGCCTTACCTGTGTGGGATCCTAGATTTGATCCCTAAAACCACTTCCTTCCTTCCATCTGTTACTGCCCAACTACCCTAGACAACGACCCTACCTCAACAATATAACAACCAAGAGAGTGATCATTATTGAAAGAAACTTACTCTGAACATACTGAGTAATCCCTACACTCCCAATTTATGTAGCAGATTAGAGCTATAATGAAAAAACATGTGTGTATTTGGATATTAGATTTATAACTCTATTGTGATTCTAGTGGTCAGCTAAAACAGAATGACAGAAAGTTTTAATAAAAGAAATCCTGTATTAAGTAGCAATTTAACATGTCTATCCTCTCACAAGTCATTAGTTACTGAAGTGATATTTAAGTGAAAGGAGTCCTTGGCAATAATTCAATAATGCACATCAAATCCAAGACTTTGAAAATAAAAGCTCTAGTTGTTTCATTTTGTGGAGATGTCATATCACCATTATTTCATGATGTAAGTGCAGAACCTAAGATGGGATGCCAGTAGCTAGAGTAGCAGTAACCCACAGGTGTTAAAGCCAATAAAAACTATTCAGGAGAACAATAGGAAAAAAGAAAAAGAATTGGATGTCTGTGTCACTGATTGCACCAGCATCTATAAGAGACTGCCACTGTGAGAAGCAACCTTTCTTCTGTAACTATTTTTATTTCTTTCTCAGATGTTGCCAGTTTCTATTGAGAACATTCCAAAGTTAATATGAAGGAGTAGGTTGCAATATGGGGAGATTTCATTGTCATAAATGATCATAGTATACATCTGAAATTAAGAAGGATTGATCTGAGCTAATCAAATTTTAGAATTTATATATATGTATACACAGGGATTTGTATGCATATATATACATACAGAGATAAAATGATATTAAACACATACACCTAACTTATATTATTGTATTACTGTACTAACAAGTTATTGAGAGGGAAGAAGGGAGGAAGGAAGGAAGGAAAGAAGGAAGGAAGGAAGGAAGGAAGGAAGGAAGGAAGGAAGGAAGGAAGGAAGGAAGGAAGGAAGGAAGGAAGGAAGGAAGGGAGGGAGGGAGGGAAGGAGGGAGGGAGGAAGGAAGGAAGGAAGGAAGAAAGGAAGGAAGGAAGGAAGGGAGGGAGGGAGGGAGAGGGAGGGAGGGAGGAAGGAAGGAAGGAAGGAAGGAAGGAAGGAAGGAAGGAAGGAAGGAAGGAAGGAAGGAAGGAAGGAAGGATGGAAGATAAGGAAGGAAGGAAGGAAAAGAAGACAGAAAGGAAGGAAAGAAGGAAGGAAGGAAGGATGGAAGGAAGGGAGGAAGGAAAGAAGGAAGGAAGGATGGAAGGAAGGGAGGAAGGAAGGAAGGCAGGAAGGAAGGAAGGAAGGAAGGAAGGAAGGAAGGAAGGAAGGAAGGAAGGAAAGAAGGAAGGAAGGATGGAAGGGAGGGAGGAAGGAAGGAAGGCAGGAAGGAAGGAAGGAAAGAAGGAAGGATGGAAGGGAGGAGGGAAGGAAGGAGGGAAGGAAGGAAGGAAGGAGGGAAGGAAGGAAGGAAGGGAGGAGGGAAGGAAGGAAGGAAGGAAGGAAGGAAGGAAGGAAGGAAGGAAGGAAGGAAGGAAGGAAGGAAGGAAGGAAGGAAGGAAGGAGGGAGGGAAGGAAGGAAGGAAGGAAGGAAGGAAGGAAGGAAGGAAGGAAGGAAGGAAGGAAGGAAGGAAGGAAGGAAGGGAGGAGGGAAGGAAGGAAGGAAGGAGGGAAGGAAGGAAGGGAGGAGGGAAGGAAGGAAGGAAGGAAGGAAGGAAGGAAGGAAGGAAGGAAGGAAGGAAGGAAGGAAGGAAGGAAGGAAGGAAGGAAGGAAGGAAGGAAGGAAGGAAGGAAGGAAGGAAGATCTACTCAGAAGAATAGAACAAATGCTCTTCATTGACAGTTTTTATGACACTAAGAGTTCTATAAGACATTCTGAGTTACCTGCAAAATTTGACAAACATCTCAGGAACATGTTCTATTGGTCCATGTTTAGAAGTGGAAAAGTCATTCTGGTTTACTAGGAGTTATTACCTAAAAAGGCATGCTATCAGTAGGCAGTTGATAATACTACCAGGCTACCAGAATCACGGGAGAAAGGGGAGGTCACCTATTCCCGACTGTGTAAGCCTGGAGATTTCAATCCCGCATACCTGGATTTTTCAGCATATTCACTCATGGATGAGGCCCATTTGAGCCTGTAGAAATCAGCTGTGACCATGTCCCTGATCGAGTTCTGTACGTTTTTGGCTGCTAGGGCTTGCTAGGCATGGCGGGGACTCACCCACACCTGCTCCAGGTTGTTCTGGGTGAGACACCTGGTACAGGATCCAGGGACATGTCTGTTGTGTGTTGCTTCTGTTGCCCTCTCAAAGAGATTTATAGCCGAATCTCTGAATCATGACCATTGATGAGCTTCTATGGCGCCAGAGGCAGTTATATTCATGAATTGTTTTACAAGGTTTAGGTAAGAGGATGAGGTTACTATCTAAAACATAACCACAGGTATAATATTTCTCTTTTGGGTAAAATGAGGAGGAGGGGAGTCAATTTAGGTCATTTCAACTTTAAGTATGCTTAATGTGATCTCTAGCTTTCCCTATCTATAAATGGAAAAAGTATAAATCAGATATTCAATAAAATTTGTTCACAGACATTCAATTAATGATGAGTAATAAAGGATTTTTCCATCCAAGTGAGTGTCTGTGTGAGTTTTAATCTGAGTGCTCCTGAGAACAAGGGTGTCTGGACATTGAGCATTTTAAGCGTAATGCAAGTGGTTTCTGCCATTTATCTTTAGCCTTTTAGTTAAGGAGAAGCAGAGCAGATCCCTGTGAACTACTAAAAGACAAACACATAGGGAGACAGAGGGAACATAACTATTAGCATTGCCCAATAGAAAATGCCATGATAATGGCAATATTCTGTACTAATACGGAACAATTGTCAGCAGGCACATACAAACATTCCATTGAAACTAATTAAAATTAAATAATTTTTTTCTCACTAGTTCTAGCCATATTTCTACTATTCAATACAAAATGTGACTAGTGGATTCTATTTTGGAAAGAACAGTTGCAGAAGCCAAGTAACTTATTTTATGCCATAATAGATCTTGTCCATTTGTACCCATCAGTAATAGAATATGTATTTTCCAATCTTGAAAAATATAGGTTACCAAAAATCATGTAGTAGTAGGTATTAAATAAATGAAACATTGCTATTTAAATTGCAAAGCTTTAATGGGGAATAGCGCAACATGAGATACAGAAAGTCAGGTTATAACACTTAATCTTGCCTTTAACATTAATAGAGTGAAAAAGGGGTGCTCAAAGATACCCCACCAAATCAGGTACTGGTGGAAGTTCGATAAGAACATCGTTTTTAGCAGTCTCATTGTCTACTTTGTGTAAACCTAAAGAGCAGAAACTATGAACCTATGAAGTATATTTTTAATTGAAATTCTGTTTCATTTCTGTATAATTTGTATACAGTATGTAGAAGACTTCTCCAGATAACATTTACAAAGAGAAAATAAAAGTCAAGAATATTATTGGTAGGTTGCTTGGGGTCAAAGGAAACTAGAATGATTTTAAGGTATTAGTCACTCATTCTGGCCCTTATCTGTTTCCTTTTTTTTTTTCACAAATCTTGCTTCACTTGATATAAATAATCATCATCATCATCATCCTGTTGATCATCGATTTTCTCGAGCCGTCTCAGTAATGTCTCAATTCGTCCTAGCCCTGAAATTTTAGAAGCCTCTCTTTACTCGTCCTTTCCAATGGTGTCACATTGGAGACTAAATAATAGTTGTGTAGAATAGAGTAGATATAGGGAAACAGGGAGAGTAGAAAAGAGAGGTCATATGAAAGCTATATGATATTTGGCAATAGAAATAAAAACAATCAATTAGATCTTTCTGGCTGTTTCTCTGCAGGCATAGAAAAAACAATTGAAATAGCACAGTCTGATCACTTAGTACTCAGGAAAGAACATGTCAATCCCTTCCTTCTATTGACAAAAATTACTTTGGACAAATATCTCCAAGAGGGCATTCAATATATAAATTCATTCATTCAATAGATAAATCTGTGTTTGTATTTATTTTTACACAAAAATGCAAAAGGCACAAATTTTTTGTAGATTTCTCTTTATTGAAATTTTGCTGTTTTTCAATGGTCCTCTAATATTACCTAAAGAAAATTGCATTCCTGAGGATTGAAGATAATTTTTTATTGAAATCATATATAAATGTTGCTGATATTAATTATCAAATTATACTACTGGTAATTTGACACTATAGTGGAGGCAACAGGAGAGTCATAAAATGAACTAGGTATCCTAGAATAAGGAGTTATAAAGAGATAAAGAATTAGATCCACTGAAATGAAGATACAGGTCTTCCAGGCTCTATCACAACTAGTAGTCCCTGACCACATCTCTTGCCACAATAGGCTTCCTCCAGTGTGATGGATTCAACTATTACAATTAAATATAAATTATTAAAGCTGGTATTAGAGAAATAGTACAGCAGGTAGGGTGCTTTCCTTGCATGCAGCTGAATGGGGTTTGATTCCTGGCCCTGCATATAGCCATTCAGGCACTGCCAGGAGTGATCCCTGTGAACAAAGCCAGGAATAAGCCCTGAGAATGTGTGGGTGTGGCCCCAAACCAAAATAAATAAATAAGTGAAAAATAAAAATAAAACTTCTAAATAATAGGAGGTATTAAAATAGCTAGTATTTCTCTTATTAATTTTTAAAATTATGCCAGTTAATGATATAGTTAATATGAGAACTCAATAATAACAACTTACACTTATAGAAATATATATTTATACTTAGTCCTGATTCTAAGGTTCATACCTGATGGTACTCAGTGGACCGTCTGTGGTGCTGGATATTGAACCCAGGTTGATCATATGCAAGGCAAACACCCAACCTGCTGATAATATTCAATTTTAAAAATAACTCAACATATTTATCTATTTTCAATGTATTTTTGTATTTACAACTCCGTTTAATGGGCATTTCCATTATCTATGAAGAAATGAAGTCTTGCAGATCTGAATAATAAGTAATAGATGATAAAACAGTAGTGAGTTTTTCCAGAAAAGTTTCTGATTTATGAAACAAATCTACATGGATTTAAATAATTCTGATACAATCATTCTGATGCAATCTTTATTTGGATGGTAGAGTTTAAAAACTAGGACCATTAGCCTATCTTTGCTTTCCCACTTTTACTGTTGAAATCACTGCTATTTATATGTTTATAAAATGTCATTCTTAATACTAGATATCTAGGGCATACCTTCTATGTCAGTCACATCATGTTGCAATAATTTCATATATATTAGATATTCTAGCAAATGCAAACGTGCCAAATAATCTAAAAGAATATAAATCAGGCTCCCATCAGGAAATAGTTTATACTCGAGGTAGTGAAAAATGTATATGCTCAACAGGCAATCTTAAGTAAAAGGAGTAGCCAAGAAAAATGCAACATCTGAGTGCCTAATGGTAGGAAATTACCCATTTTTATTAAAGGTTAGCAGAGGGAGTAAGCACCACAACTCTGAAGAGTTCTAATTAGAAGTTATAATTAGTCAGGCTGGTCATAGACATTGAGGTTAGAGATACAAAACTCTTGTTTCCTTCTCATGTCAATGGCTTCCTGTACTGAACCAAACTAATATCATAGGTTAGTGGATTCTGGATAGGGTTGGAAAGACAGTACACGGATAAAGGTGAGTTCCTTGAGCAAATCCTATCCCAGTTTGATCCTTAGAACCATATATAGACCCTGAGAACCAAGAGTAACACCTGAGCACTGAGCCAAGAGTAAGTACTGAGCATTGCTGAATTTGACCCCAAACCAAAAACTAACAAACTGAAATCAAATAAAAATAAAAAGTATACTGAATAGCATATTTCCAGTTCAAGAAGCAAAAAGGCAGCAAGATCTAGATAAATAAGCAGGAAATAACTGCCACAAATTTTCATGCACAATAACATTTTTTTCCGTCTAATTTTCAATGGATTATTCACTTTTGAAACCTATACCACTTTATTCTCACAACTAATTTTAATTAAATTACTTCTTTTAAAAATAAGTCACAACAATGCAACCATTTTACAAAAACAGTAATTTCTAATGTTATACAGAACAAATTTAATATTCATTGATTTCTCACCAGAGATTTCTAAGAAATAATCTTTCACTTTATCTTCTAATGATAATTGGATATTATCATGAAACATAAAAAATTCAGTGATACATAAATAATTATTACTTTAGGACCTTATGCCAGTGATGATTAAGCACAAAAGTGTTATGCATAACATGCATGTTATTCCTACATATAGATAACTACATACATTTTACATACATTTTAAATTGCATTAGTTCTATGGTAGATTAAACTATAATATCAATATTTGAGATTTTGATATTTAAAGTTACATATATACTCTGAATGCTATCGACAAAATTTAAATTTTGGACGTTTTAGAATTTGGCATGATTTTATATTTTCATTCCATTTTAGAGAAATTAGGTTACCCTGATTCTACTAACTTCTACAGTAATTTTTTGTAATGTTTCTATTTAAAAGTATGTGGATTTTTTTTACCAATAAATCAAATGAAAATACCACATTCCTGATTAGTCACATATATCATTGTCCATTTTTAACAAAGCTTATCAACAAAAAAGTTGTTTCTACAAAAGCTAATTAACAAAAAACATTATGCTAGAGACCTTTTTTTTCTATAGTTATTTCTACTTATTAACTTATTTATAGTAATTCAATAGAATTTTTTGTTATTTGCTGAGTGACAGGCATTGTAGTAGACTATTTTTGTACCTTTTAAGGGCACTCATGTGCATGTATGCCTGCTTGCTTGTGTGCATGAGTGTGTGTGTGTGTGTGTGTGTGTGTGTGTGTGTGTACTAGATTATTGGCAATTATTGTAGCTCACTGAGTTCTGTGGAACCTGTTTCTATAACGAATAGAGCTATCTCGAAGAAAGCTCTTTTCCTGAATGAAATCAGATGTCCTTTATCTTCTAATCAAAGATGTTTCTAAGCATATATTTTATAATTATGTTTTTATGTGGATGAAACATTAAACATTAGCTCAGTCAGCAATTATTGCAAAGATTTTAAATCATCTGTAAAGTACCACCATTTATGGTGATGGAAATAAAGTAAAATGATGACTATCGGTTCTGGAAAAATGCCTTCATGTCCGTCATGATATTTAAAATTCTATATTTGAGAATTAATACATATTAAAAAAAAACAAATCCAAACTTCACTAAGTATCTTATGTCACCTATTTATAGGAGTGATAGAGGGGATAAAAAAGAAAAATAGCGATAAAGCAAGCAAATTCTGATAAGGTTACTATATTCTATTTGCTAAATAAGAAACTTCTTTATAAGAAATGAAGGTAATTGATAAATATATTTTCCATGAATCTCGAATAAATCATTTGACTTGAAAATACACACCACTGAAAATAGTACTTTTTTGATTAATTGAATTTCTTTTTTTAAAAGAATAGGGCGATGGGCTAGAGAGAGAATACAGTGGGTAGACTACTTGCCTTGCACTCTGTTGTCCCAGCTTCTTTTCCAATCACCCAAGATAGTTTCCCAAAACTACCAAGAACAATTCTAGATCACAAAGCCAGGGGTAAGAGCAGGCCCAAAAACAAACCCCAAAAATTAGGATTGAAAACTGAAGGTAAGCTTTTATGTACTGTTTGTAAAATCTGAAAAATAATAATGCATTGCAAAGAAACAACAGCATGTTACTATGATCTCTATGTTAAAAATCATCACAGTAACTACAAAGAGCTCTAAATTCTCAATATTCTAAAGTAAGTAGTAAATATTTTTTCATTATTTTTATAGCTTTCATAGCACGTTTATAGTGTTTAAGTAAATGTAAGAATATTTTAACAAAATAAACCTGTCCTTAATGTATACATTCCATTTTTCTTTTGTGATTCCATGTTGCTGATAAATACGATATAATTTCATTCCAAAAAAATACAATGCCTATGGTTTTACTTTGTTTGTGTTTGTGCCCATTCTATGTTTTATTTAATTTATACATATAGCAGCCTATAAAAGGATAATTCTCATATTTATGGTATGAATCACATACTGTAGAAATGATGAATATATTTTAATTTGAGGCTGACTGATGGAATATTGGCTCTTGAACTTTGACAAAATTTCAGAAACACAGTGTCCACTGTATTTTTTTCAGCTGTTCTAAAATTCCAGGAGAAAAAAAATGGATTGGTTCAGTTTCTACTTTTGCCTCTAATGGTTTGAATGAGCAAATGAGCACTGACCTGAAAATCACTCTAATTTACATCATCTATATTCAATAAAGATTCTCTTCAGTGAGATAAATAGATCTATGCAGAATATTCATCTTTCTGTTTATAAAAATAATGTTCACACGGATTGCAAAATGAATTAGAAAGCACTACCTTAAATGTTTAAGTCAGGGAAGGAAAGAGATAGGAAAGTGGGAATGGTTCTTGTCTTTTATGTAACTGACCCAAAATCTATCCCCAGCATCCCACATGATCCCCCAAGGAACCCTTCAAGTAATTTCTGAGTTTAAAGCCAAGAGTAAGATCTGAGCACCACCAGATAGGGCCCCCAAATTTAAAAAAATATGAAAGTATATAGTTTTATACTTAAGTATAGTAATTTATTTTTTTTTTTGCTTCTTGGGTCACACCCAGCGATGCTCAGGGGTTACTCCTGGCTTTGCACTCAGGAACTACTCCTGGCGGTGCTTGGGGGACCATATGGGATGCCGGGGATCGAACCCGGGTCGGCCGCGTGCAAGGCAAACGCCCTACCCGCTGTGCTATCGCTCCGGCTGCAAGTATAGTAATTTTTAATCCCAAGGAGGCTTTAAAAATAAATAGAAATATTAGCCTCAATATCAAAAATAGAATAAAAAATAAGATCAGATGGGCTGGAGAGATAGTACAATGGGTAAGAAGTTTGTCTTGCTCATGGCTGACCTAGAATCAATTCCCAGCATCCTGTATGTTCCAATGAGCACCACTTGGAGTATCCTGAGTGTAAAGCCAAGAATAATCCCTGAACATCACCAGATGTAGCCCAAGAACAACAAAAAGTAAGACAAGGACATAGGCAGCTGCTCATTAATATCAAGACAATGAATGAGAAGTCACTTATGTTATGATCTACTTGTTTTGCTTTGGGGAAATAATATTCAGAATTGTTCATGAATAATTTCTGACTTCCTACATGAAGAAGGAAGTCTCTTGTGGAGCCATAGTAACCTGTCATTGGACCTGGAATTTCTACATACAAAGCATGTGCCCAGCCCATTGAAGCATTCCCGAGTCCCCATTTTAAGTTTATTTACTTGGGTGTCTTAAATATTTACTCCTTTTTTATATGTATAAACTCTGATTTTTTTTCTCATATCATATTTTTAGTATTTCTACTATTCAAAGCAAAATAATACAATCTAAAAATATATTTTCCCAAATCATAATGTGGTTTCTTATTTAATAAGTTGTATAAATGTGTTACATTTATACATGTGTGTTTTTAACATACTTGCTTGATTCTCTTTTATACATTCTTCGTCCCTCTCAGTGAGCTCGGCAAGCTACCGAGAGTATCCTGCCCACATGGCAGAGCCTGGCAAGCTCCCGGTGGCATATCTGATATGCCAAAAACAGTAACAACAAGTCTCACATTGGAGACATTACTGTTGCTCACTCGAGCAAACTGATGACAGTGACAGTGACAATGAATAAAATTTAAGAGCAAGTGCTATTTTATTTCTGAAATGTAGGTGTTTGTGAAAAGTGTCTCTTGGTTTTGTTCCTATTTATACTGAAATTAGTAAATGTTCTTAAGTACCAAAGGGAACTGGGAAGAATACATGTTGAATGATTTTTCTGTATGTTATGTAACACTTACTTTTGTGTTTCTGAAAGGATAGTAGTAGGTAAGCAAGAATAGAGGTAATATGAAAGGAGATAAATTTGCTTGGACTTTCAAAGTCCCTTAAAATATATATAACCCATCTTTCTCTTAACGTTGAAAACTGTGTTGTGTTATCACACTCTTTCCTAAAAAAAGTATGATTTTGTAAAAGGTACATTTTAGAGATCAATAATAATGTTCCCCTATGGAGATGATAATTAGTTATTAGCCACTTAATTCTTTGTGACATAAAATCCTACCTCATGAATTTTGCAAACTTAGACATGAGTTGGTTAGTTAAAGTTAATGAGCTTGAGAGTCAGGGGAGCTGCGTTTGAATCCCAGTTTCATCATGTATCTGTGTGTGATCTTGATCCAACCTTGACGGATTATATATATATAAACCAATCTAAGTTCCAGTTCATACACCTTTTTGAGACCACTGGGTTGTGAAGAACCACTGCTATTGTGTCCAGCTGTGCCCGCTGAAACTCTTCAGAGAGTTTGTTTTGAGATTTCTGATACATCGGAAAGGCAATGTTGCCACATTGGACAAAATAAACACAGTGCAAAAGTCCTTTATATAAGTTTTGAGAGGTTTTTATGTAACAAAAAGCTAAGATCTCAAGTCCTCTCTGTAGACTGAAAGTGACTATGTATAGATAAACACCTAAAAATGGACCTTTAAGTTATTGGAGCATACAGTGGGAGATCTGGTTTTTAAGTGGCAATATTGAACCCCACAGTTTTTCCTGGGTGTAATAACTGTAAGAAGTGAAATGCAATGAAGGTTTAAAATGATGTGAAGGTTAAAAAATCTTGGGGGAGGGGGGTAAGTATTCCATTAAGGCAAGAGAGCATGTTATCAGAGACTCATTTAGAATTTGGTTCTTCCCCCAAACACATGAAACTATGATTGGAAAAGAAAGAAAATTGAAGTTAGTAAAAACTATTCTCTAGCCAAAGAATTGAGAAAGAGAGACAGTTCTCATAAAATAGACCATTTCCTCTCCTCTTGACTAATAGGAGGGTAATGAGTTGCTTTTATAGAATCAAGAGAGGGGAGAAGTCATCACTATAAGCATCACTGCATATCTCATTAGCATCTTCAATCTCTCCTATAAGGGAGGAGATTTACTATGGATATAGCCATAGTGTGAATGTGAAAATGGCTGCCAAATTCCTTCGTCCAATTTCCTCCTTTGTAGTCTGCATACCAGTCTCCTTGAAGTGTGGGGCTCTGAAAATTTTACCAAATTTTGAGCACAATGTGAGAACTCTTTGTTTCTCTGTCCAGGGCTTCTGATAGCTCTGTAATACCTGAAGCACACAGTTAGAACAAGTGATTCCTCTAGGGTGACACATTTAGGAGAAAGAAAACTACTCTTCTTTTATTGTTTTTTCTATTCCTGCCTCTCATTTTACGTTGAGCTGGAGTTCTCAGGCTGAGACTTCCACATCTGTGGAGGCTGCCACTATCTCTATGTGACAAAGAGTGTATGGAAGGATGGTAGCCAACCTGGGAGTATACTGGTAGCTACTTTAAGCAATTTTCTGTGTCCCCTTCCATATATTTGCTCACTATTTAGCAAGTCAAAATATATATTCTCTTACTAGTCCAAATAGTGTTTTGTATTTCTTGTTTACAAATAACGGGGCTTAACTTTTAATACCCATAACCTTAGTATACAATTATATATAATGAATTATATTTTTAAAATAGAAGGAATAAAAAAAAACTTCAATATTTAAACAGCTCAGGGAAGAGAGGCTTTGAGTCTAGAAAGGTAAAAGGAAAATAAAAATGATTTTGGCAGCTAAAGTGTGATATGATGACAGCTTGAACCCAAAAGACAGCTGAGGAAATCACTGTATCACTGTATCACTGTCATTCAGTTGCTCATTGATTTGCTTGAGTGGGCACCAGTAACATCTCCACTGTGAGACTTGTTACTGCTTTTAGCATATTGAATACACCACGGATATCTTGCCGGGCTCTCGGAGAGGGGCAGAGAAATCGAACACGGGTCGGTCAAGTGCAAGGCAAACGCCCTACCTGCTGTGCTATCGCTCCAGCCCAGCTGAAGAAATAGAAAAAAAGAATATATATATATATATATATACATATGTATGTAGAAGACCTACATATATATCTTCTAGAATTAGAAAACCTTCTAATTCTTGAAGACCCCAGAGTATGTATGGCTGTCTTGAAAGTATTGGTTATATAAAATTGTTTTAAACATTTCTAAATATTTATTTTTGACAACCTCCTGTAGTTATCTTCTTGTCAATAAGTAATAAAGATTTTATAAATGACATTCCGAGAAGACTGGCATGAATGAAGTAAGGATAATACCTACTTTACAGAGGTATAGTTAAGATCATCAATAATCTTGGGAATGTATCTATTAACATAAGAGACATGTGATTTAAAAATAACAACTATCAAATTCTGTTATATAAGCATACTTAATTTTAAACAAGCCACTAGCTACAGACTGTCTTGTGCATGAGAAATGCTCATCTGAAATGAAATAGCAGACAAACATAAAGAAATGTTTTTGTTATCTATATAAATAAGGTGGGCTGGAGCGATAGCACAGAGGTTGGGTGTTCGCCTTTCATGAGGCCAACCCGAGTTCGATTCCTCCGCCCGTCTCGGAGAGCCTAGCAACCTACTGAGAGTAAGGAGCCCACTCGGCAGAGCCTGGCAAACTACCCGTGCATATTGGATATGCCAAAAACAATAACATTAAGTCTCTCAATGAGAGATGTTACTGGTGCCTGCTTGAACAAATCGATGAGCAATGGGATGATAGTGATAGTGATATAAATAAGGATTAGAATCTATATCTATTTAATTATAATAAGATCATCTCCTTTAAGAAATACTGATAAAGTACTATAATGGTGTGAGGAGCATAAAAATGATACCAGACAAGAAAATAAGGAAAAAGCTCAAAATAGGAAATGGATTTTAAGATTGCCTTAGGAAGATGGAAGAGCAAGCTGTTTAAAGTAGTTTAAAGTAGTGCTCGAAACTTAATCTGCATTTTGCTATTATATTCCTATCTTGGTACATCTTTTTCATGCAGGCTGCATTGAGGAAATAGAGCCTACTTGGTTTAAGTTGCTTGAAAAACTGTCAGCCACATAATATTCACAATGGAGGGCCTATTAACTGATTTTTGCAGAAAGAACTACCAAAGGAGAGTAAGGCAGTGTAAGTTCAGTAACTTGCTTAAGTTGGAAATGTGGATGGACAAGAATACAAGGAAATAATACCATGTCATCAGACCTCACTTTCCCCCTATTCTCACTATATATTTCAGTGCTCACTCATGGGGATGATGTAATAGCTACAAATGGAAAGGTTAGTTTAAATTGTTATACAGAAGATAATGGAGTTTTGTGGGTGTTTTTATTTTTCCCAAAAGGGTTACTCATTATAGTATTATAGTTTCAGCTTATCTTGTTGGGAAGGAAAGTAAATTGTGAGAGGTAATTGAAAAAAGGAGGTGGGACTGTCTTGTCCATTGAAATGACTTACCTCAGAGCAAGTTTACTGATGAGTCATTCATATCACAAGACTGTCCAGTTGACAGATGGCTAATTCAAACAATGACTAGACAAAGACAGGCTGCCTGCCCTCAGGGAGGAAACTTTGTTTTCCAAATTTTAGTTAATTTCAATAATTTGGTCAAGTGGAAATGACTCTTGCCTTTTTCCTCTTTTGGTCTTTTTCAAAGACTTTAAATGCCCACTCTGATGATTTGAATGTACCAACAGAGATTAGCCTAGAATAAACTGTAAAATATTCATTCTTAGTCTACATAAATGAAGAGTTTTAGTACTCACTTTTTGTCTCTCTCTGTCTCTCTCTGTCTCTCTTCTTCTCTCTCTCTGCTCTGTTTTTGCTTCTTTTTATTTGCTCCTATTTCTGTCTCTGGCTGTTTCTGTCTGTATTTGTCTGTCTCTGTTTCTCTGTCTCTATCTATCTCTTTCTCTCTCTTTGTGTCTCTCCCTGCCTCTGTCTCTATGTCTGCCTCTCTCCATCTCCCAATCATCTCTTTCTATGTGTCTTACTATACCACACCCCACCTCACAGCACCACAGGTACATAATTTCAAGGTCTCCAAACATTCTCACTGATATTTATTTTTGAAGTGAAAGGTGCAATTGTAATAAAAGCTAGTCCAGTTATAATATTGTCCTAAAAGGAAAAAAAAATCTATAAAAATTTATCAAGATCCAGGTGAGGGCTCCAAGTTTTTTTTTTTTTTTTTAACCTGTTCAGGGGAGAACAGAAAAATAAGTCAACAGATAGGGAGTCAAACTAGTGAGATATGCATTCAAGGAGAACACAGGCGAAGACCAACACAGGCTCTGGACACTTCTAGATGTCATAATGAAGGACAGGGTTCTACACCGAGAGAAGATCAATCTAACTCTTCTGGTATGCAGATTTAGATACTGGAGCAGGAGTAGTGAAAAGTGAAATCGAGGTGGAGTGTCAGTTTATGTCTTGGTTGGAAACATACACCTGCAGAAAGTAAAAAGCCAGTTGAAAGTTTAAATTGGTTAAGCATTTTTAAGACAGGGAGATAGCTTCAGTTGTAGAGCACATACTTAGCATATGTGAAGTGTCATACTTGATCCTTGACATTGTTTGACCTCAACAAGCGCCACTCGTGTCGGTCCCAAGAAGTGCTAGCAGTGGACCATACTGACAGAAACATACACACTAACTAGCTAGCTAATGGAATAATGAAATAACTAGATAGCTAATGGAATAATGAAATATCATTGAATGCATATCTCAAAGCATCTCTCACTGTGAGAAGCAAGATCATCTCCAGACAGAGTAGCAACACCCCCACCCCCCACCATCTCATTTTTATCTGATATTTGTTGCTGGAGAAATGGAGTTTTTGTCCAACAGAAAACAGGAGAAGGATGACAGTTCAAAAGCAGAGGTGGGCGGTCAGCCCTGTCAGGAGATCCCTCAGGGGTACATTTCAGGAAGCCATAAAATCAATTGTTTGGAGGGACAGGATACGACCTGAAAACTAGCCAGGTCCAAAAACAAGCAACTAAAAGCCAAAGACTAAACTCCTTCTGTTGGGAGTTTACTGGGAAGAACAAAGGCCTTAATAAAATTAGAGAATGGAGAAGACAAGAGTTTTAATTCCTTTGACTTGAGGATGTCATAGCAGTGACTCCTATTTGCAGACAAAGCACAACTAAGGCTTCAAAATAGATCTATAATCAATTTCCAAACACAGCTTGGGGCCCTGCAGACTGGCAATTCTGACATCCCTACTCTGTGTAGTCACATTTTATATTTATATATACATTTATGCTTTATATTTATGACACCCCATTCAGATGTCATATGCCTTTCTGGGTAAGCAATCTCTTACTACACTGGGTCCCTTTTCTCTCTGGAGAAGCCACATTCTTTCTTAAACATGTCCCATTTTCTCCTTAATACAGCAATTCTGGTATACTATTGTTCTTCTGTGTGTGTGTGTGTGTGTGTGTGTGTGTGTGTGTGTGTGTGTGTGTGTGATGAAAGAAAGAAACCTGGAAACTGTGCAGATTGAAGCTGGCTTCATTTCTGTAAAGAAAATACCCTTTCCTCCTCCTGAGAGCCATGGCTTCCCCAAAGTCTAGGCTGCAGGGATCAACCCCAAAGCCAGTCATGCAGATCATGTAGCTGTCAGGTGCATCTTGACAGCTGCCTTGGTGAGGTCAGCAGGAAGTTATTTTCCATGCTGTTCAGGAGCTCGTGTATACCGTACACATCCTGACCTCCCTGGCCACATACCCCAGTGCTATCATGACAATCTGACCAAGAGTGAAGTGACCTCATTGCAATCACCACTTTCTGCACAATTGATTGTTAATCCTGTACACTTTGCCAACAAACAAAACTGTGCAAACCAGTGAAAGCTTTCAGTGTGTTGTCAACGAATGACTTGAACATCTAATTCAGAAGGTAATGCAAATTGGAGTTTGTGATGATTAGTGATGACTCAAATCTTTGTAAAAATAATTTCCTTTACTGAAATGAGGATATTAGAAAGAACAGATGAATGTAAGATAAAAGATGTAAATAAGGAGAGTAATTTTTGAAAACATTTGGAAGAAAGTGTATTTGTATACATGAGTTCATATACCATATACACTGATGTACTTTGAGATCAATAGTAAGTAGAAGCACTGTATCACCGTCACTGTCTTCCTGTTGCTCATCAATTTGCTCGAACGGATACCAGTCACATCTCCATTGTGAGACTTGTTACTGTTTTTGGCATATCGGATATGCCACGGGGAGCTTGATAGGCTCTACAGTGTGGGCCAGATACTCTCCGGTAGCTTGACGGGCTCTCCAAGAGGGATGGAGGAATCAAACCCGGTCAGCCTCGTGCAAGGAAAATGCCCTACCAGCTTTGCTATTGCTCTAGACCAGTAACTGAATAATTATTTGAAATAAATTGTGAAAATATATGTTCACAGTGGAAAATATATGACATATCAAAAGAGTAAGGGAGCCTTAAAGTGTTATTAATACAAAGTGTAAGAAGAGGTAAGAGTGCCGACAAAATTACTGGATAATCGAGGAAGCTATTAGGAACCTAAATTTAAATGACGTGTGCTACAAGCTATACCCAGAACATGCAGCTTCTGACAAAATCAAAAGATCCACCCTACCTCACGTATCTTCTTTCCTGCAGAAGTCAGCCATTGTCATACTCCCCCAGGTTAAAAAGTTTTAGTTAGGGAATATATGATGGGAAGGAAAGACAGACAGTCAAACACAGTGATATGTAGCTATATAAAAGAAGCATAATATTTAGTATTTTTACATATTTTTTAGAAATTCAGCAAAAATAAAAGTGACTTGATTTTCTATATCGCATTTATTATGACATTTTCAAATATATTTAAATTTTATATGAATTAATCATAGCATACATAATTATTTGCAAGCCTGACTTTATAATATAGTTTTCAACTATATTATTTAATAACAATATTAACAGAGTACACATAATTTCTCTAGCACCTTTCAATCATTACATATATTTTATACTTATATTTTAATCATTAAAATAACAAAATTATTTTCCTGGTTATTGTCTTTTGTTTTGTTTTGTTTTGTTTTTTGGGTCACACCCGGCAATGCACAGGGGTTACTCCCAGCTCTGCACTCAGGAATCACCCCTGGCCATGCTCAGGGGACCATATAGGATACTGGGAATCGAACCCGGGTCAGCCTCATGAATGGCAAACGCCCTACCGGCTGTGCTATTGCTCCAGCCACTGTTTATTGGTTTTTATAGTCCCTCCCACCAACAATTTTTGGTATCAGTTATATTCTTTAAAATTAATATAAATGCAGAAAATAGTGATTTTAATTAGGCATGTTATTAGTGATAAATATGAAATTACTCATCTTTCTTTTACTTGTAACTTGAAAGTTTCCTCTACATTTACCAGATGAATACATGGAAATAAAAGCTCAGGAGTAGAGAACAATAAACACTATTTTTTTGAATTGAACCATGGGGAATTTCTAGAAGATTTATGACTTATTGGATCATTGATTACTCAGATGGCAGAAAGATATTCTCAGTGTGTGCTCCTTTATCCTAATGAAAAAGACTATTAACCCACCTCAAAATGTATTTTAAAAGTTTTATTTTTGTTAAATAGAGATTTCTTTTTAACCCATTTGGAGAATTGGGCATCTACATGAAAATTAGGAGCCCCTTTAGAAGAAGTATCACTGACATTACATATCAAGTATAAGGTAGAATGGAGATAGTTGCATTTTTATTGCAAGGTAAATGTTGTAAGGAGCTATTGAATTCTTTGTGGTCTAGAGATTATGCAGAAAATTCTCATTTTATTAAACTGACCCAAACTGACCCTAAAATTAAAAGGTCATAATAAGCAGACTAGAAACTGAACCCAAGATGCTGAAAATGCCGTTAATACTACCTCTTCCAGTGTTAAGGGAATCACGGTAGGTTTCATGAGATCATTCTTTTTATTGAATAAAACTGAACATTTAAGTAAATGAATAATCATTCTTAGAAAACATAATATGAAAATATATAACCATAAAAACCTGGTAGTGCTCCAGCAGTGCTTCAGGAAATTGCAATTCACTACAAATGTTATAGTGGGTGGAAACTCAGTAGAAAATTATAAGGGCTGTCTAAATCTTAGTACATTTCATTTCTAGTACATTTTGTAAAATATGCATTTTTATTGCTTTTCAGATGCACACAGTGGTGTGTGTGTGTGTTTGTGTGTGTCTGTGTGTGCGTGTATGAGTACTGCATTATGTAGTGGACTGTGCAATTTGTAGACAAGCTGTATTATCTCTGTATCAAGCAAATTAACTTTTAAATTATAAAACTCTAGAAATTCAGGTGAATCTTGTTAAATTAGGCAGCAAGAGGTTTTATTTGTTCTTCTTATAGAAATATTTGTATTTTTGAACTTTTTGATGATTTATAAAATGGACACATTTTAGGTTGCATAGCTTAGTCCAGAGGCCAGTTAAGGGACAATTAATCAAAGTTCACTTGAAATATTTCACAAGAAAAGGTTTTATGAGGCTTCTATTTAAAAATACTTGAATAATAATAATAATAATTGATTTTGTGTTATATTTTTCTAGAGAATATTTAAGCACCTAAATATATACATTTTTATAGGGTGAAAAACATTTATCCAGTAATAAAAGTTTACAGAATATCTTTATAAGAAGAGAACAAGAGTCAAAAAATAGAGTTACTCTGATAGATCAAGATTTCTTAAAGCAGGGGCTGGAGCGATAGCACAGTGGGTAGGGCATTTGCCTTGCACACGGCCGACCTGGGTTCAATTCCCAGCATCCCATATGGCTCCCTGAACACTGCCAGGAGTAAATTCCTGAGTGCAGAGCCAGTAATAACACCTGTGCATCACCGGGTGTGACCCAAAAAGCCAAAAAAAAAAGAGAAAGATTTCTTAAAGCAAATGCCCTAAATCAAGATTCCAGTATATGTTTCCATTATTTTACTTGAATTTGTTTAAATTAAGGGTTTCTATTATATACACACAAACCATAAATGTTATATTCATATATGTTCAAGTGTTTTTAATGATTATGCTATTTTTTTTAAGAATTGTAAGCTCAGGAAAAGCAAGGTAAACATATAGAATACTCTGCTATATCCAAATCAGAGATTGGCATTTGGGCTTTAATTGTTCAGAGTATTAATTTTTTCTTCTTTATAATTTAGTATATTTTAATTTTTAATTTGTGAAACAATGAATTATAACATTACATAGTTTTCGATTGTGCATCACTGATAATTAACTTGGTTCCAGTTTTTAGTGATACAGTAAACAACATAAGGTTTTGAAATAATCAATTATTGAGATGAATTTGGGGATAGTAATGGATAAGTATTTTATTTCTAATCATATTTAACTGTTATGGAGTTATTTCAATATCTTAAGTCTCATTTTTGGTCCACTTGTATTACTAAGCTTTTTTTTATAGAAATGAGATCTATTTTTAGATCTATATTCCTTATTTTAGTTCTAAACTCCATGTCCTGCATTTGGTTTACAGACCAGAGTCCAAAAACTTGCTATATCTTTTGATCTGACAATGGCTGTGATTCTTATTAATAGTGACCTAATTTAAGGGTTAAGTGCTTCTTAGAGCAGTTTCTTCCTAGCGGTACCCTGGTAGTACTCTGGAGGCTACATGTAAGAATCTCTTCCAATCCTTTGAGCTCAGAGATTAAGTACTTCCTGCTCAGTTTTTCCCATTTCTATTAAACAAAAGAAGACTAATATTTGATTCCTTATCAAAACTATCACAGGAACAACTCTATGGAAAACAAATACTTTATTGGCAAGAAAATAACTTATGGGGTCAAGGAGAGAAGATGCCTCAAGTGGTGAAGAACATATGTAATGTGTATGAGGTCCGAAGTTTCCAGCACCACAGAAACTTCTAAGTACCTCTTGGCGTATCCACTATTAATAATAATAATAATAATAATAATAACAATAATAACAAATTGCAAGCCAGGAAGCAAGTATGATCATCACAGAAGATCTATCTTTGAGAAAGTGGAAGTGCACATTTGTTTTTTGTTTGTTAAAGTTAGGGTAAGTGACTCAACACTCTATACATATTTAGGACTTCTCCAGGGGAAAGTGTGCATGTTTATGAGAAAGAACAGTGATAATAAATTCAATTACATACAATGAAGATATATAATCAGGTATCACATATACTGAAAATGGTGAAGAAACATCAGCAGTACATTTTTAGAATGGTCACATGGAGAATGCGCCACTGTTAGACAGGTTATTCCTTGTATACTGTCTCTGTTGATTGCTTCTGTTTGACAGGGACCTTATTTGTACAGTTGTCGCTTTCTTTCTTTTTTTGCTTTTGGATTACACCCGGCAGTGCTCAGGGCTTACTACTGACTTTGAAAAGGGATCACTCCTGGCCAGCTCAGAGGACAATATGGGATGTCATGGATAAAATCTGGGTGGTCATGTGCAAAGCAAGTGCCCTATCCTCTATGTCCACATGGTTCTGATTGAATTCAACAAGAATGCAAAGAACGGAATAGAGAGAGTACCCCTAGGAAGAGATTGCCTACATTTTTACAAATCATCAGTCTTCCGGTTGGGTTTGGCTTTGTCAACCCTTAAAGAGTCTGTTTCAGCTTTTTCAGTAAAGGAAAGCATTCTCACTCTTGCGCTGTTCTCATTAGTTGATTACAGGTGTGGAATAATAGAATTAATATTCACCAGGTAATTGCTTATATCACTTGAGTGCTGAATTTTCATAGGTGGCACGTTAAATCATTAACGATTATATAACTCTTCCATAGTAAGTGAATACCGGTTTAGCATGCAGGTGGTTGGGAGTAGGCCTTCATGCATGCATGCATATGGAGTGCTTATATGTGTGTGGAAGGTGGAAATCAGAGGTCTGATGACCTCTAGCACAGACCAACTCACAAGAATTAAAATTAAATACATTTTTAAGTTCTTGAAGAACACCAAACCTGTGGTGGGATGTGGTGGGAGATTTACTCTGCCCATAGTTCTATTAATTTTTCTGGGTCTGCTTTTTTTCTTTTTTTAACTTGTATCACTGTATCACTGTCACTGTCATCCAGTTGCTCATTGGTTTGCTCAAGCGGGCAGCAGTAACGTCTCCATTGTGAGACTTGTTACTGTTTTTGGCATACTGAATACACTACGGGTAGTGATTAATGTTCTCACACACATATATACACATACATGATTTTAAAAGCTAAAGTATAGCTTTTACAAAGCTATACTTTAAATTTGATGTGTATGAATGATAGTTACTATGAGAACATTTTTTATTTTTTTCCCTTGACATGTTGGCCCTATTCTGTTAATCTCTGTTTGCTCAGAGCTATAGGGAAAAATCAAAGATTGTCTAGAAGTCAAGCTCATGGGGCATTTTTCATTTGGAAACTTCAAGAAGCTGTGCTAGGTACTGTGAACCTGTAGGCAAAGCAGAGTTCTGAGTGAATTTTACTTTTTGTATTAATCATGTGTACTTTAGAGATTATAATTTTTCATTTGTTTTGATTATTCATAATTTTTCCCTAAGGAATCTTATGCACTTTGTATTTTATTAATTTTTTTAGTAAAAGAAACTGGAGTTTAATTTTCATGAGGACTTTCAAAGATATTCCTTGTAGCTATAGTGTTACTAATATGTATGTAGATAAGTATAAATGTCATATAAATGTATATTCGATACAGATATATAGCTAACCCTTTACATAAAAATATAAACTCAGTATATATTCTTTGTTTATTTGTAATCCACATATAAATTTCTACCACTTCCTAAGGTATTATTTTCTCTGTATTAAAGTCTAATAGTGAATTCTCCTTTTGATTTTGTCATAGATTTTACTTTTAATTTTGATCTTTTAGACCTTAGCCAGCTGTGGTAAACTTGTTACCTAATTAGCATAACTAGTGCTACTCCTGGCTCAGCGCTCAGAGGTTTCCTTTGGGGGGGTGTTTGAGGGCCATGTGGTGCCAGTAATTGACCCAAATCCTCCTACATGCAAAGTTTATATTCCAGCTCTTTGATTCACTTATTAAAAATTAGCTTTTTAAAAATAGCTTTCTGACTCACTTTTTAAAAATTCTGTATAAAGCATATTTTAATGCTATAAAGCACTATGCATGTTTAAAAATCATTGATAAAATATTTCTCTATAGAAAGAAAATAAGACTCATATGGTCTTGATATGTTAAATGTTGTAATTGTCATTTTTGAAAAAAGTTTTGATTTTGAGATGACATATGAAATAAAATGATGTTCTTTAGTGGTAGTGAAGAAATTAAAGAGCACACTGATAGCAAGTGACCTTTTATAATCACTTATTTAAAGTGCTTTTAGGTGAGAAGAGAAAAATTTCCCTTAGAAAGCATAGTAATGGGCTTGTGAAGTGGATTTCTCTTAGTATGCTGAACTGAGAACAGTCAAAGGTAAAAATACCCAGGATGCATCCCTGTAAGAATGACCATTTGCTATTGGTATAGACAATAACTTTATACAGTGAAAGAAAAGAAGAAGAGGTGGTCCCATGTATCTTCTGGCTCTGATTCTTTTTTTTATGTTGACTGCAGACAATAATTGTCATTTTTTAGAAACAAACTTATCAAGACCTAAAAGAGCAGTCTCCTTCTTCAAGAGTCTTGTCATGGAGTTCAGCATTACTTTATTGCTTTGAAATGTGGAAGTTATTCTTACAGTTGGAAAACAGAATGTGGTACTTCTTAATTATATGATAAGGGCCTTTAATTTCACTATATAGGTGTGACATAAATGATACTTATTTGGAAAGATTTAATGGCTCTGGTGTAGTGCTCAGTAGAAATGGAATTGGAGTCATTTGTGTTATGCTCCAAAGAAGATTCTCAGGGAAACTTCAACAATGACCCCGCCTGCATGACTAAAGCACAATCAAAATTTTACAACTATCTTCTTTTTACATAAAACTACATATCAATCAATTGACCCTAAAGATCATATCTTTAACTTTGTTGATATAAACAAAATTTATATCATTGAATTAATTGATATAAAGGGGCAGACCAGGTGAAGCAAGAGAGGGAAGCACAGTTCAGATATTAGACAAATTTATTTCAGATAATTTCTGAATAGCCATTTAAATTTGTTGATTATGGTTGTCATCAGAAAGACTTTATCTCCTTCAGTTACAAAAATTAAGGTTTGGTTTCCATAGGGAATAGGTCAATGAATTTAAAACCTGTAAACTGAAATAATCGACTACTTCCTGTGTTGGTTAGGTAGACATTTTATGGTTGATATGTAAGGAAAATATGAAAGTGATGTTTATTTTAGAGTTCTCCTCACACTCTACACAACATTAAAATAGCCATACAATTAAATATGAGAATTTATGATTCTTGAGTTAAAATGAAGTACTTCGGTTTCATTTAGTAAGGTAAACCGGTGACACACAAGGAGAGAGAATACATATGCTGTTTGATGCATTGCATAATATTTTCCTGTTTCTAAAATTGAAACTTATTTAAACCTTTACAATAGTTAAATTTGACAAAAATAGTAAAGTAATGATATTTCTCCTTTGCCTAAAATCCATTAAGAACAGAAATTTAGATAAAGAGAAATTTCACAACCTTGACAAAAACTAATTCATATTTGTATTAGAATTAGAGTGAAACATGGGAAAGATAGTTTTGTACATAGTACTTCCTTCTGCCTTCCTTTCTTGCATGGCAGTTACACTTTATCATCATTCTTTCAATGTAACTGCTTCAGCAATCTCTTTTGAGGATCTATACATACAAAGAATTTTGGACTAGATAAAAATCCTTTCATTTGAAACATTTGAATTCACTCTGACAATATACTATTTAGCTAAAAAGTAGCCTATTATTGCAATTCTGCAAGCACATTTGCTTAGGGTATATTTTTATAACACATAATTTAGAAAATCAAATTCTAACAGGTAACTATTTTAATCAAAAGGTGCTGGCACACTATCTAAAGTATTATTAGGAAATTATTTAAACCAAGAAATTGTAATGAAAGATTAAAGTAACTCATCTTTAGAATGACAGATTGCTCATATAGTTTTCTCTTTTCTAATTCCTACAAAATACACTTTATGGCTTAAGACATATCAGTACCAATTGACTTGAATATTGTTACTAATGTTCGTATGTTAGATGAAATTTTTGATTATTTAGTTAAGTTCAATTCGATTTTGTTTGGGCAACCATATCTTATAATCACCTTACCAGGGAATAACAATGCTAGCTATAGTCCTGTATGTTATATGTTTAATTATCACACAATTATATAACATAAATGTTTAAATATGTTCATTTTAAACATAGCTAAAGAAGCAGTGGAGCTAAATTCACTAGTGGGAGAATTTTATTTCATTTCTCACTAGCAGTGTAAATTTAAATGAAGGACTTGAAGTATATGTATCTATAAAAGGAGACAGATCATCTTTACCTCTTGGATCAAGACCAGCTACTAAATCTGTGAGTCTCAGTTGAAAATAAAATGGAGGAACTCTTATTCAAAATTTATAACCATTTTCAGCTTGGCAAAAGCAAAACATCAAAGGAAATTATTGACAGTAAAGATTTAAATCAAGTTAATAAACCGTCTATTCACACATATGAGCTTGGAATTATGATTAATAAATGAGATTCCAAATGGAAAGTTCATAAGCTACTTCCAAAGACAAGATGAACTCTGTATATGTGTGTTTGTTTATGTGTGTGTGTTTGTATGTGTGTGTGAGTGTGTACATATATGTGTCTGTTTGGGTCTATCCGTATATTCGTATGTTCAAAGGCTACTTACAGAGTTGTACATGCAGGCACTCTCACTGGGGCTCAGAGGATCATGCAGTTTCAGGGATGAACCTGGACCTCCAGCTCACAGAACATACACTTCTACTTTTGTTTCATTTCTTCCACCATCAAAATATGTTCACAATTATTTTTTTATAAATATTTGAGGGGGTCTACTATACTTTTAACAGCAAATGTTTAACTTAGCACTCCCCATTTCATTTTTATTAAAAAAATTAAATCTATTAAAAAGCAATACAGTGAAAATCCAGGTGATAAAATTAGGGTAAAGATGAATGGTACATCAGAAGCACGTTCTCTATATTTTTTTTTTCTCTTTAGAGGAAATCAACTTGATCGTGAGATGATGAATCCTAATTAGGTAACTTTGTCCAAGATTCTAACATGCAGAACTGTTTTGTGTAACAGCAATGGAAATCTCAGTTGCTGGAGGCTCATATAATGTGGATATAACTATAAACTAACTATAAAAGTATTGGGTTAAATTTATATCCTGGATATGACTCAATAGAATCCATGATACCCTGGCTTCTATTCTTGGCACCTCACCCTCCACACACACACACACACACACACACACACACACACACACACACACACACACACACACTACTTTGTATCTTTCTTAAAAAGAGAAAAATTAGCCCATAGATTTTAATTAATAATTAATTTTTACTTTTAAAAAAAGAGCAAAAGTAAATTGATGTTAATCACAAAACTGATTTAGTTATTATGCGGGTCTATGTAAACTCAGTTTGCAAAACTCCAGATGTTCATGAAGTGTTATAGTTACTTAAAGAACAGCACTATGAATATAGTTTTGGGTTTTACAGAGGTCTATTTACAGGT
Organism: Sorex araneus; assembly: GCF_027595985.1. Lineage (NCBI taxonomy): Eukaryota > Metazoa > Chordata > Mammalia > Eulipotyphla > Soricidae > Sorex > Sorex araneus. The sequence continues at coordinate 170,196,967 of NC_073303.1, read as the reverse complement.
CTCATACTGGTTTCCATAGCACAGAGGGTAGGGCGTTTGCCTTACACATGGCCGACCCAGGTTTGATTCCTCCTTCCCTCTCAAAGAGCCCGGCAAGCCACTAAGAGTATGCCACCTGTTTGGCAGAGCTTGGCAAGCTACCCGTGGTGTATCTGATATGCCAAAAACAGTAACAACAAGTCTCACAATGGAGATGTTACTGGTGCCTGCTCGAACAAATCAATGAATAATGGATGACAGTGCTACAGTGCATACTGCTTGATCACTGGTTTCTGTAGATGCCATCCTTGGTCCATGCTGGTGTCTCACTACTTCCAGCCCTCCATGTCTTGGTGTTTCGGAGATCTGCAGGTGTGCAGGTAATGCTCTGTGGTCTGTCTCTCCTTGTTGGTGCATACTGCTCTTTGTTCCATTGACTCTCCTCACCAGGCCATGTGCTTATTGTTGAGAGCTGCTGATTGTCCTGCCTTCTACCTGCGCACGGAGAGAGGCTTCTGAGCACGTTCCCTACCCTGTACTCCCCTTAAAAGCATTATCCCAGCATTTAGCTATTTTAATTATCTCTCTGACTAGCTACCACTCATTTGGATGACTTAAAAAAATGTCCCATTAGTAGTCTTTAGTAGATTACCTGCCCTTCCTCCACCTTATCTCTCTGCTACCACAATAACACAAGACAGCACTGGGTAAGTCCTAGATACAGTAGAGCCTATAGTCAAAGTTATCAGAAGTTTCAAAATTTCTTATTAGAAAACTATTACTGTTGATAAATTGCTCTAACTACCCGACTGTCATGATTCTAAATTTCTGCTGTGCTCAAGATCACCTGGGGGAAGTTTAAAATATACACACGTACAAGCCTTACCTCCCAAGTTTCTGATTCAATTGGTTTGGATCCCAGCTCTAGCCGTATTTTAAAGCTCCCCTTGGTGAGTTTGATGTGCAGCCAAGATGAAAATCACCAGGTATTTAACTAAATTACTTCTTATCATCTCTGTACAATATTTTTATATTTGTGCAATATGTAAAACATCACCTATAGATTAAAAAATAGTCACCCTATTATAATAATAAAATGGATCTGAGATGATAAAGGTGACTTGGATGGAATAAAAATGGAAAAAAATATAACAGTTATTGTCTTCATGGGACTTGTAAACTGCAGCTCCACATGTAATTGAAAGCCTCTTAGAGCAATTCCACTTGGGGGTGCTTGTTAAATTTTAGATGCCTTGGACTTGCCCTGACCTGATGAATTAGAATCTCTGGAGGTGGGCCCTAGATCATGCATTTTACCAAGCTCCTCTCTTGAACATAAGCACATGAAAATTTTAGAACATGGTCTAGTGCCACATGCTTACTTCACAATCTGTTTTTTTTCCTGCAGCAAACTTAACTGCCAGGACTGTAGTTAGCACTGCTACTCGCCTGGTGACTAGATGACGCATAGTATAGCTTAATGCCTGGAAGAATAAGAAAACTGCTTTGATTTTTTCCCCCTTCTTTTACTTGACAAGCTGTGTCAGCTCTATTTCAGTTACTGAAGCAGTAAAATTCCATCTCTATTCAATTAAAGATAACTGTTCTGAATTATATGGACATTTTAAATTTTATACCCTTGTTCTGTTTATTATATTTAAATCAATCATTCTAATGAGCTATATGTTTTCTCCTTTGCACTTAAGTCATAGGAAAGAAGGTTAACATTTAATATAAAGCATTATTAGATATTCTTTGCAATTTTTAAAAATTTAACCTCAGTTTCTTTATACTATTAAAGTTATATAATACATATAAAGTTATATAACTTATATAATATAAATTAACTTATAATCCTTGTCAGAGCTGCTTATTAGAATTTAATGAATGCATATTGAAGTTAGAATACTCACCACATGTACAAAATCTAGTTATAATTGAGATCTATTGTTCTATCTATATATTTTCAATAAATGTTATATCTATATATGTATATACATAAAAATTAGATGTACATTTAGTTTCTGGGCATCAAAGCCAGGGTATAGTATTTTCAAAGCATGCTGTCCTCCACTAAGTGAGATTGCTGTATTCTGATTAATTGCTATTAGCTAAAATTAAGGAAATTACAACTGAAAAAGTTTGAACAAGTGTTGACATCTCATAAAGGACTTAGGGTAACCCGTTTCATGATAAAACCCTACATCCATTTTTACCTCTTCTGGAGAACAATTGCATTCAATTATCATGCCCAGGACTAGGTAAATGGCTATGAGTTTTTATAAATGTCAACAAAGTAACTCATCCACTAAAATAGCATGTCATTATTGTCATATCGAGTGAGAAATAATAATGGGAAAAAATGGATAACACTGAAAGCATCACTTCTTACCATCTTATTTCTATGGGGGACAAGTTCTTAAATTCAAATTAAGATTCTGCTAGAAATTGTACGTTTCCAATTTCTTATTTCTATGTAATCTACCAATACATTTCATGTTTTACTCATTTCCCTGTAATTATATGAATTGTATTCTCCGTGTGTCCTTTCTTGACAGCCATGTTTCTTTAGTTCAATAAATGTTATCAAGCATTCTTTGACTGTTCCTAATGCATCAACCTTAATTAGTTTTTGATTACTGTTAATTTCATAGCATTTTCTCTTTAATAAGTCACATCAAAATGCTTTCATTTCTGTTTCAGCAAGTTTAATTAGTTTTTGAGCCATGTTTCTATTTTCCCTTCCAATTTTATATAGAAAAAATGACACCCACTTTCTTTGTTTCTATGAGGATATCCATGACTTACAACTTGATGTTTGCCAGAAGCCCTCACCTAAGACATAGAATTTAAAGCATGTTGATTCATAGCCTTTTCATTCATCTTAATGCATGTACTTACATATTTAAAGTTCCTTCTTATTATTTTGAGAGTATGATACAAATCTGTTTGCAAGTTTTAAAAGGGATAAATAACTTGCTTAAAGCACTAGGCACTAGTATTCTGTTTGGCTCATCAATTTAAAAAAACATATCTTATATACAACTACAGACACAAAATATACTCTCTTTTCAGAAATTTTGTCTTAGTTAGCCAAACGTTTGCTTGTCAAATTCTTTAAGACAAAAAAATGGTACCCATAATTTTAATTTTTTCTTTTTTTTGGGGGGGGAGAGTTGTGGGGTGATCTTGTGGCACACCCAGCTGTGCTCAGAGGGTACTCCTGATTCTTTGCTCAGGAGTCACTCCTGGAAGTACTCATGAAACCATAAATGGTGCTGTGGATTGTGGATCTGACCAGGGTTAGATATATGCAAAGCAAGAAGTTCTGTACTACTCCTGAGTACTACTCAGTAATACTGAGTAGAAGTAATACTACTCTGTACTATTCCAGTACTACCTCCATACGACCTCTTTCTTTGGTTTTATTTCTAAAAGTTTTTTCATAACTATAATATTGAGTTATAACCTTTTATAGGATGAATACATTTATTTTAATAATATAAAATTATGATATGTAAAAAACTAAGGCACGCCAAAGGGCATGTGTACACCCGGGCTCTCCGGGTGGCTCTGTCTCACCGCCCGTGTTTGGTGCTCTAGAACCACTGTGTATGGGCTGGATAGGGATGGCTGTTGGCCAAGGACAGAGGAGGGAAGGACGAAGACCAACCTGGTTGCTGATTAGTTACCACTTATTCAATCTTCCATCTTTCTCATCTCCCACATTCCTAGCTCCATCCTCTCTCTAGATCTACTCCCTTCTGGATTCTCTTCTCTTTCCTCCCTTTTTCTCTCTTACCCTTGCCCCTAGGCTACACACAGCCTGGTAGCAAAATCATCATAAGAAAGCCCTTCCTGAGGGCTGTCAGGTTCAAAGGGAACACTACCTAAGGGCATTACAAAGCCCTTCCTGATTCTTAAAGTGTTTTTCTCCTTTCCTTAGTCTAAACACTCATTAACATGTAAATACTATTTATTTTTGTATGGACATAGCAAGAGATACATTGAGGTTTGCAAGGCAGCTCTCCTGGCAACATCTTGCCACAGACTCAGACCACAGCACTCAGGCCAGATTAATCATCCCTCACCCTAGCAGGGTCTGAATCTAGTTATTACTTTTTGTATCATGACAGCATTTGTCCATGACCAAGCTCTTGACTTGTAGTTAAGCATTAGGCACTTTGGCCAGGCCCATCTTGATGCCAGGGTAGCACACAACTCACTGCTTGCCCTGGGTCCGTATCCTCCCTCATTGGGACCCTGATTTGGGGGGTGCTAGAAAGTAAGGGCAGCTGAGGCTTAGGTTGAGAGAACAGATGCCCAGGAGGAAAATATCATGTAGAGTCAAATGACTCCCAGGTTACAAAAGCATAGCATTTGCTAAGTCTTCCTGTATCCATACAAAAGCCTATGCAAAGGACTCAAGGAGAAGAGAAAAACAATATATACAAGTCAACAGAACATTAAGAAAGAAGCTACAAATAAACACAGAGAAATGGGAGAGCTGTGATGGGAGTTACCCAGTAAACCTAAACTACCTGAGACTATGTTATCCTACAGTGATACTTGTATTTTATAATCATATCACAAACATTATTATTCATTGGTACTTATGTGTAATGAGATATGAACTGTGCTCTTTATACTTTTGTAAAACTTTTATTTACTTTACATCAAAATTAATTAGAGCAAAATGACTGTGCATACAAATGCACATCACTATTGAGCAAAACGTTCAAATATCAATGGTTCTAAATTAGTTCTAATATTCAATGCCATATCAATAGTGTAGTCACTATCACTGTCATCCCGTGCTCATTGATTTTTTTGAGCGGGCACCAGTAATGTCTTTCATTGAGAGACTTATTGTTACTGTTTTTGGCATATCCAATACGCCACAGGTAGCTTGCCAGGCTCTGCGGTGCGGGCTTGATACTCTTGATAACTTGCCCCACCTCTCTGGGCTCTCAGAGAGGTGAGGAGATATCGAACTCGGGTCGGTCGAGTGAAAGGCAAAAGCCCAACCGCTGTGCTATCGCTCCAGCCTCAATACGATAGTAGTAATTATAATAATAAAATAATCAATTTTAATAATCATAGGTGCTCTGTAAACAAAAATTAAAGTCCCAATTAGAGAATTGATTAAATTGAATATTATGCTATTCTCACATGAAACTTTTCAGGGAGAAAGTCAATAATTGAAAAATGAAACAATGAGCACTGCTAGTGAGATTAAACATTTGGAACAGCTTTACGTTTCTGTTGCTAGGCTAGAATTATGTGTGAGAGTAGGTGTGGAGGACCAGAGGGGTAAAGAGGAAGAGTGGTGATGGGAAGAGAAGGGGCTGTCAGTTAAGTATCACAGGGATTTATTTTATTTTTTTTATCTTTTTATTAAATCACCATGTGGAAAGTTACAAAGTTATCATGTTTATGTCTCAGTTATACAATAGTCAAACACCCATCCCTTCACCAGTGCCCATATTCCACCACCAAAATCCCCAGTATACCCCCCGCCCCCACCCCCTACCCTCTACTGTATAACTAATGAATTTCACTTCATTTTCTCCTTACCTTGATTACATTCCATAATTCAACACAAAACTCACTATAGTTGTTGGAGTTTCCACCCAAGAGAGACAGACCTACTACCAAGGAAGCATTTGATAATTAGTTTTCCATTGCTGGAAATGAAGAGATATGTAGCTCCACTGCTACAAGTACATAACTCCTCTTTTTTTTTTTCCTTTTTCCTTTTACCTTTTTTTTCCCCCTCGTCCCCCTTCCCGCGCTTCATAGTATGGTGTACGCCACACCGTGTCAGCCAGCGTGGGGCTTTTGCTTAGTTCACAGTCCAGAGAGGTGGCTGCTACATTAAAAACCTTCAATATTTCAACAAAACTTACTGTTATTATTTGGAGTTTCCCCCCCAAGTCAGACCTGTTCAAAAGGAACCGTTTCCCATTGCTGACAATTATAAATGTTAAGTCAGTTTTGGATTTTTGTATAAAGTCCAGGGAAAATTCTGCCAGAAATTGCTTAGCCCAGCTCACAGTCCTAGTGCATTGCTGTAAGAAGTCTCTGGAATCAAAGTCTTTAGGCGCAGATGGTCTGCTTCATGCTCAGCGGCTCCGGATTTATCTGGGCCGAGGGCGTGCCGGTTATACCCCCTTCCCATGAGTCCCTGGGAGCCCCAAGTGTAAAAATCGAATACCTCTGGGTTTGGAGTCTTAGAAGATGGCACATGCCATGTGGATGCCGCCAAGCTCTCATTTTCCGTGCAGGAAGACAGGGTGGGGAGGAAAAAATCCACCCCCTGGCAGCACAGAGTTGTAGCCCAGTTCGCAGTCCCAGTGCATTGCTATTAGATGCTGTGCTGGATGCCCGAATGTGTTAGGTCTCTGGAATCAAAGTCTTTAGGCGCAGAGGGTCCCAAGGGATTTATTGTAGCTTGCTAGAAAATATGAGATATTGCAGAAAAGGGATTCAGTGTCAACCTTTCTGATGTTCTCTCTTTTCTATATCATTATTACAAATGATCCTTCAAACATTCACTATTCATGTAACAAGATACTGCACTGGGTTTGAGTGATCATACAGAACTGACCTTCCCAGCACAGTGAACTGGCCCCCTAAACACAGCTAGGAGTAATCCCTGAACAGAGAGCAGGATTCAATCCTGAGCCCAACAATCACAGAGCCAGGAGTCAGCCCTCAGCTCAGAAGCAGAGAGCCAGGAGTCAGCCCTCAGCCCAGCAAGTTGTGGCCCAAACCACTCCCCCATCCCTCCACATTCCAAAAAGTACTATTGTCTAAGCTATTTTGACTCAGATTTGTCTCTAACAGCCCAGATGGAAATTTTAAGGTGAAAACTAAGCCATTCTACACAGGATCTGACTTAACTTCCTATCGGTCACTACAAAAGGAACATACCTTGTCGATTTTTCCTTATTGATGTTTAGGAAATAACAGAAACCCTTTGCTTTCCCTTTGTGGGAAAGTAGAAGTAAGTACTTAAATAATAAAATAATATTATTTTTATTATAATAAAATATAATACAGATAATTATATTTCATATATTATAATATGTAATATTATATATTATATAATGCAGATTATTATAGAAGACCCCCACAATGCAGTCTTGTATCTGAACCATTTTTTTTTTCAGTAAATCCTAAAATTAGGTCTAAAATAACCTAATTTTAGACCACTCCCCTGAGTGATCCTTTAAACATAGGGGTTCTAAAAATCATTTGGCCTACCATTGCATTTTCATTGCAAAAAGAAAAAGAAAAGAAGAAGAGAGACAGTTCCATTTTCCCTTGTAACTCTAGCTTCTTTAACAGGACAAGCAGAAGGTCCCTGTGCCTGCCTCTCCCCAGTTGCAACTGAAGCTACATAACACCTGTCATCCTTGGGTACCCAAATCATGACTCCTATCTTCAAATTAAATCTTTGTTTTTGACTTACAACCTGATTGTTAGTCAATTAGCCCTGAAATAACAGTCAGTCGCGACTAGCTCCTATTAATCTTAATATACTGATGTGAAGGTTGCTTTCTCTCAGGTTCTAGTTCTACTCAATCAATATGTATAGGTGGTCCTTGGTGAGGAGGAGGGATACATCTAAAGTGTCTAGTATACTTTATATAGTCAAAGCATAGAATAATGTAATAGTTGTTTGGATTAATAAACCTCATTGCAAACTATATGGAAGTAAATATATTTATGGAGCAATGGATATATATTTATACATATGAGAGTTTCCTGGTTTCACATTTATGCAGTAATAGAATCTGAGGTTTTCTTTCTTTCTTTCTTTTTCTTTTTGGGTCATACCCAGCAATGTTCAGGGATTACTTACTCCTGGCTCATGCACTCAGGAATTACTCCTGGCGGTGCTTGGGAGACCATATGAGGTGCTGGGAATCAAACCCAGGTCGGCCGCGTGCAAGGCAAATGCCCTACCCACTATACTATCGCTCCAGCCCCCATGAGTTATTTTTATGCTTTTTAAAATTTTTTTGTTATGCCAAATATTGAACCTAGGACTTCAGATATCTGCGAGATGAGCTCTAACACTGAGCCACATCTCTGGGCAAAAGACATAGTACCTGTCACAGCTTCTTTTTTTTTTTTTTTTGCTTTTTGGGTCACACCCGGAGATGCACAGGGGTCACTCCTGGCGGTGCTCAGGGAACCATATGGGATGCTGGGAATCGAACCCGGGTTGGCCGCGTGCAAGCGTGCAAGACAAAAGCCCTACCCGCTGTGCTATCACTCCAGCCCCTGTCACAGTTTTTTAAATTAACCTTAGCATCAGTGTGGTGTCTCTAATTTCATTGATATACTTTGATAAAGAAGCTTTTTGGATAGCATTACAAAATTTCAGAACATGTAGCTGTAAAAAAAATCACAGTTTTTATTTTGTAACTAATTTTAATATATGTTTATTTTTCACAACATACCCTTCTATCACACACATTACTAGCATGGTATATCTTTTGCATGTTTTTTTTTAAAATAATTGCTGTAATGCATATATTTTCCATTTCCACAGCTGCTGTAGAGTTTTTAAAAAGTCTACCAAGAAAACATTCCCGATGAACCATCATGATTAGTGCCTCTCCGTTTTGCTCTAGAGAAAAACAAATTAGCACTAGAAGGAAAATCTGTTCTGGGAAGTCGCACACTGCTGGTGTAATGACCTAGCCCCACCAGAGGATTGAACAGAATAGATCCATTGTGACTTCCCAAATGATCCTGTCTGGCAGCCTCTGGAGATGAGGAACAACAGCTGAAGTGATAGAGAAAATAAAATGTTCTGCTTGAATGCAAGTTATATTTGCCTGCCTCCCCCAACCCTCTCTCAGAAAGCGTTGCCCTTTCAGACCCAGACACCTGCTATTATTTCATCAGAGCTTTGTGGCAAAAACTAGACTTGGATCAATGAGATCTATCTTCTTGGCGCAAATAATTTCCTGTTCATGGTCACTTAAATTCAACTCAAATCTCAATTTCCTTAAGAAGGCTTTTCTATAGATTAGGTACTATCACATGCCTTCTTGGCAAGAATAGGAAGTAGCAAATCTACATTTTCATAACCCTTCCTCTCTTTAGAACCTATTGCCTCTGTGGGGATTAAGGGGGAAATACAACATATGTTTAATTCAACCTCTCCTCTGTTTATTGAACCTATCCTCATGTCTTTATTTCAGTTGTCATAATTTTGCCCTTACTGTTAGCTTCTTACAGAAGGCAAACTATGACTCACAGAACTGTTTAGGTTAAATCATTAGATATTACATTTAAAGTTTATTATAGTCAACTCTGCACATCAAATTACTTAGCAGAGGTTCCTGTATATTAAATAGTAGATTCAAGTGTTCAAATGTTAGCAAATTATGGTCACCTGTTGATATAGCAGTCAATCAGAGGTATTATCTGTGAGAACAAAATGTAATTGTTTGATTGCAATTATATCACTGCATTAATCTACATTACTTGTAGAACATGTGCACATTTGCAGAGGAAATAGGAAAAAGAAATCAAACAAGTATGATGAAATGTTCATATTGTTATGGCTTTGGAAGCTGCAATGGTTTTTAGATATGCTTAAAAGCATTTTTCAAAATGAATTTTAGGAAAACATGAAATCATATCTAAAAATATCTCCTTCTGAGATTATTTTAGATTGCATATATAAAACTGAGTAATTATATTTTGTGTGGATAACTTTTTTCCCTTAGCTGACATTAAGCCCATATGTCAAAATAGCAGAATTTTAATTTTCTAACTATAAAGTTCTCTTTATCTCTCAGGATATATTCTATTTGTCTCTCACTTTATATTTCTATTCCTCATTGTCAGTTAATGATAAAAATTATGATTTTTTTTTATTTTTTTGGTTTTGTTCTGGACCACACCTGGTTTTGCACTCAAGGCTCATTTGTGATGGGACACAAGAGGGCAGGTGTGCTGAGGTGATTGAACCCAGTTGACCCCTTGCAAGGCTGTACTATTCCTCTGACCTAGTATATGGTAGTTTTTAAAACATTAACCATAAAGCAAGAAAGTGAGTATCCTATTTTAAAAATTAAGTACTACAAATGGTTTAGGAGTAAATGTTTTTCTAACTATTGCCTTATTTCTCAAAGATAATAACATAAAAATAAATATGTATTTAATACATATGTACATAAATTTAAACTTTCATCAATTTAAAAATATTAGAAAAATTCCATTTTAGAATTATAGGTAAGTTGTGCTAATAATTAGGTATATGCAGACTTTTAGTTAATAGATACATTTCTTTTAATTCAGCAGTATAATTAAATATAACCTAAATGGTCCTGGTTTACAACTGAAGCTAAAGCTCTAGAAGGACACTAGAAAATATAAGCTTTATTTACCTATTATATTATTTTATTTCTCACCCATCTTTTTGATTTTGTGGTTGTTGCATGCTCTGAGGATTATCCATCCTTGTTTATGGTGCTTCCATAATTTGTTGTGGTGTTGAGGATAACACCAGCAGAACTGAAGCTAATATGTGCGGTTTCAAGCACACAAGGCCATCTACCTATAAGCCACCTCCTCAGGTCCATGTCCAAGTTTATTATTAATTGTTACCAAAAAAATGGATCAGATATATGCATTACATTTGACTAAGTTCAGGGCAGTAATAAAAAACCAACCCTGATGTTTGTTAAGAATTTGGAAGTCGGGGGCTGGAGTGATATCACAGAGGGTAGGGCCTTTGCCTTGCACGCGGCCAACCCGGGTTCGAATCCCAGCATTCCATATGGTCCCCTGAGCGCCGCCAGAGGTAATTCCTGAGTACAGAGCCAGGAGTAACCCCTGTGCATCGCCAGGTGTGACCCAAAAAGAAAAAAAAAAAAAGAATTTGGAAGTCTTTTCCACATGCATACCCACACATCCAGAGAACATGGATGTTTCAAGATACCGGTTCTGCAGTAAGCCTGTCTGGGAACAGTTAAAGCTCTACCTTTCCGTTCACAACAGTATAACCTTCAGAGCCTGGCAAGATAATAAAATGGTTGAAATGCTTGTCTTGCATGCAGCTAACCTGGATTGATAACTCCTACTGACTGTGATCTCTTAAGCACTGCCAGAAGTGATACCTGACCACAGAGGAATAAACCCTGAGCAAACTCAGGTGTGGCCCCAAACCCACCCCTCCGAAATTCAAAACAAAATAAAAGATAGCTATATAATCTTGGGGAGGATATTTTTTAAGTTTTAGTTTTCTTATCTCTTCAAAGTTGGTAATTATATTAGTAATTTCTTCTTCATGTGCTTTTCACGATGAGTATTCAAAGTGCTCTGAGCATCTGCTGTTTCTGAGCCTCAGAGAATTTTTTTTTCTTCATAAAACAATCACCAATTAGAAAAAACAAATTTGTATTCTAAAGAATATTTGTGTCCGACGGAGTGAGTTTACAATTCTGTTTTGTCATCCTTTAACACATTTTAATTATAATGTATATTTTAACTCTTGTGGAATAAAAGACACAGTAGAAAGCTGGATATAACTATATAAAAGACCTATTTAAAAGTGAGAGAGGAAAGAAAAGTGAGATAATTCATTTCAAAATGTTTATGTACTTCTAGTTATTTGCCCAAAGAGCACAAAAGAGCTAATTTTAAGAGACATATTCACCCTCAGGTGCAGGTCATCATTATTTATAGAACTCCCAAATTGTGACCAGCCTAAATGGTCATTGACAAACGATTGGACAAAGAAGGTGTGATTTATACAGACAATGAAATACTATTCATTTATTGAAAAAAAAACCAACAACATAAAATTCTACCATTTGTAACACCATGGATGGAATTTGAGAATAGTATGCTTAGTGAAATAAATCAGATTAAGAAATTCAAATACCATATGCCTATATTTATTCATATGCCATACATTAAGTCAGATACAAACAAACCAAAAACCCACCAAATTAACTAAATTAAACAAAAGTGCTTTAAGCCAAACAAAGTAGTGCTTAAAAAAAGAGGGAAGGATCAGCGGGGAGAGGGCTAAAAGAATCAATTTTATGGCCTGGTATAGAATTAGACTTTTCAAGGTGATCTTTATATCTATAAATTGATTAATTTTTGTGTTTATACTTAAACCATTGGTAATAAACCAATGTTACTTTAATAATTTCTAAATTGTAATAAAGCGACTTTATAATTTTCTAATATAAGCTATATTTAATCAATACAAATTTGCAGATATATTTCAGACTTTTCTTAGTATTGTGTTAAGGAAGCTTATAGATACTGAAAGAAATTTTTAAACAAGTTTTTTTTTTCTTTTTGGGTCACACCCAGCGATGTACATGTGTAACTCCTGGCTTATGCAGTCAGAAATTACTCCTGGTGGTGCTCAGGGAATCATATAGGATGCTGGGAATTGAATCCTGGTTGATCGCATGCAAGGCAAACACCCTACCCACAGTACTATTGCTCTAGCTCCTAAATTACAGATCTTTCATTGATCTTTTTGAGGTGTTTGACATTAAAGTTAAATGTGAAAATTAAATATAGTATAATATAGTATATATAATAACATATCTGCTAGTTATTATTATTTACTTTTTTAAATTGTCTTTTGGGCCACACCCAGCTGTGCTCAGGGTTTATTCCCGGGGGAGATCAGGGAACCATATAGGGTGACAGGGATTGAACCTGATTTGCAAGTCAAGAGTCTACCCGCCATACTATCTCTCCAGGCTCTCTACCAGTTATTATTAGAGACAACCTTATTAGCATTTTCTGGCTTTATCAGTCTCAGATTCCTAGCTAACATTCACAATGATGATAAATATATATATATATATATATATATATATATATATATATATATATATACACATAGTGAAACTTACTGCACTTTTTCACAAATAAACTTTTTTTTTTTTTTTGCTTTTTGAGTCACACCTGGCAATGCACAAGGGGTCACTCCTGGCTTTGCACTCAGGAGTTACCCCTGGCGGTGCTCAAAGGACCATATGGGATGCTGGGAATCGAACCCAGGTTGGCTGCGTGCAAGGCAAATGCCCTACCCTCTGTGTTATCACTCCAGCTTCTCCCAAATAAACTTTTAAAGGAAATTTCCCAAATTTGAAAACTGAATTTAAGAAGCACACAATTTGACTTGAAGAAACTGAGTACATTCATTTTATTTTATTTAATGAACAACTTCATATAGCTTGGCATCTGCTAAATTGTCATGCTTCATTTAAACATCACCATCAGCTTATAGGTGGGTCTTTTACTACCCTATATTACAAATGACAAAACTCAGCTTCAACTCATGGGAACGACTTTACTAACTCACAACCTGAGGATTGTCAATGTTATGATACGAAGACAGGCAGTGTAAATTTTTAATATTCCATCGAGTGAGGATTAGTCTTGGCCCCCAAAGTTAACAGTAAGTGGGGAATATATATTCCTCCTCCCAGAGTCAATTCCACAGACTGGTAGAAAGAATTTGAATGTCAGCAAGATGGTCATCCATCTGTGTCACAGTTCTGTCACCTAAATGGGAGCCAACCATCTGTGCCACAATCATTTCCTAAACATAAATGTGAATCAGTGCCTTTCCATATATGAGGAAACACTATTGGCCTCCATCTTGATTACTGCTTTTCTCAGTTGTTTTATGAAATATAAGAGAACTGTATCTGTTTTAAAAAGGTATTTACTGTTTTAACAATAACAATCCCACCAATTATCCATTTTAACAGACACTGTTACTTGGAAAGTCATCTAGAAAACAAATTACCAGAGCTTTTATTACTATATTCTCAGAATAAACCAAATGGGATCCTGTCACTTTGAATGAATATTCTTGTCTGATAAAATATTTCTTAATTATAAAAATAAACCATTCCCCAAAAAATATTTTTCAAATTTAGAAGTTTTCAAAATATGCATTTTTTCTTAGTGTGAATGTAACATATGGAATAGTGAATACTAAATTAAATATAAACCCTGTTAAAAGGACTTTCTGTATTTCTTAATCAAGTTAATTTATCCTGTGTACCATGTTTAGCACAGTACAAACTTAGGCATTAATTGCATTAGTATTCTTAAATTTGTGGAATCATATGTTTGATAGTTTGTTTTGTTTTTTGTGAAACATTTTTTTCTTGATTTTAATGAACTGTCCTAAGTGTATCTTATTTTAATGAACTATTTTAATGAAATAAAGTGTATCTTATTTTAATGAACTGTCTTAAGGTATCATCATCATCACGATCATCATCATCCTGTTGATCGTTGAATTTCTCAAGTGGTCTCAGTAACGTCTCCATTTGTCCTAACCCTGAGATTTTAGAAGCCTCTTTTTACTCCTCCTGCCCAATGAGGTAAACTCTTTCAGGGTCAGGGGAATGAGACCTATCTTGTTACTGGTTTCGGCATATGAATACACCATGAGGAGTTTGCAAGGCTCTCCCATGTGGGCAGGAAACTTTTGGTAGCTTGCCAGGTTCTCCCAGAGGGAGACATAGACTATAAGATAACTTTCAGGAGCTTGGTTTTAAGTCTCTGGGTGCTGGCCATTGGTGGGATTACATGGCGCTGGGGGTAGTCCCTGGGTGTGACCGCCTAGCTACTGTAAAATGGGAAATCTGGAAGGAAGAGGCCAAGTCCCGTGAAGGTGTAGCCAAATTTAATCATACTAAACTCAAAATCCAACAAATTTACTAGGTATAGGACTTTGCAATCAGTTAATTTTGCACACAAAGTATAAAAATGAAATTTATTGGGAAGAATTGGGGGGGAGGCACCAGCAAACCAACATTTAACATGACCTAATTTAAAGATAACAACAAGAACATTATGAAGAACTGAAACTACATTTCCCGTCACTTCATGAGAAACCCAAGGCAAATTCAAGACTGCAACTGTATGACTGCTGTCTCCTCCAGTCTGTTTGAATGGAACTCTCCTCTTAGGTCCTCCCACATGCTTTTTGTGTCTTTGTTGTGTCTCTGAGCATCTTCTTGTCTAAAGTTCTTATGTCTATTACATCTTCAAAAGCTATTAGTTCATGTTACATTTAACTTCATCTCAAAGTCTTAAACAAGTTTTTGAAAGAACAATTCTTTTCAATACATTCTGCAAAAAATTGGCTGCATGCTGCATAACCTGGGGAAGAATGGAATATGGTCTCTCTGTAGGCTAATCTGAGTCATGGTGGTTCTCTACTCATGGCTGAAGTTCCTCAGGAAAACCAGGAGTATTACAATTCCTAAGCGGGGAAAAACATAGCACATTTGATCCAGTTGAAAGCAACCCTCCTTGAACCAAAGTTTAAATATAATGGGAATTTCCATGTAACCCTCAAATTCCTTCTTTCCAATACATTTTTAATAATTTTGCACCCAATATTTTATAGAATATACTACTTTGTATATTCTATAATACATATTATACATATATACAGATAATAACACAATATATAATACAACAATACATATAATACATGTATTATTATAAATATAAATATATTTTATATTTTATATATAATGTAAATAATACATCATTATAAATCTATTATTATATAATATTATTATAAATATAAATGAAATATTATAAATATACATGTTTATATATGCATATATAATATTTTTGTTGTGTCTGTTAAAAATAAAATTTTGCCTTTCATTCTTTTGTGCAAGAAAATTTGCTATTGAGTGAGATATGTAGTTCATGTTTAAATTTAGAACCTGGAGGACAGTTGTGACATTTTGCAATTGTTTCTGCTGATTAATTGAAATAAACATAGAAAGTGAAGATTCTTTCCAGCTGTGACTTCTCGGTTGGAGTGATCTTTCTTAAATTGCTCACAGTTTCTACTATTTGTCTTTTCATGTAAAATCATTTTACAAACAAGGGTGAAAGTTCAGTCACTAACTATGTCCCAAGGTGGTAAAAAAAATTCTTATCTCCTTTAGGAGCAATATTAGTTTTTAAGAGCAAATCTTCTGTTCCTTTATAAAAAATTAAAAAGGAACAGAAGCATTTTAATTTAACTCTTAATTCTTTTGCTTTTTTAAAAATAAATTTATCTCCACTGTAAATGTTACTAAAGACAAATTCCCTAAAACCTAAATCCTACTTCCAAAGATGTTTTTTCATAGGGAAAATGCAATATTTTTAAATTAGCTACCATAAACTGTGTGAATAGTAGCAATATATGCTGATATATATATATATATATTTATATATATATAGAGAGAGAGACAGAGATGTAAGTGTGTGCATGTTTGTATATATATATATATATGTTTGTGTGTGTCGGTGTGTTTGTGTGGAGAGAGTTACATAAATAATATGGGAAAAAGCTTATACATGTCTTACTAAGCAAATCAGTACCTAATAACCTTGCATAAATCCTTATTTCAATGCAAAAATATTTTAATTATCACAGAGCTTTGGGCAGGTATTGTGCACTAGGTACTGAGCCCAGAGCCTTAGGCATGACACTGCCCTCTCTATGCTTTACCTCTGAGCTACAGCTTCAACGACAGCACAGATATGTTCAATGGGAACTCTTATTTATTTATTTATTTATTTATGTATTTTAATGAATCACCATGAGATACAGTTACAAAGCTTTCATGTTTGAATTTCAGTCATACAATGATTGAATATCCATCCCTCTACCAGTGCACATTCTCCACCACCAATGTCCCTAGCATACCTCCCCCTTTCCAAACCTCCCCCTGCCTCCATGGCAGACAACTTCCCCCCATACTCTCTCTTTACTTTTTGGCTTTATGGTTTGCAATACAGATTCAAAGTGAACTCTTAAGACAGTTACAAAAGTAAACACAAAGGCTGGAGAGATAATACAATGATAAGGCACTTACCTTGCAATCAGTGGATGCAGATTAATTTTCTGGCCCACATATGGACCCTTGAGCACCCTGAACACAGTGCCAGGAGTTAAACGAAGAAAATAATTCCAAAAAAGAGTTTTGAAAATTGTTACTGTGGCTGGTAAATTATCTATGTACTATAGCCAAGCTAGTGTTCATTTTTAAAGCCATTTTGTTAGTTCAGATATATTTGCTGCCATGCCATTCATTGTATTTTTCACTAGTGATCTTCTATTTATTTACCACAATAAGATTAACTCTTATTTTTTATCAGATTATTTCAACTTTCTTTAAAATACCCAACGCTTACTTACTCTTCCTTTATTGTGTAAGTTTCACTCTATCACTGTATCACTGTCATCTTGTTGTTCATCAATTTACTCCAGTGGACACAAGGTAACGTCTCCATTCGTCCCAGCCCTGAGATTTTAGCAGTCTCTCCTCACTTGTTTGTCCCAACGATTAGAGGCTCTTTTCAGGTTGGGGGAATGAGAATGAGACCTGGTATTGTTACTGTATTTTGCATATCGAATATGCCACTGGGAGCTTGCCAGGCTTTTCTGCGTAGGCAGGATACTCTTGGTAGCTTGTCGGGCTCTCATATATATATATATATATATATATATATATATATGTATATATATACATATATATACACATATATGTATTATATATATATTTTTTCCTAAATGATGTTGTGTTGTGCAGCTGCTTTGCAGCTGCACAGTCCAGAAATATGTTCACTCATGTGTGAGGCTCGGCCCGAGTGTGTGGAAAGCAGCCTGGAACTTGGTGGCGGTGGGGTAATGGAGGTAGGCTGCAGGGACTGGATCCCTTGGGCTAGGGAGGTCTCTCACCACCCCCCTCTAGGGCATCCCTGCTGCAGAGTCTGGTTGGCATGGTTATGGGGGACTCATTCTATGCTCTCTTC
The DNA here is from genome assembly GCF_027595985.1 of Sorex araneus. Lineage (NCBI taxonomy): Eukaryota > Metazoa > Chordata > Mammalia > Eulipotyphla > Soricidae > Sorex > Sorex araneus. The sequence goes on along the minus strand of NC_073303.1, from coordinate 170,179,132 downwards.
TGGGAGAAGCAGCCGTGAGTTCTGGAGGGTGGCCCATCTCCTCATCAGCCAAGTTCCACTCCATTCTTTAAATTATGTTAATAAATATTTCAAGCTTTACTTCCCACTGTTTCTGAAATATTCACCATCTTTAATAGACTTTGCAAACACACATGTGCATAGACTGCTTATATTTCTTTTTCCTGTCCACTACTTGAAAACATTTTCTTTTTTTACTTTCTTTTTTTTTTTACATTTTGGGTCACAACCGGGGATGCACAGGGGTTACTCCTGGCACATGCACTCAGGAATTACTCCTGGCAGTGCTCAGAGGACCATATGGAATGCTCGGAATCAAACCCAGGTCAGCCATGTGCAAGACAAATGCCCTACCCACTGTGCTATCATTCCAACCCCTCCATTATTTCTTAAATCTCCTTTCTTTTCTAATGCTGAAGGAGTGGACTTCTTTCTCAAGGTTATGATTTTTGTAAAAAGCATTGGCAATTCAGTCTCTGAGTTTATCTGAATGAACATTTTTAATTTTCTACTTTGAAAATTAATTACCATTTAATGATAATGTCATTAAAAAATACTGCTGAGCAATCTTACCTCTCAGGTTGAGTGCTGGAATCGAAGTTCACACAGACAACATATTAGTATTCTCTCCTTTCAACATTTTGACAGTCCAGTGACAGAGAAAAACAAAATGCTCATCACGAATTCTCCCACGTAAATTTAAGTATAAATGATAAGGAGTGTTTTCTCAAAAAATAAAGTACTAGATGCTATGAAAAAAATAACAGAATTTTTTTATCCGAATTTAGGAATAATGTGGGTAAGGGCAAAGCTTTCTTAGCAAGGTATACATAACTGAGACCAGAAAGGAAAGGAATAATTCAAGATAGAGCAAGAGAGAATTGCATTAGGTTTAGTCCAAATCAAAATAGATTTGAGTAATGTTGTTTATAATATATATAAAACTGATGAATGCTGGAAGTGACTGCAAGAGAAAAGCCATGAATTTCTAGATTGAGCACATTTTATAGATGGGGTGCACACTTCATGGAGTAAGACAAAACAATGGAGAATAGATATATGCCATAAATAGGGGACTGAATAAATGGTTTGATTTAGTTGCTCCTTGGTTTTGAGGCTCCTGTAGTAAACAGGTATATTTAATAAAATAGATCCATGGCCTTAGGTGCCTGACATTTGCCTGCATAACTGTAATAATTTTCAAAATAATTGGTCTCTCCCTCCAGTTGTTATTTTTTTGGTTTCCTGATGAGTTTTTCATTCTTTGTCCTGAATGCACTAAGGACTGTTGAGCTTGTTTGATTTTCTGATAAACTGCTTGTACACTTTTTGGCATCTTAAATTATTTTTCTTAGCAATACAATACTGTGTCTATAGGAGTTCTAAGTACAGAGTAGGCTCTGAATATATATAGGTTATATGCATGAATGCATAAGGTAATGAATAAATAAATTGAGTTGATAGAAATTGATATGTATATATATGTTTGTCGTTTAACTATTAAAATGACTGAGTAGCTGCATATTAGAACAGAGGTATTTTCATTTTAAAAGTTTCGTTACTATGGTTTAGGCTATTTGTTTATAATGCTCTTAAATGTTTATGGTTTTACTTTATAGTTTCCACCTACTACTAAGTTCAAAAGACTTTCTACCTTGTGTTACTTCTTCCCGGTTTATATTTCCTTCCAAAAAAACATACCCTCTTAGTCCTCTTTAAAAGTATTTAAGATATGTAACATTTCAAAGAACAACAGACAATTATCATAGGTTATTGGATATTCAGCAAGCTACAGTGATTAAACTGAACAATTCCAAATTTGGTGTTCAAAAAAATGTTATCTAACTTACTTTGTAAGAAAATAAAAATATGCCTCTAGCTTCTTTTAGACAGACTAATAATTAAACAGACATCACACAGATTAATGGGAGAAAGAAACAACAAATTAAATTTTGTACATATGGAGGCCTATAGATATGATACCTAGGAAGTGACAAAGTAATCTAAAACTTTCAGAAAAAAAAGCAATACATTTATGAAGAATTAAAGAACAAAGTAACTTTATGTATGGGTATAATTTAGCAAAAAAACTAAAGGGGTTATTTGTACAATTTTATGCCCCTTTAGTTTCTTTTTGGTGATAAGAATGTATCTTTCTACCCCCTTTGTGTTGAAGGTATCTTTGGTCAAAAAGATTCACTTCCTCCTTTCAGGTGCCTTAGGAAGGGTGAGTAGTACTTACTTCTCACCATCTTAAGTGCCTGTTTGTCAAGTAACAGTCAATTCACAGTAATCAATATGCCAAAGTGGCATATTTAGGGTCAGCCATCTGTAAGTCCCATCACTTTCCTACTTAAATTTTATTCTTTATTTTTACGTATTTGATAATAAATATCTAGAGAACAATGTACCCGTATAGAGCAAAGGAACAAGGATGTAGAAAAGTGATAAGAGTTCAAATCTAGATACTGGCAATGTTAAGACATGAAGACAGAAGGTAAAAGCTTGTAATAACTTTGATCTCTATAGGTGTCTTATAACATTTTATTCAGCTAAAATGGTTATATACTTTGCAAATAATGTTGCTACAACTAAATACTTTGTTTCACTAACTTCTTGTTTAAAGATTTCTACCACTGAAATTTTTTCTTATCAGGTATACCTTGTGTGCCAGTTGAGTTATAACTATTCATCTAGACACACATGTATGAATGAATGTGAATTATAAGCTAAAATAATTTGATTCTTTGGTATAGGTAAACCCTTTTACAACCCAGATGTGCCTGCGATTTTAATTTTATACACTTTTTCTTTAAAAATGGTCTTTCTCTGCCAGCATTGTCGTTAGAACATTAGCAGTAATTAAAACCATAAGTGAAAGTTCTAGATGACTGGGCAGCTGAAAAAGAGCAATTAAGCATCATGGGCAAAAAGACATTTACATTTTCCACATAATCAATTGTATAGGTATTAAAGGACATGCGGGATGCCAACTGGAGCAAAAACAAATAAAAACAAAGAGTAAATGAAGGCAAATTATAATAAATAGGATATATTTGTAGTTGTTATATATTTATAATACAGAATCCAAAGTTGGAGCCAAATATTGTATCAGACCTTTAATATTATTAAATTACAAAAGATAAACTAGGTAATTCCCTTACCCTTGTGGTTTATGAAGTTGCTAGGATGGCATGATTAAGAGTGCCTTGACAGGATGGCATGATTAAGAGTGCCTTGACATTCATGATTGCTTTCTTTTTATCCTGCTTTTGAGGTATGGAATACCCCCCCAAGAAGGAGCAAAAAGTATTACTGAGTTGCTTAGAGAAACATGAAATATTTCAAAAGTTAAAAACTATTCAGTGAGATTGAAAGAAATCAAATATGGACAGTTTTCTAAAGAATTAGAAAGTGAATTAGTTTATCTCACTAAATGTCTCTGACAGGGGCTGGGGAGATAGAATAACGAGCAGGGTGCTTGCCTTTCAGGCAGCAGACTAAGGTTCCTTTACCTGCACCCCAGAGGCTCCCCAGTCATCCAGAAATAGCCCCTGAAGACATGATTCCAAAAAGCCAGGAATAAGCCCTGAGCACTTCCAGATGTGGCCCTAGGACAGCAATTATGAAAAGTATCTTAAATGAAAATTTTAAAATAAAGGAGCTAATAAAATAATAGGTAAATCATATTGATAATCAACATAATAGAGTTCTTAAAATTCCAGTTTTATAAGCAATACAGATTTTTCTGGCTCAGTGTTCAATGCTAAAATTACTCTAGGAGCTAGCAGGCTGTTTTATATTTATTAAACATTTAAATGTGAAATAAGTTCTGTGACGATGCAATAAGTCAGTGACTTTAAAGATTGCACAGCCTGATAAAGGGAACAGACACATACATGGTCAGCTGATTTACCTCTTTCCTAAGAATGCTATGTTATACTAGAAATAGGAAGGAAGGAAGGAAGGAAGGAAGGAAGGAAGGAAGGAAGGAAGGAAGGAAGGAAGGAAGGAAGGAAGGAAGGAAGGAAGGAAGGAAGGAAGGAAGGAAGGAAAGAAGGAGGGAAGGAGGGAAAAGGAAAGGAGGAAAGGAGGAAAAAAGGGAAGAAAGGAAGGAAAGAAAGGAAGAAAGAAGAAAGGAAGGAAGGAAGAAAGAAAGAAAGAAAGAAAGAAAGAAAGAAAGAAAGAAAGAAAGAAAGAAAGAAAGAAAGAAAGGAAGGAAGGAAGGAAGGAAGGAAGGAAGGAAGGAAGGAAGAAAGAAAGAAAGAAAGAAAGAAAGAAAGAAAGAAAGAAAGAAAGAAAGAAAGAAAGAAAGAAAGAAAGAAAGAAAGAAAGAAAGAAAGAAAGAAAAAGAAAGTCTTCAAAAAAGAAAGACAGCAGAAAATCTTCACCTATTTATTATCTGTCATTCTTTAAGTAGACAATAAATTGGAATTTTCTTCAAGATACTGCATTTCACAGTCACTTGAAAGTATAAAATTATTCTCTTCATGCATATCACCTCTCTAACTAATATATCTACTTATAGTCCTTTATTGGTCCTTAAATATACTCATTTTAAAATACTCCATATTGATCCAGATTATGCTACTACATGAATGTGTCATGTAGAATTTACCAGTTAGGGTAAGTTGAAGAAGGTTAAAGTTACATTGATAGGAAATGTATTATCAGATTTTGTTAAAATTACAAAGAGACTTTCCTTCCATACTGTTCTCCTTCCATTCTGTGCTCCTTTCCCAGTCCCACATTCGCTCTTATCCTACTATTCAGCTCCAGTTACCTGCACTCCAATCAACTTGCTGCTCAAAAATAAAGTGGACTGCAATGTGCTGAGAACACCCTCTTTTGGAAAAAGTGAAATGGCCACTGTTGTTTCTCATGCTTGCCCTCGGGGCTCTTTTCTCAGTCTAAGTCATTTTCCAAAATACCTCTTGAAATTGTTTTTGCACTGCTTTTCGGAGGTGCCTGACAGATAAAATATGCACAAGTCATTATATGATGTTTATGTAGCTCTTTCCTTGATAAATCAAATTTTGTATTATATTCCCAAGGCTTCTGATCCGATGATGTATCCTGTGTATTTCCAACTGTACCCATTGTGGCATAATGTGAGATGCATCAACTTTTGCCCTAGTTTTTGATTTTCATTAAACTCTTGGAAGACAATAAGATTCTTTACTTTTTAAAGCATTGTAATTTTGAGAAATTATGGAATGAGAGTGACACGACAAACATCATATTAGTGCATTTTTGGCATCTCAAAAATTTTTAGAATATAAATATATTTATAAAGTTAGAAAATGTTCCTATTTTCCTCTCTTCCACTATAGTCTGGTGGTCATGAATATATAACGGTTGTTTAATTCCACTTATGTGGGCATTATAAAAGTGGTATCTTTATCTTTCAATACAACTTTTTATCTTACTTTGAATCAGTTGTTTAGGATTATATAGTTAAACATCTATAGTAAACTATGTTTGCTGCCCACCAAAAAGGGCAGAATAATTTTAATTCTTATATAACTGACAAAGTATGTATTACACAATTATTATAAAGGAAAATGGCAAAAAATAGTTAAAATACTCCATAATCTTCCTCAAAAGCTTATTAAACTTTAACCAGTTTCTCTAAATCTGCTATAAGCATAACTTATTTAACATAAATTGATTAAACTGTTTTGTTTTAGCATAAGAGTATAATCATTATATAGTAACTATTTTCTTTCTATTGTATGTAATAAAATTACTATTATAAAAATAATCAAGTGTTAGATATCTATCTATATTATACTTACTAATTAGTTCTTTGGAAATCTTAAAACGCAAATCTGAGAATTTGATTTGGCACAGTGTGTAGGGCATTTGCACTGCACGTGGCTGTCCTGAGTTTGATTCCTCTGTCCCTCTTGGAGAGCCTAGCAAGCTACCAAGAATATCCTGCCCACACGGCAGAGCTTGGCAAGATACCCGTGGTGTATTCGATATGTCAAAAAAAGTAACGAGTCTCACAATGGAGACATTACTAGTGCCCGCTCAAGGAAGTCACTGAACAACAGGACAACAGTGCTACAGTGCTACATAGTAAGTAATGTATTTCCAAGAGCTCAACGTAAGTCTTGAAAAGAAATGAAGCATTAGCCCATTTTATCAGTCTATTTATATAGGTAAAAATTAGATATGTTAGAAATGATGAAGAATCAATGTGTGGGAATTCTCTAATTTTTTGGAAGGCCAAATAATGCTCAGGGAATGTTCAAGTTCTGTGCTCAAGAATCACTTTGTGTCCTGCAAGGGTCCAAGGGAGCCATATGTGGTACAAGAATCAACCAGTGTTGACCATATGCAAGTGTTTTAACCCCTGCATTCTCAGTCTTGACCCAATGTGTGGGAAATTCAATACAACTTATAATGCTTCCCCCTAACAAAATAATAAATCCAAGACTCACTTGTTTAAGTGTATTCGACTAATTTAAAGGAACAAAATAAAGAAAGTCCCAGTGAAAATAAAAATCAATTTTTATAATATTGCCTCCAAACTTAGAGCTCAAGGGTGCTTTAACATATTTTCAAAGCAGGTTATTAGCTTCATTACTTTTGGTATCATTAAAATATTTTAAATTTAATTTAATTTTACTTTACCACCACCATTAGCAGAGGTTATAGGATAACAAGTACCTTTATTTACAGACCCTTGCATTGCCAAAGCTGACTTTTAGTTCCTGTATTTTTTTGTTTATGCTAATAGACAATAAATTAGAAAAATTAATGAACATATTTATTCATCCAATTACTAATTTTCAATCCTAATGATTGCATTGTTTTGTATTAAAGTGAACCAAAATTTTAAAATCCATAGATGGATAATAAGTATGTTTCAGATAAAAATTAGAATTTGGAACCTTGTAATAGTATTTCTGCCTGTTGCTATGAGGGATTCTAGTTTGTCTGTGTAATAATGCTGTGTAATGGTGGGATCAAAGTCATTATAGCATATGCTTAACTGCTAATGAATAGAACTTCTGTGTCATGATGCTATAATGGGTGAAATATGTTAAAAGATAGATTGTTCATTAACCCCTAAGTTATTATAACTTTTGTTTATTCAATTATATTACATTTACCACAATTTTCTTGTTATAACATACCATTTGAGCATCCATTATCATTCTGACACAAGCAATTTTGTGAGAACACAAATGGGTTTAAATTAGTAAAAGTTAATGGTTTTCTAAAGTAAACTAACATTGCAAAATTACTTTCCCAAAATACATAAACCTATTTTGATAGAGTCCATAACAGAAAAAATGAATAAAACTGCATTCTACTCACATATTTTATATACATATTTTACTTGTATACTGCCCTGAGGAAGCCCAGATGGCTGAAATGTTGGCAGGTTTCTACACCTGCAATGATAATAAACTACTCTGTTATTACCTGGAGTACGTGAGTCGCATGCAGTTACACTTTACTAGCTTCTATATGCAACTGGCAAGTCAACAGTTGATATTGTATTTTTATGGGATTGGCAAATGCATGTTGCTGAATTTTGCGGAGTTCACCTTTAGTAACAGAATGCCAAAGGCCACTAAAATACTTTTGTGTGCCACATTAATCATGTGCTAAAGCAAGACATAGAATGCATTATTACTGATTTAACATATATATAAAAAAATCTTAAATGGACAATTTTATAGGTTAACAAACAAATGGATGTTCCCAAGACACCAAAAGGAATGAGCTAAATTCAGTTATCAGTTATCATTTTTACCTACTACCTATAAACATAAAGAATATATGTGAAAGTCTTGTTCAAAATGTTTTTATTTCTCAAAGTTTTTTAATGTAGAAAATAGAACATATACCATGCTTTAAAAATATAGAAATGATTAAAGATAATAAACATCACTTACAATTCCAGTATCCATGCCATTATTAGTGTTTTTCTTTCCACTTGTAAACATAATTGAGATCATATACAGGTTATATTGCATTTTTCTAAGGAACATAAGCATTTCTTATGTCAGTAATAATTCTTGCAAATTCTTCTCATTTAAAACTCATTCTGCCTCCCATACTTTTTTCATTCGCCTTGTTGACCCTTAATATTCTTTTTTCCCACTGCTTATCTTTACTTTTTCAAGTGTGCTTTGTATGATTTCCTTTAATAGAGTAAAATTGTATATTAAATGCCCTCCTAGTATCTGACATTTTTGTGTAGTTTGGTAAAAAATTTGCTTGGAATCATATGGAATATAAATTAATGAGGAATCGTTTTATTTCTAGTATACATTTTTTTCCATTACATAGACTTTCCAATATTTTTTTTCTTTCTGTCTGAATCAAATTACTTGTATTAAATTGTTAGTGTATCTTTTATTCCTTAGTCTGATTTTATTAATACTGAATGACTCTTTTGTCTGTTATAGATTTAGGGAATTTGGGCTCTAAAGGTGAAACTGTTGATTCCTGAATATTGATGATAAATTTTAGTAATTTATTGAATTTTATTATTTTAAGATCTTTGATATGTAGTAACTTTTAGCAGAACACATATTAAAATTGGAATAACCTAGAAGATTCTCATAATCACTGAAAAATGACGCACATTTTTTTGGCAACACATTTTTTTACATGATATTTAAGATACACTATTGAGCACTGTATAATTGATTCAGAAATATTTCCTATTCACTTATGTATTATATACTGTTCTAGATAAAGGAGGTGCAGAAAATGTTGTATATAATTTATTATAAAAATTGCTCTTTTTAGGGGGGCATGAGTGGGAGTGAGGGAGGGAACATTGGAGAGAAACTTGAAACCCTAGTGGAGGGAAGAAGACACTGGGAGTGGGATTGGAGTTGGGACATAGTATGTCTAAAGCCCAAATAGGAAGAACTTTATAAAGCATGGTTTATTAGTGAAATTACATCTAAAAATTGCTTCATGTATTACAGAGATTGAGAAGCCCCTCAAATTATTTTTCATGCTTTACATTCAGGAAAGCTGGTGACAAGAATTTTAAAACCTGAGGCCAAAGACCAATATCCAGTCAGATTCTAAAAACCTATGAATAGTTAATGCTGAGGATAAAATAGATAAATACCTTAAAATATTCAAATACTAAAGTTTTCGGGAAAATATCCCAATACATACATCTCTGATAAATCTTTTCTGGAAATATTTGCACATATATCAACCCAAACTATCCAGAAACAATGTTAAAGGAAGCATCTGGATGTCCTGTGGCATACTCAAGATGACTCATAATACTAATTTAGAAATGTAATTAGAAATATCAGTTAAGAATGTTAATAATTCAGATAAGGAATCTTTGCCTCATAGACCAGGGACTTAGCAGAAATGAGAAGTGGGGAATTCCTGTGGTATGACAGGAAATAAAAAAAAAAATCTTTGTTAATGATTTTGTATGAAATATGAAGAAAATTCCATATGATTTTGGAATTTTCTTTAACTGTCATTGTTTGTCTTTGAGTAATACCTGGCAGTGCTCAAAGTCTCACACCTGGTGGTGCTCAGGAGCTCATATGTGTTGTCAGAGACTGAACCAATTCTGGCCACTTGCAAGGCAAATGTCTTATCCCTGGATTATCTTGCAGTCACTAGTATGAAATTTTTGGGGGAGAGTGTTTTTGAGAAAGATAATTTTTTTTTCTTTTTTTGGTCACACCCGGCGATGTACAGGGGTCACTCCTGGCTCTGCACTCAGGAATTACTCCTGGCGGTGCTCAGGGGACCATATGGGATGCTGGGAATCGAACCCGGGTCAGCCGTGTGTGCAATGCAAATGCCCTACACGCTGTGCTATCGATCCATCCCCAAGAAAGGGATTTTTTGAGAAATATATTCAAGAATATAGTTTCTGGGGCCGGAGCGATAGCACAGCGGGTAGGGTGTTTGCCTTGCACGCGGCCGACCCGGGTTCGATCCCTGGCATCCCATATGGTCCCCCAAGCACTGCCAGGAGTAATTCCTGAGTGCAAAGCCAGGAGTAACCCCTGAGCATTGCTGGGTGTGACCCAAAAAGCAAAAAAAAAAAAAAAAAAAAAAAATCAAGAATATAGTTTGATCAAGTCAAACTGAGGATATCTCTGAAGTATCCAAGATGTAGAGTGACCAATTGTATATACATTCTGGAGCTCAGTGCACATATATAAGTTACAAATATACTTTACTAAAGAAATAGCTATATATTCTTAAGTATATTAATATAGGTTTAATCTATTACCATGGACTGGAGCAATAGCACAACAGGTAGGGCATTTGCCTTGCACTCGACCAACCTAGGTTCGATTCCTCCCTCCCTCACGGTGAGCCCGGCAAGCTACCGAGAGTATCTTGTCTGCATGGCAGAGCCTGGCAAGCTACCCGTAGGGTACTCGATATGCCAAAAACAGAAACAAGTCTCACAATAAAGACGTTACTGGTTCCTGCTAGAGCAAATTGATGAAAAACCACATGAGAGTGCTATGGTGTTATTACCATGGTAGTTAGTAATAGAAATTAACGTAACACATACATCTTTGTCAGATGCTCTGGAATACAGTGATTAATCAGAAATAGATTCTCATCTATCTTAAAATATATTGAAACAGTTCATTTACATTTCCTAAAATATTTATTTTAATGATTGAGAGTAATATAAAGTTGATGATAGCATGAATCAAAATAATACAAGTTGAACATAGAATAAACTAATTTATAATCAAAAAATACACATTAAATTTTATCCCTGAACCCTATTTGGCTCTTCTTCCATTTGACTACTCAACCTACTTAATGTTCTACCAAGCAAATTTTTATTAATAAACAAAAAGCAAAATTAATTTTTGTAAGTCATTCATTGTTTGCCAGAGCTACCTTTGCTTTGCTTGATCAGAGAAACAACTCTGGTCATAACCCGATGCATTCTGTTCTATTTAAAGATCTTAATGATGACTCATATTATTTTAGTGAATTTGCTTTTAATAATATTATATTAAGAAGATTAACTATTCTAGTCATAACAATTATAGTACATCTTCTTTTCCTAATAATTACTTCAAAGCTATTATTTATGATTGCTTATCAAAAACACACAATTTTATTTTGATTTAATGGAAACATTACATAAATAACAGCTAATTAAAAAATTAAACTGTTGTCATCTTGCATAATGTATATTTCTGTTAGGACATTGAACTTTAAGCATTAAAGAAAGTTTTTGAGGGATTAGAGAGATACTGTGCTCAGCAGGATACTTAACATACATGTGGCCAACCTGAGTTCCATCCCTGGCAAGACATTGTAAAAAACTAAGGCACGCTGAGGGGCACGTGCACTCTCGGGCTCTCTGGGCGGCTCTGTCTCACCACCTGCTTTTGGTGCTCTGGAACCGCAGTGTGTGGACTGGATCAGGACAGCCGGTGGTCAAGGACAGGCAAAGGAAGAACGAGGACCAAGCTGGTTGCTGATTAGTTACCATTTATTCAATCTTCCATCTTTCTCATCTCCTGCACTCCCAGCTCCAGCCTCTCTCTGGATCAACTCCAGCCTTTCTGGCTTCTCTCCTCTCCTCCAACTTGTCTCCCCCACCTTGCCCTCTAGGCTACACTCAGCCAGGTAGCAAAATCAACATAAGAAAGCCCTTCCTGAGGACAGGGCATTCCAAAGCCCTTCCTCACTCTAAGTTTTTTTTTTTTCCTTTCCTTAGTCCAAACACTTATTAACATCTTAATACTAGTTATTTTTGTATGGACATAGCAAGAGATACATTGAGGTTTGCAAGGCAGCTCTCCTGGCAACATCTTGCCACAGACTCAGACCACAGCACTCAGGCCAGATTAATCATTCCTAACCCTAGCAGGGTCTGAATCTAGTTATTACTTTTTGGATCATGACAGCATTTGTCCATGACCAAGCTCTTAACTTATAGTTAAGCATTAGGCACTTTGGCCAGACCCATCTCGATGCCAGGGTAGCACACAACTCACTGCTTGCCCTGGGTCCGTCTTGTCCCTCGTCGGGACCCTGCTTTTGGGGGTGCTAGGAAGTAAGGGCAGCTGAAGCTTAGGTTGAGAGAACAGATGCCCAGGAGGAAAATATCATGTAGAGTCAAATGACTCCCAGGTTATCAAGGCATAGCATTTGTTAATTCTTCCTGTGTTCATACAAATAGGACATTGCTCTGAGAAACTATGCAAAGGACTCAAGGAGAAGAGAAAAACAGTATTTGCAAGTCAACAGAACACTAAGAAAGAAGCTACAAATAAACAAAGAGGAATGGGAGCACTGTGAAGGGAGTAACCCAGTAAACCTAAACTACCTGAGGCTATGTTATCCTACAGATATGATCCCAGAAAAACCCTGAGTGATATGTGAGCACAAAACTGGGAGTAAATCATGAGCATTGTCCCATGTGGCCCAAAACCAGGAAAGAAGGAAGGAAGGAAGGAAGGAAGGAAAGAAGGAGGGAAGGAAGGAATTTTTTGAGCTAAAATTAATTGATATCTCAGGTAACTTTATTAATTTAATTAATATTTTAATTAACTTTATTGATTTATTAATTTATTATTTTGATTAACTTTATTAATTTAATTAATATCTCAGGTAACTTTATTATTAATATTTTGTTGGCGAGAGCAATAGTACCATAGTTAGGGTTTTGTCTTGCATGCACCTGACCCAGGTTCAATCTCAAATATCACAAATGGTCTCATAAGCCTGCCAGGAGTTATCCTTGAGTGGTACAACATGTGCTCCCCCCGACCAAATTAACAACCATATTTTGAAAATCATAAAAAGTACAGTGAATAATGAAACAAACATGTACATTCAACCTATGCTTGAATCATAAAAACAATGTCATCTTGCAGGGCTGAAGAGATAGTCCAGGAATTAAGGTACATGCTTTGCATGCAGATCCCCAATTTGCTTACACCTCCATATGATTCCCTGATTACTGTTGGGTGGAGCTCTGAAGGCCTCAGACACTACCAGGTCATCTCTGGTACAACAGGGCCTGCCCAGCACCTTGTCCCAAGGATGTCACACTGAACGGCCTGCTCAAATAGCTTAATGCCATGGGGATGGGCCCTAGGAGTTCCTGAGTACTGTTCCGGAGACTTTTCAGGACCAGTTTTACAATATTTGGTTCAAATTTTAGCTAAGATATAGAGCATTGCAGAACCAAGTCCTCCTTTTTCTTGTCCTGATCATGTTATTTTCTTAAGTGGAAGGATTTCATGCATGAACAAAGTTATGATAAAGAACATATCTACAGAGAGGGGCTGAAGGAGGTGGAGGATAGGATTTTCAGTGGAAAGGAAGCCAAGGCAAAACAGAAATATTTGGAATGATGAACTCTCTAAACATTGAAATCACCACTTTCCTGGGTTGAAGAGATAGTAAGGCCTTGCACATGGTCAACATGGGATCAATTTTTGGCACCCCATGTGGTCCCCAAGGCCCTGCCAATAGGAATCTCTGTGCTCAGAGACAGGAATAATCCCTGAACACCACTGGGTATGTTCCAAAAAACAAAAATAAAAGGCAAAATTACTACTTTCCTTTTATTTTAAGAGTAAAAGGCTTTAGTCATGAATATTATCAATTTCATAAATTGTTTCATCCATTTTTGATGCAATTGTGTAAAGGGCTTTATCTTCTTTTGTTCTGTGGGTATGGTAAAATAAGTTGAATTTTTTCTATAGTTTGAATTAAATGTATTGCCTTATTGTAGTGAATGCAAATTAGTGAGAATTTACTCTTTTTTCATACTTAGGCTTATGCACTTTGATTTCAAAATGTTTTGTTTAATATTATTTGCATGGATGTTCATAGGGAAATTGGCTTGTCAGTTTCCCGTTTAAATTATTTTTCCTGGGCAAGAGATAACTAACAGTGGGAAAGATACTTTTCTTCCATGCAGTTAACCCAGTTCCATTCTGGCACTGCCTGTGGTCTCCTGAGCGCTGCCAGAACTGATCTCCAAGCTCAGTGTCAAGAGTAATCCCTGAGCACTGCCAGGTCTCAGACCACTCCTCCTACCTAGCCAAAAAATTCTCAATTTTAGTAAAATTTTAACAATTATCTAATCAAATAATACCCCTCTCACATTTAGCTCTTGTGAATATGCTGTTGTGTATACTAGAGGCTCTCCAGTATACATTCACTTTTTAACATTGTACTTTTTAATATGAATAAATTAGTCTCTGGTTGTTCACTGATATTGTTCATATGTATTGCAGAAACTTAAATATATTGTATGTATCATGCAATAACATACACTGTAACATGTCGAACTGAGAAGTATATTTTATATATTCCTTTAGAAGAACTATATCTACAGGCATTTGATGTTTTTTGTTCATACATGAATTGCTGATGGAGAATATCTCTCTATAAGAGTTATAAGTTTTTAAGACATTTCTGTGAATAGAACAAAGATCAGTTCCTCTTTAAGAGCTTTGATTCTATTGGATGGAGACCTAAAATGCAGGTGATAAATAAACAGCCAATCATTGTATCACTGTCATCCCATTGTTCATCGATTTGCTCGAGTGGGCACCAGTAACATGTCCATTGTGAGACTTGTTGTTACTGTTTTTGGCATATCAAATACACCATGGGTAGCTTGTCAGGCTTTGCAGTGCCGGTGAGATACTCTTGGTAGCTTGCTGGGCTCTCCGAGAGGGGCGAAGGAATCAAACCCGGGTTGGCCACGTGCAAGGCAAACACCTTACCCGCTGTGCTATTGCTCCAGCCCTAAGTAGTCAATAATAACACTAAAACAGTACAAAAAAAACCCATGCTGGATTTCCAGTATATGGCGATCTAGTTAAAGAGTGATTTTGCTTTAGTTTGTGATTTAAAAACCTTGTTTGTGTTTTTAAGGCCCAATACATGCAGGTTGTTCGTAGCCATAGTCCAGATGGTGTTGGGATTTATTTTGGGGTTACTTCAACATTGGGGATCCTCACTCTAGGCCCTGGCATCACCAACTTTCTATTCCTAATCTTGCTTTTCTGAGAACACTGAATTTCTTCTTCATAGGAGCAGATTTCAGATCAAGAGTTAGGTCAATCTGTGGCTTTGGCATCACTCTCTAATTTTAGTTTCCTATTTAATTTTGAGACCTCGTGTGTCATACATCACTTGTAATCTCATTATTCGTTGATTTGTTGGAGCAGGCAAGTGTGTAATACATATATATATACATATATGCATATATTGTCATGTAATTGTCATATATAGTGTGTCATGTATATGGTTATTATGTGACTCTATAGTACTTATATACTTCTATAAGAATATATATAAATATTATAAGTTTGCAACCAATGTATTAAATCTGAACTATTACTTTGTTTTGCCTGGAAAATTGTCATATCAATTTTTCCTCGTGATTTATATTTGAGGATAAAAAGTAATTTGTGATACAAACTAATAGCATTGTCAAGCACCGTAGCACTGGTAGGAGATGCATTTTAAAACCATCCTACTGAAAGGTTAAAAATTTATTTATATTTTGGTTACTGTTTCTTTTTAAAATTTATTTTATATAATCACTGTGAGATAATTACAAGCTTTCATGTTTGAGTTACAATCATACAATGTTCAAATACCTCCCTCCACCAGTGCACATTTCTCACCACCAATCTCCCCGGTATATCCCCCCTTTTCCAACACTCCTCCTTCCTCCTTGGCAGACAATTTCCCACATACTCTCTCTCTACTTTTGGCATTATGGTTTGCAACGCAGATACTGAGAGACCATCACTTTTGGTCCTTTACCTACTTTCAGCACACATCTCCCATCCTGACCGATTCTTCCAACCATGATTTTCTTAGTGATCCCTTCTCCATTCTAGCTGCCTTCTCCCCTGCTCATAAGACAGGATTCACACTATGAAGCAGTCTTCCTGGCCCGTGTGTCTACCATCCTTGGGTGTCAGTCTCATGTCATTTTATACTCCACAAGTGAGTGCAATCCTTCTATGTCTGTCCCTGTCTTTCTGACTCATTTCACATAGCATGATACTCTCCATATCTAACCACTTATAAGCAAATTTCATAACTTCATCTCTCCTAACAGCTGCACAGTATTCCATTATGTAGATATACCAAAGTTCCGTTAACCAGTAGTCTGTTTTAGGACACTCGGGTTGTTTCCAGATTTTGGCTATTGTGAACAGTGCTGCCATAAAGGTTCCAATGTTATTTCTATTGCGCTTTTTTGCAACTTTGGGATAAATTCCCAGAATTGGTATTGAGGGATCATATGGAAGTTCAATTTCTAGTTTTTGAAGGAATGTCCAAATTGTTTTCCAGAAGGGCTGGATCAGTGGGCATTCCCACCAACAGTGAAAGAACGTCCCTTTTCCACAACATCCACATCTGCACTGGTTGCTTTTGTTCTTTTGAATGTGTGCCAGTCTCTGTGGTATGAGATGATATCTCATTGTTGTTTTGATTGGCATTTCCCATATGAGTAGGTATGTCGAGTGTTTTTTTCATGTACCTTTTGGCCATTTGTATTTCCTTTTTGAGGAAACCTGTTCATTTCTTCTCCCCATTTTTTGATGGAGTTGGAGGTTTTTTTCTTGTACAATTCTACTAGTGTCTTGTATATCCTGGATATTAATCCCTTATCAAATGGTGTATTGGGTAAATATTCTTTCGCATTCTGTGGACTGTCTCTGTATTTTGGCCACAGGTCACTGTTTCTTTTGAGGTGCAGAAGCTTCTTAGTTTAAGATAGTCTCATTAATTTATCTGTTTCCACTTGCTTGGTCAGTGGTATTTTCTCTTTGAAGATACCATTAGCTTCAATATCTTGGAATTTTTTGCCGATCTTTTCTTCAATGCACTTTATGGATTCTGGTCTGATGTTGAGATCTACAAATTCATTTTTATCTGACTTTTGTGCACAGTGTTAGTTAGAGATATGAGCCCATTTTTTCACATATAGCCAGCACCATTTGTTAAAGAGGCTTTTCTTGCTCCACTTTATATTTCTTGTTCCCTTATCAAAGATTAGATGATCATATATTTGAGAGTGTGTGTACAAACATTTAATCCTATTCTATTGGTCTGTGGCTCTTTGTTCCAATACCATGCTGTTTTAATTATTACTTTTTTTGTACTACAGGTTGAGATTAGGAAAGGTGATGCTTCCCATCTTCCTTCCCACAAGAATTGCTTTAGCTATTCGTGGGGGCTTGTTGTTCCATATGAATTTCAGGAGCGTTTGATTAATTTCTTTGAAGAATATCATAGGTATCCTTGTAGGGATCATGTTGATTCTGCATAATGTCTACTGAATGGGGAAGAGCATTTACCCAATACCCTTCTGATAAAGGGTTAATATCAAGGATATACAAGGCACTGGTTGAACTTTACAAGAAGAAATCATTCAACCCCATCAGAAAATGGGGCAATGAAATGAAGAGAAACTTTCTCAAAGAAAAAATCTGAATGGCCAAAAGTCACATGAAAAATGTTCTTCATCACTAATCATTAAGGAGATGCAGATAAAAACAACAATGAGATATCATTTCACATCACGGAGACTGGCACACATCCAAAAAAATGAAAGCAACTGTTATTGGCATAGGTGTGAGGAGAAAAAGCCTCTCCTTCACTGCTCATGGGAATGCTGACTGATCAAACCGTTTTGGAAAACAATATGGACGTGTTTCAAAAACTACAAATTGAGCTCCCATTTGACCCAGCAATTCCATTTCTGGGAATATATCCCAGAGATGCAAAAAAGTACAATAGAAATGACATCTGCACTTGTAAGTTTATTGCAGCACTATTTACGATAGTAAGAATTTGGGAAAAAAATATGGAGTGCCCGAGAACAGATGACTGGATAAAGAAACTTTGGTAAATCTTTACAATGAAATATTATGCAGCTGTTAGAAAAGATGAAATCGGGGTTGAAGCAATAGGGCATTTGCCTTGCATGCGGTTGACCCGGGCTTGATTCCCAGCATCCCATATGGTCCACTGACTACTTCTAGGAGTGATTCCTGAGTGCAGAGCCAGGAGTAACCCCTGAGCATCACTGGGCATGATCCAAAAAGCAAAAAAAGAAAAAAGAAAAGATGAAATTAAGAAATTTCCATATAATTTGGTAGACATGGAGAGTATCAGGCTAAGTGAAATGAATCAGAGAGAGAGAGGGACAGACATAGAATGACTGCACTCATTTGTGGAGTATAAAGTAACATAATAGGAGACTAATACCTAAGGATAGTAGAACTAAGGACCAGGACCAGGCTTCCTGGCTTGGAAACCAGTTTCAAGAATGGGGAAATGGCAGCTGGGATAGAGAAGGAACCACTAAGTAAAAGATCGTTGGAGAGCTCGCTCGGGATGAGAAATACGTTCTGAAAGTAGACTGTGGATCAAACATGATGGCCTCTTAGTACCTGTATTGCAAACCATAACACTTGAGAGAGAGAAAGAGGGAATTTGCCTGCCACAGAGGCAGGGAATAGGTAGGAGTGGGAGTGGCAGGAGGGATACTGGGAACATTGCTGGTGAGAATGAGCACTCGTGGAGGGATGGGTACTCAATCTTTTTTTTTGGGGGGGGCTCACACCCAGCGGTGCTCAGGGGTTACTCCTGGGTCTCCACTCAGGAATTACTCCTGGCAGTTCTTTGGGGACCATATGAGATGCCAGGGATCGAACCCAGGTCAGCCGCATGCAAGGCAAATGCCCGACCCGCTGTACTATTGCTCCAGCCCTTGTAATCATTGTATGACTGAAACATAATCATGAAAGTTTGTAAGTCTGTAAAAATAAAAATATAGAAAAATAAAGTAAAAGTTTTTTATTGTCAGTGATAACAGGAATATAAAATTTTCTAATATGTACTTGAATTTTCTCATGATTTTTAATTAAAACATGAGCAGACAAATAAGACATATATACAATATAGACTCTTAAGGAACATTTGTGTAATAGAGACAATATTAACAGATGATTGTAGCATAGAAATGGATGAAACTGAAATGGCAGCTATGTTTTAAGCATTCAGAAGAATGGGACATGTTCATGTGAATGGGAATAAAAATGGTATAAGAGGAATATGGAAAAAATTACTTTTCAAGTTAAAAAGAATTTGAAACTGGGGGATCTAGAAGGTGCACCTCACCCAGAGGTAGCCTAGAAAACAGTCTTCAAAGTAGAGATTTTGCAGGCTTTTAAGTGAGTACATGCATTTAGCTGACAAGGGAAAATAATAAATGTGGATGGAAAGCGACAAAGATATGTATTTGTATGTAGAAAGGCATAGTCTTTTTCCAGGTCCACCCATCCTAATGATGAAACGGACTCTCCTTTAGCTGGAACTAATTCTCTGACCTCCAGGTCCCCCTTCTTGCTGCATCTGCCAGGCTGGGACCTAACTCCATAATCAGTTTCCAAACTAGTTTTCTTGATTCATTAGATTCTTATTTAATTACATTCTGCCCCCAGCTCTGATTTAAGACTTCTATGCCACATTATCATTCACTTGTTTTCATGTTGCTTTGCAATTATTGCCTACTTATTTTATATCTGTACGTTTAACCTCCTCCAAATAAATTGCAAGCTCTTAAAAATCAGCACAGGTACTTAGTACTTATTTGGAACTTCCTCTATACATATTCAGTGTTCTGAACAAATGTTTTAATTAATAATTTGTGTATTTAAAAGAACCGTATATTACAAGACATTTGCTTTTTAGGCGTTCCTTTTTGTTGTGTTTTTCTTAAACTATCTCGTTTTCTTTATGTCTTCTGTCACTGGGATTCTCCTATTCTCTTTTCCTGAACAAGTGCTTTTACATTCATACAGACACTACATGAAAACATTTATTACTCCTTTTTTTTTTCTTTTTGGGTCACACCTGGCAATGCACAGAGTTTACTCCTGGGTCTCAGAAAGTACCCCTGGCGTGCTCAGGGGACCATATGGAATGCTGGGAATTGAACCCGGCTGGCCACGTGCAAGGCAAACCCCCTACCAGAAGTGTTATCGCTCCAGCCCCTTGTTACTTCTTAAAATAGTTCAAAAGCAGTTTCTAAGGGATAAGGCCAACTTTTCATATCAAACTAAAGTTTCTTATTTTTTATCACTAAGGGAGAATAGCATAGCAGGAAGCTAGGAAAATAAAGTGTCCTAAGAACCACCAGTGCTCTACTTTAAATTTGTATAAAAGGTAACAACTGTATGAGTCAGTGAATGTGTTTGTTTTGTCTGTGCTGTCAGTCACATTTTTTATTAGTCTCAGATTGAAGACAAACAATGACTGACAGTTTTATGTCTTTTGCCATTTTGTGTCACCATCACAGACAAGAGGGTACTATGTCATCACTCAAGATTATCACAGTTCATGATTTCTGTTTTTTTTAAAGATTGTTTTCCTCATAAATATATGCACAAAACACCTGCTGATTATGCATTTTTTTCTGTGGAAATATTTTCTGATACTATAAATTCCTCTTCGACATATTAGATTAATTATGCTACTGCCAAATCCTAGATTGTGTTTTTAGGTTCTTTTTTTAATTTAGCAGTGCTGGGGAATTCATCTTGGGGTCTTATACAGACAGTGTAGTGCTCCTTTATTGAGCTACATTCTGAGTTTCTTTTAAGGAAACAAGAATCCATATTTAGATAAACAAGTGTTATCAAAGAAGAAGTAAATATGATGAGCTTTTCTTTCAAGTCATAGGAAAACTAACAAATTTCTATCTCTATGTAACAGGCAAGAAGAATAGTAAATGTTCATATTTTAACATAAAAACTCAGATACTTGGTACTATAGTATATTGTCTTACAGAATATGTTTTTGGGGGGAGGAAAAGAAAATTTCTTTAAATAACATATTTATTTTTAAAATGATAGCAATGATAAAAATGGAAAGGTGGCACATTTTAGAAGACCAATTGAAAGCTGACTCTTCTTTTTAATTTTATATCCTGGAATATTTTTTCTAAATCTACTTCCACATTGCATATTCTTCTACTCTTTACAATGAGAGTATTTGTGATGTTTAAAAACCGTTTAGATAAGAGAAAGCACTCTATAAATAGATAGTAACCCCAATAAGCAGAATGGAAGGTAGCAAAATATAATTGCTTAATTTTTATTTTCAAAATTTTTATTTTCTAAAAATGAGAAAAGTACAAAGAAGCAGAAATAATCCTAAATTCCAACATTGAATTATTTTCCTCTTTCACCAAAATATCTAAAGCATTCTGATCACTTAATTCTGTGTTCTTTAATCATATAGGGTTATGCATTTCCTACAGTTTAAAATAATAGTAGTCTTATAATTCGGTGAACTGTGTTTACTAAAAGTGGATGATAGGTTTATCTTTATTATTATAATTAATATTTTATAGCTATTTTTGATCCTAAATTTTGGCTAAAATTTAAATGACTTAAATTGGACTGGAGGATTATGTGAATACTTCCTCATAACTGACCCTATAGTCTTGGTTTACTTATTTCAGAAAATATTTTCAATTGATTATTTGTGCAAAGAAAATTGATGGTATTTCTCTAAGACCTTGCGTATCTAACGTTATTTTTTTCATTTGCAATATCATGTAGAAGATAAATTGATTTGTTATAAAAATTGCTTTATAACCTCTCATTCTCAAAGTTATAATGAAATTGCTTCTTTTGTTTCAAGAATTTAATAACTTTTGGAATAAAAATACAGATTAATTTTAGCTATAGAGATTACTTAACTATGTAACTTTAGTTACAGAGTGACAATATGTTTTCAATAATTTCTCTTTCTCATGTGTGCTCTGTGGTTTCTCTCATTGCTTATTCTACTTTTTTCTTCTCCATTGTGAGAGCTTATAAATTGGCTATATGCATCATTTCCATTTTTTATTACATATATGTGGTTTTGGAATCTCATAGCTGTCTTTACTTTGTTCTTAAATCTTTTGTATAATTACCTTTATCTCCACTTTATTGTATCCTGTTTTCTTTATATATCACACTATTTTCCGTTTATTTTATTTTGTTCTTTTAAAATAGACTTTGTGTCTTCTTCATGCCTGCCAAGGGTTCTGAATGTTAATTTTTTCTGGTTCCTATGAAAAATTCTATACTAATTGTTTGAGATTAGATTGCTTTATTTTCATCAGTAATATTTTTCACAAGACCATATTTTTTAACTTTCTATGGATACAATAGTGTTAACTTTATTAATAAACCTCAGAAGGCAAAGACAGCAGAATTTTAATTCACACATCAGTAGTTATTATTAATATCATCATATTGTTATTATCATTAATATTTAGTGATCTTTAAACTCTATGGGAATCAGAAACCTAAATGTTGTTTTTTCTTTTTTATTTTCTTGTCAGTTTTGCTGAATATTTTTCATTTTTACTTTAGAAGTCTCTACTTTAAAAATAAATAAGGGAAGAGGCTATGAAGAATGTCTGCCAACTACTTCTAAAGAAATAAATTACTTACTTGACATATATATATAGTTGACTGAATCTAGTAAAGAGTTGCTGAGATATGTGCTTCCAGTCTCTTCAGGATTTAAATTTAGAATTTTTTTCTTTTTTGTAGAAAACTAGTGAAATTAGCTATTTGCATCTGTTTTTTGTTTTGTTTTGGGGCAATGCCTAGTGGTGCTTTAGCAATATTCTTGGCTCTGTGTTTAGGAATGACAAAAAAAGCAATTTTATCCTAACTATGAGAAGGAGAGGTTATAAGGCAACCTCTTTGGGACCACGTGTGGTACTGAGGATTAAACCAGGGTTGGCACATGTAGTGCCATATAGCACATATAGAAGTGCCATGTTCTCTGATTCACAGTAAGCCTTTTGCATCCTCTAAAAGTAATCTAACCAAGGAGACGTTAGTGGCAGAAAATGTACACTGGTGGAGGGATGGGTGTTTAATCATTCAAACATGAAAGCTTTGAAAGTATAATAGTAATCATCATCATCATCATCATCATCATCATCATCATCATCATCATCACTGTATCACTGTGTCACTGTTATCCCATTGCTCATCGATTTGCTCTAGCAGGCACCAGTAACCTCTCCATTGTAAGACTTGTTGTTACTGTTACCAAGCCATGGATAGCTTGCTAGGAAATGCCTGTGAGCGAGATACTCTCAGTAGCTTTCGGGACTCTCTGAGAGTGGGGAAGGAATTGAACTCAGGTTGGAGGCATGAAAGACAAACACCCTACCCGCTGTGCTATTGTTTCAGCCCAATAATAATAATAATAATAACAACAACAACAACAATAATAATAATAATAATAATACAATCTACCCAAATCTACTGCAGGATGACATCCATCTGGGAATACTGCTCTCAAATTTTGGTGCTTTATAATTATGTTGCCCAAAAATATCTTTAAGCCACTAGTGATATGTTATGGCTAACTTCTGGTTTGTTTAACCATAAATAGCCTTGTAAATATTTGGTGGGATATCAACTGTCCTTTGTTTTTCCCTGGAATTAGAGGTTCTCCCATTACTGTCTACCACTTGCAGCCCTCATCTTGTAGTCCATCTTGCAGATACAGCCTGTTTTCATCTTCTGCCTATATTTAATTTATGAATTCTATGCCCTTTTTGAATACCATACATGGATCCAATTTTTTTTTGCCTAATTGGCTATTTTAATAAGATCACCAAGGTTCTGTGGAAACAAAATTCTGATTGCTGTAAAAGCATCTATAGGCTGGAGAGGTTAGTGGGTAAGGTAAATACAGGGACTACCATGGGGAAGTGGCTCAGTACAGAGTCTAGAGACTACAGTGGGTAAGGTGTACTCTTCAAAAACCTGTGCTTTGAGTGATGTCCTTAGACACTGCCCACCCAGTTTGATCCCTGGTGATAAGTAGGGGACTGAGCCCAAGTTACACCTGAAATAGTTTCAGAGCACTGAGCCAGGAGTAAACCTTAAACACAACTAGCTGTGATGCCCAAAAGATCTGGTCCAAGACAGCAACAAGAATAGCACACATATGGTTACACGTATAGCATACATATATATTTCTGTTTGCTAAATTTCTTTGTACGTCTGAACTGTGCATAGAAATGAAGTCACCTGCTTGTTCTGGCTTTCATCTCTATTATTATTATTATTTAGAATTTTTATTTTAGGCACAGTAGTTTAAAACATTGTGAATGCAGTTGTTTCATGCATGAAACACTGCAGCACATACCCTTCACAGAGTGGAATTGATAAAGAGATGCCTTTGATGCAATGCCTAACGCACTGCTGAAACAATTAAATGTGCTTTATTAAAGTCTGTAAACAGTCAATGAAATCAATGTCTTTATGTTGCATCTAAAATATTTTAGAATTATTAACAAAAATAATCTTTAAATTATATTAATATACTTCCAAATTTTTTAGAGCCAAGTACTATAGAATTTGTTCATTACACATAATAATCATGTTGTCTTCTAACTGTAGCCAGAACTGTGAACTTAATGAGGTTGCAGAGTATGTGACTAACAAATAATTAGAAACATACGCAAAATAATGTTGAGTCATTTCCCTCTCATGAGACATAAAGCAATTCAAGATTTTAGAGAATATGGCATCCTATAAATGCTATAAGATCACAAATAACAAGGGCTGGTTTCTCTACTTAAAGTAGGAAAATGCAGAAACTAGACTGATATTATAGAGCATAGGATGCTTGATTTGCATGTGGCTTTGATTATCAGTTTGATGATCCTCAAGGACCAACAGGAGTGATCCTGAACACAGAACTAGGAGCACCTCCAGGTGTGGCCCCCAAACAAAACAAACACAAAGTAGGAAGATATTTTTTATTTCCAGTATACCTTTGTATGCATCTTCTTGGAATAGCACACCATAATTTTGTCTCTTTGAAATAAATGTTAGATGAGATTTAGACCACATGGTTACATCTGGTGGTTTTATGGTTAGAAGTAAAAAATAAATTTTCTCTATGAGCATATAGATGTACTGCATGTTGTTGAAAAGAATGACACTTTATAGAAACTGTTTACTTCACACACCACATCATTTTCTTGTACTATGAATCCAGACAAATAGTGAGTTATATCAAATTGTGAAATGTATCAAGTGCTGAAAAAAATTTCCTCAAGGAAAATAAGAATGTGACAAACACCTGGGGAAATACTTTTTTGAAGAACCAAACAAAATATTCACAAACTTTTATTTGTCAGAGATCGGAGGAATGGTTCATAATTTTTTTCTGTATAAGATTTTTGAAAATATTTATCAGGCTCCTAGCCTTTGTATTTTGATGGCTATCAATAATCTTCTATCATAAAACTTCCTATATCAATTATTAGACAGAAATACTATTAATGCACTTAGTTTTCATGTTCAGAAGAGGTTACTGGTAAACGCTTTTCTTAATTCACAAAATTGGACTGAGGTATAACATATAGCAGCATTTGGGCACTAGGGATAATTAATAAATCATAAGTAACAATTTATGTTTATAAATTACTTAACCTTTGAAATTGAAAGAAAATTCTGAAGATTAAAGTTGCTAAAATTGACCTTTATTTATAAGACATGCCTTTCTTATTACATAACTACTAGTAATATTATACTTATTCCAATTTTGGCCAAAATGCAGAGGATAGCAAGTCAGCATGTAGTTGAATCTTTGACATTTTTAGGTCTGAATTTTGTAATATAAGCTTGTTATGTTCTTGTGCTCTGTGACAAATGGTGTATTTTTTTCCTCTGTAACCAACGTTTTGAAAAGGTATGAAATAAATAAACACAAAATTCCCCTATTTTAAGTTCAGAAAAATATTTTTTCTGCATGCATATATATACACATATATGCATGCATGTATATATATATGTGTATATATAGAGAGAGTAGTCACAAAGATAGTATATATTTATCTGTGTGTATATTTATTACTGTAATCTCATAAAAAGTCCTCTAACAGAAATGCCTTGGGGAAAAGTGAATCAAATAATATGATAGATTTTGTTCAGATAGAAAAATAAACGTGTTACATTGATATGCACTCATATACATTTTATCTATACATCTCTCTATTTCTCTCATTTCCAACTTATTCAAAATGAATTTTCAGCTGACATTTCAATTTCACCTTAATAATATGTGTGTAATTGGTGTGTTTGTGTGTATGTGGGTGTGTGCGCATGCGTGTGTGTGCTTTTACATAGCTTGTGCTATTTGTGTTACCGTTTTGACATACTTTCTTTTGTATTCATTTGTTGAGACTACTGATATAGGAGAAAAGTAAATCATTTTGAATGCATGCTTACTGATTTTCTAAAGATAAAACTTTGAAATACACTTGATTATAAGAGCAGTTTTTGTTGAATCATTAGTTTACAAGTGACAATATTTTCAGCAATTTTTTTTCAAATTAGGACTGCATATCGAACATAAAATGTAATTGATATCAGATGATCTTAAAGTAGCTGCACGATACTATTAAGAAATCATCAATCTAACACATTATTTTTCTAAAAAAACAAAATATACTGACAATTCCTAATAAATGAAGTAGACATGGGGTATAATGTTTCATTGTGTCAATAGTTTCTGATCACTCAGATT
This sequence comes from Sorex araneus, assembly GCF_027595985.1. NCBI lineage: Eukaryota > Metazoa > Chordata > Mammalia > Eulipotyphla > Soricidae > Sorex > Sorex araneus. Next base: position 170,152,492 of record NC_073303.1, on the reverse strand, counting down.
AGTAAATATTTAAGATTAAATTTTAATTTATGATTTAAAGTAGTATGCTGCTCCTATGTAAATTTTAAAGTAGGTTGCTGAAGTCATTACAAGAGACTTCAAATGCATTTGTGACATGTACTACTGCAATAAGGAAAAGACATTTAGACATTCCTGGCAGGAGACCAAAGCCATTACTTGAACAACTTTTATGACAGTACTCTTGATTCATGAGCTTGCTGAAGACAACTGTGAAGAGCTCAATAAATAGAAGGACAGTTTCTGTATTAAATCCAAATCAGCCTAGTGCTAAGTTCTAACTTCAGTGGAGTTGGACAAAATAAATATAAGCCCTTGTTTACATACCAGTTTCTACTTTCTCTACTTTGAATATTATTTTCCAGTGAATATTGTCCCAGAGTAATATATATAAATATATATACACATATAATACATTTATCATATGCAATTAGCAGACTTAGAACTAATATTTATTCTCCAAATGTATTTTGCAGACTACTAGAGATGAAATCAGTGCACACTAAAAATACATATGTGTAAGTGAGTTAGATAATCACCAGCTCCTATTAACTGGAATTTTACTTAGAAATATCAAATGAGGGAGCTGGAGCAATAGCACAGCAGGTAGGGCATTTGCCTTGCACATGGCTGACCGAGGTTTGATTCCCAGCATCCCTGAGAACCACCAGGAGTAATTCTTGAGTGCAGAGGCAGGACTAACCCCTATGCATTGCCGGGTGTGACCCAAAAAAGCAAATATATATATATATATATATATATATATATATACATATATATATATAATGAGGATTTTACATTTTCATAGGAACTCATTCATTGTATAAACAATGTATTAATTTTTAATTTTTCCATAGTTGGACAATTAGTTTATTTTACAACATGTACATAGTTTAACTTAAATTTGATATCAGAATTAAAACACCACTTATGAAATATATCCATATGCATCATAATTAATATTCCTTTATAATTAACATAGTCCATCATCAATACATTTTATTCTAAAAAGACTTATTTTCTAAAAGTAGAATGATGTTTATGGTTTAGTGGAAAATACTATTTCTTTTTGAATTCAAAGCAATGTTGATGAGAACATATCATGAATCATTTATTCATAACTCACTTTTATAATGTAGTATTATAAGCAGAAAGTTCTACCAAAACTATGACTTTTGGTAAAAGCTGTTACTTTGTAAATTGTCTGCATATTTACGTTTATTTTTATATAGAAGCACTAAAATATATAGAGACAGAGGAGCCAATAAGTTTGCAGTTGCATGGCAGAAGTGACTGACTTTTCACCAGTAATTCTTTCCTTCTTCTGCTTACAGCTAGGTTGCATTTTTCAGCATCCTTTGAAATGAGGCCATATGCTGGAACATGGAATGCAAGAGGAAGTGATATATTCTCCTCCAGTATTAAAATTTTAAATGCATGCCTTCTCTTTTCTCACTTTTTTCTCAGAAGTTGAATGTCTATGTCTGATGCTTTTAAAATGAACATTGCCCTCCATGAATGACCTTGGACATTCCTTTACTGTTTTACTGATGATAAAGGAGCTTCTTGTATTTAAATTCACTGAAATACAACCCTACATCCAACAGGAAACTCATTTTATGAAATAGATAGGTTTAAGGAAATCTAGATTGTTAGCTAGAGATATGAAAGAAGATATAAATATATTTTCTTTTGGTTTTGCAAAGCTCTTTTGTCCCCATAAGTTAAAGTAGGAGTAAGTAAGATACATCCCCCCATACACATACACACTTTATTTAAACACCATGGTTTTCAAAGCCGTTAATGATAATTTGTTATAGGCATTTAATATTCAAAAACCAATCCCACCACCACTAACACTTTCCTCTCCACTGCTGTATCCAATTTCCCCAACTACCCCTCAAGCCTGCCCCCATAGCAGGCCCACAATAATTTATTTTATAATGCTTGTTACCAATAAATTGTCAATGGAATGATTAACATTTCCTTAGGAAAAAATTAGTTAAAATTGTTGTATTTCACTGTGGAGACATTAGGTCCGTGTCTGAGGGATCACTAAGATGTTTCAAATTAAGCCTTCTGTGTTTATGTTCTTATTAGTTGAGATTGATTGGCTTCCACATTACGTCCCAGCCAGTCTGCTGTGTTACTTCTGGATGGTCGTAGAGTTTGGAGATGTTGCTCCAGAAAATCCAGAATATGTAACTGAGCACTTCAGCTGGAGTTAAGTTTTTAACTGGGCAGTGACTTTGGGCTGTGGGCAAGACTGCCAGGGCTTTCAGAAGTATAAGGAGGCAGCGGGAGGTAGCTCAGCCCAAACTCCAAGATCCTCTGGAGCTCTCATTCACAGGGACCCTTGTTCCTGAGTTTTCAGGAGATTAATTTTTCTGTGAGGCTTAGTCCTGAGGCCAGGGAGTCCAGTCAGAAGCATGGTGGTGACTTTGGAGTGTAGGAGAGAGTGGCTGCTGAGGTTTTTGGTGGGCACTGGTCTACCTCCCTCTGAGAATACTCCAGATGTATCAGTAGAAATGGGTGTTAATGAAATTTTTTGCTGCTAGTTGATCTCCTTCAAGATTTATTTATGAGTCTCAGGAACAAGAGCTGTAGATAAACTTACATGGCGCAGGGTGGTTCGTGGTTGTGACTGCCAGGGCTTCTGAAAGTACAAGGAGGTGGGAAGATACTTTAAGTGGACTATATTTTAAATATCTGAATCCATAAATATATAAAGTTTATAAGTATAGGTCACTTTAAACATCTAGGATAACAACTAAAGTGACTTTTAGGTTAATTTTAATTAATAAAATTGTATTAAACACAAACAATTTAGAAATGAATCTTTCAATGACTATTAAAAATGACTGTTTTATTTCAATGGTGGAAATAATTCTATTTCATGTTGCAGTAATGATATTTTGATACTCTATAAATAAGAAAAACAATCCAAATATTTAGATATTAATTGTTAAATGTTGCAAACTCTTTTTGAAGTCAGTTTACAAAGTGAAAGGTTATGTTATTCAAGGAATATATTAAAACATAAAATATTTGAAGTTGAGCTGAAATGATAGTACACCTTATAGGATGCTTGTCTTGCACACAGCCAACCCTAGTTTGATTCCTGGCATCCATATGTTCCCCTGAGTCCCACTGGTAATCATCCCTTGAGTATAGAGGTAGGAATAAGCCTTGACACTGCTATACCACCCCAATCCCTCACTCAAAACATACCTATATATTTTTTAAATACAATGTTGTTTCAAAATGTATTTTTTAAGTTATTTTGTATTATCAATCACCCAATGCACGTATTATTCAATTAATTTATTTATCTGTACTTTTGCTTGTTCAGTCACTCATCCGATAGGGAAAATGAAAATTATACCTAAAAAATATAATAATTGCCATGGACAATAGGTATTTTTGATTGAATTCTCCAGGAGATTACCAAGTAATGAGGTAAATGACAAATACCAGCATAAAACAATGTTTTATGTTACCGTGAATTTATCATTTATTCAACGAATTATTGAGTTTATGTGACTATTTCTGCATTAGAAAACTATATAAACATTTAAATGGAGTTAGTGTCAGATAGTATCGAAGAATTTATCAAGAATAATTTTGCTACATAGACCTTAAAACCACGAATACGAACTAAGGACATGCAGAGGTATTATAAGCTTTTAGGTTAAGAAGCATGGGTTTCTAATCTTTCATTTTTATAAAATAAGTTTTTAGGCATTTGAGGAAGAATATGTTGAGTAACAGACTATAAAAATAAATAAATGTATTTTATATCTTTATGACATTGTGTTTCATGATGGTTTTGAAAGTTTAGAGAATAATTGAAAAAAGTAATGAGTGTAGTATGTGTATAACTGGGCTATGTTTCAAGCTTTAGAAATTTAACTGAGTGGATGAGTTGAAGTTTTTCCACCAGGGAAGATCATAAGAAGGACAATAAATGAGGCAGCTTTAGAAAAGACAGATTGGAAGCATATATATATATATATATATATATATATAAAGTTTATATTCATTCTTTAAACATATCAATACACTGTCCATACCCAAGTTTATTTTGTTTCAGTAAATTTCAGACATGGTAATGTTTTGCTTTTTGAAACATTTTGTGATAACAGATATAAATATGTGAATAAGAATAGTGACTTTTTTGTTTTTATAGATTTGAAGTAAGAAAGATGGAGTTTAAAAATTGAAATTCTATCACCGGAAAAAACTTATTCAAACAGTGACACCATTTCCAGATTTATTGCTTGGATTCTGTTCGCATTTCTGTTCTGAAACTCCATTTACTATGGTTTCAGTAAAAATTTAGTCCAAGCTGAAACTCGGTATCCCAAATATCAGCACTGGAGCAATGGCTGTTTTTACCAATTTTCCAGAAGATTGATTTAGATTGTTTTATGTTGTATGACTGTGAAAGAACAAAACAGAAAAGGATTCACTGGCTTGATATTTTATTTTGTCTGTATGTGTTAACTCCTTTATTTCTGGAAACTTATTTATACTATTACAAATATCTCATACTAATTAAAATCAGTATAATCACATACTATTGTTTAAAATGCCTATAATCGTAAAAAAGTGGTACTGTAAAAATAATGAATGGATAATTTCCTTGATTATCTTAAGTTTTTACAGTATGGAGGTGATTGTGAAACCATACATGTTAATCCCAATTACAGAGCCAGAGATAAGATGCATAATACCTGAATTCAATCCCCAGGTTCAAATCTATGTGCATATGCATGTATATAAAGCTTACTATTGATTATATACTTACTGTTTGTACACATGCATTTTTTACTAATGGTGTATATACAAATAGTGTAAATATATAAAATAATAGTAATATATAATAATTGTATATATATATCAATAGTAAGATATAATAAGTGCAACTCTAGTATACATTGGCTATTTGAAGCTAAGGTGGAGTTAGTTAATTGTGCTTATTGTTTCTTTCTGATTTGCAATGATACATATTTGGTAATAGATTACATGTCGGTGACCAGAACATGGTTAGCTCACTGTCTTTTTCTGGTTCTTATTCTATAGATAGCAGAGATCTCCACTGAATACACAGGAGTAATTGGATTGCAGAGTCAGTGTTTTAAGTGGCCAGTTGATAGCCAAAGTGAGCAAGCAGTCACTACAGGGCTCAGTGGTCTGTGTGCAGAGACTGCACATTGCACAAGGTGGAAAGTAAAGCAGTTGCTGATCTGGGCAGCAGAGTTAGAATCATGGGAAGGGATCTTATTGTCAGGCAGAAGGCAACATAACTAAATATGGTTGGATCGAATCAAAGACCATAGGCAGCATTCTTTGATATATATTTCCAATTGACAGAATTTGGTTTAGTATACTGGCAGGTCTAAACTCTCTATAGAAGGCAATGGAGACAGCTGGGTGGCGAGGTGTGAGCGTCACAAAAAAAAATGAATGATTCTTGCAATCCCCGCAGAGTTGTGATAGTAAACTTACTTCACCAAGTGGAACTAATGGTTGGTGGGTTATTAAATGCATTTTTAAAACTTTTAAATATATGCAGTAATTGTTTTGGTTAATGTTGTATGGCTATTGAATGTCATGCTCTTGGGTACTTATGTTCAACATTAGAAATTTTATTTCCAAGATGATATTTGAAATGACGTTTATTGTCTTGCTGTAGGTTTTATTCTTCGTTATCTGCTTATAAATATTATAAACTTTATTATAAAATCATTGTGTATATAGAATTAATTTAATATATGGAGTTTTAAAAATTAATTTCAATAGGTTCAGCCATCCATTATGTACAAAATATTAATGAGCCATATATTAAACACAATCTATTAAATAATTAACATAACTGTATAGATATTATATGTATAAAGCCTGTGAGAAATACAAAGACCTATGACATTATTCTGATTGGAGGAAGTTTTAGATCAAATGTGCAAACTAGAAAACATGTAAAAACAAGGTTATTGTCTTATTTTAATAATAATCTCTTAAGTCACTATACATTTATTGTAATAAATTGTAATAATGTGTAAGCATTTTTTAATATTTTTAGTATCTTAATAGGTGATATGATTTTTTGCTTACTTATTTCATATCAATATGTTTGACAGTATTTCTGTAAGAGTTATGGATCGCCTTTATAAAATAACTGAACAGTAAAGGAAGGAAAACTGTTAATGCAAATATATGTAAATTCCTACCTGGTGCTTATATAAATGAAGTCAGATAAATCCAATAGTACTATTGTTGCTAAATTAATTTGTTTTAAAAGTAATTTATATGCGATTTTAAATTATGCCAATAACTTTTTTGACAATTATAAAATATGACTGAAATCCTCCAAGCAATTATTTTTGTTCTTTTTTTTCCCCAGTATGAATTCCATATATGCATTTCTGTGATTGATGAACCATTTAGAACCAATAGTATATCGGGTAAATAATTTTTATTCAGAGTTAAGTACTATTTAATGGATTTTTTACTTAGTGGTCAGTGCTTCTAATTTGCAGCTAAGATGAAATCCTCCAGAGGATTAAATGTTCAGATATTTGAAACATTAACTTTCCTCACCAGTGGATGACAGACATCTAACAGCTACTTAAGCATGGCCTCAGAGGGACCTATTTAACCCTTTGGTTCATTTTTAGTCTTTGTTATATGTGGACAATTCCTTTGCATTCTCATCACATATCCTGATACTTTCTCTTCAGTTATTTGTAAGATAATATTTTAAAGTCTGAGTTCCAGTGATTTGCAAATATCAGTCATGGTAAATATTGTATGTTATGTGGTTTCAGAGCAATTTCTTAAGTCGATTGACTTCAACCAATAATATTGCTATTTCTTATTTAGGTTCACTATAGGTTTGGAACTTACTACACAGAAACTTTCATTCAGTATTTCAAATCACATTGCAATTTATTATCATTTCTCTAAAAAGTTTAGTAACTTTATGTTTTAAAGTGTTTTGTTTTCCACAGTGTCAAAATGGGACACCCTTTATTTTCTTTCTTTTTCTTTTTCTTTTTCTTTTTTGTTTGTTTGTTTAGTTTCTATCCCATTGGGGTGTCCTGTAAAGACACATTAAAGAGAACTTCCTACCTCGGTTAATTTTTGCTATGCTCATATATACACAGAGTTTGACTCTTGGTATTAATTTAACGTCCATTCACTGGATAGCTCTTTATGTAGATAGTGACCATACAAGGTGCTCAGATGAAGGAAACAAAAGTTTTGTTCAAAGAGAATTCCAGTGAGTTGTAGTATACCTCTTTTGAAATATTAAAGGTTTTCCTTTATCCTTTCATTCTTGAAATGCTATAATAAAGCAAACTGCAGCTATATCATAAGCATTTACGAATCTGAATAAGCTGGTGGACAAAAGATTCGTTTAAAATATTCATGAATATTTCTTTAGACAATTCCTGTCTTGTCAAGTGCATTATCAAGAAAATGCTAGCTATAGTACAGTGGGCCGGGAATTTGCCAGATTTAATCCCAGCATCCCATATGGTCCCTTAGCACTGCCAGGAGTAATTCCTGAGTGCAGAGCCAGGAATACCCTTGAGCATCATCTGGCGTGGCCCAACCCCTTTCCCCTCAAAAAAGAAAAAAAATAATTGAACCCTGTATTAATTTTGTCAATTTTTAATTTCTTGGTAATATATTTTTCTATTTTATATATATTTACATATCTATGTTTTATAATGATTCAATTATTTTCTTTATCTAAAACCCACTATTCTGAGTCATGTGAAATATAGGTAACTTCCCTAGGTTTATATATTTTATCATTGAAGGAGCATATATTAAAAGCGAAGTACTTAGCTTTCAAAGTCTAGCTTTAAATCTAGGATTGTAACAACCAAAAATGCACAAAACCATATGATTTAGTAAGCTAAGTTGATAGAGGCATTTCAGTAACTAAACTAAGTTCTCATCAAATATCAAATTCAAAATACTTAATATCTACAGTACTGCTATAGACGACTTAACATGTTATATGATATTACTTAGCCTCATTTCAGTCTAATTTAGATGAGGAAGGGATTATTATCCACAAGGTGCCTGACTTATATCAGTGCCTAGGATTCCTGTTTTGTTTTCAAACTCAGTGCATTTCACTTTATTCAATGGAAATGGTTTAAATCTTAGCTTTTACATTTGTTTGTGTTAAGTAATACAACTTAACCTCTGTTATATTATAGAATTTTGACAAGTAGTCAAAAAAATAGAGATAAATTCTTTTTGCCAGGACGCACTGAAAACTGTAAGTTCTGTCAGTGGGACCAATGTTAGAAGATATAATTGAGCACAGGGAGTGAGTAACATGAGATTTTCCCTTTTGGTGACGTCTTAAAAAAAAGAAATATGTAATAAATATATTTTAAATAAATCATAGCCTTGAAAAGTGGTTGATATAGCGTGAATTCTGATTCGGGAAATAAATTTATCTCCCACTGTTTTCCTCTGGCAACTGAACAAGTCATATATATCAGAACATTTAGGAGAGGAACTACAAAATTGGCATTTAAAAAAATGTGTGTTGTATCCGAATGGAGTGAAAAGTACAATTGTAGTCATATTTTCCATACTATATATAGAATAAATATCTCTTGAAAATATTTATGAGCATATGTCTTCATGAAATAAAAGTTAGCAAAAATGGCTATCTATGGGGCTGGAGCAATGGTACAGAGGGTAGGGCGTTTGCCTTGCACAAAGCTGACCTGGTTCAATTTCCAGCATCCCATATGGTCCCCCAAACACCGGCAGGAGTAATTTCTGAGTGCAAATCCAGGAGTAACTGTGTATCACCGGGTATGACACAAAAAGAAAAAAAAAAGGCTATCTACATTATGTGTTAGTGTAAGAATAAATTTTATGTGTTTAACTTATAAAAATTTAGAATTTTTCAAAGTATTACATATTTTATAATTTTATGCTCTTTTCACAAAGCATAGAATAAAAGTGAAGTCCATTTAAGAATATATAGTATTTATGATACCCCTATTGCTTTGCTTCAAATATACATATGCAGTGAATTTTAAATTTTACACAATTTAAATTTTGCTTAATTTAATTATAAGATTGATATTCTAACACTTCCCCTCATAAAATTTGCATTAATTTTAGTCATAATTTTATTATACTCACTTTTAAGAAAGAACAGAGAGAACTCACCATTCACCATAGAACTTTCTTTGAGGATATCACACATGAGAAACCGATGCTGATTGTCCACCAATCTCATTTGAAATTACTAGTTGTAGATAGTAACTCTTAGATGAGAGTTTTTGAGTATACTACTTTCTCAATACATGTTCCTGGTATTGAAATATGACTTAATGGTCTATTAATAGCAATGCTTCAAATACTTCAAATGAAATGAATAAAAATCATTTTTGTTAGCTAGTTCTCAAGGACCATTTTTGCCTTGACTTGAGAATTCCTCCTACATATGTGAAGTACAACATCCGTTATGCTATCTTTTTTATTTCATAAAATGCTGTAATCTGAAGAAGTTAGTTATCAGAAGAGTGATCTGTATCCTAGGTTCTTAAACTATGTACTGCTTCCAATGTTTTTTTTTTAACTTTTAAAAATTATTTAGAAGAAATTTATGGTTAATTATCAGTAGGGTTTGATTTGTGTACCTATTTTATATACTTATATACAGAGGGTTACACAATCCTGAAGCTGTATTCCTTCTACACCTTTCTTTTTATAATGTTTCCTCTCTGTTCAGATTAATAGAATTCTATTATTCTCCCCTTAAGTTCACTGATTCTGTTCTTTATCATCACTGAACAACTGAGTCAAGCACATGAATTTAATTTATACCAAAACACTTTTGATTTCCATATTTTTATTAGGTTCTTCCTATTACAAATATATTTGCTGAATATTTTTTCAAAATAAAAATTGTTTACTAGATTATTTTTCATAAGTTCTTTAATTTAGAAACTGGGCAATATTAGCATCTGTTTCAACTCAGTGTTGATGTATATTGATTACTTTTTCATTCAAGTTTGATTTTTCCTGATATTTGTCTAGCCAATAATTCAAAAGAGAAGGTAGTTTTGGCTATTATGTTAGGACCATCCAGCTCCTATTTAAATCTATCCAAGGAGCACCTCTCTTCTTTGTTTAACACACAGGACAGTTTATACTAGTGAATCATGGTTTTGCCAATTTAATCTCTGTTGGTGCCACATATGTGGGTAGAGAAGCTTCCAGAAGCCAGGTTTCCTATTGGCACTCGGTGGTTATGTTTCTTTCGTCTATGAAAATATCACTTCTAGGACTGGAATTGATTCCTGAGAAATTGCTTCATTGGCCCTGCTGCCCAGTAGCCATTAGTGGGCAGCAAGAGTCTCTAGCCTGTTGAGGAATGATTATTTTTTGAAGGCCACTTATTTCCTCTCATTAGTGGCAAGACTTTCCTAATGTTTCTGACAGGACCTTCATTTGATCCATGATAAATTGATTCTGTATAAGCCACCATCTAGTTCTTGGTTGTGATTAGGAGAACTCAGTCATGCATTGCCCTTTTTCTTTCTACTGGTTGTGATTCCGAATATTATTCCTCAGTTCCTGCTGTCTACATCCAGTGATCGTTTTAGTTTCTACCTTGCAATGTTCTCCTTTAGTTTCCTCTTCTTGCAACGGTTTACAGCTTTGTTAGTGGGGTCTGGAATGATATTTTTACTTCTTAATGTTTTGTTTCCCATGAAGAATCAAGAGGAAAAAAATTACAGAACACCTAGAACTGTGAAATCAAGTGATCTGTAATAGAATAGGTGATTTGAAGCAACAGATGCATTCTATATTAAAAATACTTAACAGAGAGAACAATAGAGGAGTTATGGTACCAGAAAATAAAAGCCTTAATCATCAGTTGTATTTTAGGTGTTTTACAATTGAATATTGGCTCTGGTTACAATGAATATTCTAAGGTAATCTGGAGAAATATCTTGATAGTTTCAAGGTGAACTGGGGAGATAATATAGGTGCTAAAGTTTCTGCCTTGCATGGGGCCAACATTGATTCCATCTCTAGCACCACTTCACCCCCAAGGTGCCGTTGGATTTGTCACCCTCCCAAATCCCCCAGACATGTATTTGTTTTCATTGTTAACCTAAATAAATTCTTCAGACATGTTTTACCTAACTGTACCTGTGTATAGAAGCAAACCCTTTTTGCAAATTTCTCAGAGTAAGAAAGCCATCTTATCACTTCTGATAGCTATCTTATCCAAAGTTTTGTACTAAGATGCAATCTGTAGCACTGCACTGTCCTGTAACAATGTTCTCCTGTTGTTCATTGATTTGCTCGAGTGGGCACTAGTAACATCTCACAAAAACTCTTGTGAGACTTGTTGTTACTGTTTGTGGCATATTGAATATGCCACAGTTAACTTGCCATGCTCTGTCCTGCGGGCAGGATACTCTCGGTAGCTTCCCAGGCTCTCTGAAAGGGACGGAGGAATTGAACCTGGGTCGGCCACATGCAAGACAAACACCCTACCCACTGTGTTATCACTCCAGTCCATTGTGCTATCGTTCCAGCCCATTGCATTAAAAGATGTAATCATTTAATTAAAATTGATAGCGTTAGGGGTAATATAATTTTACTTTGATTTAAAATATTTTAACACATTGAAATCATCCTTTAAACTGTTTCGAGGGCATACAATTTATTTATGCATTTAATTTATGGTGAGGGTGTGGAAGAATCTCCAGCATTTCTCAGGAGGCCAGGAAGCTTCTCCCAGGGAATCTTAGCCAACTAGATCACTGATTCAGTACGAGGGACAGGTGGACTGTAGTACTAGCAATTATTTGGCCACCTCAGCCGTACTTGAGGGCTTACAGGTCCTGTGGTGTTGGAGGCAAAAGAATCTTCCAGGTCTGCAGCCAGTGTGCTTGGTGGACATGCTGTCCTAGGGATCAAAGTGAGATTGGTCACATGCAAGGCATGAACTTAAACTCCTGTGCTATGTCTCTGGGCCCTGGACATAGAATTCAGCTATATGGCTAAAGACAATATTTTGTGTTGTACTATAAATGCATAGTTTAAAACGACAGGATTTTTCAAGCAGTATAACTCTCATTTTCTATATTTATTTTCTTTTCAGCTTTAAGAGACAATAGGATCGAGCTGGTGCGGGCTTCCTGGCATGAACTGAGTATCAGTGTCAGTGATGTATCTCTCTCGGATGAAGGACAGTACACCTGCTCTTTATTTACAATGCCTGTCAAAACTTCCAAGGCCTATCTCACTGTTCTGGGTAAGTGCAAGGCAAGGTACTGACACTCTGTAATCACAAGCATAGCAATGTCTTTGCTAGAGCAATATGATACAATAGCAAACGTGTGTGTGTGTGTGTGTGTGTGTGTGTGTATGTGTGTGTGTGTGATTAGACTAATAGATGTACTCTAGCTTCCTTTCTGGTAGAATATAGCAAAAGACATTTGAAACAGTCGCTTTCCCATTTTATCAATTGGAGAAGGAAGGTGTAAAAATTTATAAGACTTTGCAAGAGCACACAGCCATTGTTTCTTTGACAGCAGGTTCATTGTTTCAAACAAACTATCTCCGCGTCTAATCATTATAGTGTACACATGGCCCTTTCATAAGCCACAGAACAATGAGCATAATAAATCCAATATGTCTTTCAGATGCCCTTCCGTTTTGTATGTCACCTTATGAGAGTCCTCTGGATTCTTAAGACTTTAAATATAACCCTTGTCTAGTTCAGTGCATTTAAATGACCCTGGTATTTCTGTATGTTGTTCTTTTTGTCTTCTGACTCTGTAGTTTTCTAGATTCCTAAATGAAGTACTTAATGTCACTTGTGCATGCAGCTTGTAGCTTCTTTGTGCTTTTTATTCTCTAAATATTGGACCATTTTGCCAAAGGTTAAAGTGACACAGAAAGCAATACATTCATAGAGATTCTGAAGAAATAAAGTTGCAGTTCAGAGCTCTCTGTGATTCCACAGACGTCAGTGGCCCAATCAGCTGAAATTGCTGCAGTTCATTGAAACACACCTGTGTACTGAACACGTTAGAGGAATTTAAAGATTGATTTTTTTTTTTTGCCCTGAACTTATATTCCTTTTTTTGATAGATAAAGGCATAACATTGCATTTGAAGGAACTAATGCATGCTCTTCTTTGGGTTAGGACTATTAAAGTTAATCCAGCTAGTGAATTGCTTTTGTGCATAGGATATGAAATATGTTTCTTTGCAATTCCCAGTGGGACGATTTTATATAAATCTTTGCCAACTTGGCACTAGGGATTCAATATGCCCACTAAAATGCAGTATTTCAGGATAACAGCTGCCTAAAGTCAATGTATTGTTCTTGAGACCTCAAGAATATATAATTGACTGATTTTAGCTTAGTAAATGGTGGTGTGACATAATTTTGAGAAGTAATATGAATGATAGTAGGCATAAAAGAAAACTAGTTAATTAATGGGAATATGTTGATGTGTCATTTATCTTTGTTTTGATGTTATTAGTTCTTTACTGTTGTTTTCAACATCTTTACATTCGATTCTTGCAAACTGAATTAAATAGCACACATTTTACAATAAAAAATCTTTCAATCTGCCTTGATTGCTGGGTGATTTTATATGAAGAGTACTAAACCTCTACCATCACTTCAGACTATTGAGCCCCAAGAATGTGTAATGTTCTACCATTGAAATCACATATGAACTACCTCTGCATGTTATTTATCTGCTTATCTATTAGATGACTTTGACTAGAAAGGGTTATAAGTGGCTAGCACTAAAAATAATATACTCTACAAAAATATAATGTATTTTAATGCAAACACCAAGATGTATTTTCCACTAAAAATGAATAAACAGTAGGCATACCTAAAGTATTATTTAAAAAAGTTACACCAAAATGCATTTTCTTGAACAAAGTTAAAAGAAGGTTAAAATATTTTGAAGGTTTTATTAAGATTAATGAATCAGAAATAAAAGGTGATATTTTAGTTAAAACTTTTTTTAGTAGAAAGAAAAGGAAAAGGAGAAAAACTTTGCTTTGAGAATTTTTTTTCCCAAGTGGCAAATCTACCTTTTTAAATACCTGTAATTAATAGCACTGTAGCACTGTTGTTCCATTGTTCATCGATTTGCATGAGCAGGCACTAGTACCATATCCATTGTGAGACTTGTTACTGTTTTTTGGCATATCGAATTCACCACAGGTAGCTTGCCAGGCTTTGCCGTGCAGACAGATACTCTCGTAGCTTGCTGGGCTCTCCAAGAGGGATGGAGAAACTGAACTGGGTCGGCCTCGTGCAAAGCAAACACCTTACCCGCTGTTCTATTGCTCCAGCCCCCTGTAATTATAAATATTAAAATATAAATGAATGGCTGTTTTTAAGATTTGCAAAAAGTACCTCCACAAGTAGATTTATTTAGTTTTTTTTTTTTTTAATATTGGGGCCACTCCTTTGGTGGGCTAATTCTTGGCTCTGCACTCAGGGATCACTCCTTGCAAGGCTTGAGGGACCATATGGGGTTCCAGGGATGGGACCCAGAACTGTCTCATGTAAAGCAAGCACCTTCCTATTGTACTATCACTCCAATCTTTGTAAATTTATTTTAAACAGTGCTTTATGCATTGTAAATGGTTTAGAGTCTATGAATATAGAAGATGTATATATACACATGCACATATAGGGAAAGACTATATGTAAAACTATATATATTCATATATATATCATAAATGCTTTTATTCTATGGTGGTTTATTTGTTTCTTTTTTAAAATTTATGGTCAGTTAACTCTGTTGAGTTCTGTTTGTCAAATATTCATCACAATAAACCAACATTAGAGAATAATATTTATTTTATTCTTCTTCTTGAATTTTAGGTGTTCCTGATAAGCCTCAAATTAGTGGATTTTCATCACCCGTTATGGAGGGAGATTTGATGCAGCTGACTTGTAAAACATCCGGTAGTAAACCTGCAGCTGATATAAGATGGTTCAAAAATGATAAAGAGATTAAAGGTAAAGAGTCCACAAATAAATATGTAGAAAATAGTTATGCTTGATATCAAACACAACATATTTCCTTCCAAACCAGTCATTTTCTGTCCTGAGTAATAAATAGTACAGGAGGTAAGGTATTTGGATTGTTTCAACCCACCTTTGTACCCTATATGGTGTCTTGAACACAGCCATGATCCCTGAGCACAGAACGAGGAATAATCCTTTTGAACCAACAGGTGTGATTTCAAAACAAAAACATATAAACAGATCTCTTTCTAATTGTGTGCCCTTTGAAAGACAGTATCCATTTCTTAAAGGAACTGCTTGTGAAGCTTTATTGATATCATTTCTGCACAATATAGTATTCTTTTATGTAAAGTAGATATAACAATAATGTATCCCTTGTTTATTTTCATCTGAAGAGTTGGAGTTGAACTCTAACTATGCCAGGCTAAGGGTAAATAAAATGTGGCTGGGTGATGACTGTTTAAGTGTAGCTAGACAAACCCACATCTTCCTAGCCCACAGATGACTGCTAGTAAGCAACCCAAATCAATGAATCCAGAACTAGGAATCACTCTTTGAAATTCCAGAAGCATAGCCAAGAGGAGGGAGGGTATAAGCACTGTTTGCTGCATCTGTTAGGACCTCCAGAAGGCAAGAAATATCTAAGGATTGGCATCTTCTCAACACCTTGCACAAGCTCATATTACTGAGTCGTGTGAGGTCATGTTTGGTACCTTAGGAAATAGGAAAGGACATCCAGGCACTAGAAACCTTGCACGAGTTGCCTCTCAAAACCTCCTGATGTTGGTACGCTGCTTCCTCTGAAACTCATGATCTTGATTGAGGTTCGGGTCAGTCCGAAGGTCTAGAATGGAGGTGTGCTGCAAAGCTGTGCCTGAGATCTCCTGTGAATCACCCAGGTGTGCCCAAATTTTAAAATATAGTTTTAAAGGCACTGGTGATTTTGAAAATTTCATTATACCTGTGACCTGTTCAAATCAGTTACCTTGAGAAGCCTTATTTAAACAACCTTAACTGTGGACCACAGAATTTCCCAGCTCTGCTTGTGTGCATTGAAGAGTTGTTGCTAGGTGTGGGCGAACACTAATACTCTGCTAGAAAGTCAGGGCCTGAGTATTTTTCAGTCACTGAACCCTAAAAACTTAGGTTTTCTAGACCTTTGTATTGTAGCAGTTACATGACCATATGAAAACAAATTCTCAGTGACTGTCCAATCCATACCAATTGAAGCAATGATCTCTTACTGGAATGAGTGAATGTGACTCACAAATTAGTACTGAGGCCGGCTCAAGCCCTTACACTTAGATATTACATGGACGAGACACAATAAACAGATGGAGGATTCTGCGTGTATTGATGGATAAAAACAAACTCCTATAAACAACCATAGGACATACCAACTCTCTAAATCACTTTAAAGCATGATCTCAGGAATGCCCTGTGAAATGAGAAACTCTATAGAAAAGAACATCAACTAAAGCAGAACTAGTTTAATTACAAATCAAGACAGAAATGCTCTAAAACAAAATGACAGAAACCACGGATAGAATGAACTCAACGCTATGGTGGAGGACATCATAAAAAATAAAAGAACTGGAAAAAACACAATTTTGAAAACTGAAGGTCTGGAGAGATAATGCAGGGATTAGGTGCCTGCCCTGACTGAAACCAACCCTAAGTCAAGCAGTGAAAATGGGTGTGGAATTTCAGAGCAACAATGGGATGTCTTGGGAAATTCATTTTACCACAAATCCTATGCAAACTTTCCAATTGACGAAGAATCCCTGTGAATACCCTCAGGCTCACTGACCTCTGATCAAATCCCCTCTAAAATAAAAATTAATTGATAAATAAATAGATAAATAAATAGATCTCTAAGACCATAAGGAAAACGGTCATAGAACATTGGCTTCACAAGGAGAGAGAAAGAGAGTGGAGAAGAGTACTTAGTTCAAGAAATAAAATAATAGAAAGGAAATCTTTTAAGCAGAGGAAGGAGACAGATACCCAGAATAAGGAAGCTCCAAGAGTTTGAGACACAGGAGTCTAATAGAAAAAACAAACCAGCACCAAGAAACAATGTCATTTAAATGGCAAAAGTGAAAGATACAAATGAAATCTTTAAAACAACAGGAGAAAAGCAAATACTCAATATAAGGAAACCTCCATAAGATTTAAAGTAGATTTGCCAAATGAAATTCTAAGGTCAGAAAAGAATAGTGTAGTATATCTAAAGTGAAAAAACCTTCTATGTGGAATTTTAGCCCGGCAAGCTAAGGAAGGTTAGCTTGCCTTCACGGCAGAGCCTGGCAAGCTACCCGTGGCATATTCATATGCCAAAAGCAGTAACAAAAAGTCTCACAATGGAGACGTTACTGGTGCCTTCTCGAGCAAATCGATGAGCAATGGGATGACAGTGACAGTGACAGTGACAGGTTATCACTCACATTAAAAGGAGTGATATAAAACTTTTCAGATAAACAACAAGTAAAATTCCTGGACACTGAACCAGTTCTGTGAGAAATACTAAGTGCTTTCCTATAGAAAAAACCCCACTTGTATGTAATAAGATAATAAACATAAAACAGTAATAAGCATAAAACAGATAATAAACATAAAAAGTAGGAAATAATAAGTATACTAATGTGTCTGTTAGAGTGAAATTGATACACTAAGTATAATAGAGGATAGAAACTTAGAACTTTAGGTGCAAACATCATGGTAACGTCAATACAAAAATTCTGGAAGAAACAGTCAGGATGAGACAAATGAACACTGGTCATTATAAAAAAGGCATGAGGAGAAAATAAGAGAAGGCCAAAGACAATAGAGAAGTTTGACTATCACCAGAATCCATAGGGGACAAATGCAATATATAGATTTATAGCAAACTTAGTCCAGCAGATTGAACTCACTAATCAAATGACATAGTGGCCCTATAGGTTAAGAAACAAAAACTAACCTTTTTTGCTAATGAGGTGTGCATTTAAGTGATAAACATGCTTAAAACATGGTGAAAAAATTATACAAACAAATGAAAATCTTAGAAAAGCAGGTGCAGACATTCTTATATTAGACAGAATTAATTTCAAGTGAAAAATGATAAAAGACAGAGATTGGTGTATATGTATGCATAAAAACTAGTTGTTTAAGTTAAAAAAGAATAAATTTAGTTTATCAATCTAATTTTACATTTTTGGGGAGCGCATACGCCATGGTACTCCTTACTCCTGGATCTGCATTAACTCCTAGTAGCTTTGAGGACCATGTGAAGTTCCAGCAATCAAATCTATATTTGTTGCATGCAAGGCAAGAAACTTATACCCAGACTTATTGCTCCAGACCCTCTAATCTCACATTTTAAGAAACTAAGAAAAGAACAATGAAAAGTCTCAGCCACTGATAGAAAAAAAAAAGCATTTTGAGCATATATAAGTTAAATAGAAATAAAAACTATGAAATATTTTTAGAAAACACTACTTCTGTGAAAAAATAAGAGACTAATGAGATTTAAAAAAGTCTCATGAGATAAAAACAAAAAGGAAGACGCAGTCTGAGATAGTACAAGAATTAAGGTTCATATAAACCTTACCTGGGTTTAATTATCTACATCATGTGGTTCCAGAACATTGCAAGGTGCACTCTTGTATTCCTCTGAGCATTCCTCTCCTTCCCCTATTCTACCTCCTCAATTCCCAGTTCAATTCATAAATTTTGCATTGGGGATTTTCTAATCCCTTTTTTTGTTTCTTTATACTCTACATATAAGAACAAGTATCTGGTATTTACCCTTTACTTTCTAACTCAAATCATTTAACATGACAGCATTCAATTCTATTAAGTGGAAAATTTTCATCTTTTCTCATATGTAGTTAATATTCCACTATGGTGTGTGTGTGTGTGTGTGTGTGTGTGTGTGTGTGTGTGTGTGTATGGTATGTTATCCCATCCAGTAGGGTATCTTTTTATATTAGGTCTAATTTCTTACTGACTGAAGTGGTTTTAATTTTGTTATAGTCCCATTTACTTACTTCTGCTTTTATTTTCTTTGTCAAAGGGGTCATATTGAATAACATCTAAAGTAAAAATATTGGAGAGTTTTTGCCTATGTTTTTCTCCATATATTTTATAGAGGCAGGCTTAATATTCATTTCGAATTTATTGCAATGTATAGCATAAAATAGGAGTTAAATTCATTTGTGTGTGTGATTATTTTCCCAGTGTCATTTGTAAAAGAAAGTCCCATTGCTCAAGAAGTGATTTATTTTTTAATCCAAAAATCTTTTTATGAAAACACAGTGAATTACAAAATTATTATATAGTTGGGTTTTTGTCATACAATATTCTATCTCCAATCCTGCCACCAGTGCCATCTTCCCTCCTCCAGTGTCCCCAGACCCCCTCTCCTAACTCCCACTCCAACTCCAGACAGTGTGAATTCTTTTTTTTTCTTTTTAAAATTTTATTTTATCATATTGAATAATCCTGGAAAAATATACAAAGCTTTCAGGTTTAAGTCTCAGTCATATAATGATTAAACCCCAATCCCTTCACCAGTGCACATGATCCACCACCAAGAACCCCAATATACCCCCTCCCATCCAGCCCCCACCTAAGTAGCTAATGATCTTCATTTTATTCTCTCTATACTTTGAATACATTCAGTATTTCAATAGAGAACTCACTATTATTGTTTGGAATTTTCCCCCAACAATCAGGCCTGCTGAAAAGGCATGATCTAATAATTTCTTTTCATTGCTGAGAATCAAGATTCTATGAGCTTGCATGGCCGTGACAGTGGCAGCGTGGTTTTGGATTTCTGATATTTTAGTTCAGTTCACAGTCTAGATGCATTTCTGTAAGAAGCCGCTCTGGGTGCCAAAATGGGTTAGAAGACCTCTTGGATCATATTCTTTAGGAGCAGAGGGTCTGTTTCGAGACCAGCAGCTCCAGATCTTATCTGGGCCGAGGGCGTGCCGGTAACACCCCCTTCCCATGATCGCCTATGAGCCACAACATTGCAAAGTTCCTACCTCTGGGTGGAAGTCTTAGGGGGTAGCTCTAGCCACGTGGATGATGCTGCCGCCACCATTTTCCATGCAGCCAGTGTGAATTCTTACATAGTGAAGATTTCTTCTTTTTTCAAAGCTTGGTTACATTTAAATATTATTTTTAAGTGCTTGCCTTCACTTGATTTTTTATTTAAAAACTTCTAAAGAAAATATCTATCTATATGATGTATTCATATATTCAAAAACATGAGATTGAATCATGCAATTGAAGTAATCGTAACATTTTCTGAGATATCAAAATGATAGATAAACTGAAAGTTGGAGACCAGGTAAATAATAAAATTTCTGTTATTTACAGATTTATGAGGAGGTTTAATTCTCTAGGAAAAATTGGCTTTATTCTATAACCTTTATATTTAAATGGAAAAAAATTTGCAATGTTCAACTTGCAATTGTTGTTTTAATTTTTGGACATACCTGGCAGTGTTCAGAACTAACTCCTGGTTCTGTGTTAAGCGATCACTACTCTTGGGACTCTGGGGCCATGGGGTGCCAGGAATCAAACCCAGGTAGGGCATTTTCAAGGCAAATGTCCTAGCCACTATTTTATTGCTCCAGCTCTCATCTGTTTCTTTTTCTACCATGAGAGTGTCTTGGACATTCCTATAGTACTTCTAGAAAACTACATTCATCACCAGATGCCTTTCTACAGATTTTAATCTTCTGTCTAGCAAGGATAAATGAATTTTTCTCCTGCAGTGTATGAGGAAGGTATTCATTGTCTCCCTTAAGTTCCCAAGGATTTATATAAACTGTCATCCATGTATAAGTTTAGTAATTTGTAGTTTGAGCATATACTATAAAAAACATATTTTTGAGGTAGATTTTACTTTAGTTTATACAGAATATTATTATAAACTTCAGACATTGTATAATTTTGTGATATTCCTTCTCTTTCTTTTTTTAGGAAATGAGATATCTATATCTATATACATATAGATATACATATACATATACATATATATATATGTATCACCATATCACTGTCATCCCAATGTTCATCGATTTACTTAAGCGGGTGCCAGTAATGTCTCCATTCGTCCCAGCCCTGAGATTTTAGCGGCCTCTCTATACTTGTCTTTCCCAACAATTGGAGACTCGTACAGGTCAGGGGAATGACACCTGTTATTGTTACTGTTTTTGGCATATCAAAAATGCCATGAGAAGCTTGCCAGGCTCTGCTTGTGTGGGCAGGATACTCTGCTACCTTGCTGGGCTCTATATATATATACACTACTCTCTGATTTGTTGCCTACTATCTGAACTCCATAAAATCTGAACTCCATAAAATATGGTGTTGCAGTGATGAAATACGAGTAGAAAGTGTCTTATAATGAGTCAGTCCAGAAAGTAGCCTAGAGCATGGTGGCAGTTGGGTAGTGGATGTTGACTGCCAGGGCTGGATCTCTTGGGGCAGAGAGAGTTCTCAACCTCCCCCCCCCCCCACAACCATTTCGGGGCCCGAGTGAAAACAACCTGGCACCTGACACCACAGAGTCCTCATTTGGTGAGGCATATATATATATATATATATACACATATATGTGTGTATATACACACATATATACACGAAATGCACATATGTATGTGTACATATATGTAAATATATATGAAATACATATATATGTGTATTTCCCTCTATGATTTTATGTAAAATGGGTAAAGAGTATCTTATGATGTGTTATGCAGCCACTTTGTGAGGCTTGGCCTGAGCCTGTGGAAAGCATTCTGGAGCTTGTGTGGTTGCCTAGTGGAGCTCAGCTGCCGAAGCTGGGTCCCTTGGGACAGGGAGGGCTCTCACCCGACCCCCCTATGGTACCTCGAGTGAAAACAGCCTGGCGCTCAAGTCCAGTGGCATGGTTACGGGGGGCCTCATTCTATGCTCCCTTCCGGGTTAAGCAGTTGTGAGTTCTGGAGGGTGGCTGATGAGCAGATTATCTGATGCCAGCAGGAGGTGGCTTATGGATGTGACCCCTGGGTGGCCATGACTGGGGGAAGCAGGCAAAGGATCTCTGTTCCCGGGTCCCATTGACCCTAGAGTTCAAGATCACAAAGTTCCGTATTACCTGGGTTCAGTGGGACTTTGATCATGCGTGAGACTCGGCCCGAGTTAGCCGCATGCAAGGAAAACTTGCCCTACCTGCTGATCTATCGCTCCAACCCCCGTTCCTGACTTTGTGATAAATTATTGAAGCTTACCCGTGCACACAATAGCATTAGTTTTACACTATAAGTTTATGCATCACATGGTTCACATTTGACCATTAAGCTTAAGTTTGCTTTGTTTTTTTAATTTAATTTTATTTTATTTTGCTTTTTGGATCACACGCGGCAATGCACAGGGGTTACTCCTGGCTCTGCACTCAGAATTACTCCTGGAGGTGCTTAGGGGACCATATGGGATGCTGGGATTCAAACCCGAGTTGGCTGCATGCAAGGCAAACACCCTACCCGCTGTGCTATTGCTCCAGCCCCTGGCTTTATCTTTAGTTGCCTGCAAGAACAAGATTTCTGATACGTATTCTAATATCGATCAAACATAGCAAGTGATTTTCAATTTAGATGTAGTGTGATTTTGTTGTGAACTATTTACAAAAGGATACTTAAGCACCTGAAAACAAGTCTGAATCTTGAATGCTGCATTTCTCAAAAAAAGTGGCCTTTAGTCTACTTTAATTAGAATTACCAGAATTAACTTGAAAAATTTAGTTTGCTGGTCTCAGTGCAGACTTCGAATGTGAAATAGTGTATTTCACGTCTAGAAAATATTTAGTCAGTAAAAAAGCATTTAGTCAGTAACTTGGTAAAAGCTCACTATGGTTTGGGATTGCTATAATTAAAGACCAGTAAGAAAGGCATTAATTGATATCGGGAAAGAAAGGGAGAGAACGCCAACCTATTAAATTCAAAAATTGAATCCTAATAGTTTAGGTATTTTTCAAATCCTATTCTTATGAGTCTATAAAATTAAATCAAAATATGCCCTCCTGTTTTAACATTTCTGAAAATTGCTTCAACAATTATTTTAAAAAGGTAACACCTTAACAATAGTCTGTGATAGCTTTGCTTGTTTCATATTTCTCTTTTGAACTCTGTGGAATCTACTTTGAAAAACTGCAGATTGTATTCTTTAAATATTCTATTAAATATTCTATTAGGTGTACACAGCTAGTTTTATTTTCTGCTTCATTTAATATCTGCTCTAGAAAATTTTAATTTGTAATGACTGAAATATTAACATGTAATATTGTGATTATAAATTTTCTAAAGCTAAACATAGAATAAAAAAGGGGTATTAGAGTTAAACTTTCTATATTTTATTTGTATAAAGATTAATTCAAGGTGTTTATTTATTTAGTCATTTACTTACTTATTTATGTCACACCTGGCAGTGCTCCTAGCTTGGCGTTCAGGGAACACAATGGTGCTGAAGATGGACCCTGAGATTCCTTCAGACAAAGCATCTGCTCCATTTCTTGGAGACATTTCTCAGCACTAATAAAAAAAATAGTATTTTTGTATTTAAAAGTATTTATAAATACTTTTGCATGTGCTGTGAGCTTTGTTCATACTTAACACTTTGAGTAGTGCTGACCATTTAAATATGATTCAGACTGAATACTTATAAAAACAAAAAATAAGATAATATTACTGATATTTATAAGTCAAATGTGAGTGTGTGATGGACAAATAGGCATATATTTGAGTTTTCTGAGTTTTGTCAGGTGCATTACATCGAATCTCTGCAGACTGCATGTGAACTATATTAAGTTCATTTTTGAAAAGAGATAAAATGACTGTTCTTTGTAAGTCTGAGTGTTTGGCAAAGTGAATACCAGAGGAGTAAACATCCTTTCTTATATTGGGCTGGAGCGATAGCACAGCGGTTGGGCTTTCACCTTTCACGCAGCTGACCCAAGTTCGATTCCGCCGCCCCTCTCAGAGCCTGGCAAGCTACCGAGAGTATCAAGCCCTGGAGGCAGAGCCTGGCAAGCTACCCATGCATATTGGATATCCCAAAAACAGTAACAATAAGTCTCTCAATGAGAGACGTTACTGGTGCCCGCTCGAACAAATCGATGAGCAGCGGGATGATAGACAGACATATTTAAAGTAAATTTCTTTCTTATATTTAAAATGTTCTTTCTTATATTTTCATTCTTATATTTAAAACTAGTATTACAGACTAATACTTTATATTTAAAGTGTACATACTAATAAAACCATCACCACACTCAAGATGTTGAAGATATTCATTAATTAAAAAGCTTGTGGATGTTTCTTTTTTATTAACTTCATTTTTACCTTTATACCTCCATCAAATTTCATTCCCAGGAAATTCCATGCTATGTCTTTAAACATTAGTTCACCTATACTAGGCTATTATAGGAATCAAATTCTATAGCATATAGTTATATTATTGAGGTTGATTCTTCTCAACATTAATATTTTGAGATTCATCAAAATATTGCATATGTGAAGTGTGAAGTGATTGCATATGTGAAGACTTTTTAATTATTATTGAATAATTATTATGTGGATTTATATTGCTCATCTATTTTCCAGAGATATACTCTGGGTTGTTTTCAGTTTTATCCCATTGCACTCAAGCTTCTATGAATAATTATGCATAGCTTTTTTTTTAATCTATAAATATATTTGTTTTCTTGGGTAACTGCCTAGGAGCAGAATCTCTGAATCATATGCTAGACAGCTTTTAAAAAAATGGGATGTTGATTTTTTACATTTAAAAAATTTGAGGTATCATGATCTATGGTAATATTAATGTGTCTTAGGATACTCTGTTTTTATACCATATCCATAACCAGAATGCCAGAGTACCAGTATCTCTTCGCCTTTGTTACTAGGCACCTAATCTGCCAACCCATCTCCAATCTCCCTGCTGGAGCCTTTGAGCAATAACTATACACTGTATTTTGCCCAAAATGATTACTCTTTTTTAAATGATGTCAAGTCATCTTATATAATATATTAAGATATATATAAGATATATATAATTTATAATTTGTTCTCTGCAGCAAGTAGACATACACACAGACACACACACACACACATATATATATGTCACTACAGAAGTATTAAATCATTAAAATGCCATGTGTATGGTTGAAATAGTATGGTATGGATGCATCATGAATTTCTTGAATACTTGTCACTGGAAACTATTACCTGATTCATCATAAAACCACTTTTTACAAATTTTGATCGAAAATGATCTTAAAGTTCAAGTTTTAGACATCAGCACACAGGGTATGCAAGACCCTAAACTTTGAAAAATGTAACATAAAGGAATAAATATATTTAAAAATTATAAAGCAAGAATAGAATAAAAGCAATGAACAGAAGAAGACAGGAGGGATGATTCAGAAAGAAAGAGCATGTGTGAGAGAGAGAATGTGTGAGAGAGAGAAAAAGAGAGAGAGTAATTGGTTACATATCTAGTATCAATGTATCCACTGGGGCTTGCTCATCTAAATATGGCTTATGTCAGACAGCAGAATTTTAGGCTCCACCTCTCAATATACTGAATGAGAATCTGCATTTTAACAAGACCAAAATGTGGTTTTATGCACACCATTTTAAGGAAAACTGCTCTACCTTACAATACTATGTATTATTATGCCAAAGAGGAAAACAGGAAAGGAAAAGACTAAAACAAAGAGAAAAATAAAAAAGAAAATTTATTTAAAGCATAAAATGACAATGCAAATGATATCACCAAACTATGCAACATAAAGTAAACCTTTTCTAATTCTACAGTTGTGTAACACAACAGCTATCTTATAAAGCTATAAATTAGGAAAAGATACAGTTTGTTTTTCTGCTACTATCTGAGGATAGTTTTGCTTTTCTGCTACTATCTGAGGAGAGGAGTGAAATACAGGGAAAGAACATGATTGGCTTTAGTCAGTGTTATTTCCTTTCATCCTATGCCATCTAATAAGACTATTAAGCTGTCACATAAGCTAATATTAAAAGCAACAAATTGTACCTTTGTTTATCTCATTTCAATGATGATCATTAAAATTTTATGTTATATACTATTGCTATCAGATTTTATGTGTCTAATTAATATTGCATTAAATTATACTTTTAGGAAGAAAACAGTTAAAGGAAGCAGATGTGAGTTCTTAAAACGCAGCTGTTATTAGAAGTAAACAATTAGAAGCAACGATTTTGAGTAATTTCTCATATAACGTATGTGATAATTATATAAGTAGTTTATGAAGGAACCCAGGATAAAGCACAGCAGGTAGGGCACTTGCTTTGAACTCAGCTGGCCCGGGTTCAATTCCAGGCACCCTGTATAATATATTCCTTGATACTTCCAGGAGTGATCCTTCAGTGCAAAGCCAGGAGTCAACCGAGTATCACAGTGTGTGCCCAACTCCACCAAAAAGGAAGTTTATCAAGATAACTTTTTATGCTACAATTACAGAGCAATGAACAAGAAGCCACGGGCATAGATTAATAGTAAAGTATATGTAGCACTGTAGCACTGACATCCTCTTGCTCACTGATTTGCTCAAGCGGGCACCAGTAATGTCTCCATTGTGAGACTTGTTGTTACTGTTTTTGGCATATCTAATACGCCAAGTAGCACAGCGGGTAGGGAACTTGCCTTGCACATGGCCGACCCCGTCCCTCTTGGAGAGCCCTGCAAGCTACCCAGAGTATCCGGCCTGCAGCCAGAGCCTGGCATGCTACCTGTGACATATTCAATATGCCAAGAACAGTAACAATTCTTACAATGGAGACATTACTGATGCCCACTCGAACAAATCAATGAACAATGAGACGACAGTGCTACAGTGCTAAATAAAATATATAAAAATTATAAAACAAGATATTTTATATAAATTTATGATATACCAAAATGTGGGGAAAAATCACAATTTATTTGCTATATCAGAGAACTATGATTGTGTTTATAGCTTTCTTATATGTTAAAGAGATCATTCCTTCTTTTTGTCTTATATTTTATAAAGGCAATGCTAAAAAAATTTCTAAATGCAAAAATCTCAGAGAAGAGCAAAACTGTCACTAAATCCCTTCCCAAAAAGAAAGATGATCCCTATTTTCACCAATTTGAGATGAAACTGAATCATGTACAGTAACAAAAAAACAATATGACATAAGTTAACATATTGAAGTAATAATTCCCATTTAATCTGAAATTGATTCTTCACAAGCAAGTTTGAATAATATTTATTTCAAAGTTTTTGAGTATTTGTAGAATTCATACACACATAATTTTTTTTCTTAACCAAAGACCACAAGTTTCTCATTTAGCTATTTTTAGTAAATTATGTACATCTTAAAATTTCAAGGTACAAATTGTAGCTTATATACATTGTTTTATGTATAACACAAGAGTTGTGTGTTTGCTCTTACCAAAGGGACTGGTTACTCCAAGAATTAAGGTTATCTTTAGTAAACTTATAGTTCTTTTATTTTTCATTTCCTAAGTAAAAAGATTTAATTTTCATTTCTCAAAGTTGAGAGGAGGAAATGTGAAACTAGCACATACCAATTTTCTAAGACTATGTAAACATAGGGTGACTTCCATGTATGTCTGGAATAAAGTCTGCTGCTTTTTGAATGTCATGCAATTGAAAAAATTCTGTTTTCTTTTCAGATGTGAAATATCTAAAAGAAGAGGATGCGAATCGTAAGACGTTCACTGTTAGTAGCACTCTTGATTTTCGAGTGGACCGGAGTGATGATGGTGTGGCAGTGATCTGCAGAGTAGACCACGAATCCCTCAATGCCACCCCACAAGTGGCAATGCAGGTGCTAGAAATACACTGTACGTAAATGCTGTTCCTTCTTCTTTTAGAATAAGAGCAAATCTCTTCATTTGCATTTAAATTTCAAATTTACCTGGAACATCCACAAATGTGCAACAAAATCTACTGCGAATTGAAACAGAACTACTCTTATTTGAATGAATCATTTTCAATGCAATGTGATCCTTGCCTGCATATCTTTCTAGACAGAAAGACAACTTAAAATATCATAAGATATCATAGGCTGATATCCTAATGATATCATAAGAAATGCTATCATAGGGATATCATAATTCCCAGCTAAATGTCCCAAAATTGTGTTTTTTATTTTTGTATATTGTATACATTTAAGGGACTGAATGATTTGAAGTTTTAGTAGAATCAATTAGAGCTAGACATCTGAGAAATATTTTGATGAACAATATAGTATGTTCTGTGTTTTTAGTGTTTTAGTTTTAGGGCCATACCTGGTTGCACCCAGGGCTTACTTCTGGCTTTGTGGTCCCAGTAAGGATCAGAGGACTATATGTAGTGCCAGGGTTTGAAGCCAGGCCAGCTTTATGCAAGAGAATCACCCACCTTACTGTCACTTACTCCCTCCATACATGTTTTTAAAAGTAGCACTGTAGCAGTGTAATCCCATTGTTCATCGATTTGCTCGAGCAGAAACCAGCAATGTCTCCATTGTGAGACTTGTTGTTACTGTTTTTGGCATAATGAATATACCATGGGGAGCTTTCCAGCTATACTTTGTGGGCGGGATACTCTTGGTAGCTTGCTGGGCTCTCCGAGAGGGACAGAGGAATTGAACCTGAGTCGGCCATGTACAAGGCAACCGCCCTACCCACTGTGCTATTGCTCCAGTCCAGACTTAAAAAAATCTCTATGAAGCATACAAATTGTGCAAATTGTGGATGAGTGCAAGAGTCTATACATTATTTTTTCTTCACTTTTCTCTTCATTCTCTTCCTCTCCTTCCTTGTCATTATTATTTGGGAGAGTGCTCCCAAACAGTGCTCAGGAAAATCCTCAGCTAACTAATGGTTAGCTTGGCTGGTGGTTCTGTGTAAGAACTCAAGGACCCTTGGGGGACTATGTGGTGCAAGACATCAAACAGAGGTGGGAAGCTTCAAGGAGACTTAAACCTTGTATCACCTACCTGCCCTCAGCATCATTATTTATAGGTGGTAAGAGCAGTATTAACTAGATGACTCCATTAGACAAAAGGGCAGTAATTTATATAATACTCAGGTGAGTATCTAATCTCAATAGATTTCTATGTTACCATTCAAATAACCTGGCAAGACATTTTTCTCTGTATTCACATTTATAAACAATTAAAATTACAGACATTGAATATTTCAGAAATGAGCAAATGGTGGATTATTATCTATCATATAATTGTGGTTAGTTTTCCAAGTTTATGTACCATTGTAGACAGACTTTAAATATTATTTAAAAAATAATTGAAGGGTACAAGAGACACAGTGTATAGGGTTAAAGTTAATGTACTGAGTTGCATGCAGCTGTCTCTGGCTCAAGTGCAGAAGTGCAGGTCTCCTTATGGTCCCTGGAGCGACCAGAGTATCCTGAGTACATCCAGGTGTGACCCCAAAAACAAAAAATAAAAATTTAGGGCTGCAGTAACAGTATAGTACATGGTGCACTTGCTTGTGATCAAT
The DNA here is from genome assembly GCF_027595985.1 of Sorex araneus. Taxonomy (NCBI): domain Eukaryota; kingdom Metazoa; phylum Chordata; class Mammalia; order Eulipotyphla; family Soricidae; genus Sorex; species Sorex araneus. The sequence goes on along the minus strand of NC_073303.1, from coordinate 170,122,828 downwards.
TCACTTTCAACCCATGCATCTCATACGGTCCCCTGGTCCCTGTGAGGAGTAATCTCCTATCAGGAGTAACCACTGAGAACTTCCAGATGTGGACCTCCCAAAAACAAAAACAACATATTTTAAATGAATTAATAACAATAATTGCATAATAATAAAACAATAGAGCACAGGGATTACATATTCAACCTATATTGCTCAATTTTTCAAATATTAAGATCATTTTTAATCTGTGATAAAAGTCTCCATTTGAAGTAAAGATTTATGTGTTCTATAAAATTACATTATCCTAAAAATCTGAGTTTAAATGCTGATTTCTGACATGCTTAATTTGTTTTCATGTATTTATTCAATGAGGATTTACTGAGTGTTTGTTAAGTAACAGGTATTATTTAGAACATGGAGTTATGTAAATAACAATGAAAAATGTACAACTCCAAACAAAAATTGAAATAATTTCTAAGTGCCAAAGTCACTGCAACCACCAAGAGCAGAAGACTCCAGCTTTTTTTCCTGTGTACATTGTTTGTAGCAATAGCAGAAATAGTTACATACAACACAAATATGCAGCAGGAAGTGAAAAGCAAAATAGATACAGCACATTTCACGATATGTATTAAGTGTTATGAATAAATGTCAAACAGTTTAATTGATAAAGATTATAGAGATGCAGGAATAGATGTCAAAAACCGTGTGTTTTAGTATGTAACAAAATATATTTGTGAATCATTAATATAAAAATATATTTCCTTATATTTTATAAACTATGTCATTTGCTATTAATATTTGTGATACAATTAGTAATACACATGGCAAAAGGTTGTATCTTATATATTGACATATATTAGACAAATACTAATATAAAGTACATTTAATATTTAAACTAATATTTTAATAAACCTGCAAGAGACTTTTGCATTATTTTTATGGTTGCTAAGTATCCTGGTTTCTGTCTCACTATAGATCTGCTATAAAGTCTATTAAATAGAACTATCTTTTCTAATTACACCTTACAATCACAAAGTAGATTTATATGTTGTTGGTTAGACTCCAGAGAATTATTTATATTTTTGAGGCAATTTTGTATAGATTTATTAGATGTTATCCATATTTATTATACACTACATATTGTTATTTGACATTATAAATGTCCTGAGAATTTTAACTGATTACTATATTTAAATATAGATTATTAAGCAAACTTCATGGAGAAAAGCAATTGAATTGCCTAATGTTTTAGAAATTTTTACATGAGAAATGCTATACTTGCTGGCCAATTAAAAATAACAACTCGTTCTATCATGGTTTAATATGTAATTGGCTAGAAGGCAAAGACCGGATCTATTTAAATTATGCTTCCTAGTATCTAGCCTACCATCATTCAAGTATGTAAAGTTAATTAAAACTAACTGATGATAATGATGAATGTTCCTTAAGGGATGCAGAACATTCCCCAGAGATGGAATAAGGAGCAGAAAAAGTACAGTGGAAATAGGAGACATTTATCAACATTTTGTATCAAACTTACAGCAATGAAGTAAATTTGATGTAGTCTTCTACATACCTATGAAAAATGGCAAACATATCTTAATGATTGTTTCCAGATGCAATATATTATAACTGCACCTATGTACACAGGTGGTATATACACAATGTGGAAATATCCCGGGATGCAAGGAGGGGAAAATACATGAAAGAGCTGGTTAGACTAGAAATTATAAAACATAAATTTTAGATTCCTACAATAATTCAAAACAGTCTTATTATGAACAAGTACATATATGGATTCAAATAAAAATCATTTAATATCCTTCTCTCTAGATATGAGATAATATTATTTTCTGGCATGTATGACTAGAGTAAATATATATCCCAACTATGATGGAAAGTTAACTACATCTGAAATAAAGTCTCTGTATTATTGTGAAAGATGGGCTGATGAAAATAATGTGAAGTTGATAAGAAGCATAATGACAAAAAAGTTATGGAAAGAATAATATTTGCAGTACTAAATGTTTGAATTCTATAATCCTGCGATATGCAGTTTAGGACAGTATATAAACTACATCATTTAAATGATCATTTCTTTAAAAAATAGTGTCATAAAAATAACTACCACAGTGATGGAGTTTCTTTAAATTTGAAATGTAAGAAATTGTAATGCAGACTTTTCATTGGGAAGCACAAAGAACTACAAGTTTCTTACAGTAAGTAAGAGCATACTTTGCCTCTGAACAGTGTAAAGCACCATTATGTTTTTAGATCCAAATTCTGATGACTTGACCAATTTTTACAGATCTTTTTAAAGCAATAGCTTTTATTTGTCTTACTTAATCTTTAAAAAAGATCAGATATATTAGTCAGATTTTAACTATCAGGAAAAAATAATGCTACTAAAAATGAGAACTAAGCATAAACAATAAAGTAACTGAACCCTCATTTTCTTATGTGTGATATTGACAAACTTACACAAATATCAGCTAGCATTGAAAATGAAAAGACTGATTAGTAATATATTTCAGAATAATAAAACATTTTGAAAAAACACTCTAAGTACTGTTGATCTACTACTGTAGATAAATGAGAACTCTAAATTTAAGTCTGTATATGTGTACATGTCTACAATTTATATTTTGTATTTTTAAAATATAATAAAAATCTTTAATTGTAATGTTTGGTTGCTTGCCCTTTTAATTTATGGATTATAATTAAATTTCCACTTAATCAATCCATCCTACACAGGCATGCAGATCTCTATAACTCGGGTTTCTTTTGAATTATCCTTTGTTATTTATATAAAAGATGATTCCACTATTTTTCCATTTATTATAAAAGCACTTGATTAACTGGCCCAGGTTATGTTGGTTAGACAGATAGGTGAATGTCACAAATAACATTTTAAAATAGCATATCTCAGTCATCTAGCATCTCATTTATGAAATGCTGATTATCTAATTATCTTGTCTACTACAAATTATCCATGGTCCAGAGGCACAAAGTATAAAAGGGCCAGGAAAGGTTAAGTTTTCTGAAATCAAAACAAGTTTTATTTTGAATGACAAAATGCCGCATTAATAACTGACAATGTAGCAGACAGATTTCTATAAAACCCTAAGTATTCTATAAAACTCATGGAATGGAACAGGAGCTGGGAAGATAATACCAGGGTTATTATCAAACTCCAGTTATTATCCAATCGTCAACACCCAGTGGGTTCCCAGCATAGTTCTGGGTATAGCTCTAGAGACAGTGAGCACTATTGGATTTAACCCTGTGTCCTCTAAACAGCATGGGGTGATGTAGGAAGCCCCTGGCACTGCATTCTCCGGTCCTCACATTAAGCAACATGAAGTGCAAAGCCAGAGGTGGAACTCCTTTCCTCTGAAAACTGCTAGGAAGCTCCACAAAGAACAAACAAGCAAACAGCAAATCAACCATTGTGAAATCTATACGTGCTAGAATAGAACCCCCATGATATCTATCCTATCATACAATATTTTCATGTTATGTAATATCATACATAATGTATATAATAACAATTTTAAAATGGAACACTATTTGGGGCTGGAGAGATAGCGAAGCGGGTAGGGTGTTTGCCTTGCACGGGGCGGGCCGGGGTTCGATATCAGCATCCCGTATGGTCTTCCCAGCACCGCCAGGAGTAATTCCTGAGTGCAGAACCAGGAGTATCCCCTGAGAATTGCTGGGTGTGACCCAAAAAAAGCAAAAAAAAAATTGGAACACTATTAAATTTTTATAATTAATTAAAATTAACGTGGCAGATGACTAAATGGCTAACAGAAAATGGAATGTCAACTTCCTTTCTAGCTTGAATAGTTTTAAGTTACACTAACATATCATACATAATAGGCACATAATCATATCTAACTTAACGTATGCATTTTCTATTAAAGTGTATTTTTTCTAAAAATGTATTGCTTAAACTATGTATGACAGATTTTTAACACAAAAAAACAATATCAATATTCTAACTTCATTGGGTACTATTTCTTTTTTATCCTCATGGTAAATCTGGGACCTTGATAAACACCTAAATAGTCTGAAAGTTCTGATTTTTCTATAACGTCCTTTAAGTAGTAAAGATATGGGCTTTTTACTTCAAATTGAGTTTTCAGGACTGGGGAGGTGACACAGAACTTACACATGCCTGATCCCATTTGATCCCTGACACCTTCTCAAACATTTGTGTCCCTGAGCAACACTGGGAGCAGCTCTGGAGGTCTGCAAGTACCTGAGCATCATAACCTGGGTAACACTGCGTCCTTGGTCCCTGATATTGAGCCCTCAGGCTGTGTGTTGGAAGCTCTCTCCCACCTTGCAGAAAAGAGTCTTTAGAAATATCAAAACTTTTTATGTACTGATTAAATTTGACAAGTGAACCAAGTGGACGTCCTGAATTATTTTGCGAGTTAATCTATCTTCAATGTTAAACTGATTAGCTATTTTGGTTTGTTTATGCTTTCTAAAGCACCTCTAATTGTATTAAAGACATAGAATAGTCTGTATTTTAATATCATCATACCAGAACTGTTAATGTGCATTTCATTTGATTAACTACCAAGTTTTATTATTTAACTATAAATTTTAAAATTAAAGTTTCTAATTTTAAATTATTCATCATTCATTCCTTTTACAGTTATTATAGTAACTGAAATAAAATGTTGAGGAAACTAATTTTAAGCTAAAATGTTAGTTGGCTAATAAGTGATGTATTAGAAAATATGAGTTTAGGATAATGTGCTATAGAGCACACAATATTAGAGAGTTATGACTATGAACAAATACATTGATATACATATTCTATTTGTTTTCACTGCTATGTTTTTTTCCCTTAATATCTTCCTGTGACTCAACTTAATAATAAAGACATTTGCTTTGAATCACTTCCCTGATCCACTCAATTTTAAAAATGCCAAGTAGCTTCAAAAACTTGGTGTTGAATTGATGCGCATTTGCTTACATTCTTAACATGTTTTTTATATTGCTTCTTACATAATGTTCAAATTCATATTCAAAGCTTTGAAAATATAACCTCTACAAAGCTGCTCTCAGAACCTGGCCTAAAAATGTATACAATTTACAGTATTTCTTGATGCCCCATACAGACTACACTCATATGTTCATAGTCATATGCATAGTACATATGTAGAAACTCCAACTCTTTTTGCATTCCTTTGCCCTGAATTCCCTTTTTTTAGAAAAAAATAGCAATTTCAAATGCCGTGTATTTTCTAAATTGCTTTGAATACTCTTTCTCTGAATAACGTTACCTGTCTCTGACAAATAATTTTCTTCCTCTGTATTTGACCTAAACAAATCAAAATAGATACTCAGTTCAACATTGAAGAAGATTAATTTGCAAGTTAACTTAGAGCTATTTTGCTCTAAATTTCAGATTTATTTTTAAGTATATATATATTTTTTCTATTTCTTATGACACTAAACTCAGTAGGTTACTGTTTTGGGAGGGCTCCTTATTTGGGAGTAGAAGTTTAAACATATTCATCAACTAAAAAATGATTCCCTCAAAAATAATTTTCACTAAAATGCAAAGGAATTTAAAGCTGTTGAAGAAAACATTCCGTATCATTTTGGGCATTAAAAAAAGAATGTTATGAGTTAAATGGAAAATGAGAGTTTAAGTTTTACTTCAAAAGAACAAACAAAAAATAAACATCTCAGTGAAAGTCAGTGTTACACAGGAGCTAAATAATGGGCAATGTTGTAGTTGAAGTGGTTCTGGTTAACACTTGATAAATCTTGTCAACCCTCTGACTCCTAATAGAAGGAGTAAAAGTTGAGGCATGCATTCAGCTTGATTTATAGACTTTTATACTGAAAAACATTTTAGTGGCCTCTCTCAATCAGAGCATTCAGCAGTTCCTTCATTTCAGAACTAACAACTATGAAAAAAAAAATAAAACTGAACTTCATAAAAAATAAGTTCAAAGTTACAAAGATAGTATAAAGTTTAAGGGGCATATCTTGCATTCAATAGCTCAGTTTGATTCTTATACCACCTGGTCTCTGAGCATGGACGCAGCGTAGGGGCCCCTGAACAATACTAGGAGGCCCAGGTAATTTCTGGTATTATAGAGTCCTTGATTTGAACTATTGGCCATGTTGGTCAAAACCTTATCTCTTCTGAATAGAAACACCCATAAACATAAAATAGTTTAATGCTTCTTGAGTGCTTTCTAATCGGTTTTAATAAGGATAAAAATAGATGATGGATAAAGTAAATATAATTACTTTAAGGAAAGGGATCATTTACATTGGGGGCCTAAAATTATTTGCAATATAGAATGTTGGAGAATATTAGTATTCTTTATCTATTTTGTGTCAGTGATATCCCCTCTGAAACTCCTCAATACAGTAACAATCAAAAATACTTTCAGATATTGCCAAATGCCTTTAGTGTGTATAGGGACAAAATTACTTCTATTAAGAGTCGTGTAAAGCAAATTCTAAAGAGGTTTCACAAAGATGAATTGGGGACACTTTTTATTGCTTTTGTTTTGGGGTGTACCTTGCAGTGTTTAGGGTGATTACTGAGTTTGTGCCCAGATTCATACCTAGGGGTCTCAGACATATTTAGTGCTGAGGTATAGGTCTGAAATATATGTCCTATAGTGACATATATAGGAATCAAAGCTTAGTTGGCTATATGCAAGAGCCTTACTCTTTCTCTACCTTTTCAGTCGGATTTTACTTTCCTTTTGTAATAATTATATTTAGAAATTTTTATAAGGGTACATAAAGTCTTGGTTAGAAAACTATATATATAGTAAGAATGGTACACTGCTAAGTAATCCCAGTTATTTCATTTGCAAGATACGAAAAAACAATTTCAACTTTGCCTTGACAAAATGTTTCTCAGGATATTTTAATTTTAATTATGAATAAGAGGAAGACGTGGAAAGAGAAACATATCTTGCAATATTTGGGGCTACAGTATATAAATAAAATACATTTTCATTTATCACAGTAAATATATATATGAAGATGTAAAAGAGCAAAAAAAGAAAAAAAAGAAAATTGAAGGGCAGATCATTTTGATTCTGTATTAAATTTGTAGCATTTGTACGTTGGTTTTAAAAATGTTTGGATTATTATGAAAGAAAGCAAATCGTGGTACATGTTCCAGTTCTATCAGATGGAGAAAGACTTGGTTTGGAGAAGAATAGAGGACAAAGAACTTAATACGGAGCACATCAAAAGAATCAAAACCTAGTCTAAGACAACTGAAAACACATTCTATTTTGCTGTAATTAAGATCAAAGGAGAAAGGATCAGAGGCCAGAGTGACTAAATAATTGGCTAAATTACTCCTCCAAACCTCAGTTACATGTTTTTATTTATGTATGTATTTATTTGTTTGTTTATTTGTTTATTTATTGAATCGCCATGTGGAAAGTTACAAAGCTTTCAGGTTTAAGTCTCAGTTATACAATGCTCGAACACCTATCCCTTCACCAGTGCACATATTCCACCACCAAGAACCACAGTGAACCTCCCCCCCACCCCCCACCCCCGTGTAGCTCATAAATTTCACTTTACTTTCTCTTTACTTTGATTACATTCAATATCTCAACAAAAAACTCACTATTATTGCTTGGAGTTCCCCCCCCCCAAGTCGGACCTGCTGGAAAGGAAGCATTTGATAATTTGTTTTCCATTGCTGAGAATGAAGAGATATGTTACATGTTTTTACATTGAGATCAATAACAGAAATCACTTGATGTGTTCTATGACACAGTAGTTTTACAACAATGAGTATTAGTAGTAACATCCATTTTTATCATCATTAAAAGATTGTTGTGATGAATAATTTTGTTACACTCAAGTGTTACTAATAATACTTGGAAAATATGAAACTCATACTTTGTTCAACAACAAAAATAATTAGGTACAGTTTTCCAGAGACAAATTTAAACCACTTAATGTAGACAGAGTGATGGTACAACAGGTAGGGCAATTGCTTGCATGTGACTAACCCCAATTCAATCCCTGGAATCCCAGGAGTTAATCCAGAGCAAAGACAAGTGTGTTTACTCCATCCAAAAAAATGAAAGAAAGTAAAAGCTAAACCCACTAAACCAAATAGAAATAATCTCTACTGTGATACATTTGCTTTCATAAACAACCTTAGTATCATTTATGAAAACAAAAACCTACCTTAGATTTTTATAGTGTGTATATTTATAAGTTAAAAGGAACATTACAATATTACAGTTCTAGTAAAACAATGTATAGATGTGAACAATAGAACTTTGCATTATAGATTTAAGGACTATATATTTATAGACTGAATCATTTGGTAGTCCTTATGGGGAGTGATTTTTTTGTGAACAAATAAAATTATCACAAAAGATCTGTTTTTAAGGCAAAAATACGCCTCAGGCCATGAGCAATGAAAATGACTACTACTTTAAGTTTGAAACTGTTTTTAGTCACTCAATAGACTGAAAATATAGAATGATGCATTAATATAAATTTTAGTTTATGGTTGTACTTTTCACTTAGTAAGTTAGCGATCATTTTTCACAAGATAGATTTGACTTTATATGCACTTAAATTACAGTTCCTTGGTAACTAAAAAGTTGAGAATTTTTTACAGGTCAAACATTTTATTTATATTCTGTATTCACTCGTGATAGATGAACATTATATAAATGCTGACACTCTGACAATAAAGATTCTCCATTAGGCAACAGCTTCATCACCCATTGTGCTCTATTCTAAAATCCTTGCTAAGAATATATAAAATGCATTTGGTAGATTGATATCCTTACTTTAATTCAAATCCTGAATCGGTTTAGTAGACAGAGAGGTGAGTTTACTTTCTAGGTTTAAAAAGTTTTTAAAATTATGACTAGAAATATTTTGTCCCTTAATCTACCTTGTAACAGTAACTACACTGTTACTAAATAAGTCTATAATTTGTCATATAAGATATATAAGAACTATGTGCTTTTATATTTTAATACTTCAAACTATGTGTGCTAAAGACATTTTTTCCTATAAAGGCATTTTGCTTTGAAAAAAAAGGTCTACACAGTTCTTTTGTAAGTAAATACAGAGAAAATATTTGTTTCCTTAGAATTTTATGTTTTTATTATTCAGAAAAACTAATTCAATTATTCATAAAACATTAAAAAAATCTAAACTTATTAGACATTTAACATTAAACACATATACATATATTAAAATCTTGGATCTTTAATAAAATATGTTTAATGGAGCTGCATAGTTTAAAATTACAATGATAATTTTTTTCATAATAATTATTTATTATATAATAACTATTTCTCTGAGTTTTGAGAAATTTAAACTAAGCACGCCATTCCATTCATCAGTTATATATATATATATCTGTATTGTGTTGTATGTTAAAAACTGTGTTATTTAACATATAATGCTATTACATTTTGTGTTTAGTAAATATGACATTATTAGAATTTACATTTTAGAACAAACATAAGACAGGTGGAAATGGTTAGCTTGCAAAATAAAGTCTGTTTCACATTTTTTGAGGAGAGAGGAGTTTGGGCCACACATGGAAATTCATGAGCACTATTCCTGGCACTGTGCTCGGGAGTGGCCTCTGATGATGCTCAGGGGAACATGTGTGGTGCTGGGGATCAAACCAAGGTCAACTGCATACAAGGCAATGCTTTATTTCCCCCACTACCTTTATTGTCCTGTATTTAACATTTATGGCATAAGGTATAGATCAATGCATATCCAATATCACTCAGTGATGCTATACACTGAGTAGACCACATGGACAGAGAAATATCTTCCTCCAGAGTAATTACCAATCAGATACTAAGGGAATTGGTAACTGTTCCATAAATACTTCTTCTTTTGCTTATCAAGTAAGAGGACTCTGAGTAGTAACCTATCTTGACTCCCAGTTGCTTTTGGTTTAATGTATCAACAATATATTCTTTATTTGCTTTATAATGGAGATATTAAAAATGTCTTTCATAGAAGAGATGAATTTTTTAAATTATAGTTTATTTATTATGATTCTGTACTTGTCAGGTTTCTCCTAAGAATCAGAATTAATATTGTATGTACATATGTATATGCTTATGTATAATGAATAATTTATTGACACAATTATAGAAAGTGTAAAGCTTCAGTATCTGTCAACTAAGCTCATAAGCTAATAAAATGGTCTTGTTGAAATGCCTGAGAAACCAATGGAGCTGATGTTACAGTCTATGTATGGTTTGAAAGCAAAATAAGACCGAAAGCAATCAGATGTTTCCATTTTATTCCAAAAATAGACAAAAATATCATTTTTTAAATTGAAGGTCAGAAGGCTGAATACTTTTTCATACCTATAAAAAAGTGATTTTTCTATGCAAATTCTCAAATTACTAGATAAAGCCCATCCATTCTATAAAATAAAGGTTTGCTTTATTCAATCTACAAAAGTCAAACGTATTACTCAGAGTGATCTCTAAGCACAGAGCCATGATTAACCTCTGAGCAATGGAGGGTGTTTCCCCCAAGATCCCCAGCAATGACCAAATAAAAAAATAAATATTTAAAAAATTTACAGGATCTAGTGAGATAGTATTTGGGTTGAGGCAAATATCTTGCATTTAATCTCTGGCATGACCTGGTCCTCCAAACATCCTGGTGCAACCCTCTAAAACCGCAAATATTGCCCCAAGGGTCTGGGTAATCTGTTATTGAAGGACTCAAACAGTTCTATATCCTCACGCCATTGCTTTGAAACAGGAGCTCCACTGCCAGGAATTTGCCAACAGGTGCCTATGGATTTCTTGATTGATACACTTGGAAGGTATAGATAAATTAAAAAAAAATCTTGGGGTCAGAGAGATAGTAGAGAGGGTAAGGCACTTGTCTGGCATGTAGCCAACCCAAGTTTGATCCCCGGCACCACATATTGTCTTCCAAGCCCTGCAAGGACTGATCACTGGGTGCGTGAAGCCAGGAATAAATCCTGAGTACAGACAATTGTGGTCCCCAAACCAAATCAAACAAACAAAAAAATACTCCACAAATTCTCACCCAAACTTTCACAATAATGTAGGACTTGCTATCTGTAATTCTTACTTTGCAGTAAAATCAGCATATGTTTTAACCATTACAAATACCAAATTTGCACAATTATTTCAGAATCACACTTTTCTAATCTTTCTTCTCCAAAATAAATGTGGTGATGAGATTAGAAATATTAGTGTTGTATAATTGAATATTTTGAAAATATGTTTTCTGCACTAGTTAAATGTATATGATCAATATGTATTGTGTATCTTCAGATTAATTCTACTTCCTAGTTAATTTTATAATTCAATTACTAGCCATGAAGTATTTGGAAAGTTTATTTGTAACTGAGTATTTCTCTTGATTATCTTGAGTGGTTTGTCAGACTTAAATGATTGAGACTGCGTATCTTTTAAAGGTATAAATTATATTTTAGTGAAATTAACTAATGGACTGGAGAAATAGTACAGTCAGTAGGGTGTTTGCCTTGCACACAGCCAACCTGGGTTCGATTACTCCATCCCTCTCAGAGAGCCCGGCAAACTACTGAGAGTATCTCACCTGCACAGCACAACCTGGCAAACTACCCATGGCTTATCCGATATGCAATAACAGTAACAATGTCTCACAATGGAGATGTTACTGGTGCCCGCTTGAGCAAATTGATGAACAACTGGACGACAGTGCTACAGTGGCAGTGACAGTGCTAATTAATAGACTAAAATTTCACTATTGGGGCTGGAGTAATAGCACAGCGGGTAGGGAGTTTGCCTTGCACGAGGCAGGCCCGTGTTCGATTCCCAGCATCCCATATGGTCCCCTGACCACTGCCAGGAGTAATTCCTGAGTGCAGAGCCAGGAGTAACCCCTGAGCATCGCAAGGTGTGACCCCCAAAAAAGCAAAATAATAATAATAATAATAATAATAATAAAATTTCTCTATTGGTTAGTAATATGTAATTGAATTTAAAATTAGAGACTAATCCTAGGACATTTCAGTTGTTCAGCCACAAATTAGTGAAAGGTGAATGACCTTTAAAAATCTGAAGGGTTCAGAATCTATGTTATGTATTTAGGTGTGGAAATAAGAGAAACCAATAACATGTTTACTATAGGTCACACATCCCAAGATTTCAAAAGTCTCAAAGTAGAAGTCTTATAAAATGAAAGTGTTATCATCCTTTTATGTTAGCTATTTTTGTTTGGTCTATGAAATATGTGTATAGGTGAAATAATGTTTGTTAGTGATTTTGAAGGCATAAAAGTTATAAATAACTTAATTTCTTCCATTAGTGATTATTTTATTGTTATATTTAAATAAGAAATTTTGTGACACTTACATTGTAGCATCTATAACAGAATATTAAACTTTAGTAATCTATTCTAAATAAATATTTAAAATGATTTTCTACCTATACTTAGAGCAAACAGCTAGTACTATGTGCTATAGTATGCATTTTCAAAGAAATTCTGCTTAATGCTTGTGATACAGTAGCTATCTTGAGTTCTTTGTGGGTCCTTTATTATGAATCCCTGGTATTCCTGTAATAATGAAATTGTTGTTATTCAAATGCACATAAATGCATTCAGTCTATAATAATAGTATTCATAGACATCTATAAATAGTTGAGAAACAATTGTATGAAATGCTTGATATTCATCTCAACCATATTTTGCAATTTCACTTTTAAACTCAGTCTTCAGAAATAATCCAACAGCAGTGTTTTTAAGATATTCAAATATTTTTGTCAACTTTTAATGGAGGGGATGGTAGTTTCTTAAAATCACATGCTATTTTTCAACAAGTCTAAGGTAACTCTAGTAAATATATCCAATTATAAGAAATAAATTGTTTGTATGACACGAAGTACATGTATAAGTGATGATGTATAAGTTTTAATGATCTCATTAATATTGTTTTTTTTTCTAGATACACCATCAGTCAAGATTATACCATCCACTCCTTTTCCACAAGAAGGACAGCCTTTAATTTTGACTTGTGAATCCAAAGGAAAACCACTGTAAGTATTTTAATGGCAATGAATTTGTTCACCTCTCTTTCTATCCTGCTCAGTTGCAGAATTAACTGGAGAAATGAAGTTTATCTTTTCTAAGTGGGCAAAATAAATGAGTTCTAGAATAGAACTCTCCAACAAGCCCCCAAACCCTGTGTCTATTAAGTATACACTGAAGACATTCTTTTACTTTGTCACCTGGTGAAGTTTCTGTGCAGATTTCCAACTCTGTGTGTGCGCGGGCACGTGTGTGTGTGTGTGTGTGTGTGTGTGTGTGTTTCATTTTTCTTCCAGTAGGATAAGATATTTCAACCTGAAAGGACTTAATAACTCAGTTTGTGTCACTATATTATAGAATTAAAACGTTGTAAATCGTAGTTCTTCCAAGTCATGTTCTTCCATGAAAACCTTAAAAAACATTGAAGCTGTGCTAGAAAGATGGTACAGAGTACAGCTGTTGTCCTCTCAGCTGAATGCAAACCTAACATCAGCTTGCATACAGCCAACCTTAGATTTGATCCCCAGCAACACATATAGTGCCCCAAACCCTATCACAAGTAATCTTGAGTACAGAGCCAGTATTAAGCCCTGAGCACTGCCAGGTGTTATAAAAAACGTTAAAAAGAAAGATATTGAAACATATCTCAAAATACATTCTAAAAGTACATGAGTAATCATGTTCATAATAAAGGAAATCAAATGTGCATTTATTATGTCGCCTCTATCAGACTTAATTTGAAATGTAATGTGTTTGGTGGAAATGAAAATGAAAAGGTCACAGCTTTTATTTAGTTGGAGACTGATTTCATTGTTTAATATAGGTGTTCTAACACCACCACAAATCTCATAGTTTACTTTTTAATATTCATGTTTATAGGCAGCTAATTCATAATGTCAGCCAAAAAGCAGAGACAAGTGAATATAAAAGAGGGACATTATTGTCCAGACAGCAGTGTAAGTTGCAAAGTATGTCTAACATCGCCGGCTGCAGAGTAAGCATCAAAAAGAGAACGTAAGCGTCTGGTTTTGTTGGAAGAGTTAGGATTACTGAGCAGTCTAAATATATTTAGTAGTTTTGTCGGAAAAGCTCTTGCATATTTATGAGTGCGGCTGTGTACAGTTCATGGACATGTATGCACCTGTAGCACATGTAGAAAAAATGGCAAGAAACATGGTCAGGGATAGGAATTTTCAAATAATTATGGAGAGAAAGATAATTAGTGTGAGGCGTGCTCCGTCCTGATTGCCCTGAGAGGACTGTCTAATCGGGACTCCAAGATCAAGCTGTCTACAAAGTTTATTCATAAGTTTCTGTCTTGATCAAATCAAAGCTGAAAGAATGGAGCGAACCAGGGGCCGGAGCGATAGCACAGCGGGAAGGGCGTTTGCCTTGCATGCGGCCGACCCGGGTTCGATCCCCGGCATCCCATATGGTCCCCCAAGCACCGCCAGGGGTGATTCCTGAGTGCTGAGCCAGGAGTAACCCCTGAGCATTGCTGGGTGTGACCCAAAAAAGCAAAAAAAAAAAAAAAAAAATGGAGCGAACGAGCTTCTCTCAGAGAGGAGCTATGACATCCTCCAAAATACACTCTTAACGTCAGTTTGGTTTACTCCGTCCCCACCCCTCTTTCTTAACCCAGAGGATGCTTCTAAGTTTTCTCTTGCAAACGACTGGGTAGAAAAGCAGAGGAGTGAAAGCACAAGATTGCAAAAAAAAAAAAAAGGTTTTGATTTTCTGAATACAGCAAATTATTTAATTATTGGATGGTTGGAGAGATAACAGGCTGAATTTGCCTGCCAGGAAGTCCAAAGTCAAACCCCGTAGCATATGCTCCACTGAATACCTCCAGGAATGAACTACAAGCTCTGAACCAGGGATATTCCCTCAGCACAGCCTAGTATGCTCAATCTAGTAGAAATGAAACCTGTGTTTCAGAGCTTACTCCTAGCTCTACACTTGGCAGTCACTTCTGGAGCTCTCTGGGACCATATGGGTTGCCAATGATCAAACCAGGATTGGCCTTGTGCGAGACAAGGGCCTCACCTGCTGCATTATTTATAGTCCCAAGTCTTCATATTTTAGAGGGAAGAAAGTTAAAACTTGACCATATTGACATTTTTTTAAAATTTATAAATCATTATTTTAAAAAACTTTATTACTTATAGTAATAATTTTCCAATATTTACTACTCTCTTATCCTTCTTGTCAAGATTTAACAATAAAATATATTATTTTTTATGGCTAGCGTTAAATTATCTTTTTTTTTTTTTTTTTTGCTTTTTGGGTCACACCTGGCGATGCACAGGGGTTACTCCTGGCTATACACTCAGGAATTACTCCTGGTGGTGCTCAGGGGACCATATGGGATGCTGGGAATCGAACCTTGGTTGTCCTCATGCAAGGCAAATGCCCTACCCGCTGTGCTATCCCTCCAGCCCCGATTATCTTTTTTGTAATCTAACACATATACTAATTATTTTCAGTCTAACTTCTAATTCTCATAACTAGTTATCAACCAAACAAATTTTTTCACTTCCTTTTAATTTGAAAACATTTTAATTTTTTATCTTTACATATATGAGTATACTAAATTTCTCTTAATGTTTCATATACCATATACATGATCATGGAAGTATTCTGAATGTAATTTTCATAATACCAGTGTTTTTTATTTTTATTTTATTATTTTTTATTTTTTATTAGTGAATCACTATGAGTTACAATTACAAACTTATGAACTTTCATGTTTGCGTTTTGTTTATATCCCTCCACCAGTGCCCAGTCCCCTCCACCAATGTTCCCAGTATCCCTCCCACCCTCCCACCCCATTCCTTCACTCCACCCTATCTCTATGGCAGGGCATTCCCCCTTGTTCTCTCTCTCTCCTTTTGGGTGTTGTTTGCAACAGAGGCACTACGTGGCCATCATCTTTGACAAATATTTCTTTATTGCACCTAGGTTTAAAAAAAGAGGAGATGTTACTTAAACTCAGTTCAGTCATTGCTCAGAGTTTACATTCATTCTGTTGTCTTCTGCTATTTTAATTGCTGTGCCTGAGTTTTCATGTCTTACCAAAGCAACTTTTCAAAAACTAGAAAAGACTTAGTTTCAAGATGTATTTTCCTATGGCCATCCTTTTTCATTAGACACATTAATATATTTCTATTCTTTCCAGAATCTTTACCAAATGTCTACCAAGCTATTTGTAGCATGAGTTTATAGACAAATTTTTAAAAGTTCTAATGATATGATAAGTTTTGGTTTTGGGGCCACATTTAGTAGTGGTGCTCAGGGCTTCCCCCTGACTATGCATCCAGAGATCATTCATGAAAGTACTCAGGGGACACTATGGGTCCCCAGAAATCAAACTTGGACTTGCAAGGCGAGCACCCTACTTCTTGTACTATTGCCATAGCACCAAAACTTCTAATGGTCTGGTATCTTACGGCTGTCAACACATAAATCTATAAGACTTTTGAAAAAGTCATTGTATCGTTATTTCCCTTCATTTATTTAGCTATAATTTATGGGGATAAGGGAATAGTTGGGACTTACTCTGCAATCTTCAGTGCTACTGATGGCTCTGTTTTAGAGTGACTCAAGGCATTGCAAGGGGAAGTCACATGCAAGTCAATTACTTTATGTTCTTATACTATCTCACTGGTCTTTATTTTATTTTTTTTAAATCCCAGTGTCATATTATTTATACCATAGTTTATAAATAAATGTATTTGCTAAATATCTTATATAATTATTCCCAGCTGCCTTTTCACTATGTCTTCCAATGTAGATAGCTCAACTATTGATATTAATACTTTTGATAATTTCCTAAGTTTAGGCAACTTCTCTAGAATATTCCCAAATCTTCATCCTGAAATCTATCCTCCTGGGAGAGAGATAGTACAGAGGGTAAGGAGCTGGGCTTGCATGACCCAGTTTGATCCCTGGAATTCCATGGGGCGCCCTAAGCACCTCCGGGGAGTCATTCCTATGCACGAAGCCAGGAGGAAGCCCTGAAAATCTCCAGGTGTGACACCAAAACAAACAAATCTACCCTCCTGCATTTTCAACAAAGCTATACACTCCAATAAACGAAAGCATTAACCTTTTTAAAGACAGTCTAATTTCAAGTTTCTCTTTAGTTTATATTGTTTTTCCAAGAGTGTCAGATGAGGCAGAGAGGACAAAACAGAACAAAACAAAACAAAAACACAAGAGAAAACAGAAAAGGAAATCATTGTATTTTCCCAGAAGACGATCTTAGTGATCATAAAGAAAATGGTCTTAATAGAGAAAAGACAAAACAATGGCAAATTGAAATGGATTAATCAGGAAGCAAGAAAGTGGAGAAGAAATAAAGTTAATGGAAAGATAACCCATTATGGAAAAGGAATCATGAGAAGTGGAGCAGGTCACGAAGAAATCTTTATGAAAACCATGACTTAAAATAAAAATAATAGAATATAAATTTAAAAGATACCATTAAGTGTGGGAGTAATTATGATAACCCATAATTAAATTACGGGTTATCACATAGGCCCAATGTGAAGTTCCAAATCTCACATTTTATACTGGTAATCATTGCAAAATGTACAATACATTAATTTGCAATTATTACACCTGATTTCCCATTTTGTTGTTTCAGAACCACTGAGAATCAACACCAGCTTGCTTTAGATGTGTTCCTAAAACATGTAATTGTAACTTTACTGGTTAAATGATCCACCACTAAAAAATGGGGAAAGATCAGAAGTGGATAGCTGAAAAAATCACTTCTTGACTTTGTTAGTTTTTGTTTTTCAGCCACACCAGGCACTTCAGGACTTCCTCCTGGCTTGTACTCAGAGATCACTCCTGGAAGAGCACAGGGAAAGACATGGGGTGCCATGAATTGAATTTGGCAATTCCCCAAATTTACCAGCCACATGCTAGGCAAGAGCTTTATCCACTGACTGCCACTTTATATCCTATAGGCAACTTGAGAATCTTTAGTCCATAACCAAATATTACTTTTTTTTCTTTATAAAATGTGGGTTCAAGGCCAGAGTGATAGTATAACTGATAGGGAGCTTGCTTTGTATACAGTAAGACTTGCTTCACTACTCCCCACAGCACGTAGTCCCTTGAGCACTTCCCAGAGTGATCCCTGTTACTGTCACTGTCATCCTGTTGCTCATAGATTTGCTTGAGTGGGCATCAGTAATGTCTCCATCTTGAGACTTGTTGCTGTTTTGGGCATATTGAATATGTCACTGGTAGCTTGCCAGGCTCTGCCATGAGGGCGAGAAACTCTCGGTGGCTCTTTCGGCCCTCCGAGAGAGGTAGAGGAATCGAACCCGCGTTGGCTTCATGAAAGGCAAACGCCCTACTGCTGTGCTATCACTCCAGCTCAAGAGTGATCCCTAGGAGCTGGAGTAATAGTATGGTGGGTAGGGCATTTGCCTTGCACAAGGCCGACCCGGGTTCAAATCCCAGCATCCCATATAGTCCCCTGAGCACCACCAGGACTGATTCCTGAGTGCAGAGCCAGGAGTAACCCCTGTGCATCGCCAGGTGTGACCCAAAAAGCAAAAAAAAAAAAAAAAAAAGAATGATTCCTGTGTACAGAGTAAAGAATGATTCTTAAAAAATCACTGTTTATACCCCCAAACCTCTATCAAAAGTATGACCAATGTATATCTTGTATGTAAGTTGTTCATCATGTTTATTAGACAAATGGAGTGTAGACAAACAACCATAATATCTCTTTTATATATCATAAAGTGATAAGACTCATTTGTATGGAGCCTAAGGCTTCTATTTTGTCCTCATGTCTGTTGTGTCCTTTATCGTGTTGAGCTCCAGTGACAGTTTGTTAACAACCATGCCTTATTTGCCTGCTTTGGACGGAAGTCGTTGCTATTTTTCTGTGGAACAGCTGCATAACTTGGGTCAGAACCAAATTGTTCCACTTGACATTACACTAGAGGCATTTTATTCTTTCCTTAAAAGAGAGATTACTGTACATGTCTGTCTATTGTTTTAATTTTAATCTAAAGTAAGGACCTAGCTAATGCCAACCACTTTTCTTTTCCGTCCCCAGAGTTTTTGCAACCTTCTTTCTTTGGCTGACTTCCCAGACAGCATGCAGGCAGTCGCATTCTCCTTTTATAGAAGTAGAGAGGAAAAAGCTGTTATGTTACATTAAAGCCATGACCCTAAAAAGTGCAGGGCCAGCCCTCCCCATAAATTATAATTAAAGAATAGATGTTCATTATAGTCTGTGTGTGTATGTGTGTGTGTATGTGTGTGTTTGTATGTGCTTGGCTCAGACATGGTTTTTTCAGGGCTTACTTCTGGCTTTGTGCTCATGAATCATCACCCCTGGCCTGGCTCAAAGGACCATATGGGGTGCTTGGTATCAAACCCAGGTCAGCGGCATGCATAGCAAATGCTCTACCTGATGTACTATCGCTCCAGCCTATTATAGTTGTTTTTAAAACTGGTCCCATTATAACCTAACTTGATAGATTTATTTCAGAAAAGCAATGGGACAGTTTAAGTTTGAAATGTGTTTTTAGAATTTAGTCAATAAAGGGATATATAGTATTGATCAATTATTCTGTTTATCTAGTACAATGCTTAGGTTGTATTTGCTATTTAGTTTCAATTAACCAGAGTTTTCTCTTATTTTTGACATAAATCTAATATACCTAATTTCATGATATATGGGGTCCATATTCTGTATAAGAAGATTTTAATTTTTAGCAAGACATATTGCATATAATCTAACAGCTGTTGAGGTATTTTAGAGAAACAATTATATGTTCATTTTCAAAATAATAAATAATTTAATAGAAACAAAATAAGAACATATTGATGAATTTCCTCTTACTGTAAGAGAAATTAAGGCAAATGGTTTTATAACAAGTTTGTTTTCTCAGCCTACTATATGGCTTTTATAAACCATGAAATGTTTACTAATTGTCACAAAATCCAATCAGAGTAATAAGAAATGACCAAAAAAAAAAAAGGTAAAAAAGGCAAATAATCATCCTGACTAAAATATGGCAGGCAGAACCAGAACAATACATGAAATTCAATTTATTATTATTTTGCTCTTTGGGTCACCCATCAATGCTTAGGGTTTTCACCTGGTTCTGCATTCAGGACATTCTCCCTGGTGGTGCTTGGGGAACCATATAAGATATGGGGCTGCCTCGAGCAAGGCAAATGCCCCTCCCATTGTACTATTGGTCTAGCCCCTAATACATACAATTTTAAAACTCACTCAACTATAGTAATAGCTATCTTATATAGTTTGACCTAATGCATACCATATGTTAAGTACAGAATCTTTCTATTTATTCTGCCATCTATGCTATAAAAAGTCATCTAATTAATTATGAACTTTATTAGTGAATGTTAAGCTCTTACTGAAACTGAGTGCAAATCCAAATAGTTTCCATAGGTCTGAGTTTCTGCACACAGACTGTGTTCCTCACTATTTTTTTATCACCCACTGAGGTGATATATTTATTATGGATAATAACTGAAAATAAACTTATCCTTATTACCCTAGGGCCCATACATTACATTGGGATTAACTCTTACAAATATTCTTCTTATATTCTAGAATTAAGTTAATAAAATAAACACAATACATATAAATTTTTTGTATCTCTGTAATTTCATAATAAATGATTGCCAAGAGGAAGATGATAAATTATTTTGTCAAAGCATTACATACAGTTTATCTCACCAAGTTTTAAAATTGCAAGTTTTAATCACATATCTAATACCTACATTGACATTGCTTTACTGTGACAACTCCACAAACTGAGTTATTTTTGAAAATTTCATCTACAGTTCTGAAATTCAAGGTTGCATGCAGAATAAACACATTATGGGACTGTGGAGTGTGACTTTCAAAAGCATGTTTGTAAAGTGAAAGAATCCAGACTAAGGTAGAGCAAAACTGATAGAAAAATGTAACCATTTAAATTTAAGACAAATGATTATATGAACTGCTGAGAACAGGCAGAGGCATTAGCCATTGTCAGGTGGACACTGGTATTTTCCAGTGTCCTCTCAAGAAATAGGGCACTGGAAATGCCAAAGCTCCAGGAATCAATTTATAGCATTAAGACAGAAACTGTTTCTAAAAACACATTTGGAATGAATTAAATAGAGGAGTTCTTGTTCCACAAGTATGGAAAAGACTAGAGCAATAATTTCCAGATGAAAGGGAAGAACCTGTTGGTGTGTTTTAATAGACTGTTAAAATCAATCTCGAGGCTTGAAACAACTAAAATTAAGCTATTGCCTTGGTCTTGTCTAGTTGACAAACTACTAACTAGCTCTTGACTATACATATCAGATTCTGGAACATAAAAGACTTTGTTTTAGCATTTTTTTGCTAAGTTCTCTTATGATAATTGCCTTTAAGAAGAAAAAGCATACAACTATTCCATTGTAAAAATTATACTAATGTCCCTTCAATAACTTTTAATTGGACTTTAAATTTTTAAAAGAGAAATATATCTTTTCATGCCTTGTAGCCAATAAATTGTACTGGGATTTACGATAACCAGAATCTGGAAAAAAAGCAAGTGCCTGAGAACAGATGACTGGTTAAAGAAACTTTGGTATATCTACACAATGGAATATTATGCAGCTATTAGAAAAGATGAAATTTGCATATAAGTGATCAACATGGAGAGTAGAGTAGCATGCTAAGCAAAATGAGTCAGAAAGACCGGGACAGACACAGAATCACTGCACAGGTTTGTAGGAGAATAACACCTAAGTATCACCTCACTGCTTGGAAGTCGATCTCTTGTGATGGGGGAAAAGGCAGGTAGGATAGAGAAAAGACCACTAAAGTAAGTGATGGTTGGAGGGATGCCTTGAGATAGTAGATGTGTGCTGGAAGTGGACTATGGACTAAACGTGATGACTACTTAGTACCTATGTTGCAAAAAATAGCACCCAAAAGGAGAAAGAAAGTAATAAGGAATGTGTCTGCCACAGAGGCAAGGGGTAGTAAGGGGTGGGGGTGGCAGGAGGGACACTAGGAACATTGGTGGTGGGATGGTACTTGAACATTGTTTGATTGAAACATAATCACGAAAATTTGTTAGTTTGTAATTACATCTCACAGTAATTCATTAAAATAAAAAAATAAGATAAATTGTGCTGGAATTACAAATATGACTTTCACTTTATTTTAAACAATTGATGGTCATATGTCATTATTCATCCAGTATTTTAAGTTATTCTAGATATTTACTTTTCACAATAGTCTAGTGAAGTTGTCAAGAATGAGGATACCCTCATTAAACACTGCAAAGTCTTTATTTCAAGTAGTTGCAAAAAAGTATTCCAGGAAATGTATGTTTAAGTATGAGTTAAATTTATTAAATTTCCTAAAATTTTAACTGATAAATGTTATTCTTTGTATTCAGTGATGTTTTAATTGTTTTGTTTCCTTTATTTTAAATATTTGCATCTTTATTTAAGTAACATTGTTCTACAGGACTATATGTTTTAGGGCTACAATTTCACACCTCTTTAAATGTGTGCTTTTACTTAACTGCATCCAACAAACAGCAAATGACTAACAATCTGTTGAAGGCCTCTAGTTCTTCTACTCCCATCTTCCCCACCTCAGTAACCTTATTTCCTCAGAGCTCAAGGTTTTTCTTTTATTTAGCACATCTGTTTTCTTGCCTTAAAAAAAAAAATCCACATATGAGTTAGATCATTCAATGTTTGTCTCTCTTCTGTTATTTTGCTTAGCATTAGCCCCTCTAGTTTCATCCATGTTATTGCAAAAGGCTAGATCTATTATTTTCTTATAGTGTAGTAATATTCCATAATGTACATATACAACATCTTCAATATCCACTAACCTCTTGTTGGATACTTGAGATGTGTCGATATCACATCTTGGCTATTTTAAATATCACCAAAATGACGTAAGTGAGCACATGTGCTTTCTAATTAGTGGTTTGTGTGTTCTATGGATGAACACATAGCAGGGAAATAATTACTATTATAAGAGATGTTGTATATATATGCTTTAAAATGCATATCATTTAATATGTAATTGGATGTACTTTTAAGAAGATTTAGGCTATAAATTGCAGTCCTAAAGCAATACCAATGCAAATGAAATACAGTGCAAGGTATTCAAAGGTACATAGAATGAGTAAAAAGTGAAAAGGAATGACTTCATAAGGATAACCTTCTTCTTAAATACTATGCTTAGTATATCACCAAAAGCAATTTGAAGACAAAGATAGCAAGACTCTCCCTATCAAGAAGATAATCTAATACAATGGCAACCCTTGGATAATCAACTTTATAGGGTACTTAGATAACACATATTTTCCCAGTCTTCACTTGTGTGATGATATCTAGAGATGAAGGTTTCAGTTCATAGTTAAAGGCAATGGTAATTTCTTCTAAAATGTTTTCAAAGTTATTATGTTAGGAAATTAGCTCTAAGTATAATTTTTAAAAGCTACATGTGTTGACCTTCCCATTGGAGTTTTTTTTTTTTCTTCTGAGGCCCAGATGGTCTTTTGCTTCTATCTCATAGCTTCAAAATTTAATCACACTTTGACTCTCTGGAAACAAACAAGTGGTTATCTTGGAAATGAGACCGAATATATTTGGTTTTGTTTTTGAAACAAGAAGCTGACTCTCTGTAATCTCCACTGCTGTTATTTAGGCTGGGCATCTGTGTTGTGCTGGGCACTCAATCATTTTCAATTAAATGTTTCTATGTCTTGTGAAAGTCCCATAAGAGCTTGCAGAACCACGATTATATATCCATGGAGAAAATGTACTTTTTGAACATTTCCAGGTAAGCAGTTTTCTTGCAACAAAAAGCCAATTATTTTGAGGGATTATGTAAATGTTCAGTGGAAAATTCTAACATGAAATGTCTCCATATCTTATTTAAAACTGCACTGTAGAATAATGCTGTCATATAACAAATAAATTTTTAAGACATATCCTTTTGAGTACATAGGTTTACAATTTGCATTTTAACATATAAATTTTGATATTTAGCTAAATAGCTTATTTTTATCGAAAATATGTAAAAATGGCGTGTGCATTTACATGAAAACAAAATCATCAGAATTGTAGTTGTAGGAAAACTGCAGAAATAAAAGTCACCGTTTTTAAAAAGCTGATATATTTGAAATAGTATAGTTCTTTGTTTTGTTCTATTTTGTTTTGGAGCCATACACAGTGGAGCTTCCTCTATGTTCAGGGATCACTCCTCATGGTTCTTGGAGACCATATGTCATATCAAAGATCAAACTTGGGTCAGCCATGTTAAAGGCAAATGCATCAATCCTTGTACTAGCTCTCTGACCACTATATATCTCATTCTTGGTTTTAAAAAAAGTTAACCCATAGTTCAACAAGTATTCAGCAAGATGTCTTTTCCTTTGTATTTTTTCGTATTTTATATCACAATGTTAAGAGTTAACATTTCTGATCTAGTCACTTTTCAAATTAAGGATAAGTGAATTTATTCTGTGCCTGTGTTAAGCATTTTGACTACTGTTTTTAGATGGAATCAACATACAAGAAACAAAGTGATTTTTTCACTTATTACTAAATAGATGAAAAGGGCAATTACTAATTACTGTAGATGATTGTTGTTATTTTCATTAATGATAAAGCAAAAATTCTTATTCTTTAGGGAGTCATTAATTCAATCAAATGAAATGCTCTTGTTGGAGCAGAGTGGTAATACAATAGGCAGGGTGCTTGCCTTGCATTCTACCACACGGGGTTCATTCACAGGCACCATGTATGGACCCCCAAGTACCACAGGGAGTGAAGCCTGAGCATAGAGCCAGGAGTAAGCCTTAAGAATCACAGGGTATAGCTCAAAAGCTCCCTAAAAATGTTCTTTATTACATGTTTAACAATGTTTGATATATTTATTTCATTTTCCTGATATAACTCCAATCACTCAGAAACTCATAAACTTCAAAGTTTCAAAAGACATTTAAACAACAGACAATGCTTCAAATTGTAGAAAATATGAACAGCTGAAAATTGTTCCAATTAGAGTAGGAAGAATCTGTCAGTGACTGATATTGGAATAAAAATCTAAACCATAAATTCAGAGCTTCAGAAATATCTGTGATGATTTATGGAGAGGTGAAAGAAAAGAGATAAACAAATGAAAAGGCATGACGAAAATAGCAAATCCTGTTGTTATTTGTGACTAATAAATGTCTCTGAAACAGTGAGCTGTGATGAATTTAAATACTATCACCTTATATCATAGTATGGAGAGGGACATAATGAGGTGACTATAAAGAAGAAAGTATAGAGGGTAGGTGTTTGCGTTGAGCACAGCCTACCCTGGTTCAATCCCCGACATCCTATATGGTTCCCAAGGCACTGCCAGAAGTACTTCCTTAGTGAAGAGTCAGAAGTAACTCCTGATTATTGCCGAGTGTGGCCCAAAATAATAAAAAAAAATTAAAATTAAATAAGTTTGCAGCATGTGATAGGGACAAATGAAGACGTTACTGGCGCCCGCTTGAGCAAATTGAAGATCAATGGGATGACAAGTGATACAAGTGAAATAAGTTTGCAGTATGAGGTCTAAAAGACCTAGAACATCATGCATTCTCACAATAGGGTCTGAGAGGTGGTGTTCTCAACTGAAATAAAAAAACTAAAGTATCGGGGCTGGAGCAATAGGTAGGGCGTTTGCCTTGCACACGGCCGACCCAGGTTCGATTCCCAGCATCCCATATTGTCCCCTGATCACCACCAGGAGTAATTCCTGAGTGCAGAGCTAGAGGTAACCTCTGAGTATAGCCAAGTGTGACCAAAAAAAAAAAAAAAAAGAAACACAAAAATTAAACTATCAAAAAGAAATATAGAAAAGAAAGGAAGAAGAGCATGCAGAAATGTGACAGTACATTAAAAATAAAACTTTATTGCCCTGGTATAAGTGTTTATATATTGTGAATTCAAAACATTTTCTATTATAGACCACATCTTGAAAAGTTTGAAAATCTTGGCAAGTTGTGTACATTCTGGGAAAACCAAAACTATATTCTGATTACATCATTTCCTTTAAAATCATTACCCAAAAAGCTATGCCAATATTGAAAAGAACCTACCTTCAAAAAATGTGCAGAGTGCCACTTAAGACTGTTATGTTTAATAATGCATAAAAGTTAGATACTTTGAGAAATATTTCATCTAAATGATTAAAGTAGACTCTTAAATTTAAATTATCTTCTGCATTTACTTATATGGAACATTTAATCCCTCAGCTACCAGATAAATTATGTGTACTCCACTATTACTTTTCTAAAATTGTTGGTCTTAATATTAGGAAAGAAATCACAAAGCAGACATAGTTCTAGAAATGATGATTAGATGTTTAACATATATTTTATATCGCCTAAGTTTAATTAGCGCTTTTTTTTAAAGTCACTGGACTTAAGGGATTGTAAGTGAACTCTTACCCGGAAAATGAAAGTTCTGTCATTGCAACATGTGTTGAAATGAATGGTTTTCATGGATCTGTCTGCTCAGGATGCTTGTAGATGCAATCTACACAACATCAAAATGTTCTTATTTTGTATCCCGGCAGATAAAGTAGCAGATTCTGAAAAATAAAACTCAAGTGTTTGATTTTTTAAAGTCATTGAAGTTTAAGAGTTATTCATTTTTAGAAAGCACTGAAGTCTAACTTTATCCAAAAAGTTTACAGGACTAACTAATTTGGGTTAGAGGAGGTCACACTAATTCGGAAGGGAGGAGGGGTCTCACCTGACAGTGATAGGGCTTTCTCCTGGGTCTCAGAAATCCTCTTGCTGGGGGGCCCAGGGGACTGACCCTAAGGGGTGGTATACTGGAGACTGAGCTCAGGGCAGCCAATGTAAAGCAAGCACTCTACCACTCTACCTGATGTACTACTTTTCCAAACTCAAAGACTGACTAATTTTTAAGAAATTTGAAAAAAAATAGTTAAGCATAAACATTTAAAATTATAACACAGGGAGATTTTTCATGGTGTTCCAAGCAAAGTTTTGATCATATCGAGAATTGCCTTCAGGGCCATTTTTATCAATGAATAAATCTTGGGACCTAGTAAATATGACCCATTCATGCACTTCAGTCTTTAGACTGTCTCCTTACTCCTATCATAGACATGCCCACTGTCCCCCCCCACACACACACACTTTGTTTAAACACTGGTTTACAAAGTTGTTCATGATGACTTGCTACAGATATTTAATATTCCAGTACCAGTCCCACCATCATTGTCACCTTCCGTCCACCATTATCTCCATTCCCCCACTACCTCTCAAGACTGACTTTATAGCAGGCCTGCAATAATTTATTTGATGCTGCTTGTTGCCATTGGTTGACTAACAAAATTATCAGAAAATGATTTCCATAGAAGAAAATTTGTGAAATTTGTTTCATTTTCTCTTGAGGACATTGAGTCCTTGTCTGAGGTCTTACTTAAGTCTTCCTTGTTAGTGTTTTTGTTAGTTGATGTTGGTTGACTTCTGTGTCACATCCTGTACAATCTGGTATGCTACTTCATGGATGTCACTTTTGTAGGGTTTGATGAACAGCTGCGAATGAGGCTGTGCCCTCCGGAAAATATAAAATATTTAACCGAGCAATTAAATATTTAACTGGTCTGAGAGCCCAGCAAGCTACCGAGAGTATCTTGCTTGCATGGCAGAGACTGGCAAGCTACCTGTGGCATATTCGATATGACAAAAACAGTAACAAGTCTCACAATGGAGATGTTACTGGTTCCCACTCGAGCAAATCGATGAGCAACAGGATGACAGTGACAGTGACAGTGATGGCTTTCAGATCTTCTGGAAGAATAGAGAGATGGAGGAAGGTCATCAACCCAGACTTGAAAAAGCCTGGAGTTTTTAGCTATGAAGACCCATGTACCTGGAATTTCCAGCAGATTAGATTCTCTGTGGCTCTCAGACTAGAGGCAGGGGGGTTGTGGGTGGAGGCAGGATGGCTGCTTTGGGGAGTGGGAGTGGCTTCCGGGGCTGTGTTGGGGCAGGAATTGTCCCAGCCCCCTCCAAGATCACCCTAGAAGTCTTAGCCAGAAAAGGGAATCATAGACATTTTCAGCTCAGTTTTTAAATATAGAGGAACTTAATACTACTTGGATAAGATGCTATATGTTTATCCAAAATTTATTTCATGTTTTAGGGCAGTTGAATTTAAAAAAATTACTAAAGAACCATGATTCACAAAGTTACCTATAGTTGAGTTTTAGGCATATACTAATTCGACACCAAGCCCTTCTTCAGTGTCAACTTCCCTTCACCAGTGTTCCCAGATTCCCTCCTCACCCCCACCCCCACTCCACCCACACATGTCAACTTGACAGGCACATTATAAGATCTCACTGGTTGCTGCTCAGTTGGCATGTTTTCAGTTATGTTGATTCTGTTTTTTAGAAACATTGCTATACCCCTCACTCATACCACTAACATACACATGGAAGATCCTACTATACAGAAGATCCTGCTCAAGAATATAAATGATCCTAATATGCATAGAAGATTCTAATATACATATAAGATCCTACTCAAGAAAGCTCCTAGAAACAATAAACCAGTATAGCACAGTGGCTGGCTACAAAGTCAATACACAAATATCAGTCACATTCTTATATACAAATAATGAATCAGAGGAGGAAGGAATCAAGGAGTCTATCGCATTTAAAATAGTATCCAAAACATCAAGTATCTAGGAGTTAGCTTAACCAAACACATGGGAGAGCTATACAATGAAAACTTTAAATAATTTAAGGAAGAAATAGAGAAAGACCATAGGAAGTGGAAAAATATTACATGTTCAGGGATTTGAAAAATTAATTTTATTAAAATGACTTTTAAACCTAAGTTATTACATAGATTATATATATTCAATTTAATCCCCATTCAAATTCAGGCAGTATTCTTCTGGGATCTAGAAATAAAGTTTTATGGAATTAGAAAAGACCACAAATCGCTAAAACCATACTGAAAAATAAGTAATGGGGGATTGACATTTTTAGGATATACTGTAGTATTAATATTTTGTGTTACATATTGTTATTCCACTACACCTACCACATAAGAGCCACTGTATCTTCACCACAGTCCCTAGATCCTTTCTTGTCCATACCACTTCTTCCTCACCCCCTCTCCAGGGTAAATTGATTTCTATTGACAAAATTAGTTTATTTTCATTGGGTGTTACCTATTCCTTTGATTTGTTTCTTTATATTTCAAATATGAGTAACAAAAACATTTGTCTTTCTCCCTCCGACTTGCTTTGCTCAACATGCCACTCTCCCATTTGATGTACATTTCAGCTATTTGAAAGATCTAGTTTCTGCTTATAGCTGAGAAGTGTTCCATTTTGTTATTATACACAATTAATTATTCACTTATTTATTGTTGGACATTTGGTTGTTTTCTGATATTGGCTATGATAATAGGCTGAGGTGAACTCAGAAGTACATGTTCCTACTTGAATTTGTGTTTTTATGTTCTTGGGGTATATACTAAATATATATAGTATATACCCCAAGGGTCACACAGTAGCTCTATTTTCAATATTTTGAAAAGTCTTCATCCTGTTACTCAAGATTTGTTCATCATTTAATGAGAAATAAAGATATGCTTTCTCAAGAAAAGAAAGTTTAAGTTTAGATAAGGCATAGGTAATTGTTTGACTTTAAAACAAAGTCTTTGAGAGATTAACCTAAGTATTTGTCACAATCTTGAATGTTTTTCTTCCAGTGTTTAAATCTGTCACTCCTTTAGGATCATGGCAATCTTATCTTTTCGAAGAATAATCCTTTATTTATTGTGTGATAAATTGCCTAGAATTATAGTTTCTAGTATGAATATTTTATTTCTCAAGATTGCTAAACTAATCATCAATGAACGTAGCCTTATCAGTAAAAAGTATGCTAGGATTTCATAGGCACTCTAAAAAATGCCATTATTTTCAAGTCTTCTAGAGAGCAGATCTTGCATATATGTTATTTTCATTTTCAACCACAAGCTTCTGAACTGCAGACAAGAAGTGTCTTAAAAAATGAGAATCAAGTAGCATATGCTCAGATTAATCAAGATAGAAGTCTATTTGCTACTGAAGTTGTAATTCTATTGATGAAGTTAACAGTGCCAGTATCCTCCCATATAAATATAAATCAAACCTTTAAGGCAATGAGACACTCCCTACTTGATACTATACTAACACAGTAGTTGAATACAGAAGTTTACATGAATAGATAAACTCAGAATCATGTTTTCCACTTACAGTTTTACAGAGTAAGTAGGTTGGAATATTCCACTTCAAATTGTCTTCATTTATCACTGCATTAAAACCTTTGACCTTATAAAACAGAAGTACAAATGATGCTTTTAAGTAGGTGTTTTATGTTTAGTCTTTCAACTGGAATCAATGTGTATGCAAACTACAAACAGAAAAAAAAATCTCCTTGCTGTCATTAAGAAGCAAAGGTATGAGTAATATATCTACATTGACCAAAGAATTATGAGTATTAAGTAAGAGATTTTTTTAAAGCACATTAATAAACTACCAAAAGCAGATGTGAGAGTAGAGGTCAGTGGTAGAAATTTAAGGAACCAGAATAGTGTTTATCATTCTCATATGCATACACAAATAGACTAATTTGTCACAGAAATCAGTACACATACAGCAACAGTTTAGAAATACAATGGGGAATTATGTACTTAAAAAAGAAGTTGAGGAATTTCTTTCATTGCAGTAATTCCTTTAACCTTTTCTTTTTCCTCTTCACATATGATACTATTCCAGTCCTAAATATTTGAAATGGTAGGATGCAACTGACTTAACAAAAGTGAATGATACTACCCATATCAAAGACATATAAAGATATACATATTTTAGTCATCCTAAACAATGCAAGAGATATACGGACCCGGTTAATTTTTTTTCTAATAGAATTTATTATTAATCATGAAAAGCATTTTTAACGATAGCCAAACCTAATAAGGGACTGTTGAGATGCAAACAGAGAATGTTCAGTAGGAAAAGGAATCTGTAAACACTGGTGAAAAGAAGTTGACCCTTTCTTCAAGATCAGAGCTGGAATACTCTATGGCTAAAACCCAATTCTTAATAGCTTTGTAAACTGTGGAGCTTTAATTTTTCAAAGGTATTTTAAATTAAAAAGAAAAATATTTTATATCACTATTTTACTGAAAAAAATTACAATGAAAATTTTACGGGGCTGGAGCAATAGCACAGTCGGTAGGGCATTTGCCTTGCATTCAGCTGACCCAGATTCGATTCCCAGCATCCCATATGGTCCCCTGAGGTCCACCAGGGGTAATTCCTGAGTGAAGAGCCAGGAGTGGCCCCTGTGCATTGCTGGGTGTGACCCAAAAAGCAAAAATAATAATAATGATAATAATAATAATAATAATAATAATAAGATAATAAAGGTGAGTAATTACAACTGAGGTGGGGCTATAATTATTGATGATAAGAAATAAGGAACTGAGAGTGAAGTTATTGGTCAGGTTAAAAAAGGTATATGTTTGGATCAAGTAGTTACAAGAGAAATTATGTCTTGTTTTATTGACAACTTTCTCATTTTAGACTTCATTATATTTTATTACTATTAACCTAAGTATAATTATTTAAATATATTATGCAATTTGATTTTTATTTCTTTCTTGAATTTGAATAATTCATTGACTTTAATTTTTCTGTCCAAAATAGAAAATAAAGTGCAGTCATTGTCTGATTTTAGTTTTGTATGAAGAAATATTTCATTAGTTTCATCTAGCTCCTGATTTTGGCACGTCTCAAAAGAAGGTCAACCTTCAATCTCTACTTTTTCTAGTGCATTTTTATCATGACTTACAGATTATTTGGTTGGGAAAGAAATTGACAGTTTTCAATTATTGTTTCTATGATGAGAGATTCATCAGAGAGGGTCTCCACTTTTTTCCTTAACATAACACATACTTTGGTTCAAAAAGTGTTATTTACCTTTTAAAAAACCTTCCATTACCTTGAAACTATTTTTTCTTTCCTTTCTTGTTATTGAAATGTCCAATTTAGGTATATAAATTCTATGCATTTATTATATTTCATTATTCACACAGCCATATCATTTTTGTGAATGCCTCAATAAAATATATACAATAAAATATATTGACTTTCTCAGTTAACACATATATAATTAAAGGTAACTAATTAAGACTTTCACTTTTTCAAAATCATAACAAATATTTCTACTTTACAAGAAAGTCTAGTATCATTTGAATTTAAACTAGCACACAAGGACCTAGGTTATTTATTTTATATTTGCAAAAAGTTTTGTTTTTCTCCATACCTCTACCTTCAAATATCTTTTTTGTTAAAACTTGTTTTATACTTTATTTGAAAATTTGCAACTTATATTGTTTTTTTTCTATCTATATCCATATTTAAATCCTCTAGGCCAGAACCTGTTTTGTGGACAAAGGATGGTGCAGAATTACCAGATCCTGACCGAATGGTTGTGAGTGGCAGGGAGCTAAACATTCTTTTCCTGAATAAAACGGATAATGGTACTTATCGATGTGAAGCCACAAACACCATTGGCCAAAGCAGTGCAGAATACGTTCTCATTGTACATGGTGAGTACTTTCTTGTTATCATTCTATAAAGAATGAGGACAGAGAAGTAGTTTAATTCCAGACCTTGGAATACTAGGCAATATTAAACATTTTTTCTTCCAGAAGAACTTCTTATAAGTGTAAATGTCTACAAGATTCACAATCAATGTATTCCAAGTGAAACTAAAAGTCAGATGATAACATATGCTAAAAATAAAAATCGTTTTGGGTAAAAGCATTTTTATTTCAAGTATCCAATAAAATTGTGGGTGTTGACAAATACATTAAGGTTGATTTTCAATTTCATAAATAAATACTTTGACTATCAGTAAAAATAATATTTATAATTTTATTAAATCAATTGTTATGGTATTGCCATAGAAGAGCTTTGTAATCACTGTAACTATTTTCACAAAGGTTGATGGAATGTCATTGAAATACATCAAAGACAAATGTGTAGAATATTAATAACAAATACACTGATTGATTATGAACTTAAGTATTCTGTATTTTTTTTAACCTGGGCTACATTCACAATATGTGTAATAAAACTGATGAAAGAAATAACAAAACCCCAAATCAAAGAGAATGTCTATGTTTTCCTCATCTCCCAACCACAATGTTTTGGGAGGTAGCTAACACATTTTTTGATAGCGTTAGATTTTTGCTGAAGTTGATAAATTCCAAAATAAAAAATAATTAGGTGAGTTTATGTATTGCAGTATTCTTCAGAGTTTATTTTCTATGCTAAGTTATAAGGAGAGAGAAGAATTTTAGACATGTAATATTTTATTCATATATTTTAGAATAGAAAATTTCTATGTCTAGCATTGTATTCTACATAGTAAATTAATATCCATGCAATATTATATAAAACAATATTGTAAGATAATCTAAGGTACAGAGAAATATTGAAGATGGCATGTTCATTTTATGTAATTCTATGAATCTAATTATAGAAGTTTGTAACAATCTTGATCAGTCTTATAATAATTCAAAGACTTATTTGGGGATAAATAAAATATTGTGTAATGTGATTTCATTTGAGAAAACAGACTACTTTCATTTTTCTTTTTTTCTAAAGTATTGATGTTGTGGGGGAAAATTGGGGCAAATGATATTTTAAGTCAGCATAAAACTCTCCTGTTTGAGTGGGAGACTATCACCCAAGAACTGTAGAAATAAGTACCAGGAGGTTGACTCCATGGCTTCGAGGCTGGCCTCACGTTCCGGGGAAAGGTCAACTCAGAGAAGCGATCACCAACTACATTGTAGTCGAAGGCCATGTGGGGGAAGGGAGTTGCGGGCTGAATGAGGGCTAGAGACTGAGCACAGCGGCCACTGAACACCTTTATTGCAAACCACAACAGCCAATTAGAGAGAGAGAACAGAAGGGAATGCCTTGCCACAGTGGCAGGGTGGGGTGGGGGGGAGATGGGATTGGGGAGGGTGGGAGGGACGCTGGGTTTACGGGTGGTGGAGAATGGGCACTGGTGAAGGGATGGGTTCCCGAACTTTGTATGAGGGAAGTATAAGCACAAAAGTGTATAAATCTGTAACTGTACCCTCACAGTGATTCTCTAATTAAAAATAAATAAAATTAAAAAAAAAAAAAAAAAGTGGAACAGTGGAAAGGAAGAAATATCATGGGCTTTGCATTGACATATGAAAACTCTGAATCACTCCTCTATAAGAAAACGAATAATAAATGTGCTATTTTTATTAAAAAAAAAAAACTCTCCTGTTTAATTTGTATGATTTCTCAATTCTCAATACTGTTGTGTTATTGAAGATAAATGAAAGCTCGATGCTGTTGTGTCATTGATGGTAAATGAAGACAGTGAATTAATATTTTCATTTTAATATCTTGAAAATAGTAGAGCTCAGAGATTTTTAGTACCTCATGAATTGTGCAAATTTCAGTTTTGATAAAGATTATCTGATCAAATTAGACTGACAAATTAAAATTAAATGTGGTAAGCCCCTGTAGGTACACCCTGCCAGGCTTACTGCTAAAGAGAAGGTAATAACCCACAGGGTGTGTCAAGAAGATAAGTTAGATACTTAGAGCAGGATTCAGGAGAGGCTTTCAAATGCTAACCTGGATGTTTATAGCTCGAGGGTGCAGAGGTGAGGCACAGCCTGCTCACCTCTAGCTTCTAAATTCTCCTCTCCCCTAACATTGAGGGTGTGTTGTAGACCATGCCATGTTGTATTGATAGCAGTACAACATAAAAATATAGAGAATTTTAAGGGAAGTAACAGAAAAAATAATATATCTACATGAAAAATATGCCACTCATTTATTAAAGTATTTCAAGTGGGGAAAATTCATATGTTTCTCCAGTGTTTGCAAGCTAGCCAACAGCGTGATTTCCTAACTAGCCAAGCTACCTTTGGGTAGTTGGCAGTTGACATATTTCTAATAAATACTTCTCTAAGCACTTTGTAAGAAGTCGTTTTGGCATTGCTTTTTGAACTACAATTCATCAAAAGCACCCTGTAGATTAATGCTATTCATGCTGCTAGATAAATGCTGTGAAGTTCAATAGTAGTTTACCTAGGATTATTGACACAAGTAATGAGAGGCTCCATGAAACAGTGAAACCATATTACTCTGTGCTTTAAAAGGGCTCCAATTGGGTTCATTGCAAAATAAAGGTTTTTCCCCTTTGCACATGGGTATAATGTTTCATTAGTCACTGGTTGTATAAATATAAAAAGCTGCTCTCTCCTATTAATGGTTTGGCTGTTTCAAAACCCTACTAAATGATGAAATGTGAGTGGCATTTCGATCTATAATGAATGCTGTACGCGTTCAGAATGGAGTGATAAGTGATCATTTGTGAGAACTTTACCCTTTTATCTTTTACACCAAGGTTGATTTTACATTAGCTGTGATAATTTAATATAGCTTCAGCACAGAAGGGCCTTTCATGAGTTGAGACAGTTGTCTTTGACTCTACCATAGTTGCCTAGCTTCTATTGATTCTTAATTTGACGGAGGTCTGAGCACTTTCCTGTGAAATCATTTACTATCTAGATGCCAGTCTAATGCTCAGATTTTATTCTTTGGGTGTCAGTGGAAGTGCATTACTTAAACGTTATCACACTTAATTGTTAACAGCACTGACATTTTGTGTTACAGACACTCAGGGTCCCCTCCCCTCCTAATTACATCTTTGCAAATTTCAACATTAGAACTACAGATTGTAATTTGAAAGAGCTAGTATAAAATAGACCCTTAATGAAAGGCATAACAAAATTCAGCATACAAATACCAGTAGGAAAAAAAAAACATTGAATTTATAAAACATTTAACCTGTGTAGGTTCCATTTGGGGAAAAAAGCATTTTTTTTTTATAAACAAGCTCAGCATTGGGAATGTTAAATTGGTAGTCATAGTTATACTATTAATTCCCGTAAGTACAGTAGTTCTTAACTGATTTACCAATATAGAAATGTATCTGTACTCTCACATTTGTTATCATGCTATTTATTTATGTGTAACTATTGATTATTTTCATATTGGTGGTATTAAAATAAGCAGTTGCAGTGATGTTTTTGAATATTTTGGGAACTAGGATCAGGAGAAACATTCATGTGTTCACTAAATAACAGTTTAATAACATTTGATAGGCAAAGTCACTATGGGAGCAAAGTGAAAAGCACTAAAGAATTTTAGCTCACATTTGAACTAAATTAAACTTTCAGGTAATTGTGATATAAATCAATGAAAGAGCTATAGGAAAGACAACATTCAATAATGTTGTTACTAAGGGTTTATGAGAATGCAGTCTGAGTAAAAGTATTTCTGTATTATTGCAAAATAAATGCATAAATTCTAAAAGATGTTATAAGAATATCATAATTTTGTCAATACTTTTATTATGTAATGGCTACTCTTAACTATCTCCTCCAATTTTATAGCTTCCCAAGAGTTGAGTGTATATGCATGATCTTTGGTTAAAAAAATTAGTACATAGAAATATATTATGATATAATAAATTAAACAGTATTTTAATTGAATCATCATGACCTACAGTTTTTTTGAACCAGTAATTTAGGGAAAATATAATAAAAGTTATAATTGCTTGCTTTGTATTTTTTTATTTGGGGTTCTTGAGCTGCCTGGGATGAAATTACATCATTTGTATGCAACATAAATGCCTTTCCTTCTATATTTTTGCTTTGTCTAAATCAATTGCTTTCTAAGGAAGTCTCAAGTTCATAGATTTTATATTATATATTTTTCTTTCCAGTAAAGTACTATCAAGTCTGTATCTTCCAAAATACTCATTTGTCATATATGAAATAATTACAGATGATTACATTTAATATTGATTGATCTTATTTTGTGATTGGAAGGAACTTAGGTTCCTACATTATTTTCCATCAACTGATTTTAAAATATATTATTTTGAATATATCAAAGTAGACAAATCACTTGGGAAATTTTAAGAAAGCTCTTTGGAAAATGGGAAAGTCAATTGGTCACATCCTCCCCAAAGACTTTTAGTCTTCCTTCTGAAAAGGAAGTAGATTGTGAAATCCCTTTTACTTTTTTTTTTTTCCACACTCTTGTTAGAGAAGTTTGTAATCATACTTTAAAGAACAAATAGCAGTAGCTGTTGTGGGAGTCAGTCCTAGGAGACTGCTAAGAACCATGAGCTCACACAGCAAGTTTTTGAAGCAGGATTTATTTGTGCTGGTAGAACCAGTAGAGTTGACGCTGGAGGAACTGAGCCCCTGGCAAAGGCCAGAGCTCCTTTGTAGAGTATCTGATGAGGGTGAGCATCTGTAGTGTGTGGGAGATTACAGAAGCAGAATCACCTAGCATATTACTTGCACAGCAGAGTCAGTATCTTTTCAAAACGTTCTGAGCCCATTCTGCAGTCACGAGGCAGGAGATTTTCCCAAGTCCATCTCACATGCATCCTATAGTAATAGTCTGTTTCTGGCAACCCTTCAGCCGTTTATGATGAAGAGGGGGAAGAGAGTCCAGTTTCCCTTAACTTTGGGGGTAATAACGGGGACTATTTTCTTCATTGAAAATAGTGCAGAAATACTTAGAATGTAGTATCAACTTCAGTCTCAAAGACCTCCTGAGATATTAGGAAGAAAGGCTGTCATAAAAGTAGAAGAAAGTAGATGATTTATTTCTTTCTCTACCAATAGCTGTACTAACTAGAGCACATCAGATTATAGAAGAGATATTGCCAGGTTTAAAGCTTTACTGGAAAACACGCCCTGAGTTAGAGTTCACTGATGAACCCACTCTAGTCACAACGTGACTTTGCATTGTCTTATAGAGTCACGACAGAATTGAAAGTACTATTTGCAAAAAAATTTCTCACCACCTTAATTCAAATTTACTTCTCCAAGTGTAATGACCTCTACTGAGATTTCTTTACGTATTTTGACACTTCAAAATATTTTGTCAATGCTCTAATTTACTTCATTATTTATTTATTTCCTACATGTAAAATAAATTTATAGAACCAACTACTACTTTTTTATGGCTTAACTCTTACTATTCTTATTAGTGGGCTGGAGTGATAGCACAGCAGGTAGGGCATTTGCCTTGCTTGCGGCCCACCTGATTTCGATTCCTCCATCCCTCTCAGAGAGCCCAATAAGCTATCAAGAATATCTCGCCCGCATGGCAGAGCCTGGCAAGCTGCCAGTGGTGTATTTGATATGACAAATACAGTAACAACTAGTCTCACAATGGAGATGTACTGGTGCCCACTCGAGCAAATCTATGAGCAATGGGAGGAGAGTGGACATTGTCATTCTTATTAGTATAAAATTTTCCACTATGCACTTTCTCACATTTTGTTTTCCTCATGTATACATATTCTGCTTTTCTAGCAATTTTCAGCTTTATAGCTATGTAAAACAAAAATTCTCCATGAGTAGTATTATTGTGTTAAAAAGTAAAATAGAATACAAATTTGATTTATATGTCTGCAGTTACAATCAGTTTACTGACAGGTGCTGATTTGATATTCCTAAAGTGTAACCTGACAGTTATGGTTTGCTTTGTGTATTTGTTCATGTAACTATTGAAATGAATACCGATGAAAGATGTTATGTTGCCATTTTTATGTTGCCAAGATAATTTATTTCAGAAATGTTATATACACAGGAAGGATCCATCATATTTTATTGTTAGCAAGAACCATTATAAAATATTTCCAGTTTTTAATTTTAAAAGTAAGAAAACATATAACTGCTAAAAAATGTCTCTGTGTTTTGACCTAGTGAGAAGTATTAAACTACTTAATATCCTTTCAAAGCCTTAAAGAATCAATACAACTGCTCCTTTCATTTGACTCTGTGCTTATTGCTAATAGTAAATGTCAAAAATGCTCAGATACAAAAAAATTGTACACATAGATATTATATAATGTCACATATAACCAAGATTTAAAGCTATTTAAAAACTCATTTAGATTTTTTTTCAGAAACTATAAACAAATGCAGGCGCACTTTCAAGCTAGGTGCTACTGATTCTACATTTCATTTGATTTGCTTACATGGAAGGGAGTGTAGCAAAATAACTTCTTGAGGGTAGTATTTTTCCCCCACTATCATTTATATGTCGAGTATAGTCTAAAATATTTAACTAGTTTTTATAACAGAAATTAGTTTGACTTAGGACAGTGAGTACCTAACTCAATAGTTTGCAAAGTTATGATTATGAACTACTCAGAATTTAATGAGAATACTCACCACATTAAAACAAAAAAAATGTAATGCTGTGTTCCATAGTAAATAAGTTCTAGTCTCAAAGTTGGCAGTCATTGCACATTTGCTATTATAATTACCAAGCTATTTAGAAACATCGAGAGGTAGTATGAATTTTTCCGCTTAGTTGTCCTGGTAGACAAGATGATACAAATCAGAATGGAATTGAGATAGCCTTTGTGTCCATATGGGTGGGTGGGGAAGAGGAAAGTGGAGCTTGCATTAGGGACAGATGCACAGCCTAGCAAACATTAAAAAGGGATTCAGCAAAAATCTGTTCCTTCACATGGAAGCAAACCTACCAGTTGGTAAATTAATTCTATGTACCCTTAATGAGCATTTTTCCTTTGGAGAAGCTTTCTTTAGAAGCATAGAAGGAAAACTATGCAGTGTCAGAAGAAAAGGATAGAAAAGGCACCCATATGGTGCAACAAGCAGTGCACTAATGGAAGAACTCTGATTGCTGCTCTCATCTCGCGGTGAGAGTTTCCACACAGTAAACTCTGTGGGCGATTCTTAAAACAACACCTTCTTTAATTGCTGAGATAAAACATACCATTTCTGGACACCCATAAGCAGGACGAGCTGTGCTGCCGGTGGGAAAGGCGCATCTCTGCCTGCGTGAATCTGTTGTTGATCTCGGCAGAGGGAAGTGCCATGGAATAAAACAGTGCAGACTAAAGTAGGGTTTCCGTTATAGAACATGTCAAACGGTGTCTGTGTGCAACATATTCAGCACCGAGTTGAGGCTTAAGCATATTCCTGTTTGAAGATGAACACAAAGAGGATTCACCACGGTCATATCTTTCAAGACGAAAATTCTGTTCGGAGATAAAATTCTCTAAAATCAACATTTCTGTATGTTTAGATAAGACTTGGACAAAAATGTCACTAGGGTAAAAGCCCTCCTTCTTGCCTCAAGGGAGAAGCCCATCATTCAAAAATCTCAATAATTTCAGCATTTTAATATCATTTCCCATGTATGTTTATATGCTTTGTCTATCAGCAGCAGTGGCAAGAAGACAATATATTACCCATGAAACTTTGGAAGTTGAAAATAAAGCTAGATTAGAGCTTTACAAAATATGAAAAGCACTTCTACCGGTCTATGTGTTTTTTACTAATTGACTTATTCATTGAAGGCTGAAGCAGTATGCAATGTTTTGCAGGAGGAAAGATAAATGTTTGCTTTGGGGCCACGCCCAGCAGTGCTCTGGCTCTACACTCAGGTTCAGCACTTTCTCCTGGCTCCACACTCAGGGATCACTCTTGGCAGGCTCAGGGAACCATATGGTACCTGCTGGGGATCGAACCCATCAGCCACATGCAAGGCCAGCACCCTACCCTTCTACTATCTCTACAGCCCCTGCAGAGAAATTTTGGCTTTTTTTTTTTTTTAAGAAACACCAACATGCCTAAATAGAAGATACAGATGCAACATAAAATCTACTGTGTAGTTTCTTACAAAATAGTTTTCACAGAGTAACAACGTATCATATCTATGCATCTACCTTAATCTCTAGCTACATTTGCTCTAAATCAGGAACTTTTTAAAAACTGTTTCCAGACCATACTCCTAATATGTCCATTTTGACATACCTTTGTCTCTAGCCTAGATTACAGAAATATTGTCTAATGAGCTTCTTCTTCTGTATTTACACTTTCCTCTCTATTTTCCATATAACCATATTGTATAAGTACTCTAAATGTATATTTCTTTATGTATTTATCTTATTAAATTCTCAATGTTTAATTACATTTAGCTCATAACCAAAATCCTTATTATAGTCAATTTCACGACCCCTGCATGGTATGCTATGTCCCATATCTGTGCTATCTCCTAACATTCCATTGAATCATTCTGTCTCCCTGAAATATCAAGCTCATTTCCATTTTAGGAATTTTCTTCCTGTCTGGAATGCCTATCCAGGAAAAGCTGTCATGAGTGCTGATCTTAGGAAAAGTGAATTTTTACCATTAAAACTGAAGATTTGGAGCTGGAGCAATAGCACAGTGGGTAGGGCGTTTGCCTTCATACGGCCAACCCGGGTTCAGATCCCAGCATCCCATGTGGTCCCCTGAGCACCGCCAGGAGTAATTTCTGAGTGCATGAGCCAGGAGTAACCCCTGTGCATCACCGGGTATGACCCAAAAACAAATCAAAACAAAACAAAACACCAAAAAAACCCCTGAAGATTGGCTGGATATTCAGTCTTCCTTTGTTTACTATATATTATTTGGTAGTTATATATTAAAATTATTCATCATAACTGAATTTTATATACACATGTACATGTGCAGGCATGTATATATACGACTGTATACATACATACACATGTATTAGATCTGTCCATGTGTTGCTATAAATATAATTTTGTCCCATACCCATACAGAAAACTACATCTTCCTTAGAAGTAGGTATCATCTGTGTTTTGGTTATCTCTGTATCTCCAGCTCTTAAAACGAGATAGAAAAATTAAATTGTTAATTGTTAAAAATCATTGATGCATTTTAATGATCACATTTTTTCTTTGATTATTTTCTCTGTCTCATATCTTTTTATACGGGATGCCGGGGATTGAGCCCCACCAGAGTGCAGAGCCTGGAGTAAGCCCTGGGCACCGATGGGAGTGGCCCCCAAACAAAAACAAAACCCCAAAACCATAAAATCCAAAAGTATTGGAGTTTCCTGAGGCTGTTTCTGGGCCATTTTCCAGGACTGGTTGTGTGTCCTGTGGAGTCTTCGATCAAAGGCGGTGGCCCCCCAGAACCCACACGTTACCCACAGATCTCTGCACCCTCTCAGCAGAACGGCCTCCCTCGTCAAGTCCCCCTTACACTCCTAGACTCCCCCGCCCCTCTCTTGGTTGCAGCGGCTGCTGCTGAGCGGGGTTCAGGTGGCACAATGGGAGTCCCTCAACAGCAGGGCCACCACAGCCAGGCACAACACACGGCACTGGGGCTCAAACTCTGGCCTCACACTTAAAAAGCTGGTACTTATTTTTTTTAATTGCTACCGAGAGTGTCCCACCCCCACGGCAGAGCCTGGCAAGCTACACCTGGCATATTCAATATGCCAAAACCAGTAACAACAAGTCTCACAATGGAGATGTTACTGGTGCCCGCTCAAGAAAATCGATGAACAACAGATGACAGTGACAGACAGTCCATATATCTTTTTATTAGAAACCTGAAAATATATACATTATTCATATAGCAACATAAAAAAGCACATACAATCCTATATTCATATAAAATAGGTGATAGGAGTCAATGCTAATAAGACAGTTCAAAAAATTTCTTCTGATTCTGGGGCTGAACTCAGCAATGCTCAGGGTCTATGCCTAGCTTCATATTCAGGGATTGTACCAAATTCAGTGTTTGGAAAACCATATGGTGTGGGTGTCTGACTCAGACTGCTACAAGTAAAAGCATGCACTCCAGTGATGCTTTGATTGATTTCTCCAGTCCTCAATAGTTTGTTTTTTCTAGAAATCTGTTTAAAATTAGTGTTCAGTTAGGGTTATCTGATATGAATTCATCAAAGTGTATATACATATATACATACACACACATATATAAGTCCATTAATATACTTAATATACATTCAAAAAGTACCTGAAAATATTTGTTGTTGAATTATAGAATAACATTTTTTTGACAATGATCTTTGACTATCTCTGCCTTCCTTACTTTTCATTAAAGTTTTTATATTTCAGCATTGACTATTTCATGTAGATGTTATATGTGTTGCACTACTTTTAATTTTTTCCAGACACAGACATTCATGGAAAATTTGGAGTACTTGCATCATACAATGACTGAAGCCCATTCATGATCAATTTCATATCTGTAACACAAAAAAATAAGTTTTGTGTTGTATAAAGGAGTTCAACTTCCTTACTTAATGAAAAATCCTTTTCAAATTGTTTCTTCTTAGTAGCATAGTACCATAGCATAGTTAAGCACAAAGAATATTTGGTTTATGATTTTGGAGTCCAGTGTTATATTTTAGTTTATTTATTAAGACAATGAAAGGTTAAGGAGACAGGGCTAGAGAGCTGTTGACTCAAAGGGCTGGAGCAAATACTTAGCATAAACAAGACTCCATATCCTTTCTCTGGCAACACTTGGTTCCTTAGCTTAGCTGACCTAGAGCATGGCATTGTCTGTCCCAAACTCTTAAGCACATACACCCAGCACCATTATCACAGGGATTGGTCTCTGGGCCTACAAGAACAACTGGGGAAGCAAATACCTTCCCCTCTGCTCCCCATTCCCCACTACACACACACACACACACACACACACACACACACACACAAATACACACACTTTTTAAAAAAATCACTGTATCACTGTATCACTGTCATCTCGTTTTTCATGGATTTACTCAAGTAGGCACCAGTAACATCTCCATTCGTCCCAGGAATGAGATATTAGCACCCTCTTCTTACTCATTTTTCCTAATAATTGGAGGCTTTTTTCAGGGTCAGAGAATGAGAGCTATTATTATTAATGTTTTTGGCATATTGAATATGCCACGAGAAGCATGCCAAAGCGCCTATTAAAAATATATTAGATTAATAAAAATAAAATTGAGAAATATATATCTCCTTAGTGAGAAATCTACATAAATATCAATACAATATGAAGAAATTTTTGCTGCAAATAAAGTGAACATTAGCAAAAATTAGATTCAGTGAGAATGCTTAAAATGTATTTTACTCTTAAACATGTATATTATGTATGAGTGTCTTCCTAGGGGAATGATTTTGGTTACCCACAAGGTTTATGGATATTGACATTATTATTATTACATTCCCATGGTAATTATTTTTTTAAGTATAGATCAGACTAACTTGAAGTTGAGTTGTATAAATTACAATAGGAGGCATCACAGGAATTACGTAATTTCATAATGTGGCACTAAACCAACACTCTTAAGGACCGTACGCATCTCCTGAAGGCCCGAGCAAAATTTTTCACATTTATAAGTTTGTTGAGAAAAGATATTTGTTTTCAGATCAAATGTGATCCATTACTAAAGAATCAAAATAAAATCTTAATTTATTTTTTAAAAAGCTGTAAGCTTTTAATTTTAGGCGAGAAAGCACAGATACTTAGAAATTAAATCTGTGCTAAATATGTTACCTGTTTTATTACAGAAACTAGGTACATGGTACAAATATCTAGATTTATCAGTGTTTTTCTAGTATAGATGTTATTTTTTCAAAGAGTGACACTGGCCAGAAAGAAAGTACAGATTTAAGAAGCTTGACTAGTTAAGAAGTTAGCCTTGCATGTGGACA
Source organism: Sorex araneus (assembly GCF_027595985.1). Taxonomy (NCBI): domain Eukaryota; kingdom Metazoa; phylum Chordata; class Mammalia; order Eulipotyphla; family Soricidae; genus Sorex; species Sorex araneus. Next base: position 170,078,022 of record NC_073303.1, on the reverse strand, counting down.
ACACCACTCCAAAAAATTGCTTCTTGTGTTTGTTTATTTGTTTTCTTTGGGGTGTCAGACCTGGCTCTGTGCTCAGGAATTACTCCGAGCTCTGCTCAGGGGACACTATGGGATGCTGGGGATTGAACCCAAGTTAGCCGCATGCAAGGCAAAGGTATACATGCTCTGGCTTCCGCTCTGCAAATTGTTTTTCTCTGTTTTTTTTTTTAATTTATTTTTCAGGGGAGGGCGAGCTATATCAGGTTTTATTTGGAAGTTTTGAAGAAAGGTTGTGGTGAGGGGGAGAATACACCACTTTCTCCAGAGTGAAGGAAGTGCCCCAGGACACACGAGAGCATTAAAATATAAAGGTATTTAAGAATGCATCTCTAGAGAGGAGATGCATTCTTAAATACTTCAAATTTTTACACCCTTCAGTGCCCTGAGCACAGGCAGCCCTGACCACAGAGCCAGGAATAATCACTGAGAACTGCCGAGCAAGGCACCCCCAAAATAAATGACATCAATGTTTTGCCATAGTGAATTTACATCTCCATAGAATATAAAATATCTGTCCAAGTCATCTGATCCATTTTTTGTTAAGAACTTTTAGGGAAAAGTTTATAGGATTGAATTAGGTGGAGCTACATAGTATAAGATTATCTACTTCAAAGGCTTTTTTTTTTTCTCTTTTCTTAACTTGAAAATTCACTTTACTTTTGCAACTGTGGAACATAAAGGAGTATTTTAAAAGGAAAAATGCGTACTTTTTTTTCAAATAAATGATTGACTTTATTCATAAACTTTCCCTATAATTACACAGGACTATCTGTTACCGCCTACAGTTTAAAATTACAGTACTTTTTTTATTTTTCAAGAACAGCTTTTTTTTGTCTCTATCTCTCTCTCTGGATTCCATTTAGTATGTGAAACCAGTAGAAGATATCAGAGGATGAAAAGAGATTTATTCAAATCTAATTTTTAAAAGGGTGCTTTTTCATGAAGAAGATAAGTTTACCATCTGACTTGGAAAGGAGGTTTGCCTGGCAAATTTAGACCTTGTCAACCTGTGGTTGTAATTTAAGTAAGAGCCTTGGTGCTGTTATCCATTCTTATCCTATAATCCAAATAGTCGGCTACATGTAGCTGAACATAATGGGAAAAGATAAATGTCCCTCTCTGCACAAGCAGAGAAACAAAAAGCACACCTTTCCTCCTACAGTTATTTCCAATGGCCCTGCAATTATCAGCAGGAAAGTTAAGAATGCCCTGTTATTTTTAAGGTTAGGAAACGTGAATCACTTCTATCAAAAGAACACTTTAAAAATCTCAATCTCTCTCATATACGTCGTTCTGACTTTATATCTCTCCACTAATCATCTTTGGTTTGAATTCATTCTTGATTACCCGGGGGCCACCCTAGAGAATAAGTGACAGAAAGCAGAAAGAGAGTAGATGGCTAGAGTCCAAACTGAATGGCACAGTTTTTCTCCCTATTGAACACTAGTCCTTGGAGAGAAACAGAGGCTGTGGGGACTCTATATAGACTTAATTTTGCTCTAAAACTCCATTTCGAATGAGCCAGCATGCCATTTTTAAAAAGAGAAACTGCCACAAAACAAAACAGGTTGACAAGTTAGAAATTATTGTACACTGCATTTGTGGGGAATGGAACATACCTTTAACCTGAAAAGCTCGTTATTGGAAAAAAGGTGCTGTACCACTCTTCAATTTATTGTATACAGTGCTTGTTGAAACTGATTTCATTTTGACAAGGTTATACAGGATATGCTGCACTCTAATAAGAGCCAGTAACAAAATGCAATTGAAGGGCGTTTTTTTCGTTGTTGTTGTCGTTCCTTCATTAAGATGTGGAAAAGGAGTAATTTTGTTATTTAGAATTAAATGTTCAGGGCTTAGGGGTCTAATACTTTTTAAAAAATTGGGATGTTCAGGATGTTGCATTTTAATTTGTTAATGATCATTTAGACTTGAAGACTTTTAGAACATGGAATTCCTTTCTAAAAATCACCTTATGTGAGAAAAGGAAAGAGAGATAATTGTTTCACAGAAATTATTCATTTAGTGAATTACTGTTTCATATTAACAATGGTATTATTCTCTCTATACTAAGTAACATTATTGCCATCAGTAGCACATTACTTATCCAGAGTCAGCCAAGTTTAAAGCAAAGAACAAGTTACTTAAGGGAGGAAGAAGTGTGCTATTAAACCTATATCGCTGTTATTATTGTTGGTTTATAAAGGAAAAAAGATAAGTAAAGCATATTGAGTGTCAAGTAACTGCTATTGCCTTGCAGTTTTTAACCACTGGCAGCAAGAAGAGCTTTGCTGTGCATTATGTACATACTATGTTTTTTTCTTACCAGGCTAGACTCGTGGGCTATAAGAGCTGAGTGCAGTGCATAGGGCACTGACTTGCATACAGCCTATCTGGGTTGGATACCCGCTCTCCCATACATGGTCACCAGAGCATCACCGGAAATGATCCCTGAGTATGGATCTAGGCTCCCCCAAAACAAACCAAAAAAAAGTGGTATATTAATTTATTTTGTAAATTGGAGTGTTAGAAAAATCTGGATCATTAACATTGTTAGAAATCTAAAAAAATCTAGACTGTCACTTAGAAATTTTTGTATTGTTTCATTTGGATGGAGTAGGAGGGGCTGCCAAGCAATGCTCAGGGACCTGGGATCACTCCCTGTGATACACAGTAATCAGACTGGAAAATTCAATGCTAGGGACCGGTGATGATGTGTGCCGTGGGTCCCAAGTTTCAGGGACCACCAGGACTACACTCTGTGTGCTTGGGAGAGTAGGGGAGAGGCAGGAGAGGGAATGTGGTTCTGGGAAATAAACTCAGGTCTTTTGTGCATGTGGGCCTGACACCTGAGGATCGCCCTACCTAATGCATATATTTTTATAAGTGTCATCCTCTGTAGTAGAGAAGGATGTGAAAAAGTCAAGAAAAAATCCATGCACATAACCCTAAACAGGTTCAGAATTCGTTATGAGGGGCAGAGTAACAAAATGAAGGAGCAGGATTTAAAAGTTGAAAGATATTCAGAGAATGAAAATCAGTTGGAATTTAATGTGGTCATAGAACTCTTTACAAAGCAGGTACAAATAAGGCAAAACAAAACAAAAAAAAATAATAAGGCAAAACATTTGAAAGTAGCATTTTAGCAGGTGTGTTAGGGGAAACAGGGTATTCTAATATACTGAAATTGAGCCATTCATAGGAGTTGGGTTAAGGAAATTTGGACATGACTTACAAATACTGAAATATAGTTGATATAGTAAATATATATATATTTAGTAAGTATATAGTCAATATATATAGTTTATAGGAGAGGTAATACTGGATCACTGTCATCCTGTTGCACATCGATTTTCTCGAGCTGGCACCAGTAACATCTCCTTTATGAGACTTATTGTTACTATTTTTGATTATCGAATACGCTATGGGTAGATTGCCAGGCTCTGCCATATGGATGGAGTAGTCTCGGTAGCTTGCCAGCCTCTCTGAGAGGGGTAGAGGAATTGAACTTGGGTCAGCTGCGTGCAAGGCAAATGCCCTACCCCCTGTGCTATGGCTCCAGCCCATAGGAGAGGTAGATACATAAATAAAATGACTGTGTTACATGTAATGAGCCCATGTGCCTCTTATACTTTATATTTTACTGCATCACTGTATCACTGTCATCCTGTTGATCATCGATTTGTTCAGGTGGGCACCAGTAACGTCTCCATTCATCCTAGCCTGAAATTATAGCAGCCTCTCTTTACTTATTCTTCCCAGTGGTGCTGCTGTTGGAGGATCTTTCAGGGTCAGGAGAATGAGACTCATCTTTGTTACTGTATTTGGCATATCAAATACACCACGAAGACATTGCCAGGCTCTGTAGTGCAGGCAGGATGCATGGCATAACATATAAATTTAAACATTTTATATTTATGACATAAAATGCAAAGTGGATGAAAGTACACTGATCAAATATAATAACGCTAGAATGTGAGGTTACTTAAGAGATAAACTCATACTTAATCTGAATTTGAGGGATAGTCAAGAAAGACATGCTGTAAGTGACAATTGAAGAGAGAGCATTAAGAACGGAGTAGCTAAGTAAAAACACTTGAGATGCAGGTGATGTCTTTTGGAGGACTAGGATTCAGCATCTTTATGTTAACTTAGCACTGCAAGAAACATATAAAAGAAGTCAAGTACACATGCTCAGAAAAACTCTGGCCCCTTTTGTTCTGAAAACTGTGATGTCTAAAAGCAGTGCTTGGTGTAGTTTGGAGTTCATGTGAGAATCACTCAGGGTGGGCAGTTCAGACTGATAAATTTATCAGAACAAAGGTTAGCCATGGGTCTTGGACAAAGATTTCAGTTTCCTGATTCAACAACTATTTTGTTTATACTGTAACTGTGTTTCTTCAGGTGGATACGTTTTTCATGAAGTAACCCAGAATATTTGCTGTGCTTTTATGAGTGCCCCATCAGTTGTTCATGAGTACCTCTTTATTTTTCCCACATGTCTAGTTCTTATCAGTTAGATTTTGTCTACACTAATATGCAGTTATGCAATTGACTAGATTTTTGACAATAATAAAATTTCCCCACATTTATTATCTTTTCCTGTTTTTATTGGGGGGTGTGGGCAGAGGGAGAGAGGCATACTAAGGGTCTCAGGTCTTACTCCTGGCTCTGTGCTCAGAGATCACTCCTGACCCTCCTCAGATCACCATACTACCTGCTATACTATCTCGCCACCCCCTCCCCCCGCCCCGACCCCATACACACAAGCCCAGTTTTTAAACATAGGAACAGGATTTCATAGTCTCCAAGTCAAGTAAAAGTAATGATCCCTCTGGGCTGTTCAAGTCTTTCTCTGCAATTTTTAAATTAGGTGAGCATAAAAAGAGTTCATAAAGAGATAGGAAAGGTATGAATCTCTGGAATGTTTCAAAGTGGTAGGTTTTCAGAGCCAAAGACTTAGCATAATAGCAAAGAAATCACTTGAAGAAATTATGGGTGAGGGGAAAAATATTAATAAACATTTAGCAACCTAAGTCCACTTAGCATCCAAAAATAAAAAAATAAAGTAACCAGAGTTCTTCTCTTCAAAGATATAAAACAAAGTGGTACCAAAAATATTACCAAAAAAAAAGAGAGAGAGAGAGAGAAAGTAAAGCAAACAGAAAGCTGAAGGAGAAGAAAAAGAACTATTCTTGTTCTGTTTTGGAGATTTTAGCTTTTAGTAATTTCAACTAATCTTACAAGTTGATTTTTGTTTTAAAGTTCTAGTAAAGCATATTTATTTCAACTTTGCCATTTCACAGTAGAATTCAGTTAGTTCGACCAAAATGACTGTTCACAGCAAAGAGAGAAGCCCTCAGTGATTTTGACAAGAATCAAATTGTTTTAAAGCACTCAGGATCAAATACATTTTGCAGTAATTAAAACTATATAAAAATTTCTAAGAGGAATTTATTATTTGATGAGTTATTTTCTTGCACCAATTGTCATATTGAAATATAGGATTAAAACCCAATCCATCAAGTTGTTTTCTATGAATTTGTTTTTAGATACACAGAAAGTATATCCCGAGGTCAAAAAAAGAGAGGAAGATAAGCAAAGAAGTAGCTAGACTTAGAAGAAGTAGTAAATCATGACTTGCAGTTTTATCCTGTCTCACTGTATACCTTAAAAGCTTCTGGACAGTCCTCTAAAAGATAACCATTGAAGTTTTAAATTTTTTCCAGTTATTTGCATATAGACATTGATGGGTTAAAAATGTTTTATGTCGTTTTACACATAAGGAAATAGAGATACCATTTAGTCTATAAAAGTACCTTAAAATTTATAGACCCGACAGAAACAATGCATTTTATTATTGCTTCTATTCCCCGAAGAACCCTATTATTTGTATCCTAATTCTTAAGAATCAAATGTTATCCCAGTAATAGCAACCAGATTGGATGGGATGTATTGTAGAAGCCAACTGATTTCTACTAAGGAAGTAAGTTAACACAGGTGGTTTATCTTGCAACACTTTAGTAAAATCTGAGAAAAGAATTTAAATATCCCGTGGTGAGATGCACCAATTTTCACAATTTTTTTCCTGCAGAAATATTTTCTGATTATTCTGTTAGTCATTTAGTGGTAATAATCAATGTAAAATAAGTTATAGTGGGCCTGGTATGTGGGTAAATGTAAAGAGTGGTTGGGAAAATGGAGACAATGGTGGAGGAAAGGTGACAGTGATGGTGAAATTGGTATCGGATTGGATTACTGGTATTGGATTATTGAATTCTTGTTTACTGTATTATTATTGTTGTTGTTGTTTATGGTATTATTGAATCATCACAAATAGCTTTGAAAACCAGTGTTTAAATAAAGTGGGGGGTAAAAGAGAGAGAAAACCAAACATTAGTTGAATTTGAAAGACTTTTCCAGCTATACTGAAACCTTACTCAAATACATTGTCTATCAAAAAATAACCTAAAATTTTATTGTATGTGCTGCATATTCTGATCATAAATGGTCTTATATGGAATTTTAAATGACTGAAATTATCGCATGTTCTTATATTGTATAGCCCCAGAAGACACTTGTCTTGTATTAATTAAAAACATATATTTTGAGAAATTAATGAGGAAATGAAGTTCCTAGGAAAAAAAAGTATCATTCACTATCTTATGCATACAGGGAAATTAGAATAATATTTTTATTATTGAGGAAATATATTTTGTTTATCTCTAGCCTGAGTAGACCACTTAGAAAAGTTAGCATAAAAGTATAAAATTAGAAAACAGAAGGCGTATGTGCACATATATGCAATATCCATTCATTTATAATGCTGCTAAAGTCGTTTCTAGTTTATGATCATGGTAATTGCACTCCAGGAAATACCCATTTTCCCTAGTGATTAATGTAGCACCATTGAACTTTCAGAAGGTTGTTTTCTTAAGTTTACTAGCCAGGAAGCATTTTCCCTGTCGCAAAACAGGTGTAAACATCAATACCCAAAATAAGAGAATGATCTCATGCTGTTTTCTGAAGTCTCCAGTGTAGAGAATTCAGCAGGTTAAAATCTGTGGATTGAGCAGGGCAATTTATCAGTAGTAAAGTACGAGAAAAAAATTGGTGTTACTCAGACTAGCTGAGAGAATGACAGGGAGCCTTTTAATAGCGAAATAATCTGTCAGATGTTGAATAGGAGTTTTGTGGCAAACACGTGAAATCAAGTCTCGGCACAGTAATTACAGGTCATTTTTGAAATATTTCTAATTTCCTCAGTGGGCAAATTATATGCCTATCCACTTGAGACAGGATTTGACTGGAGGATTTCCTGGACTTCTCATAGCTTGATGCTGGTTATGCTGTTAGATTGTTATAGCCTTCTTTATGCTACCCTTTATTTTTCAGCTGGTTTTGAATGAAAGAAAGGGCAGTTAAACGCTAAGCTTTTTTGGTTTGCTTATCATGTTTCTGCATTTGAGATCATTGAAAATTTTCCTAAACTCTAACTTATTCTGGATTAGGAATTGATAGCTATGGTTCAAGTTTGTTTTCAAAAACCGTTCCTGTGTATGTCAACTAAAATAAATCATACATTTTTCAGAATATTGGTTTCCATGCTAGTTGATTCAATACCTGTTAAAGACTCCTAGGTACTCCAATATTGTTAAAAGGCATTACCAGCTAATCAGGGTAAGAACTGCAACACTCTATGCTATCCATTAACACTGTTTGTGAGAAAAGGAGAAGCAAATTAATAACAATAACAATTGGCTTCCGTTTTGGGGAGTTTGTGTCTAAAGATTGCTTTTATCATATTTTCTATTATTATTTTCCTAAAAGAAAAAAATTAAAAAGCATTTAACATGCATATACTCATCCTTTGTTAACATTTCTTTAATCTTATATTGTGGTGTTATCTGTGTTTATTATTTGTTGTGCCGTTTCCTTGTTTATGTTTTTGATAAAACATGTCATTTTTTGTTTTACCTCTCTGTATTATGTTACTGCATGCCAAATTTTTTGGAATGGTTTCTTGAGTAAATAAATTCTTGTCATTTTAAATTTCACTCTAAACATTATGAAGTAGCTTTTTATTCTCAAACAGTGCTCCAAGAATGTGCTTTTTAGAGGAGCATGCAAGAGAAGTGAACAAAAAATGGCAAGAACTGCCTGGTGCAGTACCTTTGTACCTGACAATCTGCTTAAGCCTGTTAAAGTTAAACTGAATTAGATACATGTAATTCTAATTTAAATCATCGATGCTTTTCTTTTGTTTGCATGCTATGATTTTGTTTTATATTTTGTGTTTTTTTTCCACTCACCAGATGTTCCCAACACTTTGCTTTCCACTACTATCATCCCCTCCCCTACCACTGCACCAGTCACAACCACTGTAGTCATAACCACCAGCCCAACCCCACCTGCAACAACCAGCAGCTTAAGAGGTACAGTATATTTCTTTGTTATGGCCTAGAAAACACTTGTAATGGAGCAGCAAAGAGGTATTTTAAAGGGCAGAAAGTTTGAGATACATGTTTACTTAATGATAAGATACAATAAAGGCACCTCAATGATCAGTTAGGGTTTGGAGAACACATTGGAAAACAGATAATTTGCATATAAATTTAGTCTCATCGATGACTTAGAAAAATGTTTCTGAGTATGATTAAAAGCACTGATAGCTCTACAGCTTTGAACAATTTTAAGGAGAAACATGGGTTCCTGTTTCTGTTATTGTTGTTGTTCTTGTTTTGACTTGCTCTGCTATGGTAAATGCAAAGAAAGAAGTCTTTAAGAATGCAGAGATTTCTTTGCTATTATTGCCAGGATAATCTTGATGACTTGTTATTCCTCTGCATCTGTATTTTAAAAAATAACAGAAATTGATCTAAAATTGACATAATTCATGGAGTCATTTAAAACTTTTAAACACACAGAACTTTTCACTAAATATTAAACTTGTTGCTCGAGAGAGATTTACTTAGTAGACTGACCTAGTCTATAAAAAGAATACTCTAAAATCAAATATTCCAGAACTGTCTGTCGTGATACAAGTTGATTCATAGTCTTTTGTGTAATACCTTTTATCAATTTACTAAAAAGAATTATTACCTCACAGAAAACAAACTTCAAAAAATTGAAATAATTATTAAGAACAAAAGCTATTATTATCCTATGCTTCAGAAACACAAGAAAGCTGTTATTCAAAGGTTGGTAAGTAGTGAGGAAGTAAAAAAAAAAAATCAAAGTCATTGTAGAAAAACACATTTAAGCTCAAGTTTTGCTTAAGGAATGATCAAAGTGAGTATGTCTTATTTAAGTCCATTTTTTTTCTATTGCTATGTTTTTGTGTCATATTGGCAATACTAACGAGTGTTAACTTTAACAACTGTACTTCGAATTATGCGTAATTAACATTAACGTATATGCAATAAGAGTTATACCAAGATCGGGTACACTTTATTTCACATGTAAAGGTTGTTTATTTAGACTGCTTCTTGTCATTTTTGTTCAGTTCTCTATGTTAAATTGAGTTACATGCTTTGACTTAACAAATACTATAGTACTCTATTCTCTTGTTTCAAAAAATAAGTCCTACTGTGTGTCCATTGGTTTGCAAGTTTGTTTGTAATTGGGGGGTGGGAGACCACTACTCGAGAGGACTGCAGTTCTTCCAGCATTTATCAGTTCTCACTGATTTGGTTGTTCAATGCAGGATGTGGGAATGCTTAGCCCCTGCAGTGCTGGAATGCCCCAGGTGGACATGCTCAAGGATCTCCAGAGCTGTATTCAGCGATGCTCCCTCTGGGACCATGTTTTGCAGACACAGTGTGTTACAGGCATAAAACTCAGATCTGCTGCTTATATCTCCTGCATCTTAACATCTATACTTGCTCCTCAGCCCCTATTTCACCATCATGAGTTTTCTGTAGTGGGAAATAGAATCTCTTAGAAATAAATACCTTTATTTTTGAATGACTTTAAAAACAGCATCTATGGGATGGAAAGATAGTACATTGGACAGAGTGCTTGCCTTGCACAGGGCTGACCCAGATTTGGTCCTCTGCATCCCATATGGTCCCCAAAGGATTGCCAGGAGTAATTCCTGAGTGCTGAGCTGGGAATAAGCCCTGAGCACTGCACCTTTCGATGTGACCCCAAAATAAAACAAAACAAGTAAACAAACAAAAACCCTGCTCCAAGATAAATATGCAAATGAAAAAAATGTAAAGGTCCTTCTCATAACTCTTTCTATAAAATGGAAAGAAATAAAATGAAGAAGTAGATAAAATAATTTGATATACAAAATACAAAATCAATAAGTATTGACTTTGCTTAAATTTATTATTTTTCCAAAGATTTTTACAAACAGTAATTCAAATGAAATGTGATTACTTCATACTAATACAATCTCCACAATCTCTATGATAATGTTAAGTTCTGATTATAAAAACAAGTCACATGATGGAATATTTATTTTTAAAAGTACTAAGAAGTTTTGTAATTATTTCTCCCCAAAATATTTACTTCTCCTACATATATAGACCATATCAGTACCTCACAATTTGTTTTTGAGAATACATATATATGTATAAAACTAAAATAAGAGGAAATATTTTAGTTCAAAATGTTTAACATTATTTTGTATTTGTTCATAAGTTTCTTTATGTTTGTTGTTTGTTTTATTTTGGCGTGTTAGTTTAAATGCAGTGGTGCTCACGGCTTATTATTGGAAGCATCATTCCTGGCAGGGCCCTTGGGACTGTATGTGGTGACAAACCCACATTCAAGGCAAGCACCTTACCAGAGGGCACTATATATCCAGATCCTGTTCATATGTATTTAAGTGGACTCTTAATTGCCACATTTAGCCAGTCTATTAAAATAAAATCAATTCTTTATCTTTTCAAGTAAAATCACTTTGTACAGCTCTCCTAGGATTCTCATAAAGCGTATAGTTTCCACTTTAAAAGTATGAACTAATTTTCCCTCCAAACACAAAAGCCCAAATTCTTTGAACTTTAATTGGAGCAAAACATACTTTCACATATATACTCCTATTTGTTCTTATGAGTTTAAAAAAATTTTTGAAGGCACCAAGAATCATGGATAGAAATATGAATTTTTTAAGATAAGCAATTTTAAACTGCCTATGTCATACATAAAAAGTAGTATAACTAATGTCATTATTTAATATTTATTTTTCCTTTATATGTAAGAAAAAACTGGGGACAAAGGACAGTCACTAAACTCACCAAGTCATTAGTATTTAGTTTATGTGAGTGTTTGGAGGATTTACTCAGTACATAGACATTGTTATGAATTTTGCACCTTTTCCCTCTTAGCTATATGATATTCCTCTATCCATTCTCTTAAAGTAGAAGGTTTAATATATCAAAAATAAGTAGTGTCATTATGGTTGCAAAGGAAAAGGGGGCTCTAATCTACTGTTGGGGGGAATGATGACTGGATTAGCCCTTCTGGAAAACCATATGGACATTCCTAAGAGGGGAAAATTAGGAATTGAGCTTCCCTAATTTCACTTCTTGGACTATTCCCCATGAGAGGAAAAAAATGAGAAGAGACATTTTCACTCCTATGTTTCATGCATACCTTGCAGCACTATGCACAATAGCCTAAATCTGGAAAAAACCCAAGTCTCTAGCAATAGATAAAGAAACTATGGTACACAGTGGAATATTACTTAGCCATAAGAAAGGATAAAACCCTGCAATTTGCTGCTTCAAGTATGGATTTGGAGCGTATCATACTGAGTAGTTAGTCAGAGGGAGAGAGACCAACTTTAAATTATCTCCTTGTATATGGAATATAAAGAAACATAATGGTAGAATAGTAAACTCCCAAAGACAATGGAAAAGAGAACATGAGAACTGGTCTTCAGTGGGCAACATGCCATTTGAGGGATGGTATAAGGAGTGGGCAATGACTATGGTGGAAGAAGCATTCAGTCAGAAGGAAGAGGTTGTACTAAAAGGTGGAAAACTGGGGCTGCAGCGATAGAACAGTGAGGTCGGACATTTGCCTTGCAGGCGGCCGATCTTGGTTCAATTCCCAGCATCCCATATGGTCCCCTGAGCACCGCCAGGAGTGACTCCTAAGTGCAGAGCCAGAAGTAACACTAGAGCATCGCTGGGTGTGACCCCAAAAGAAAAAAAAGATGGAAAAATATTATGAAACCAAATCAATAATTGTACCGTAAACCACAGTGCAAAAACTTTCCCAAAACTACATAGGGAGTGGGGGGAGGTCATTGGTCGAGGGAAGTAGACACTTGGTGAAGGGATTGATATTGAAAGATAGTATGCCTGAAATCCAAAATGAAAAACTTTGCAATTTGACAGTGACTATTTTTGAAAAATAGAACTTTTAGATGAGATTCTAATTAAATAGAATTTATTTACTGCCGACCCAGATTCAATTCCGCTTCCCTCTCCGAGAGCCCGGCAAGCTCCAGAGACTATCCCGCCCCCACAGCAGAGCCTGGCAAGCTACCCGTAGTGTATTCAGTATGCCAAAAACAGTAACAAGTCTCACAATAGAGACGTTACTGGAGCCTGCTCGAGCAAATTGATGAACAGGACGACAGTGCTACAGTGCTATACATTAGGATTGAATACTAGTGCAATGTGAAGGAGCATGTGTTGCATGTGACCCACACTGGTTCAATTCCTGGCACCATATGGTCTCCCAAGAGTCACCATGTACAACCCTGGGGTCCTCTGAGCACTGTTCCCGGAGTACAGTCTCAGATAATCCCAACACCTCAAGGCCCAAGCAGTTCTGCATCCTCAGGCCTTTGCATCAAATCATGAGATTGCTGGACAAGAATCTAGAGAAGCCTCTTGAACAACCTTTGGAAGCTCTTACGAGGTTACCTCAACACTCCCCCCACGAAAAATAATGTTACTAAAATAAGCAGAAAAGTAGAGATCTCAATGTTTTTACCTGTAACCTTTTTTTTGAGTTGGTTTGTTTCATCTATTTTCTCATTCAATAATTGGAATACACAGACTTTATTTGATTCTACCAGGCTCAAATGGCATATTTTAAATTCCACAGGCTATAATATTTATACATATCTCTAGATGTTTAATGACCACAAGTGAGTTCCTCTTTCATATCTCCACTTATACTCTCACCACTCCTGTTATTGCTGAGATTTCCGTCCTATGATATGAGACACATTCAATTTCAAATGAATTTAAAGAATCACAGCTGTGCCTACATTAGAAATCAAGATGAAATGAGGCAAAAGAAACTGCTCAAATAGTCAGTCATAACCTTGAGGATTTGCACTTCTCTTTAGTTTGCACATAAAATGCTTCTCTGCATGGAGAAGAAGAGGATGATTCATAGGAAAGAAATGCCAGCAATTAGCAGGACTTCCTTAGAAATCAGGGTTTTAAACCATGGAGAAATGGGCAAACTTGGCCAATAGGAAAAAAAGATGGAAAATGAGTGATATCTAGAGCTATCTTTGGATATATTATTCATAAAGTCTTTGGGTTTAAAAAAATTAGCCAAATCAAGCCTCAGAATTGTCAAAATGAAAACTCCTTAGTAGAAGCATTTTATTCTTAGGTTTTCTTGAAAATTGAATGGGTATATAGCTCCAGAAATATAACCAGCATTCTATGTATAATAGAACTATCATTTATTCCTTTTTTTTTGAAAACAGATATGTATACGTAGTTGTATTGTGCAACTAATGAATCATTATGATGCACTTTTCCAATAGTTGTTATAGTTTGTTTATTTCATTTGCTACTTTGATTTGGGGACTATAGTCAGGGATGTTCAGGGCTTATTCCTGGCTCTGTACTCAGAATCCATTCAGGGAGCCATAAGGGATACCATGTCTCAAACCTGAGGAGTCTTGTTGCCTGCAAGGCAAACACCCTAGCCATTGTACTATCACGCTGACCACCAGTAATTTGAGTTTTAATTCTGGCAAAGTTTCTTGATGTTAAAAAAAAATGTGATCACCTTTTTTTTCATTTCAATCTTACTTTTTTAAAATTATACAAACATGGTATGATAACATTGAACTTATCTACCTGTCCTTAAACACAATCACTAATTGTTTTGGCTAGTAATGCAAAGGGCACCTCAAAAATCTCCATTGTTTGTAGAAGATCCTATAGACATTCCCTACAAAAAAATCAATGTTGTGACTAGAATAGTCCTGTGATTCTTAGGATAACAAGACACATTTTAGAAGTAAACTCTCAGCAGATTTTGAGGATCAAGATTTGATACACATAGCCCCAGGTTTGGGAGATACATAACGTCCTAAAGGCTACACAACAAAGCTGCCAGGGGAGAGTGCACAGGGATTTGTTGCTCTAGGGAACCTAAGAGTTCTGAGTTTACTCTCCAAGAGTTTAAAGCCTAAAATAGGGAATTAGAATTCAGGAAGAGAGAAGCAGATTATTCAGGCCATCACAGTGACTCACCTGATTGTTAAGTACTTTCTGAGAGAGGGAACTTCTGTTTGGGGCAGCCAAATAATAATAATAATAATAATAATAATAATAATAATAATAATAATAATAATAATAATAAAATCTTTCTCTACTTGCTTACAAATAACAATGTAAGTAGTAAATAGCCTAGAAATGTTTATTCAAGTTGGATTTTTTTTTAAATAAAAAATTGATGTCAGGGACCGGAGCGATAGTACAGTGGGTTGGACATTTGCTTGCACATGGCTGACTCGGGTTCAATCCCAAATGGTTCCCCAAGAACCAACAGGACTAATTCCTGAGGGCAGAGCCAGGAGTAACCCTTGAGCATTTCTGGGTGTGATCCAAAAAGCAAAATAATAATCACTGTTGCTGTCACTGTTATCTTGTTGCTCATCAATTTGCTTGAGCGGGCACCAGTAACATCTCTCATTGTTAGACTTACTGTTACTGCTTTTGGCATATCAAATATTCCATGGATAGCTTGCCAGGCTCTTCTTCCGTGCGGGCGCAATACTCAGTAGCTTGCCGGGCTCTCTGAGATGGGCAGAGGAATCAAGCATGGGTTGGCCTTTTGCAAAGCGAACACCCTACAGCTGTGCTATCGCTCCAGCCAATAATAATAATAATAATAATAATAATAATAATAATAATAATAATAATAATAATGCCAGAGTTGGAGGGATCGCTCAGGATAGGACATGTGTGTTGAAAGTAGACTAAGGACCAAATGTGATGGCCTCTCAGTACCTATTTTGCAAATCATAATGACCAAAAGTAGAAAGAGAGGATGAGAGGATGGGGGAAATTGTCTGCCATAGACACAGGGGGAGGGTTGGTAAGGGGGAAGATACTGGGGAAATTGGTGGTAGAAAATGTGCACTCGTGGAGGGATGAGTATTCAATTATTGTATAACTGAAACTCAAACATGAAAGCTTTGTAAGTATAGCTCGTGATGATTCAATAAAAAAATAGTGTGAAATAGTAAGAAGGAAGGTCTGTCACAGAGACATAGGTGGGATGGGTTAGGGGTGGCGGGAGTGATACAGGAACATTGGTGGTGAAAAATGCACACCCTTGAAGGAATGGGTGTTCATGGTTAAGTTTTCATGAAACTTAATCTTGAAAGCTTTGTAACTACATCTCATAGTGAGTCAATTAAAAAAATTTAAATAAGATCAGGAATTACTACTACAGTCAAAAGCTTATTGTTAGAGAGTTATGCTATTGATACTTAAGACCTCACAATTAAAGTATAAACTAAGTTGATTACTTTTGTATAACAATGCATTTTAAGTATAATATTTTAAATCAACTTTGTAAAACAGAGGGATTTATTATACATCCAGAACCATTTTAGCTGAATTCTATAATTATAGACTCATACTTTTAAGCATATAGGTTGCCACTCAATTTTTAAAAGATGTGAATCATATAACTTCATGCTTTAAATCTATAACTAATCCAGGTGGGGTGGGGGGTTGAGTGACTTATGTGGAGTGGGGTAGGGAGAGGCAGCAATCTCGAGAAGGGGAATCAACCAATTTCTCTCTACCCACCTGTGACATCCTGTGAACAGCTGGAGAAATCTAAGACTGACTAGAGTCTGATGTGAGCCTTGTTTTTTGCAGTCAAGTCAGTCTTAAACCTTTATCAGACCTCTTGGATTGCTACTTTTCCCTTGTAGAAAAGAAATCAGGAGGATATGAGTATTGAATAGAAAACAGATTTTGTTTGGAAGCTTTAAGGAAGGAGAGAGAGACAGAGACAGACAGAGACAGAGACAAAGACAGAGACATACAGATAAACAGACAGACAGAGACAGACAGACAGACAGAGAGAGAGGTGAGAGGGAGAGCGAGAGATAGAATGTATGCTTCTCCAAAGCCAGAAGAAACCCCAGTTAACATCTCGGCAATACAATATGAAAGTACACATCTCAAGAGGGGACATGTGAGCATGATGTTCTTGGAAGCACTTAGCATGCTTCCTTGGTTCCAAGTTGGTATTATAGATATTTCCCCAACCTATCCCATATAGGAGCTTTCTACCTAACCAATTGTTTATTAAACAGTGGCTGCCATGGGGTAGGGTTGGAAGCTGTAGAGGTCTTCTTTCACATTCCTTTCCTGACCTTTGTTCCTGCTGACAGAGAGTCTCTTGGCCCCGCGCCTGGCTCTCTTTCCCTGGACCCCTCAGAGAGGGTGAGTTTCAGTTTCCCTCCCCACCCTGAGTAGAGCTCCCCGGCTGATGACCTCCAGAGCCTAGCAACAGCCATGCTCAAGACTCTCTCCACACGTTCGAATAAGCCTCACACATGAAGGAACTGGCAGAGGAAACCAGGCGTGTGGGACCTGGGGCTGAGATCTCCAAGCCTGCTCGGATTGGGACTGGGCCTCTTCCACCCAGATTCCCCATTTTCCAGTAGCTAGGCGGTCACACCCAGGGACTGCTCTGGGTGCCGTGTAATCCCATCAACACCCAACATCCAGAGACTATAAAACCAAGCTCCCTCCCGGAAGCTTATAGCCTAGTTCTCCCTCTGGAAGAACCTGGCAAGCTACCGAGAGTTTCCTGCCCACGTGGGAGAGCAAATTCCCCATGGCGTATCCATATGCCAAAACCAGTAACAATGATGGGTCTCATTGAAGGAGCCTCCAACGTGGCACTGTTGGAAAGGATGAGTAATGAGAGGCTTCTGGAATCTCAGGGCTAGGACGAATGGAGACATAACTGAGACCACTCAAGAAATTTGACGATCAATGGGATGATGATAATGATGATGATGATGATGATGATGATGATGATGATGATGATGATGATGATGATGATAATGATGATGATGATTGTTCCTGCTGGAGCTTTTCTCAGAGAAATTTCCAGCCTTCTTTGGGTCTGTGCTAGTCCCAGGTAAATTTCTGATCAGGTCTTAGTTTCTGTGTCCACAAGGTGGATCCTGACAGCCTTAGGGCTAACTGGTTTTATTACTCCCAAGAACTCATTGCCATGTGTGTGGTCCCTTACTGTACTGTCTGCCTACTTCAACAACTATTTCCCTTTTAGAGGATTACTTAAAGACAGGCCCAGGTGTTTAGATGCATGAGTACTACAGTACCCAGTACCGATTAGTACTCTAACCACTGCTAGCAGAGTACCCGAGAACTGAGGGGTGATAATCCTTGTGCATCGATAGATGTGACTCTATGTTAAAAAAAAGATTTCTTAAGGCAATTTTAGCAATTTGTTAAAAAAAATTGGTATACCAAAATTTAGCTATGAAATGACAATGAAAGTTACTGAAATATTTACTTTGTGCCTGCACAGAGAAAGCAAGATGGCTTATAAAATTATACTCATAGTTACTGTGGATATTTTAAAAGATTATCATTGACTAAAATGCTTATGTCATTATTTTCTATAGATTCCTACTCTTCGATTGTGTTTCATTTCTCTGTCCTCAAAATACAATAAGCTACATTAAGATAAACACAAAATGCATGCCTGTGCATTTCAAACCACTATTTGAAGTGACAATTTAATTAAATCAGGTTTAAAAGCAATAATACTAGGGCCTATGCTTCTGTTCTCTATCTTCTTGATATCAAAAGAAATGTGTCTATTTTATTTTTATTTTGTTTAATTAATGTGTCTCCTTATTCTTTGCTTGAGATAGATATTTAAAAACATAGAATATAAGACATAGAGAAACACTTATCAGAATAGAAATAAAGCCAGCACTGAGAAAGAATAAGTGGAGTAAAATCATTATGGCTTCAAGTTAGTCACTATAAATGCACTCAAATAGAACATTTGTAGTGGCAAAATATATCATCTTGACACAGTTAAATCCCAAAGTGTGCAAATCAAGAAGTTGTTTATGAGCTTGTATTATGAGTGTTTAGCTATTTAAAATGTTTCTGGTTTTATTTGTGGTAATAAAACCCAATTTGCATGGTGTTGTGAGCTTTTAAAAATTAAGTGTCAATATGTTGGGCTTTTTTTCACTTGACAAAAATTAAGTAATAACTCAGTCTCCAGATGGTTCATATAGAGAGACCTGCTTATCTGCAAAAGGGCAGGATTTCATATTTAGGCATTAAGTATAGCTACATTTCCATTAGTCATTTTAAAACAATTAATATGTTTAATAGATTCCATTTTTAAATTAAATACATTGAAGAGTTCTTAATGAGAAGAGGATACTAAAAAAGCTTTTAACTTGGAAAGAACCAGGTATTTTGACTTTGTTATAAGTACTTTGTGTAAATGCTGAAGGGACTAGTTACAGGCAGGGTACTGGGGTGTTGGAGAGTGGGGTGAGATTCTTGTCTCTAGCTAGCTGTGGAAGCACACATTTGAATAATGAAAATGTTTCAGATTAGTTTTCCAAGATTGGTTAGATTGCAAAAAACATTCTTCTATTCCAGGAGATCTTATTTGGAATCAGAATATATATTAACTTGTTATATATAGCCATTTCCAAGAGGAAATGGAGAACGGACTTGTATGAAGTTGAACTCTGGCAAAGTTTGAGGATCTTTAAATATTTATCTATTTCTTTATGGCTTTGGGGAAATATTTGAGAAAATGAATTCATATTTTCTTTCCAATACTACCTATTAAAGGAAGCAGAACATTTATGCGCTAGTCTATCTTATAAGGGCACTCTTGTGGCTTCTGCAATTTAAAACATCAAACATTTTCTTAGTTTCATTTTAAGCTTGTTTATTACTCTTTGACTTAGAGCAACTTAATAGAAATGTCTGTTCCACTAGTTTACGTTTCTGTCAAGTAAACAGTTCTAGTAATATTCCTACTTTTCATATGTAGGTGTGTCTTAATTATAATATCAGATTTCACATATCCTAATAACACATGTATTTACTGCAAAAATACAAAAATACAAACAAAAAACCTCAAAGAAGGAAAGAAAATGTCTTTCCTTTTTTTCTTGAAATCATTTTCATGCTGCTTTCTTGAAATCATTTTCATATAATATTTACATGTTAAAAAATTATTCCCTTAATCATTATATTCCAGCAAACACATGTCATTAAATAATAACAACAGTTGAGTTTTATGTTATTACGATGATAGTATATTTTATATTTTAAAAGCTTGACCACGTATATGGATAAATGTATTCCCAGAACATCTCTAAAATTACTTTAAAAATCATTAATAAACTAAACTGGTTGTATCTTTCTTACTAACCAATGAATTAAATTTATGAGCTGTGCCTTTGAAGCTGAAAAGATTGCAGGCTCTGCCCTTGCTTCTTTGACACTCCACATGAAACGCAGTTAATAACCTCCCCTGTAAGCTTGGCGAAACACTGAATTGATACTAATTATACCAACTTTGGGATAGAAGGTGACCTTGACTTCAGTTATAACTTTCTTCCAGGACAATAAATAAGAGCAAATGCTACAAAGCATGACTTTTGAGAAGGGTCTAATGCAATCTATTAACTTTGAGGAGTTTGAGGAATTGCAATAAGTGTTTGGATAATTATAATATTTTAAAAGATCTCTTGCTTCGGTAATACTGTAGTTTCTTATTTCTCTTGATTTCCAAGAATGTCCCATTAACTTGCTGTATTAATTTAAATTAAACTGTGGCCAGAAAATTAAAAACTATTTGAAGCGAAGTGTATATAAGGTGATAGCAAATCAATGGAAAGTTTTTCCAAATGCCTTCTCATATATATGTATATATATATATATATTCATATATGTGTGCGTTTAAATAGTTTTGGCAATTTAACTTGCTTATGTTTAAGCTATAACACTGCTTTTTTTTTTTTTTTTTTTTTTTTTGCTTTTTGGGTCACACCCAGCGATGCACAGGGGTTACTTCTGGCTCTGAACTCAGGAAGTACTCAGGGGACCATATGAGATGCTGGAATTAGAACCTGGGTTGGCCCCGTGCAAGGCAAACACCCTACCTGCTGTGCTATTGCTCCAGCCCCGAAAACACTGCTCTTAAGCAAACAAATGTCTTCATAAAATATTTAAGAAAAAATATCAGGTAAAAGCAATTGCCCCAATAGACAGACTTACTTAAATTACAATTAAAAAATAAGACATTCAGGCAAATGATGTCTAAGAGATTTAGTTAAAATTTTGACTTGACCAGTATTAAAAAAAAGAGTCAGTAAAATTACTAAATATGTTAGCAGGTGAGTAAAATCAAAAATTAAATGTTCTTCATAAGTATTATTTAAAAAAAGATTTGAATATAAAAGGAATTCTTTTCAAAGTGTGCAGTGTAATGAAAACACTTAATTTTAAATGAGATGAGGTCAAATATTCTTAGAAATATTTTCGTTAACCGACTAGTAAGCCAAAAATATGAAAATGCTTTTTCATTAGGAAGAAGACAACTTTTACCTTAAATTAATAATTACATTTGATTTCATTGAAGAACATAGCATTCAAAAGCAGTTGAAACAAGTGTGATGTCTAGGCACAGATTTGCATATAAAAGAATCATAATGTTGAGGACAAAGGGGTAGCATGATAATTTAGACACTTGCCTTGCAGGCAACTCATCCAGGTTCCATCCCTGGCTTGTTTCCCAAGTCCCACCAGGAATAATCGCTGAGCAGAGAGCATAAATTATCTGGAGTAAGTAAGAAGTTCTGAGTATGGCTCCAAAACAAAACAAATGAAAATAAAAATAATCACAGTGCTGTAGTCAGTTTTAAGATGAGTGACATAATGGCCTTAATGCATTTCCCTCCATAAAATAATAATTGCAAATATTGATTATAAGTTTTTATTTACCTTTTAGTTGAGCTTCAACAGAACTGACAGCACCTAGCAAAAGTGTAACTAAAGTGTTTTTAATGAGAATAAATTTCAAAAGTTTGGTTTTACATAGCAGCCCCTCCATCATGTACATATTTTTCTCCACAATATAAGTAGAGATAAATATCCTGTATAACACAAACAGATTAAGAAATTTGAGAGGAATAGCTTCATTATTAGGTAGAAATTAATTTTTTTTATATTAAGTTTCTTTTTTCCACTTAAATAACCCACTTTCCAGAAGAATAACGATTTAAATCTTGGTGTTAAGGAAACACATCTTGTTCATTGAATAATCAGAGATTGACATGAAATAGTTTCACATTTATTTATTTGGATACAAACTATCTCTCAAATAAATGAAGTGTTTTGGAAATCTTGTTATCAAGAAAAACAATTAAAATTGACCTAGTGTTAAGTTAATAAAAGCCGATCCAAATCTGGGTAAATTTCTATTAAAGGAACTTTTGTCATAGACAAATAACTTTAATCCTAGGCGCATAACTTTGCAGAAAAGAAAATCTTTTTTCTTAAGTGCTTAAAAACCATTTAATGTTTTTTTTATTGTTAGCTCACAAGACTGTATAGGTTCTAGTGGTACAATTTTACCCCTCTTCAAACTGTATATTAGCAAACAATACATTGGCTTTGATGCCAAACACTTAATTTAATTTGTCATACTTTGGCTTTTATGTCAAATTCCTAAAAGCCCGCCACCACAGAATCAATTTAATTCTAAAGCTTTCTAGTCTAGTTGGAATTTAGGGAGCTTGATACCTCCATTATCCTTATTTATTAATTAATTGATTAATTTATTTATTTATTTATTTATTTTTGTCTCAGGATTGCTTAGGTTATTTCTGGTTTCACTGTGACTCCATATTAATTTCAGTAACATTTTGTTTCCCTGATATATCAGTGTGGGTCATTTCCTTTATTTATCTTCTCCTTGCTTGGTGATTGGCAATGACCTGGACAGCAGGTAGGCTTTTATCCTTGGAAGTGGCTGGCACGTTTCATAGAATTAAGGCAAATAGGCCTGAGTAGCACCAAGGATTTTGTGATCAAATTTTCTAGGCAGAGACTGTGGAACCAAGGTGGCAAGGCCCCAGCTTATGGTTTCGGGTCGGTGGTGAACAATCTAGTAACTTCTGAGGTGCTATGTTGAAGTAGCTCTGAGCAGTGACTGGAATGTCCAAGCATCAGTGACTTTGGAGGGCCACTCAGTCCCAGCAGGGGACTTGGGACACGGTCTTTGTCAGGAATAAGCCCTCTTGGTAGTTGTCAACTAGCTTGCTCAGCTATTTTCTAGGGATTGGTGAAAGTTTCCTTGGAAACTGTCCTCAGATTCTGTGACTACATGGAGACTAAGAGAAACACACATTTACCAGAGCTGTTATCAGCAAGGATGCAAGAAGACAACAAGGTGGCAAGTACTGGCAAAACTAGCCTGTTTCACCTTTTAGTTTCTTGCCTACCAGTCCAATTCTGTCACTAAAGAATCTAGGGCTATTTCACTCATGTATTCAGTGCTGTCTAGATTGGTATTACTGTATTTGGTCCCAGTGATGAATCTATTCATGGGATTGTTCATTCGCTACATCTTAATCTCTTCTTTTTTCTTATGATTTCCTAAACTTTGTTCTTCTGACCCTCGATGCAAGGATTAGATTGTGAGATTGAGGGATAAGCATTTTCCACCATCCCTCTTTGCTTCTCAGGTTGGCATGAACCTTGGAATATCTTATTCACTGTCCTTTGATGTGGGCTGTTATTGATGGAGGCTGCGACCTGACTCCTAATTTATACCCAAGAACCTCTATGTCTCTTCTTGTAGAAGTTCTGTTCCTTCATGTTTCATGTCAGTTTCTGTAAAAATTAAATGAAATGTTGGGTTAGATTTACTCTCCTCTTGGGAGGCAGTCACTGCCATCCCGATACTCATCGATTTGTTCAAGCGGGCACCAATAACGTCTCTCATTGTGAGACTTATTGTTACTGTTTTTGACATACTCAATACGCCACGTGTAGCTTGCCAGGCTCTGCTGTGCAGGCGCGATAATTTCGGTAGCTTGCCGGGCTCTCTGAGAGGGGCGGAGGAATAGAACATGGGTCAGCCGCATGAAAGGCGAAGGTCCTACTGCTGTGCCTAGGGAGGCAGTAAGTGAACAGTAAGTGAATATTCTGTCCACCATGCCAAAATTTCATAGACAGTCATCACATTATAACCTGCATCAAAATTTTAAAGGATGTGTGGATTGATAATTCAGTTAACTTGGCACATAGAAAACTAGCAAAATAAAAGCAACTCACCTTATTTCCATTCTAAACATATCATTTTGTTTATGTTATCGTTTGTGTCTCTAAACATTTTACCACTAACAGACTATAAAGTCTTGTTCAATAAGGAATTTCAGAATGACATTGGAAGGGGGTGGGAGTTGGGCCACACCTGGCTGTGCTCTGGGCTCACTGCAAGATCTGTGCTCTGGGATAACTGCTGGTGGTCTTAAGGTACCATATGGGCTGCAGAGATTGAACCTGGGTCAGATGTGTGCAGAACAAGTGACTTACCCACTTTATTATCACTCCTCCTCCATTAAAAGAGATGTTTTTAGCTTCAAAATCACAGTATAAGTTCTTTGCTATTTTTCAATATCTTTATCCCTTGCTTTGAGATTTATTTGTAGATTTTAATACTGTATCTCAAAGCATTGTTATATGGATAAAAGAGCAAAGTTTCAGGTACCTTTCTCTTTGTCCATGAGGATAAATTTAGATAGAGTCCACCTTGAGATCAAGTCACAAGAAAAGCCTATTTAAATGAAATAAAGTTATGATAGCTGGTCATTTTATTACTCATATTTTTATTTCAAATTTTTCTATTTAATATTTGGCAACAAATTAATGTGGGGTTGTTCTATGATAATTTTAAAATGAGTGATTTAAAAATGTAAAATGACAGTGTGCCTTTGTAAAATCTAAAAAGGTATATTTATTGTGTTAATAACATGTTCCATAACTGTTCTCAGCATGAGTAGTGAGAACAACTGCTTAAGGCAGGACATATTTCTATCATCTTGATTTGGCCTCTAGGCAAGCGATCTTATAGAAGACAGTTCATCTCTCTACAACCCACTGGGCTATATGAATTCTAAGCTGTTTCTCCATTCTTGATTTCTGTGAAATACTATGGACACATATAAGTTGCCTTCCAGGATTTAAGGAACCAATATAGATTCTGATGTTTTTAGAATCAGAATTGATGGATTAAAACCCATTTCCATTTAAAATGATTTGCTTTTCAAAGAAAAGCGAAAGGTAAGAGATTAAAAATTAAGTATGAGAGTGATGGTGATATTTACCATTTCAATCACTGTTTCTTTGCCATATACCCATCTCTTCTCCTGTAATTTCCATTTTCACACTCATTTCCCCTTATGGTTTCTCTTACAAATCTTTTTACACATAAATATGATTGTAACTGTGAAAATCCAAATGAACATGATGGTGTTAAAATGAATATTGAATTCCAAATATAATGACAGTTAACTAATATATCCAGTCTGTTTTCAGTTTGCAAGTGAATATAAATATTTTCTCATGAAATACATAAAGTAAAATATAGAGTAATCAAACATTATGACATCAAACTCCACTGAGTGTGATTGTCGTGCACCTCAAACCAAATAATATAAACTTATTATAATCATAATAATATAAATCTCATATTATTTTAATTATACATATGTGTATTTTACTTGCTTAAAGCAAAGTGTTATTTGTAGTACTCAATTTGTACTCAATTTAAAATAATTATTAGCAATTTTGTTCAAATTAACCTCCCTATTTATTCTATATAAAATAACCCTTTTGTGAATGTCAATAAATTTAACTATCAACTGTTAAGTGAAGGCTGAAATGTGTGGTAGATAGACCATCCTTTAAAAGAATATTTCCGGGGCTGGAGTGATAGCACAGCAGATAGGGCGTTTGCCTTGCACGTGGCCTGCACAGGTTTGATTCCCATCATACCATATGATCCCCCGAGTACTACCAGGAGTAATTCCTGAGTGCAGAGCTAGGTAAACCCTGAGCATCGCCAGGTGTGACCCAAAAAAGCAAAAAAATAAAATTAAAATCAAAAAATGCTTCCTCTTCTAGCACCAGAGAGATAGTACAGTGGATAAGCAAGCGCCTGACCCACGTTCGATTCCCAGCATTCTGTGTGGTTCCCTGAACACCGCCAGTCAAGAGTAATCCCTGAGTGTAGAGCCAGGAGTAACCCCTGAACATTGCTATTTATGACCGCAAAATTAAAAAAAAAATTAAAAAATGCAATGAAACTCTTGAAAAATCTAAAACTTAAGTATTTGTCTTAAGATTTGTCTTAAGATTAAACAAAATTTGAATTATTCAGTTCAATAAAACAAGGTAGGCTCCAAGCAACTATAAATGCTTCCTGAGTGCCTCCAAAAGTGAGGAGTAAACCCTAAAACACAGCCAGGTGTGGCCCAAACATAAGCACACAAACAAACTAAACAAACAAAAAGTCAAGAAATGAAGGAAAAAATGTTCATTATCTTATATACTTGAGTTTAAGTGATTTTTTCAAGTATTAAATGACATGTCATTTTTCTCCAAATTTACATGAATTGTATTTAAACACAATTTTCTTGCACTATTCAAGATAAGTTTAGCTTCAGTGACATATTGTAATGTATTTTCAGGTATATATTCAAAAATAAATAACACGATGCTTGTAGCGTTAATAGTCTATATATAGTTAAGAAATCCAGATAAATATTGTGCTAAAATAACGTTTAAAGTAAACACTATCAAATGACGACAAACCCTTGGCTTTAGATAATGAAACTCAGATTATCAAGCAGTGGGAAGAAGCATGGGGAGAAATAAGAAGTTGAATAGAGATGACAGAAGGCCATTTAGTGGAGGGTGACAAATACCTTGTTGCTGGTGATGGTTTCCAGTAACTTTGTACATCAGTACTAAGAATCTCAAAACTATTGTCACCATGCTTTCTAAACTATAACCAAAGAAAGCAAATTAAAAAACGTGGAACTAAATCAAGCTGCTATACATGATAGTTTCCTATGGCAATAATTTCCTTTGTATCTGATCCAAAAATCTCATGCCTCTTGCAAATGTCTATGAAATTGTGAAAGGTTAACTTGTCAGTCTGCTATAAGAGTAAAATCTAAAATCATTCACAGTTCCAGACATATCTGTAATTAAAAATGAACAATACTTACCTCCTAGAATGCCTGTGATTATTGTAATATAAATGTGAGCATAATGAGATAATAAATGTAAAGTATTTAGAGTAATGATGATATAATTTCAAAAAATGTCTATTAATGGTGCTATACTAATCGCTGTAGAAACACCTCCACCCTGCATCATTCATGAGCACATGGTATAAATATACTATGTTAAAGAACTACCATATCTCATATTGTATCTTAAATAACTCATTTCTAACTTAAAATTTGTTGTATTAAATTGGGAATCAACACAATTAAAGCTGGGACAGATCAAATAAATTAATTAATAGAGATATTGCCTGACAGAGAGTATTTCTTCAGAAGTGAAACTCCCTTCTATTTCTTGCTGATCATTGTCATGTAGGAAAATTATGAATCTAGTATTATTGCCAAATTATCTGATTTTAAATTAAAATCCCTAATACATGATTTGGAAAATTGGGGGCTCCCAAGAAGTGCTCAAGGGCCCAGGACCACTCCCAGTGATGCTTAGTCAGACTAGCTGGTTCAGTGTTGGGACATGGCAGTGTTCAAGGACATTCATGTGTTAAAGAAGATGAAACTTGGGGCTTTACACAGGCAAAACATATACCCCCCACACTCCTGGGCTACCAGCAGGCTCAACAAATTTTATTGTTAACTATAATCCTCGGCTGGAGCCATAGCACAGCGGTGGGGCGTTTGCCTTTCACTCGGCCGACCTGTGTTCCATTCCTCCGCCCCTCTCAGAGAGCCCGGCAAGCTACCGAGAGTATGGAACCCCCCCCCCCCGGCAGAGCCTGGCAAGCTACCTGTGCGTATTGGATATGCCAAAAACAGTAACAATAAGTCTCTCAATGAGAGCCGTTACTGGTGCCCGCCTGTGCAATGAGATGACAGTGACAGTGACTATAATCCTCATCTTGAGTCCGCTGCAGCACTATAGCACTGCCGTCCCATTGTTCATCGATTTGCTCGAGCGGGCACCAGTAACGTCTCCATTGTGAGACTTGTTGCTACTGTTTTTGGCCTATCAAATACGTTACCGGTAGCTTGCCAGGCTCTGCCATATGAGCAAGACCATGAGCTCATAATACATCTTTTGACCAGGTACAGACCATGATTCCAATGTCTTACCAAGCACAATGAGGAGTTCTCAGATTCTCTTACAGCCAACAATACTGAAGAAGAAAAACCATAATAGGTGGAAAGCAGATGATGGAGTAGAATTATCTCATGACAAATCAAGCACAACAGTAACATTGAAAAAAAAGGAACTCCTGTTAATCTTTCTAATTACTTTCCAAAAATAAGTATGAATCATAGAAAAAGAGGCATATTTTTTGCACATTGCCTTGCAATGTGATCAGTGTATATTCACAAAGTAATCACCTCACAAATAGCAATTTTATGAATAATTTTAAATTATCTTGAATTTTTGGTGAATGATACCTAGTTTTTCTTTCTATTGAACATCCCTGGCAAATTAATATCCAAAAGACAAGACAGAGTTTATAATAAAATATGAATTGTAGTTCAAAGAATTGGAAGCAGTTTTGCTAATATGGGTAGGTAGTTTATAGCTTGGGGATTCCTGGTTCACCCTCTCATAAAATTCCAGCAAACTGTTCTAAAGTATTATGTATAAGGTAATTTTGGATTTGAGAATCAATTTTTGTTTTTGAAAATTAAGGGTTGTTCCAAAGGGCAGCATATCTCAATCTTTTCTGGAAACAGTAAATCTTGTTTGTAGAAAAAGACTGAAAGAGTTGCACAGCTGTTTTTCACCTTCATATTTGTAGCATTTATTTTAAAAAGGCTGTTATTTTCAGTTATTTTCAGCAGTTTCATATCCATGAATGAAAAGACCCATAAACAGACATTTGAGAGTCATAGATATCTGATTAAAAAGCAGAAATTATCAAGATTGTAGAAGATTCATCTACTATGTATTTTGATAGCAGAAATTAGTTACCCTTATTATGTCATTCTATGTACCTAAATGTAATTTTCAAACAAAAATAAAAATCATAAAATGCTTAATTCAATGCTTGGGTGAGCAAGAAGAAGGAAATATATAAGCTATGTAAAATAGAATGACAGTTTTACAGGAGACTGAAAATCCTTTGTCACCCGAGAGGATTTAAAGGGCTAGATTTCAATTTACAATCTTGATCCGTGATAATTAAAAGGTGAAAAGGTTCTTTTTAATGTTTTTTTTTAGTTCAAGGATAATTTGATTCTAAATTGACCCAGATGAATTTCATGTAATTTGATTAATAAGGTTATCTTCTCACAAATTTGTAAGGATTATTCTTTGAAAATACTATTAATTTTTTATCTTTTTTTACCACCTTTCAAAGATATGTTTTATCACCTACAAATGGTAAATGAGTATCTTCTAAAAATAACAAAACATTTAGAATGTTATTTTTTCTTTTGCTCAGTTGTTTTTTTCTGTATGAAGGAAAGAGCTCATATAGCTATGCAGGGTATTTTAAGTACTGACTCTCATAAAAAAGAAGCCTATAATAGTCCTCATTATAAACTGAAAGCTTAAGAATTGAATTCTAACAGTTTATAAAGGAGACTTTATGCTAAGTTATTTTCATTATTTCCATTATTTGATCGATCAAAAGCAAAACTGTATATCTGCAGCAGACATAAACTGAGTGAAGTTATCACATGAATATCAGAAAATGTTTGTTTCCCTACAAACCAATCTCCAATTACCTCAGAAGTTTAAGAGAGGAAAATAATTTTTGAAGGCTTAGCAAATTTTCTCATTTTATTTGAATAATTTAATTGGGGTAGAGGGTGGAGGTTAGATCATATCATGCTATATTCAGGACTTACTCCTGGCTCTGTGCTCAGGTATCACACCTGGGTGCCATATACCAAGGATCAAACCCATGTCAACTGTGTGAAGGTCAGACAACTCATCTGCTAGACTATCTCTCTGCCCTGTATTTGAATGTTTTATTACCATAGGTTTATTACGTAAAAATATAACTATATTTTTGAAATCCGAGTGATAGCACAGCAGTTGGGCTTTCGCCTTTCACGCGGCTGACCCGAGTTTGATTCCTCCGCCCCTCTTGGAGAGCCCGGCAAGCTACCGAGAGTATCGAGCCCAAGCGGCAGAGCCTGGCAAACTACCCGTGTGTATTGGATATGCCAAAAACAGTAAAAATAAGTCTCTCAATGAGAGACGTTACTGGTGCCCGCTCAAGCAAATCGATGAGCAATGGGATGACAGTGACAGTTATTAATTTCATTTTTTAAATGGAATGTTTGAGACGGAGGGAGAGCTCAATGGACTTATCTTAGCTTTTCTTGCAGAGGCAGGGGGTTACCTCCAGCATCACAAGTGTGCCATGCACCTTCAGGTCCTAACCCCTACAACCCTGCCAGGGGTGGGTCCCAAAAGTCAAAAAATAAATCTCACGGGAAAAGGAGAGTTGAAATAGTGTTCTGTTAAAATTTAAACTATGTAGCTTATTTTTGCATTGGTTTCTCATCATTTTTACACATTAAATTGCTGAAAACGCACATTTTCAATGATATAAGCTGAGTTTCTTTTCAACAACAAAAAGTTAACTTTCAAGACTTATTCAAAAATGTTTTTGTAATCACATAGGGATTTTTGAATAGGCTCCTACTTTATTTCATTTTTATTAACTTTGAATTTTACATATTCTCTGTGATGTTTTATACTTAGGCAATTGCCTAAATGTAATAGATTTATTACATGTTGAGTGTTTTAGTAAAAGTTGGTTGAGATGTAATAAACTGCTTTTACCTTTAAGATTTTCTGTGAAATTTCTACTAGAATTAATTCTTTTTAACCTTTTCAAATATTTGACTTGAAATAATATAAATAGTTATCATTAAAAATAGATAGTAATTATATATTGGTAGTAGTATTACAAAGTTAATAATTTTGATATACATGTAATATTTCATATTCTAGAAACATATAATGACTTGTAATTCTTAGCAGGTCAAATAATCTAAAGAACATAACTAGAATAAATAATCATAGAATTGATCATTAGCTATACACCAAATCATGCGCAACAATATTTTTCTTCCTTATAGATAAACCTTTATTAAATCACCAATTTTTTGGGGTATAAAAGAAAATAGCAGTCAATAAAAGATAATGTGAACTGATTACTACATATTATATTCCTTGAACAAATTCAAAATTTATAATATAGTTATAATAAAAGAAATAGTGGAAATATAATATTTTTAGAAAAAAGTTGTAAGTCAAAAATTTAAAAATAAATCTTTAATTATAAACCACCTGGAAACCATCCAGATTTTAAAAAATATATATATGCATCATATATATATACACATAATCTCTTTAAAAATGTAACATGGGAAAATTTGAAGTACAGAACGCTTTCATATGAAGGGAGAAAGGAAGAAAGGAATTGTAAAGGAAGGTAGAAGGTAAAAAGGATTAGTGATAGATTGGGTGAAAGAAAATAACAGTAAGAGAAGAACTGGAGGGAGAATAGAATAGTTACATTTTCATAAATGGCAAAAATTTTAATCAAAAAATAGAATGAAATAGAGATATGTGCATAAGTTAAAGGAAAATACACATCAATAGGTAATAAATCAACATTTTTTAAAACTACTAATTCTTTCAAGAAATATATACTCATTAGTATTTAAAATTAATAAATATGGGTTGGACTGGACGATAGCACAGCAGGTAGGGCATTTGCTTTGCACATGGCTGACACAGGTTCGATTCCTCTTTCCCTCTTCGAGAGCCCAGCAAGCTATCGAGAGTATCCCGCCCGCACAACAGAGCCTGGCAAGCTACCCATGGCATATTCAATATGCCAAAAACAGTAACAACAAGTCTCACAATGGAGACATTACTGGTGCTCACTTGAGCAAATTGATGAGCAAGGGGATGGTAGTGAAATATGGGGCTGGAGTAATAGAACAGCAGGTAAGGTATTCTCCTTGTATGTGACTGGGCCTGACCACTGAGCACAGAGTCAGGAGTAAGCCCTGAACACACCCAGTTGTTCCGACCCCAAAATAAAATAAAATGAATAAAGATAATAAAATATATTAACAAAAATTGTAAATAAGGGATTGAAAGAAAGCATTCCATAATTATAGCACATTCATTAAGAACCGATGTGTAATAGATTTATTTCCAAAAACTATATCGAGAGAGGCTGGAGCGATAGTACAGCGGGTAGGGCATTTGCCTTGCACACGGCTGACCCAGGTTCGATTCCCAGCATGCCATATGGTCCCCTGAACACCACCAGGGGTAATATCTGAGTGCAGAGCCAGGAATAACCCCTATGCACTGCAGGGTGTGACCAAAAAGCAAAAATAAATAAATAAGTAAATAACTAAAATATATAAAGGTATTTTATACCGAAATAGACAAATTCAGATTCTGAAAGGATGTGCTTTTTTAATATATGCTTGCAAAATGATATCAAAATTTAAAGAAATCAATGCTATTTTAATATTAATACCTGGCACAGGAAAAAGAGAAAATTGTTACATGCATTCTAATTTTTCTCCTAAAATTGCTTTGATTTAGAAATTAATGAAAGAAAAATTTTGTGATGAAAGAGGAAGAACATATAATTAAATGGGAGCAGTCTTGTGTTAGAACTTATAACATCAACTTCTTTATTTCAAGTATGAAAGCTAGCAAAAATTTTGTTAATCACAAGATCTCCAAATTATTCTTCTCATTATCCTTGAGTTCCAAATGTGTTGGAGATTGAAAACTTACATTTGCCCTTTAATTGTCTCTCAAAATAATTTCTAAAATTTTAAGCTTCTGAATCTAGTCTCTGGCACTTTATGATAGTTAACACTTAAGAGAATCATTATGCTTTATTCATATTTAATGGTGATTAATGTCTTCACTATGTAATCAAGATAAAATAGCCCAATTGCAAAAACTTTCTTTTTTTAATAAAGAAAACAGAAATTACTGGGGACTTAGGAATTTAAGACAAAGTTAAATGCGACAATAGGATTTATTTTAAACCTTCACTATATCTTTTGAAAAGAAAACTTAGAATGAGAATATTTAGATAGAAAAAAAAAAAGAAATATTCCTCTTTTTTTTCCCCAGAAGAAAATCAACCAATGAGAAAACAGTACTGTGCTTATTTTCTCACTGTTTGTATGGAAGGCCTGAATGATGATTGCTTTCAGCTGTTTCAAACTCTAATTTCTGTCCCTTCAAGTTAATGGGGGCCCATATTTCTCAGAATAAGCTGAAGAGAAATTGTTTTTGCAAATCTGGACTCAAATCTGACTTTGTCTTCCTGGTAGAATAACTAATAAACATTTTTTATGCTAACATAAGTGTAGACCATTTAGAAATTATATTCTGAATCTTCAGATTCTTATGATTTGATCAAATTGATATAATTATTTATTCCTATTATTATGGATATTTTTGCAAGGTAATTAAATAATATTCCAAAATTGTCTTTTGATTTCTGAAAGAAAATTTGTGATTTTTTTTTATTGGTCATAAAATACATAGTAAGTATTCTTAAGGGAAAATATTTCTTCTGTGTTTCAAATTGAAATTGGCTTTGTGAAAAATCTTGTCTGTCATGTAAGACTATTTCTCAAAATTTTACGCTGAAGTTTTTCTTAAAAACTCTATTTTTATTAAGCTATTGTTCTACAGATAGTAAGGTCATTTTATTATGTGTAAACACACACAAATATAAAATTTCATGTAAGTGATGTATGTACCCTAGGTGAAATTACAAATATAAAAATATAAATATGCTGAAGTTATTATTGCTATTTTGGAAGGTGGGGTAGGGCATATTTGAATATACTCAGGACTTACTCTTGGCTCTGTGCTCAAAAAAAAATTACTGGTGGGGTAAGGGGACCATATGCAGTGGTGGGGATCAATCCCAGGTTGGCTGATTGAAAGACGAGTGCCTTCGCTGCTGTAGTGTATTGATGAGTCCAATATAAATTTTTTAGATTTTCTGGCCTGTTTGTTTATTTTGGGACACACCTGGCTGTTGCTTAGGGCTTACTTCTAGCTCTGTGCTCAGGGATCACTCCTAGCAGGGCTCAGACAACTTATATGGGCTGCTGTGGATCAAACTCGGATCAGCCATGTTCAAAACAAGCAAACCCTCTACGTGCTTTTATCAGTTTAGCCCCATTTTTTTTCAATGATGCAGCTGTCATATTTACAAAATATCTGTGGAAAATAACTTGGAACAAAAATGTATTCCATTTAAGCCAAGTTGTGGCTTCAAATAAATGATTTACTCAGTGTAAACATTTCCCACTTAAAAATATATTAGGAGTTGACAGAAAAAAAAATCAAATTGAGCTGAATAGAATAGATAGTAATTGCTTCCCTCTTCTCCCTTTCCCCTCCTCTCCTACCTGATTCTTTTTCATTTGTGGCAACTTGATATTTGGAGGATACTTGACAATAGGTCACTCTCTGAAAAACAGCCATTGAATAACATTAATATTAGTATAAAACCTCAAAATTTGTTTATAGTACTCAATTAGTTTATATTTTTAATTATTATCACCTGATTTTTCTTAATAGAAATGGTGACCAGGTCCTATAATTAAGTTAATGATGATACGTTTACAAATGTGAATAATAGCAATTTTATTTTTCTATTATTATGCTTCTATAAATCATACTCCTACTTGTATACTCTTACACAGATATAAAATACATTCATCTGTGTTTATGAATGTATTTACATGTTTGTATATGCATATGCAGATACTTATGCTTATATGTATCTGCATGTATATATATTCTTTTAAGAAAGTGTGAGGATATTCTCATATCCTAGTTAAAGTGAATATTAACAAATAGTTGATGGTTCTGTTTTCAGTTATTATACACCTTAATAATTTTCTTTGCCATTAATTTATTTATAATAGCATTTTCTCTCACTTTTACAGAAAGTATGCTTAAAGCATACAGGTTCAAAATGATATGAAATTTCTCTTGTGCTACTTTTTTAGCAGCATTGATTCAAATGTTCATATATGTCATTCTGTAGATTCCAGCATAACTGAGATTATACTTCAAGGAGTTGAGAACCTTTTAGCAAAGAACAAAAATGTTATTCTGGTCGAGATCTGTAAGGTCCTGACATTTTTACTAATGCTGTTTTCTTTTCTCATTTTTGTAGAATAAAAAGTAAGGCAAATAGCATAAAAAAGGGAAAACTCAACAGGCTTCTCTCACTTAAATTGATGTTGGCAAGTATCAAATGAGAATTTGTTCTTTGTTGTTCAAATCTCAATATACATTTAAACATAATGAATGCATTTATGGGTATGTACATTCAAATGTGAGAGACAATATTCACTTTGTGACCATTTCTCTTAGATTTAAAAGGTTTATCTGCCACTTATTCATAACACTTTTCATCCAAAAGAACACTATGAACAATAACTAATCACTTTCACTTGATTTCATTATCAATATCAAAGTTTGAATGCAGTATAAGTTTTAAGAAAAGTTGTATATAGTTCTTGCCTTTCCCTTACTTTTGATGAAATTTTGGAGTGATTTTTATGTGAATTCACAAGTTCCCCTCATGTTTTGTTCCTTTTTTTTGTTTTCATTTTCTTTTGGGTCACACTCTACAATGCACAGGGGTTACTCCTGACTCATGCACTCCTGGCGGTGCTCCGGGGACCATATGGGATGCTGGGATTCGAACCTGGGTCTCCCGCGTGCAAGGCAAACGCCCTACCCACGGTGCTATTGCTCAAGCCCCTGTAATTGCTCCTCTTTTGTCTACAGTTTTTTAACAATCTAATTGTGTATAATTTATTTTTCAGAAAACATTGTATTAAGGCATTGTGATTTACAAGGTTATTCATGGAGTTTCAGGTATACAGTATTCCAATACCAAATACCATCACCAGGGTCAACTTTCCCCCATCAGTCTCCAGGTTCCTTCCTGTAAGGGTCTACTCCTGGGCTCTGTTCAGCGCTCTCCCTCGTCCAGCAAGGGGCCGCCGTTCGCAGTCCTAAGAACAGGGTCGAGCTTCCCTCCTGCAGAGAGAGGGGTCCGAGGCAAAAGAGCAAACCTATGCCAGCGCCTCTACAACAACCGAGAAATGAGAAATGAAGACACGATCACGATGGGGGTCCCGTCAAGTGGTTCCTATTTGTTGAGCAAACAACAAGGTTTATATAGGCTTGAAAATTTGTAGTTAGTCACGTAGTTACAGTGGTTAGAACAAATACACTTTCCATCTGAGTTCTATAGATAGGGTTACATTGTCTCATTATAGTTCTATAGATAGGGTTACATTGTTTCATTATAGTTCTATGGATAGGGTTATATTATTACTTTGATCATAATTGATAGGCTGTCACCCACACACCTGCCTGACACATCCTGTCCCAGGGTTCTGTCCCATAGTTGCATTGACCTGTGGTCATAAAGATACATTGTAACAGGTTCTTAATGCTCTGGGAACATCAGCCAGGGCCAAGTCCAAGGCTTAATATGGCACTTCAAAGCACACCAAAGAGGGCTTTTATCCCAACATCTTCCCACCCTCCAGCCTACCTCCTTGACAGGAACATTTGTGAGTTTGTTCCTTGTAGTTTGGATCTTATGCTTTCAGTTTTGTTAGTTTTGTAATTTGGATGTATAGACATCCCTTAGCTCTCCATTGCCAATGTGTCCAGACCCATTACCTCACAGATGCTTCTTATATACTCAATCAAAGTTTGCCTCTCATTTTCATTATTGTCCCCGAACTCCAATTTTGTCTTGCTAATGTAACTTTTACAGTTAGATAAGCCAAAACACATAACTATGCTTATAGAACATGGTTCACTTCAGGATATGCTTTTTTTCACCAAAATCTTCAGTGACATGCAGCTGTTGAGAACAATGCCTATTTTTCTTTGTCTAGTTGACCCCTTCATGTTCGCTTGGCCCCAGAACAGGACTGAACCTTACCAATTAAGTTGTGACCTACTTTTAGCTTAACACTGTACAGATCATGTTTCTGATTTAATTACCTCAATGCAAATTCGTATTTTGAACTGTATTGTTTTCATTTGTCCTAGCTAAGAGCATTAATAATTTAATCTCTATTTACTGGACTAGACATTAGAAAATTTACAGTAAACTTTTTAAAAGTGATGCACAGACAATTGAAGCTATTTCTAAATTTAAAAAGACAGGGGGCTGGAGCGATAGCACAGCGGGTAGGGCGTTTGCCTTGCACGCGGCCGACTCGGGTTCTAATCCCAGCATCCCATATGGTCCCCTGAGCACCGCCAGGGGTAATTCCTGAGTGAAGAGCCAGGAGTAACCCCTGTGCATTGCCGGGTGTGACCCAAAAAACCAAAAAAAAAAAAAAAAAAAAACAAATAAATTTAAAAAGACAGTTTAGAATTGTAGAGTATATTTACAAGACACATATCTGGTAATGAGGTAATGACTAAAATATGGAAGGAAATAACAAAATTCAACAGCAAGAAACCACATACTTCTATTAAAAGTAGGAAGAGCTGAGCCATTCCAAAGAAGACATAGATGTCCAGCAAGCACATAAAAAATCTTTACCACATATCATTATAAAATACAAATCAGAATAATATATCATCTATGAGATATTTCCTCTCACTCATGGCATTGGTCTAATATCAAAAAGTCAATAAAAACCAAATGCTGGGGAAGGTATGGAGAAAAAGAAACCCACATACACTGCTGTTAGAAATGTAAATTATGTCTCAAAATATTTCAAATAGGTCTGCCACCAGACATTTCTAGGTATGTATTTGAGGAATTAAGAACCACTACTTTGAAAACATGCATGCACACCTATGTTCATCACAGCATAACTTATAAAACATAAGAAATAAAAAAAAACTCAAATGTCCAGTGACAGGTGAGTAGATTAAAAAAGGTGATATATATATATATATATATATATACATATATACATATATCCCTGAGACCACAAGTTAGGCATTAGTAGTAAATGAGAGAAGTAATATATAGCTTTGGTATTAATGCTTTGGTTCCACAATTACTAATGTTGTTAAAAACAATAATTTTTAACAACAAAAAGGGTTTTATTGGCTACAAGCAAGACAGCTTATCATGTTATTCTTTTTTATATAATTTTTGGAAAAATTTTCTGCCACCAAGTTTATTTGCGGTTGTTTCTGAGATTTTTGAAAATTTGATAATTAGGGAACATTATTTGGTCAGATTATTTGATACATAAAAAAGAATGATTATAAATTTTCTTAATTTTTGTCCATGTAAGAGTGAGAGTATTCACTTATTATGATTAAGGTAAGTAGATGATGTAATTCAAGTTAATATTTCATTAATTAAAATTAAAATATCCAATATAACAATTGTTTATAGTGTATAATTGACATATAACATTATTCGTATTACTCTTATTTATTTTCCATAACCTTGCAGTAATTGTGAAACTAAGTTTTAAAATCATAAAAATAAATGTTTATGTATTATTGAGAAGTTAAAAAAAATTAATGAGAGAGAAATACAATAAAATGTAATCTGAAGGAGGTTTAAAATGCTTCTTAGAACCTAAAAGAGAGTGATTTATTATTTATCAAAGAAATTGTACTTTTTAATATTTTAATAATATATAAGTAATATTTAAATGATTTGAACAAAATCACTATCATTAATTGACTTTCATGTATTAGAAAATGTACTATTTTCTGGGATCGTAAGTCAGAGAAATCTGTTCTTTTCAATATGTGCAATTACAAACAATTTTCAGGTTATAAGTTCAAGGTCTCTCAGTAAGTGCAAATGAACCTTTAAATTCAGGTCCCCCTGATTCTTTAATGTTCTTGATTTTTACTGCATTGAATTGTATGGTCCTGAATTTAAACTATCTAAAAATAAACACTAGAAGACATTTGGTATTAAAAAAATAGAGCTTGACTGAGAGCCTCTGATATTTTGGACATAGTCCTTAGTTTCCTAGAAGATTCCAAGCTACCATACTCTTTTCAGATAAAAAGAAGCACTTGGTGCTCCCTCATGCTTACCTTCTTTAAGCAAACAAAAACCCTATTGTAGCACCCCACTTATTACTGCTCTGTGGGTTGACGAGGTATTGTCCACTCTGGCAAACACTGCTGTACATGTACAAACTGAAGTGAATCACAGTTTCACTGAGCTTAACAAATTAGAGATAATCATACCTGCACTATTCTCACACTTCTTAAGCAAGCACTAAAACACTTGATCTAAGCAATAAAGTTCTATAAACGTAAAGTTTCCCACAACTTCAGCTACACTCAAGTTCTTAAATCTTTAGTTTGCAAATGTTGGACATTCACATTTTATTAAATTATGCTATTAAAATATTTCCTTGCCTTGTTATCTGGAATATTTTTATTTGTTTCCAAACAACATGAAGATATTGATGTTTCTGGTAGAACCTCTCCATCTTTTTCCTGTGTGTTTTCATAACACTGTGATTTGATTGTGCAGATCTTAGTCAGACTGTTATGTGTTTATTCTTGGTCATCTAGATTTTGCCACTTGATAGTGGTAGTCATGATAGGTGGTACCTCTTTGTTTAGAAAAGAGAAAATGCTGGAAATATTTATGTTGATAAAAAATAATAATACTAAAATTGTGAACAATTTTTCAAATATATGAATTCTCATAGTTAGGTAAGTAAAGATTATAGATTACAGTATTTGCATGCTAGGAATTTGTAACAGAAAAGACAATTTCTAATAGATTTTGATAGCACATTATTTATGCATACTCAGAAAGCACGAGAATAGAATGATGGTAGTGTGCTACATGAATTAAACTTAAATAGGTTTAGTTAAAAAGGATTGATTATTATTTGAGTGTAAAACTTATACTCAATTTTGAAATTAAATTTGGCTATGCGGTTCTTTTAAATTGCTGTTATTATTTTGTTCGTTTCAATATGTTAGTTTACTTTGAGATTTTCTTCTAAAATACAGAAGCATTTGTATATAATGTTCCTTTAAAAAGATTCAAACCCAGGCTGGGGCGATAGCACAGCGGGTAGGGCGTTTGCTTCGCACATGGCCAACCCAGGTTCGAATCCCAGCATCCCATATGGTACCCCGAGCACCACCAGGAGTAATTCCTGAGTGTAGAGCCAGGAGTTTCCCCTGTACACCGCCGTGTGTGATCCAAAAAGCAAAATAAATAAATAAATAAATAAAATTTTTAAAAAGACAAAAAAAATTCAATTCATATTCCTGGCAATAAATTTGGTGTCTTATATTATAGAAATATTTGTTACTATGGAATATTATTTATGATCTAAGGTAAAATGGAAGGGTAAAATAATGGTTGAGTGGAATCACAGTAGAGAGAAGATAATGGTATTCATCTTTTCCGTATGTTTGATCATACATTGTTTCATAGCACACCTTCAATACCTAACTGTTCTTAATTAGACCAGTATATTCATAGGAAGTCGATTTTCTTTTTTGAGTATTATCACCAGCAGCAAAACATCCAATTCCTTATCATTGTTCCTCAATTTATTTCAAATGTTCCATAAAGCATAGTTTTTGAAATGACTCACTTCAGTTGAAATACCTGGAGGAAAAACGTTAACCTGTTAAATGTAAAAAAAAAATAAAACACATTTTTTGAAGTTATTTTTTAAATTCTGCTGTAGTATTTAGGCCACACTCAGCAGTAATCAGGGCTTATTCCTGGTCTGTGCTCAATATTCACTCCTGGTATGGCTTGGCAGACTATGAGGAGTGCCAGAAATCAAGTCCAGGTGAGTCTCATGCAAGTCAAATGACCTACCCTTCCTGCTTTTTCTCTACCTCCCTAGAATTTTTAATTTTAAAGTTTAAGTTTTTTTTTATATAAGAATACGTCTAGTCAATTTCAAACACATCACTATTAAAGCTTATGTAAACAAGTAATGGATAGGCTTTCTGGCTTCCTGAATTTACAAATATTTGACGATTTATTTGTTCTCCCACCCAACAAGTTAAAGCAATTCAGCAGGTCATATTACAGTATTATGGCCCTATTGCTAAACAGAGCTTACATCGATTGCTGACTCTCCTTTCAAATTTATTACTAGAAAATATTGATTCTGCTATTCTTTGAGCAAAAAGCTTACAGTCTGTTTTTAAAAAGTTAACATCTAGATGACAAGCTTAACATAAAGCTTTCCTTTCAACAGGTACCATGTAAGTTCTCAAATTTTAATTTTGCTAAATTTGTTTAATAGTATTTTTCATTATTTCCAATAGCAAAATGTATTTTTATTTAGTTTTGTTAAAAATATGCCTATGAGTTTATAGAACTATATGTGAAAGTGGTCTTTGGTTTTACATAATTACCACATAATATATTTGCATTTAGAAGTAGACTTATCATATATTAAATAAGAGTGAGCAATATTATGGGCAATACAGCATTGAGTAAGATGATAATTTTGATTACTCTCAAACAGTTTCCAATATAATAAAGAAAAAACCTAAGGTTACTCTAGAGGAGAATCATAAATTGTAAAATATCTAGAGCATATTTGATCCTCAGGAATATATTATTTTAGAAAATAAGAAAAATAAATAAAAGACAAACAATAAATACATAAATAACAATAATGCTGAAATCTCTAAGTTAAGGCAGAGAAATAAAATGTAACAGATTTAATAAATGAAGGTTTAGAAATACCATCTTTTTTGGCCTTGATATATTCGAAAATATACATTATTTACATTTTTTTCTTTTTGGGTCACACCCATCATTCCTCAGGGGTTACTGCTGGCTCTGCACTCAGGAATTACTCCTGGCGGTGCTTGGGGACCCTATGGGATGCCAGGGATCGAACCCGGATCAGCCACATGCAAGACAAATGCCGTACCTGTTGTACTATCACTCTGGCCCCTTTAGATAGATAGATAGATAGATAGATAGATAGATAGATAGATAGATAGATAGATAGATAGATTTAAATATATATATATATATCTTCGTAGTCTATGCATAAACATCCAACTATGATGAAGAAGAAATTGAGAAGTTCTACATGAAATTGTACACGAAATTCTACATGAAATTGTACATGAAATTCTACAATGAAATTGACCACATCATATTTAATCAAAGGTTTTCCCTGACTGATGTCGCTGTTGTCCCAAAATTCCAAATGGGATTGGACCACCATCTACTCCATGCAAAATTCAACTTCACAGAGCGGGGAAAAAAGTCTGCAAAGTTTAAGTTTAAGAAGTGAACTCCCAGAATGACCATGAACTGGGAGCTCTTTGCTACTATTGCAGCAATGTGGGAAGATGCCATCGTTGACGACATCAAAGAGGAATACGAACCAGTCGGTTCAGCACCTTCATGACTGCGTGAGGAATGCCAAGAGTGGGAAAGCCACAAACAGATGCCTGTCTTTGGAAACTCTGAAGCTCATTTGCCAATGTGGATTGGCATGAACTTCAGGCAATTACAAGCTAATGTCCCAGCTCACAAAGCTATGCAGAGAAGAGTTAAAGGAAGACCTCAAAAAGAGAAGAGCAGCAGTGTTGTTCGATGTGGCAGAAGCCGGGAAAAGTATTTGCAATGCTCGCCTGTCCTTTACCAACGACAAGACCAAGATGATTGCCCTCCGACGTACTCATGGATCTATCACATCTTCTAGAAGGAAAATGGAGAGGTTTATTCATGACTTCTATTTGGATCTCTTTGACAGTCACGTCCAGCTGCCCACATATCAAATTCCACAGGATGGATATATCATTCCCAACGTTCTCTCTTCCCAATTCTGACATGCCATTTTGTCAGTAAAGACGTATACAGCACCTGGTCCAGACAAGGTCAGACCTGAACACCTAAAGAATCTGCCTCCAATATTCGTCAATACACTGGCTCAGCTCTTCACATGCTACCTGTCCGTATGCAAGGTTCTGTCCCAAGGGAAAACCAGCAGGACCATTCTGTTGTACAAGAAGAGAGACATTCAGGACATCGGCAACTATCGCCCAATCTGTCTGTTGTCCATTATCCACAAGTTGTTCACTTGAGTCACCCTGAATAGAATAGGCAGAACACTAGACAAAGGACAACCATGTGAACAAGCCAGGTTCAAAAAAGGATTCAGCACAATCAACCATATCCAAACAGTGACCAAGCTCATTGACGTTTTGCGAGAGTTCAAGATGCTGTTCTGTCTAATGTTCATAGATTTAAAGAAGGCCTTTGAATCTATTGAGACTGAAGCAGTCATCAAAGCCCTAGCCAAACTGGGTATTCAAACTCTGTACATCAAGATCCTCCATGAGCTGTATTATGGATTCACCACCAGAATCTCACCATTCTACAAGGAAGTGATCATTGATGTAAAGAGAGGAGTTCGGCAGGGTGATACAATTTCACCGAAACTCTTCAGTGCCACCCTTGAGAATGTCATGCAATGACTGGAATAGGAAGGAATGGCAACTAAACTACCTCCGCTCCCTGATGACATCATTCTAATAATACCAAACATCAGCCAAGCGGCACGAATGCTGGCTGACTTCGACTGCGAGTAAGGAAAGGTCGGACTGCAGTTGAATCTCACCAACACAATGTT
The DNA here is from genome assembly GCF_027595985.1 of Sorex araneus. NCBI lineage: Eukaryota > Metazoa > Chordata > Mammalia > Eulipotyphla > Soricidae > Sorex > Sorex araneus. Next base: position 170,034,773 of record NC_073303.1, on the reverse strand, counting down.
CATGAGAAATGAACTAGTCCCTGATGTCCCATTGGCTCTTAAAGGAACAAACATCTCTGAAGGCAGCAGCTATGTGTACCTGGGTCAAGAACTCAACATGAGGAAAGACTTGGCGCCAGAACTGCACAGGAGGAAGAGAGTAGCATGGAACGCCTTCAAGAGCATCGAAGAAGTGGTTAAGAGGACAAAGAACCTCCAGCTCTAGGCATATCCTTTTGACTCCACCATTCTTCCTGCACTAACATACGCCTCAGAGACCTGGGCCCTATGAAAATAGGATGGGAACTGAGAATGCTATTCGGGTATCCCAAAGAGGAATCGAAAGAGCTGTGCTTGGAATATCACATTTCACTCAAGTCAGAGAAGAAATCCAGAGTTCCAACCTCCATCGATGATTAAGAATCAAGGATGCTTTCTTGGATGCCAAGGTGTCAAAAATCAGATGGGCCAGGCACATAATACAATTTAGAGATAGACAGCTGGACTAGAGCTGGCTGTTACTGACTGGATTCCATGGGACATCAAAAGACTGCGTGGCTGCCCACCTATGAGATGATCAGACTTCTTTGTCAAAACCCTGAACAAACAGTTTGAGGCTCTTCATGTTCCTGGAGTGAGCAGATACCGTTGGGCTACTAATGTAGCAGGTGACAGGGACGAATGGAGATGTTACTGGTGCCTGCTCGAGCAAATCGAAGATCAATGGGATAACAAGTGATACAAGTGATACATATATTTATTTTATATAACATTGTGATTTACCAAGTTGTTCATAATTCAATTGTTTCAGGACTTACATGATTCACACCAATCCCACCATCAATGTGACCTTTCCTCTACAAAATACCCAGTTCTCAGCCACAACCCCAGCCTGACCCCTTTTGGGCACTAGTGGATATACTTAATATTGCTTGCTACAACACAAGCAATAAACCTTATGTCAAACCTTATGTCGATAGTAGTCACAGTATTTGTGATACTTGTTATATGTCATAACGGTTTTACTGAAGTCACTGTCTGAGGATCTCATGCTAGTTAGTGCTAGTTGAGCATTTTCTGTTCTTGTTTAGGTTCTGCTAGTTGAGCATTTTCTATTACTGTTTAGGCTTTTTGAGCTTGATGATCTGTGCGACTTTCCCATAATATTTGCTGTGACCCTACTGAGCTGACATCACTATGAAATTTTGAGGTGACACAGGTTCACAGATTCAGCTGCTTAGTCCAAGAGCCATTGATCTGGAACAAGTTGGTGTCTTGAAAATTCGATAAAGTTCAGTTGTCTAGCTGGGCCATTTCTATGTCTGAAACTGTTGGGTGTGAATACAGGCTTCTAAGCCTTCAGGTAGGAAGAGTAATCTTCCCATCATTATTCTAAGAAAGCCCCAGAATACTCAGGTTGGGCCAGTTTGCCTGGGAATACTCAGCCTTTTCTATTCTTTTGGAGACATGGTGCTGAGTTGTTTCTCTGCTACAAAGTGGCAAGAGTGGGCAGATGTTACTTGGTATTCCAGTGGCGAGGGTGGGGGGGAAGATATGGCCCACTCCCATTCTAGATTACCCTAGATTTCTCAGTCGATAGAATGGCCCCATCTTGGAGTACAATATCCCTTTATTTTACTAGTAGGAGAAGAAGGCAAAGCGAAAGCACAGCGGTTGGGCATTTGTCTTTCACGTGGCCGACCCAAGTTTGATTCCTCCACCTCTCTCGGAGAGCCCGACAAGCTACCGAGAGTATCAAGCCTGCGTGACAGAGCCTGGCAAGCTATCCGTGTGTATTGGATATGCCGAAAACAGTAAAAGTAAGTCTCTCAATGAGAGATGTTACTGGTTCCCACTTGAACAAATCGATGAGCAACAGGATGACAGTGACAGTAAAGATTTAACACTTGGAGACCAGATACCTGCTCTGAGTTATAGTGCAACTTATTCGGTTTTATAGTGGCTTTTTTTGCATGAGAAAATTTGAATCACTTTATAGTTAAGGAAATAAAAGTGTCACTGCTGTGGACCAAAGCAATAGTACAGCAGATGAGGCACTTGCCTTTCATGTTTATGACACATATTTTGTCCCCAGAACCCCATATGGTCCCCAAACTCACCAGAAGTGATCCCGAGCGCAAAGCCAAGAGTAAGCCCTGAGCACAGCTATGTGTGAGCCAGAACCTCTCCCAACTCCCTCCCCACTCCGAGCTCCCAAATACCTAACAGAATGATCAAAATATAATTTCTTAGAAGAAAACTAGTGAAAATTGTATGTCACCATACAGATACTAAGTCCTTGTCAGTGTTGTATTCATGGTCGCATGCTCCAGAAAATCCATGGTTTTTAACTGGTTAGTTCAGCTGGAATTTTTTCAGCTGAATAAGTTTCAGCTTAAATTTTTAAAGCAGAGTTTATATGGCTATGGAGGTATTTTGTATGCCTGAATGCCATGGCTTCCAGAAGTCCAGGGAAGTGGGGGGAGGTAGCCCCAGCCTGCCTCTAAGAAGGAACAGAGCTTTCAGCCTCAGTAACTCAGTATAAGAAGTTTTAGCTGAAGTTCCCTTTGAGACTCAGCAGTCTTTAGGCTATGGAGTCTGGCTAGTGGTACAGCAGCTCTGTGGAGTGTTGGAAAGAAGTGACTGCTGGAACTTTGGGCAAGCACTGGCCATCATTCCCCCTATGAGATTGCCCCAGGTGTCTCAGTTATGTATGGTGTCCAGGAAGTGTTTTCAATAACTGATATTCTTTTTTTTTTTTTTTTTTTTTTTTTTTTGGCTTTTTGGGTCACACCCGGCGATGCACAGGGGTTACTCCTGGCTCTGCACTCAGGAATTACCCCTGGCTGTGCTCAGGGGACCATATGGGATGCTGGGATTTGAACCCGGGTCGGCCACGTGCAAGGCAAACGCCCTACCCGCTGTGCTATCTCTCCAGCCCCAATAACTGATATTCTTTAGGACATTTTTATCCACTCTCTTATCCTCAGTTTGATGCTAAATATCATATTGGTATTCTGTGCTTCTTTGTTAAATAATTTTCTGCATACTTCTCATGAAGTCATATCTCCATATCATATGATATATTAATTTTATATCAACATCAAATATATTAGCTGGATTAACTACATGAGTGAACCATAGTTCCATCACTGAACTCTTAAGAATTTTATAAACCCAGGAACTTAATTTCAACATATCAGTTACAACTGATGACACCAAATGTACCTTGGAGATTGACATTACTTAAAAATCACCACCACTGGAGCACTATGTTGACACTATCACATTATGATTTTCATAAATTTCATGAAGAAAGCTCTTTCATACTATTTGTTATATAAAAGACCAATATTTTTCTGAATGTAGCTGTTGGTAATTTATCTGCCAGTTATGAAACAGGTACATAAACTTTAAAAACAGCTGGTGTTTCAGAGGACATCTGTTTTATGGCTAGGAGAAACATTAAACATTTAGTAAACAATGCTATAAAATATAAACTAGGCTTTTAAAGGATAAAAGATTCTTTCTTGTCTTTCCAATTGCTGTACTAAAATGTATCAAACAGTGCTGAAAGGAAGCATTTTAATAAATTTTGTATGTCTTTTTTATGCAATTATAAAGTATATTATAGCTGTAAATAAATAACAGTCAGTTTCATGTCATGTTTATTTCTTATATGTACATATATTTACATAATATCCTTATAGTAAACACATCATATGGCATTGCTTTAATTATATACTGGTAATGGTAAATGATAAAAAATTGTTACCAGTTGTTACAGAGAATTCAGATGTGACCAAAGATGGTTTTCTGATTATTCTCTATTTTGGAACTATTTGGAAATGAATCAAGTTATACTCAATTTTACACTTGGAACTTATAAACTGAAAGAACACTGAGCTTTGAAATATGTGTTTAACTATTTAGTGAACAATTTATTCAATGTTAACTTTGTCACTGTATCATTGTCATCCCCTTGTTCATCGATTTGCTCAAGCAGGCACCAGTAGCGTCCCCATTGTGAGATTTCTTGTTACTGTTTTTGGCATATTGAATATGCCACGGGTAGCTTACCAGGCTCTGCCATGCAGGTAGGATACTCTCAGTAGCTTGCCAGACTCTCCGAGAGGGCCGAAGGAATCGAAACTGGGTCGTCAGCATGCAAGGCAAATGCCCTACCCGCTGTGTTAATTATATTTTAAAAATTTATTTTGAACCACACCTGGCATGTTGAGGGTTTACTTCTGACATTACTCAGAGATCACTCCTGTTGATGCCCTTGGAACCATATAGTGTGCCTGGGATGGAAATGTCAGCCTTGAGCATACAAAGCAAACACTCTACCAGATATATATCCTGTCTCCTAAAATCACTCTACTGGCTCTACCAGCTATATATCTAACCTCTTAAAATAACTATAAATTTTTAATATTTTTATTTTATATAAGTTACTTCACAATATTTGATTACATTTAATATTCAAACACAAATCCCACCACCATTACATCTTCCCATTACCAAATTAAGGATGTTTTCATTCCCAGCCCCAATCCCTGACCAAAATACAAACCAAAGAATATATTTTGTATTGTCTGTTATGAAGAACTGCTGAACATGCTTACAAACATGTGTTCATATGGAAAAATTGGGAAGATTGTTTTATTTTGGCAGGACCCATTAAGACATTCTATAGGATATCACCAATATGTTGTTAAAGTTTGGGTGATGTGAGCTTTATTATATATGTCTGAGAAAAGAAAAAAATATATATACATATATTTTCCCTCTATGATTTGTTGCCTACATCTGAAACCCATCTAATATGAGGTGGTAATTATGGAAAATGGGTAGGGAGTGTCTTATGAAATACTGCGAGGCTAAATGAGCCAAGGAATATGTTCACTCATATGTGAAGCTCGGCCCAAGCATGTGCAAAGCATCCTGGAGCGTGGCGGCTGATTTGCTCCAGCCTGAATCAGATAAACAAATTAATTTAATTAATTTAATTTAATTTAATTTAAATAAGTTAAAAAATTGTTGTTACTGTTTTTAGCATACCGACTATGCCACAGGTAGCTTGCCAAGCTCTGCCATGCTGGTGGGATACTCTCAGTAGCTTGCCGGGCTCTCTGAGAGGGACTGAGGAATCAAACTAGGGTCAGCCACATGCAAGGCAAATGCCCTACCCACTGTGCTATCGCTCCAGTCCTTAAATATTTGATAACAGCTCAAATTCTTAGTACCTTGTGGTCTTCTTATTAGTTTAATATCTTGAAATTTCAATATCTGTCCTCTTTTCTCTTTTTTCTGTTAGATCTTATGTAGCTTATTGCTCTAATTATATTTCTTTTATAATTACTCTTGACTCCATATTTCCGTTGTAGATTTTTCATTATTAATTTCACATTTTTATGTTCAATTATCCAATAAAAATCTATAAGACTATATATAAAGATATATCACAAATAAGTTTACTTTTCTTTAACCCAGAATGACTCCTTCCTCCATTTTGTCTCTCAGCATATAGTGTTATACTTCTCTTTATCTTTGTCAGACATTGAACCTCCTCTGTCCTTTCAACTACCAAATTTTTACTACCGTTAACTATACTGCCACTATTTTGTTCAGATCACCTTTACCTCTCACCTAGATGACTGTAAAATTGTAGTAAATGACCTACTTTTCTCAATTTTGTTTTCCTTCAATCTAGGTTCAATTTTGTAGACATAATAGTGTTTAGATTGCAATCATGATCACTTGTTGTTATAGAGTAAAATTCCAACTCTTTAACATAGAATACAAAATCATTCACAACACTGCATTTTATTTCTTGTCAAACCAAAATGGCATGTGCCCTACATACTCTGAGTAACTTGGATTCTTCCAAATAGGCTATATTCCTAACCTGGACTTTTCACCTGAAGGTTTCTTTGATGATGTTAAAATCTTCCTTCCTTCCTTCCTTCCTTCCTTCCTTCCTTCCTTCCTTCCTTCCTTCCTTCCTTCCTTCCTTCCTTCCTTCCTTCCTTCCTTCCTTCCTTCCTTCCTTCCTTCCTTCCTTCCTTCCTTCCTTCCTTCCTTCCTTCCTTCTTTCCTCTTTCCTTCCTTTTTATTTCTCCGCTCTCTCTCTCTTTCTCTCTCTCTCTCTCTCCCCTAGAAAGCTAAAAGCATTTCTTTATCCGTGGTGACATAAACATTTCTTTATTTGTCCAGGGTGACATAAACATTTATTCTTCTACTATCATTTTTCATCTCTTTCTTTCTTTTTTTTCACATTCTTATATTCTCTTCCTCACTGAGAATCTCAAAGTTCAGATTTTTCATGTATAAGCTAAAGACAATAACATCTACCTCACATAAGTGTTCTATATGAGAAATTAGAAAAAAAACTTTTTCATAGTGTTTTGAAGATAGTAGATACTTAAATTGTTGTTTTCTTGCTGATACTATCATTAATTACAAGGATCTTATATATTACCAGGCCAAACATATTGCCTGATAAATGTTAGGTGTCCTATAAAAAATCATTAGTATGAAAATAGCAAATAAATGAAGCAAACTGGCTCTAAAAATAAACATCTCCCATTAACATTAAACAAGCTCCTGGAATAATTCAATGAGAGTTTATTACAAACATTAACCCATTCGTCATCTCTTTTCTAGATGAAATCCTATAGTTTTCCATAACTAACTGCTTTGTTGTTAGTTTCAAATAATTTTTCAATTTATCTTATTCACAGATGTTCTCAGTCAACCCAACAGTATTCTCCTATCCTCATACTTGCCTCAGACTTTTGAAGACTCTTGATGTATAAAGACTGTATTCACTAAAAACATGTCACCACCTTTTTATGCTCCACTTGGCACCTCCACTTCTCATCCAGAGTTCTCTGCATTCTGCCGACATGACCGCAGTGCCCTTGACCATTCATTAAATAACATTTAAATTTTTTCTAGATAGTTTCTAAAACAAATCACAGGTATTCTCTTATGTTTCTGACTACTATATTAACCTTATTTTCTATTCCCCTTGCTAAATATGTTCTGCATTCTTTTCTATGTTATAGCTGTAGGTGTCATGGAAAATCCTCTTTAAAATTTCTTTCCAGAGTCTGATATTCAATACCTATGTCTATTAACACTCTCAAAAAACTTCATATTTAGACAGATTAAAATCAATGCCATATCCTTCTTCTACCAGGCAGATGCAATTTAAAAATGACTTTATTCAATGTTTTTTATGTTTACTATATTATCTTTCAGTGCCTCTGTGTTTTTATTTTTAAAAAGGAAATGCAATAGCAATTGCATAATAGAGGAGATAAGTCACTAGCCTTGCATTTGGTCTTGTCATCTGCAGTCTGGTTCAAATCCCCAACACCATATATGATCTCCTGAGCACTAGTAGGAGTCACTCCTGAGCACATATCCAGGAGTCACTGGCAGAGCACCAATTTTTTTAATGATCAATAAAATAGCAAATGGAAAAATAAAAGTCTCCCAATGGAGGCGTTACTGGCGCCCGCTCAAGCAAATTGTTGACAACGGATGATTTGTATAAACTTCTGTAAGGACTAAAAAAAATTACTGTGCATGGCAAGCATGTAACAATATTCATGTTTAGTCAGTGGTAGAAGGACAAATAAAAAGTGGCCTCCTTCATCTGTATTATATAGAGAAACAAAAATTGGGACTAAATAGCAGTGAACAATGCCAAAACTTGGTCTCAGTTTTAGGAGAAGACAAATAGAGGAGAGATTGCAAGGTGAAAGGTTGAGCTAAGACTGATATTAGGTCATTGAAAGATAGTCTTGGGACCTTTGGTGTTGATGTAGAGTGAGAAACAATGTACATTACTACAAATGTTAGTATTACTGTCCAACATGATACATAAACTACAGTAGTAAAAATGAATTTTAAGAAGTATTTTGAGCATAAAAGAGAAGGTGCTATAGGGATGTTAGTAATTTAAAACTAACAGCCTTTTGCTTTTAAATGTAACACATTTTCTCTTCTTTTGCCACTGGCTCAAGTGCTATTACATAATTCTTCTAATTTCAGTATTCATTGCCCTATACTCTTTGCGAAGTTCTTAACTCTAATTTGTTCAGTTCTTTAATTTACTACTATTTCTCTTACTGTGCTTTTATCATAAATTTTAGCCACGAATCTTCTCTGTAAGAATTAACTTATCTTTTTACATTTCATATATATTCCATACATGAGTTTTTATATTATTATGATGTTTTTATGATGATGAAGTTGCCTTCCTACAAAAAATATTTTCTACATATATTTTATGATTATTTTATTAAAATCAAAATTGAAATCATCATCATCATCCCATTGATCATTGAATCTCTCAAGCGGTCTCAGCAACCTCTCCATTTGTCCTATCCCTGAGATTTTAGAAACCTCTCTCTACTCAGCCTTCCCAATGATGCCACATTGGAGGCTCTTTCAGGGTCAGGGGAATGAGACCCAGCTTGTTACAGGCTTCACATATGAATACACCATGGGAAGCTTGCAGGGCTGTCCCATGTGGGCAGGAAACTCCCAGTAGCTTGCCAGTGTCTCCCAGAGGGAGAAGTAGGTTATAAGATATCGTGCAGCCGCAAAGCGGCCGCATGCTTCTGGGAGCTTGCTTTTAAGTCTCTGGATATTGGCTATTGATGGGATTACACACCCCTGTGTTCCTCTTCTGGTACCTTCATGCGTGAGGCTTGTCAGAATGTGTGGAGAGGGTCCTTGAGCATGGCTTTGGCTAGGTTCCGGAAGTCTTTGGCTGCCCGGAGCTCTGTTTGGGGTGTGGAAGGAAGCTGGAGCCCAGAGCCTCTGAGGGGCCCTGGGGAAGACAGCCAAGTGATTGGGCAAGAGACTCTCTGATTATTTATTGGTTTCAATTTTCTCTATCAAATAGCTAATATAATCATTTAGATTAAATATAAATTCTTATCTTTTCAAGCACAAATACCATACTGATTATACATAGATATTAAATTTTGATTATTGGAGTAATATTTCCACTATTTATTACAGCCCTGTGTAAAGCATTAACTAAAAATTTTAAATTTGGCATGGCTTTTGTCCATTTGCAATTTAGTAATTTATATATACTATAATAGTACAGCAATGTTTTTAAGAAGGAGGAAGGAAGGAGGAAATAGAGAAAGAGAAAAGAGAGAAAGCAAAGGACTCAGAGATCATAGTGAAAGGATTAAAGGAGAATAGAAATGTCCGTGTGGAGTTTTCTTGTGAAAAAGAAATGTGCCACTGCTTAAAAAGATAGTGCAGCTGGTAAGGTTCTTGTCTTGAGCTCAAAATAGTTGAGTTCGATTCCTGGCACAACATTGGTCCTTCGTGCTCCACCTAGAGTGATTCCTGAGTACAGAATGGGGAGTAAACTCTGAGTACTGCCAAGTATTTTCCTCCTATACTAGCAGCAAAATAAAGATTAATGAAAAAAAAAAAAGTCACCCAAATCCCATAGATAGCCACTCTCAAGTAAATGGCTTCACAGTTTCATGATTTATTTTGGAAAAGACACCAATCCAAGCCAATAAAACTCACAGGTACACCAGTCTTCAGGCTGAAATCTCTGGGGTTCCCTCGGGGGGTGAACATGATGAGTTTCTGACCTGCCAAAGCCCCAGCAGCCGTCTCCATACCTCATAGCTGCCACAAAATAAACAGTCTGTTTTATTGCTTCACAACTAACATTAAAATAAATGCTAAAACAAGCCTATGAAACTCCCAGGTACATGGGTCTTTGAGCTGAAAACTCTGGGACCTCCTTGGAGTGAGGACAGACGGCCTTCCCCCAAGGTCCTTTATTGCCAGAAGCTATAAGAGCCACATCCTCATCTCACTGGCATGTACAGGCCCTCGATTCACAACTTCACAACCACTCTTTGAAGCAATGCCAAGCAGATTCAACTCCAAAGAACACTGGCCCATATGCTAAACACTCTAGGTTGTTCACAGTGTGGGGTTGGGCCAAGAATTGTCCCAGTTTTATAGTCCTGGAGCTTCAGGACAATGTGACTGCATTTGTGGCAGTATGATACCTCCAAATTCCACAGCACTGACAGCCCAGTAGGAACAAAATAAATAAGATGGGAAAGTAGCATACAAGTCCATGTAGCTCAATAAGTGAAAACGAAAACACAGAAGGCTTAATTAACAATAGCTCAGTAAGTCCTCAGACAATGATTTTAATAACCCAACTTTGAGATATAAAAATATCACAAATTTTCTTTTACTGAACTATTTTTGGGTAATTCAAGTACAATTTGTTTTAAAAAGAAATACGAAATTAATTATTTTGTGCCTCCCAAAGGAGTAGGCTTGGAGGGGATGGGGAATTAGGGTGAAGGGATGGTCACGCTGGTGGTGGGATTGATGCAGGAACATTGAATATCAGAAACAACTATATTACAAACAGCTTTGTAAGCCACAGAGTTTAAAATAAGTCTTAAAAAAGAAGTCACCAAAAATATATTGAATAAGGGGGCTGAAGAGAGTATAGTGGGTAGGGTATTCACTTTGCATATGGTCAAACCAGGTTCAATCCCCAATATCCCATGTTGTCCACTGAGCCCCATCCCAGCTAAAAATTACTTTCTTTTATCTAATTACTCTTTGGTGGAGATTAGACATATTCTAGACCCATTTTCAGGAGATGCAAGTAACTTAGAGGTAATGTCATTACTTGGTTGTGTAGTATTTTACCTTTGTGAATAAGGTTATTTCTAGATTCAAAAAATACGTTGTTTTGTGGTTATTCTCAATGTGTACTAAACACATTAACTAGTGACTTTCAGCCTTGAGTGACTTCTAGGAAAATGAATATAATAACGAGAACCGCAGACGAAGAGATAGGTTGAATCTCTCTGCGAATGAAGATATTTGTTACCTTTTAGAATGTTTCTTTGGAAAAATGAGTTATGTGGGATATTGTTTGACTTGTCTTTAGAGCTCTGGCTTGACTCAGTGAAAATGATGGTTATTTTTCTGACTCAGATCTTAAATTCTCTTGACTTTTATAAATCTTACCTGGATGAGATTTCCATCATACTTCTGGTCATTAGAAACATACTTATAAATCAGTGTTGGAATAAGCATTTAGGAGAATCTGAAATATAGAATAATAATATGAAAAGTGTTCTTTGCTGTTCCTTACAGTTATCAGTACTTTGACTAGCTCATGTTAATCAGTATCACATTTTTAAGATAATCTATATACATATATAAGTATATGTATGTATAATATTTACAATTACTATTTCCATACAAACTATTATTTTATATTATATTTTATATTACATTATATTTATATGTTTTATAAGTACATTTATTTACATTTCTTATATTTCTGCATTTAGAAGATAGCTTCTGTATTGTTCCTATTGTTCCTATTGATTTAATTAATAGGCGGAACTTTTTTTTTTTAATTCTTTTATTAATTCACCATGTGGAAAGTTACAAAGTGTTCAGGTTAAAGTCTCAGTTATACAAGGCTCAAACACCCATCCCTTCACCAGTGTAGGCAGAACTTTTTCAATCAGTGTTCCTGAACTTGAAATTAATATTTTTTCATTTCTATAATTGTCCCATTCCTTCTATTTTTTATTAATTAATTTGTTTTATTGAATCACCCTTGTAAACTTACAAAGCTTTCAGGTTTATGTCTCAATTATACAATGCTTGGAACACCCATCCCTTCACCAGTGCACATATTCCACCAACAAAAACCCCAGTACACCTCCCATCCCCCCACTCTTCACCCCCACCTCCGTAACTGATACATTTCACTTCACTTTCTCTTTACCTTGATTACATTCCATATTTCAACACAAAATTCACTATTGTTGTTGGAGTTTTCCAAAAAAAAAAAACAAACATCCCTGCTGAAAAGGAAGCATTTGATAATTGCTGATTATGAAGAGATATGAAGTCTCTGTTTGGGATTTCTGTATTTAGTATTTTAGTAACTAAATCCAGAGAGATTTATGTTAGAAATTGCATCATTTCCCTTCCTGGGGCAGCATGGGGCTATGGCTTAGTTCACAGTCTAGAGACATTTCTGCAAGGAGCTGCTGGTACCAAAAGTGGTCTAGCTGGCCTCCAGATGGTGGTTGATCAGTTGCAGAGTGGCCACACAAACGTGTGGCCACCCGGGTCACATCTCAGCAGAGAGCCTCCTTCTCTTTTTTTTAAAGTAGGCAATTCAATGACTCCATCCTAGTTTCAGTAATTGTTATTATTGAAAATGGATAGTGAATATTCTTGTAATCCATTTCTCAGAAACTCTGGAAAATCTCTCTTACTTTGTTCAATTGTACTACATAGGTATATAGATAGTCCTTAAAATTACCCTCTTTGTTTCAAAGAATTTGTTCTGTTTTCTATTTTCACCTACGAAGACAAACTAGAAATGTCTTCTTGGACTTCCATTTTTTGTTATGTATACTTTGAATTATACTCTCCACGTAAGAAGGTGCTTTTCATAGAGTAAGACATTTTCTTATGATAGTAACAATATTAATACTAATAATAATTGATTATACACTGGGCATTGTTAAGTCCTTTATATAGGAAGTCTACTAAGTTTTACAGTAACTCAGTCAATCATTGTATATCTCCTCATTTTATATTTAAGAGTCTTAGAATAAGCAAAGCTCTTTATTGGCCTAAGTCATAGCCTATATTTTCAAAAATATAAATATTAAGTCTGTCTGACTTCAAGCCCATTTTCTAAATCATTGACTTGCACTTCAGTGTCATATTCAAAATATAATAGAACTTAGTCAATAAGATATTTATTAAGGTATTAGATATTTATTAAGAATTATATCTTAAAGTATTTTAAAAGTTACTTTTAGGCCATATTTTTATGTACCTAGATAACCTAGATGATAGTTTTTCTTCTCTCGTTCAGATTTTCTGTATGTGTTCTGATTTAACTTTTCTAACATTTTACTAACTTGCAAGACTATCTAAATTTTAACCTTCTTTAAAAAAAAATCACAATTTAATTTTAAATTATGTATTGTCTGGACCATGGAGCTCTCAAATAATTAGTCACATTCTTTGTATGTGAGAGGAAGCCCAAGTTCAATTCCTCAAATCCTGGCACTATATGTACCCCAGAATTAATATGCTGACAAGAATGAGTCAAAGCACCATACCAGAGTACAACTTGAGCACTGCTGAGTGTAGTTTTAAAAAAACAAAAAAAAGGAAAACAAGAAGAAGCCCAACATAAATATATAAGAAAAAAATAAATACAATAGCTCTATATTCTATTCTACTTAAATTTCAAGGACCACGATAGTTGATCTTTTTTCTTCCTCCCTTCCTCCCTCCCTCCCTTCCTTCCTCCCTTCCTTCCTTCCTTCCTTCCTTCCTTCCTTCCTCCCTTCCTTCCTTCCTTCCTTCCTTCCTTCCTTCCTTCCTTCCTTCCTTCCTTCCTTCCTTCCTTCCTTCCTTCCTTCCTTCCTTCCTTCCTTCCTTCCTTCCTTCCTCCCTTCCTTATTTTTTGCCATTTATTCCCTTTACACTCATTTGACCATCTACTTCTATTCTATACAATTATCTACATAACTTTTTTTTCACTGTTGATTTCACCCACTAGGCAATGCTTGACACATTTAGAGACATTTTCATTGTAGCCAGTTAGGTGGTATTGGTACCTATGCTGAGGGAGGCTGCTGAACATCTTACCATGCATGGGACAACACCATAATAAAACATTTCTTTTTTTTTTCTTTTTGGGTCACACCCAGCGATGCAAAGGGGTTGTTCCTGGCTCTGACTCAGGAATCACCCCTGGAGGTGCTAGGGGAACCATATGGGATGCTGAGAAATCAAACCCGGGTCGGCTGTGTGCAAGGCAAACACTCTACCCGCTATGCTATCACTCTAGCCCCACATAATAAAAAATTTCTGCTTAAAGTTGTCTATAGGTCTAAGATAATAAATAATGAATCTAAAAATACTACTCAGGACTTTTACATTAGCATTAAAACTAGTAATGAACTGTATACTTTCCTCTTAAGTAAATGATAATAGTTTGGTTATAATTTTATCCTCACACTCCCAATACTCTCACTATTCTTGATGATTGTTAATATTTTCATTTGAAGTCAATATGTCAGTTTTTTAACTTATCTTTAATGTTTTTATTGGTATAATGTTTTAGAACTAGGTATATGTTATAAGAGAATACATTCACTCACTTCAAATATGTCTCCTGTTACAGTGATTGAAATATCTGTGAATTTTTTTTACCAAAAGTTTGCTCAGTTATTTATGCTTTTAGTATGCTATTGCTGTTGCTCACTCAAGTAAATATCCAAGCTTGATTTATTTATCAAAGTTTATGCATCCTATGACTCAATCAAACATTTTTCTGTATCTTAATTTCCAATCTATTTTGATATATTCCTCTGTCATCAAGAGCAAGTTTCTGGTGCTGTGAAATTGGGTTTGTCTTTTTCAAATAGTTTGAGCACAATTGTCATTTAGTAAAATAAACAAGACTCCATTATTTCTTAATGTCTTCCTTAACAAGTATAAGATTAGACTACATCTCCTAGACTCCCATTGCGTAGCACTTAAGAAGTGAGTGATATTTCTGTCTGCTTAAGTCAAGTAATCCCCAATGTAAGTAATTTACAGGAAAGCAACAGGGACTGTTAGAATAGACATATTGCAATATGTCACTGGAAATCAGCATCTCCCCACATGTTTGATCAACAGCCAGATGGAAGCTTTTATCACATTTATTTAATCTGAAATACACATGGTAATTACACTGGACCTTTGATTCAAGGCCTTATTAGTGTCTCAAGAGGAGTGAGGAAATGAGTTTGTCAGTTGCAAACTGATGTAGTCATGACCCTCTGGGCAGAATTTACATCTATCACTGCCTAGAGTATTGCTACAGATTATTTTGTATTTCAAGGAAGTAATACAGAGTAATAGGTTTGTTTACCTTTGTAAGAGAAGACAAGGAAATCTAAAATATTGTGGGGGGTAGTGTTTGGTCACTTTTGTAATTCTAAATAATCTCCTCCCAGTGGGTGGTAAATTAACAAAGTACTATATAAGATACCAATATGTCACTAACTATAATTGAGCAAAACATTAAGAAAGGCACATTCATGTTAAATACCCTTGCATTTCTTTTTCCAAACTCAGAATCCTGGTTTTGTGCAATACTTAATCTCTGTATCACTGTATCACTGTCATCCCGTTGCTCATCCATTTGCTCGAGCGGGCACCAGTAACGTCTCCTTTGTGAGACTTGTTGTTACAGTTTTTTGGCATATGAGTACGCCATGTGTAGCTTGCCAGGCTTTGCAGTGTGGGCAAGATAATCTCGGTAGCTTGCACGCTCTACAAGAAGGACGGAGGAATCAAATCTCAGTCAGCCACGTGAAAGGTGAATGCCCTACCCACTGCGTTATTGTTTCAGGTATATTTAATAGTAGAAGTAAATGGATATGAAGTGTTTTTTTGAGATTAGTAATATAATTGTATCACAAAATATTTTTCTCAGATATTTCAAGTTCAGAAAATACAGAATAACTAAACTTAAGTTAATATTTAGTGAGTAAATCTTAAATTCCCTATAAAATACTTTGGGGTGCTTCCAAATGGTCCTCAGGTGGCCAAGGAGTACCAGTGACAATTTTTGGCTAATCTGATAGGTGTGTTAGGACCCAGAAACACAGCACTGCTTAGGCTCTGCCGTGGTCGGCATCATCTAAGGAAGTCTGTGGCGTTGGAGACCCCATGACTACACACAGGTAACTCTGGGGAACTTGTGGTGGCAGGAATCATACCCAGCTCAGAATTATGCCAGCATGCACCTTAACTACTATATTCCTGATTATACAATATTTTACACAACATTAGTATATGTGACTAAGCAAAACTGGACCAAGTTAATCTCCAAAAAACTTTGTAATTAACATTCTAATTTTAAGCATGTGGAGGTCATATCTATAGCACAGCAGTTACAAGGATAAAAATTAAGATTTCAACCAAATGTCACACACTAGATTAACATTTTGAAATTGGTATAATTATTAATTTACTCGATTTTCAAAGTCAGAAAAATAAATTTAAAAGAACAGTACTCAGTCTTCTAAAAGTGTTTATAAAGATATTGACTCATCGGATACAATCAGTTTTTCAATGAAAAAATATAATTGAGAGTTTTAAAGCTAGAAAGTCACTTATTAAAAAAGAAAAATAATGGAGTTCTATTAACATAGGATGACATAACCAATGAGCAATGTTAATTCAATTATCTTTGCGTTCTGAAATGACTTCAGAAGTTTTATTACCTGATCAAAATTGTTAATGGCTATTACTGTTATCCTATAAAACCTGCATAGGATTTTTCATTCTAATTAAAATGCTAATTAAGAGACATAAAATTATTTTATTAGCAATTTACCATTTTTTTATCTTAGGTCAAAATGGCAAACATTAAATATTAGGACGTTTTTGTGAGTATCTTCTATGTTGATTGATAATATTATTAAGTTTGGTCACCCTCTCTTGCCATTAACAACTTTATTATCATCTCAAATTAGGATTGACCTTGAATACTATCTACTCTATAAATGATACCCATATTGGTCATCAACACTGTACTGGTTAACATGCTAAGAACATTCCATGTCAAACTTCATTTCACCTTCTAAATGATTCTTCATGGTAAATGGTCAGTAAATACAACAATTAACAGAAGGGTAAATCGAGGCTTAATGAGATGATACTGTTGTAGAACACTACTTCGCAACTGAAAAAATCTAGTGTAAGCTTCACTGATTGTAAGATATTAATTTTCATTTAGTGTTAATTTTTCATTATCTCTCCCAGGATCCAAAAGTTCTAAATTATTCTCTAGTAACAAAATATTTAATACATTTGGTTGTTTTACACTTAAAATAATAGAAAATGTTACAGGTAATCTAATATTTAAAATGTTTTTTGTATGTAAAGTTAAAAAGCTAGCTTTGATCATGAGCAAAAGAAAGAAGCAGAGGGAAACATTGATTGTGTGGAGAGATTGATGTTTTAATATTATCTTGAGAAAATAACTTAGTTCTTGATTTTTTTTAATGTTCTAATCTATGAGACATTCAAACCTTGATGAACAGAAGATGCTAGGAAATAATGCAGAAATAGGTGATTTTAGATAGAGCTGGGGAAAATCAAACATCACTTATTACAGAGATTTTAAAATATTTCCATATTTATCTATATATCTGTTATTTTGTGCATTTATTTTAAGCATTATACACATTAATAAATTATGTATATCATGTGTTATCTATTATAAAAAATTCTGCCTGTTCTTGACACAAAACTTCCTGAACCCTTGTAATTTCCTAATTCAAAAAGCTTTAGGAACATCTTCTGTTCCTCTGATACAACTTTAGAACCGCTTCAAGATGAGTCTGAATGGGAAAACCATATCCACAAAGAATAAACCATGACTAGAAGCTTAACATTTTAAGCCCCGTCCACAACATGGGAAGGAGGACTAGAAGTGGAGCTAACATTTGATCATTCCATTAAATTATACTGGGAAAACTGATCCATGGCATTGAGTTGGGGAGGAAGTCCTTAGGAGGAATAGGGTGTTCGGATCCTTGGAAGAAGAAGTGGGAGGGAAGAGCACTGGTGATGGATGTGGTGTTAGAATTATGTGCAAAATAAACCACTATTAATAACACTGTAAACCACAGAATCTCAATTAAAATGATAAAATCATTGTCCATGCCTATGTGAGAAAGTCTGCATCAAGTTCCAGAGTAGGGAATTCGGAGAACTTTCAGGTTGATAAACAGTGACACCGGAAGCATGACACTTCCTGAACGCAGTTCCATAAGAAGAGTCTCCGTTATGTGTTAGGGATTGGGGTTCTCTAAACTCGACTATGTGTCCCTTCATCTGACTATTCCTCTGATTTCTTAGTCATATTCTTTAATGAAATGGTGGTAGTGTTTTCCTGAGTTTTATGAGGTACCTTAGAAAATTAAATAAACCAGAAGAAAGAGGAAGTCATAAGAACACTCGATTTTTAGTCAAATGAAGCAGATTGTGGACAACATAGGAATCGGTTCCTATTTGCCTCTGAAATGGTGGGTGGTTTTTGTACATCCAATTCCTTAACCTATGGAATCTGACATTATCTACAGAAAGAAAGATAATTGCAGAATTGAGGCAAATTATAAAACACCCAGTTGGTATCATGGAAAATTGTTTGGTGTGGGCGGAAAATATCAAATTCTGGTTACTAGAAGTATCAAAATTTCTGAAGGGGAAGGAAACACGTCCAAGTAATAAAGTTCTAGTAGTGAAGAGCCAAGTTTTAAGCTATGCAATAGGAAAATAGAACTGTTTGTTACTTTCTAACACACATACCACTTCAAAATGGTTTTAGACATATAATTTTATGACGGCAAGATATATAGAATTAAAAATTAGCAGGATTTTGTTTGTTTTCCTGTTGCTTTTTTGTTTGTTTGTAGGGGGCCATACTCAATGTTCCTCAGGGACTACTCTTACCTCTCTACCTAGGAAAACAGTCTCAGCACTTCTCAAGGGACCATGTGGTGCCAGGGATCAAACCTGTGAAGCATGCTTTCAATTCATAAGGCAGAATATAGGGCTTTCATTTACTGCTACCTTAATCCTTAGTTTAAATGATCTTAGTAAATATATTTCAAAACTTTCAAATAGACATTTTCATTTGTATGACTGGATTCAAAATTCTGTGTAATAATTGCTAAAGTGATCATTTTATTTTATGCATAATAGGAAATTAGGCCCAGCACTTTTAACAATGGTGTAGGACAAAATTTTATGTATGATCATCATTCGCATTAACTTGTAAAGGGGAAATTATTTTATAAGCATAGCTGCCACTCATTAATATTTAGGTAAATTTCTTCCGAAGGATTTGTTACAGGGTTAGTAATTTGCATTTTGTATACTTTTTTCTTAAATTAAAAAACTGAAATCCATTAATTCATAAAATATGCAAATTTTATGTATGCCTAAATGGAAAACATTGTCATAATTTAAGCATGATATGTTTATGTAAACTGGTTCCTACTATTTTGGGAAGTGTGGAATACATTTTAGAATCACAAATATGCACAAAACTACCTTGGGTATATTTAGTGTCCAGATCCACAAATTAACTGTCTATTCATTAAATTCATGGTAATTATGAGGAAATGGTGACTCCTGACAGGTACTAAACAAAGCTTGATCTTCAAGAGTTAATTACACTCAATGTTAAAGTATCTTCTTCAGAATTCATGTCAAAAGAAATTGCTCTCATGCAATTCTACCTACATAATCCTTACTTCAAGTGAGTTGATAAACCTACCTACTAGACCAAAGAGTTAAAACAGTTATTTTTTCTATAATATAGTATTGAAGATGTTCTAGTACTTTTTTTACTATACACCTATCTAAGTATGTATTAAAATTGAATATTACTATATATCTATTATTTACTGGTAAAAATAGTAAATGTTATATATGTTTTCTACATATGTTTATATGTAACTACATAGTTACATAGTTACTATACAACTAGTAACTATGTATATGATATTTATATAGTTACTAGTTACTATATAACTATATATACATACATGCATATATATAATAAAATGTGTACAATAAAATTGTATATTTTATGTAATTTATATACATAAATATGTAATTTATATACATAAAATATATACAATATTTTATATATATGGGTGTGTGTTGGTTTTGGAGCCACACCCAGCTATGTTCAGAGTCACTTCTAGTGGCATACATTTTGGATAAGAATAGGAAATTCATTTTCTACTATACAAAGCTCGTTACCATTTTTAGCATTGGCCATTCTGTGAAAAGAGGTAAGGAGGAAAGACCATTTCATGGGGGCCTAAGACATAGTGTAGTGAGTAGGGCATTTGCCTTGAACGTGGCAGATCTGAGTTCAATCCTGGGTATCCCATATGGTTCCCTGAGCACTGCTTTGAGTAACTCTCTGAGTCATCACTGGGTATGAGGCAAAAAATGAAAACACCTTAAAAAAAACATTCAATGATCTTTGATATTTTTATTTCTTCTCTCACAATATCCTCATGAAATAGTCTTAGAAGAGAATGCAGCATAGCTATGTATATAGCAAAGAATCTCAGGAATATAATTCCTCCTGAAACCTAAAAAAATTTTCACATGATCATTAAGACAGCCCCTTTTTATACATTTTAATCATCATAGATCATAATATTTTCCCTTCAAGAAAAATTATTCTTTTTCAGTTCAACTTTGTTCAGTACACCTTAGCTTCAAGTTTGAGTTTGAAGCTGATATCTAAGTAATAATGATATTAATTATTTACTTACTATAATTTTAAAATTCATTTATGGACACAATGACACAATAATTTAAAAATAATAAAATGATAAAAATAGCACATTTAATAAACATGACTGTTTACATTAATATTTATTACATTTTACTGCTTTTTTATTATCTTGTACGTGGCATGTCTTTTACTCTATTCATCTGATCCACACAAAACTACTATGTGGTACATATTTCTACTTTCAAGTATCATGTATGTGGTTTGAGACAGAGAGAAGCTTAGTAACATTAGGTGAACTTCTATGGGGTACATACTTCTACTTTCAAGTTTCATGTATGTAGTTTGCGACTGAGAGAAGCCTAGAAGCACTAGTGAACAAAGGATCAATAAGGAAAAGATGGTAGGATTTACTTTTTGGTGGGAAAGACGGCTCCTAAGAGGTGCTCAGGGGGACCCAGGAGACCCACCAGTAATTATTACCCATTCAGGTCATCGTTCAATACAAAGGCCTGAGTCCGTGATGCTTTTCAGATTCTGTGATGTGCAGGGTTACTTGGGCTGCCCTGGCGGTGCTGGAAATCTTCAGGGACATATTGAGCAGTGCTCAGGATCCTCAGGGGCTGACCCTCGAAAAGCTCCATTCAGAGGACCATGTGGTGCTGGGAATTAAATTGGGTTGGACACATGATACGTATATGCTCTAACTACTGTACTATCTGTTTGTCCCTAGAGTTTACTTTTTATTTGAACAAAATTTAATATATAGAAAAAATAAGGTACAACCTCTGTTGACTAAAGATTTTAATATTTTAATATACACTAAAAGTCACTGTCACTTTCATTCTGTTGCTCATCTATTTTCTCAAGCGGGCACCAGTAACGTCTCCATCTTGAGACTTGTTGTTACTGTTTTTGGCATATCGAATATGCCATGGGTAGCTTGCCAGGCTCTGCCTTGCGGGATAGATACTCTCAGTAGCTTGCCGAGCTCTCTGAGAGGGGCAGAGGAATAGAACCCAGGTCTGCCACGTGCAAGGCAAATGCCCTACCGCTGTGCTATTGCTCCATCTAGGATTAATGCTTACACTAAAAATAAATTAAAATAATTATAATTCAACTTGATTAGTGATACATTATATATTTCAGAGGTCACTCGCTTATAATTTATAATGGGCACCTATTTTAATATTAATGGTACTGTGTTTCTAATGCATTGGTCCATTAGAAAAATGAACATGTAAGAGAAGATATTTTCCAATGATTTTAAATAATTTTATTTTATTGGAATTATTTATATATTTGGAAAAAATCTCGAACATTTAAAAATAATATGATTATTATTAAATATTTAATGTTTTATACTTAAAAATAAATATACCTTATTTCTCAAGTTGATTATTATTCTCTCATCTGTCTTTTTTTTTACTTTAGTTTGGAAATACATATATTTAAATATAGACTTTTACGCTACTGCAGAATTCATGCATGCAATTTATTTAACTCTGCTTAAAAACATACTTTAATTCATCTTTTACATTTTCACAGAGTGCACTGCCAAAACTGACATATGGCAATGTCAAGTATTAGTCATTTGTCTTCCTTCCTAATGGTTGTTCTCATTTATTTATTTTATGTGTGTAGACTGAGACCAATGATGTGCGAAGGTTTAGGTATTGTTGACATTGAAAATAGAACAGTTCTGAGTTATGGAGATATGAGTCAACAGTAAAACAAAAGAAAAGTTTAAATTGATCTCATGAAAGTAAAACATTTGTGACTATAAAACGAATTTGAGTATAACTTTTGGAAAAAAAGACAACAGTGCATTACAAGTTTACCATCTCTAACCTTATAATAAAAGCTCATTAATTTATTCGTGTAATATTTATAGAACATCTATTAAATATGACAACTAAACAGATTCCATAAAAATTTACTTTAGCTAATTATTTGCAAAAGGTAGAATAGAAAAGTGTACTTGTTTGTAGATATCAAAATCATAAATTATAAGATTAAATAAAAATTCTTACTTGGGTCTTAGAGTTCTGCTCTTTCCTTATCTTAAAGAGAGGGCACTGTAGAAAATTGCATGCTGTCTTATGTCTACTATAAAATTTTTTACAGCTGCACAGAACTTATGGTCAACCAAAAACATACTCTGTTTTCTTTTTTATCACATAGAAATCTTTGAAAACTTTTTTTGTGTTATTCACCTTCCTCTTGTTAACATTTGGTTATTCCTTTCTGGCAAATCTCTCCTCTTTTAGATGTCAGAGTTAAAAGAGGTGAGCTTTTAACTTCATTTATTGATGAACACCCAAGTTCTAACAGGTTACACTACTTTGCTATTCCTTCAGAGGTTAAAAAAAAATTAGAATATCCAGGGAAATGTTATCCATTCTAACCACAAAGAGAATGATTAAGTTAGGAAAATTATACTACTATCTATTTTGTTCTAAAGAGCACAGTTTTTGATTTTTCGTAATGTTCTACTAAAATATTTAGTTCTAAACATCTAATTCTAAAATATTTGTTCTCAAGAACAAATAGAGTATTTACCAAGTATGTGTGTAAATAGATAAATAGATGATTTTTAAGTGTTGAGAATTGAATTCATGGTAACCTTATGCATACAAGGCAAGCACAATATTGCAGAGCTCAAGCATACACACACACACACATATACACGCAATGTTAAGCACACATAATTAGGTAACTATAAATATAAAGTATTGTAGTGAGTTGTTACATAGTCAGAAAACTCATAAACCACAAAAAATGATGAGCATGTCTTGAGAGTAGACAAGTTTCAGAAGAGAAAGCCTGTAATTCAGCATGTGATATCCATATGCACCTCTTACCAATCACACTTCACTCACTGAGAGATTTTATAAATGGATTATTACTCTGACTGTGTCTTTCTATACTAAATTAGTAACATAACAAAACAGATTTTATAATTATTATGAAAACATTTAGCATAGAAAGGCCTATTTGTTCTTACAGAATAAAACATGGTGGCATTTGTGGTTTATTAGCATAGTGCGGAAACAAATTTATTGTACAATAAATACATTCTAGATGGAAAGGCTAACTGTTGTGCTTGCTGAGATTTTGAAAAATCCATTATTGAAAATCTGTGGTATAATGAAGCTTTAATTTAAATCTCATAGATTTAGAGCCTTGATGCACATTATTTATAGTTAAAATAGTATGTAAATCACCATACACACAAAAAGGACAATACGTTTGCAAGCTTTTGACTTTTAAACAATGTTTTTATGTATTGTTGTCAGAAACAGTAATTGTGCATAACATTAGGTATAATAGATGTCCCTTGAGTAAATGCAGTGATGCATAGCTCCCCACGGACTTTGCTAATACCAAAGGTCAGTATATTATTTCTCCATAAATTATGTATAACTATTTCTAATGTTTTATCATAGTGACCCACTTTGTAAAACATTAGTCTATTTAAGGGGGAGTAAGCAGACTCTTAAGTACATAGAAAAAAATCAAATTTCATGTTAGAATCAAATTAGTCAAAGCATTAAGTATAAATAGAGCTGAGTCATTTTTACCTATCACTAATTTCTAAATGTTTACATGGGAATATATTATTATATTTACATAAATTGTTTACTATAATTAAAGGACAATGATTCATTGCTCAATGCAGCGAATTTTATCTTAAGGTCCATGTTCAGTCTGGTAGTCAGTATAAAAATGAACCCAGACTCAATCGCTAACTCTTTGAGGTCACTTGAGCAATGTGTAGCTTGAACCTAAATCCCCATGCTGGAAGTGTAGCCTGAACATGGCTTAGCATGGCATAAGAAAGGAAAAAAAGGTAATGTTTATTCACTTGGTTTTCTAAAACACCGTTTTATCTTCAAGAATATGTACGTCTTTGGAGAAAGAGAAAACTAAACAAATGATTTAATTCTGAAGGCTTGGAAGCAGGGGCAAGGTGTGCTGATTGTGGGGACAGAGATTGAACGGTTGCCTTGTACACAGCTAACCCAGGTGACTGGAGTGATCACAGGCCAAATATGGTCCCAGAAAATCGCCAGGAGGAGTGATCCCTGAATACAGAGCCAGGAAGAATCCCTGAGCACCAGTAGGCATGGTTCCTCCACCCTCTAAAAAGCTCTGGAGTTAAATATTGCAGGGTTAATTTTCAAAGAGAGACTGATCACTGTTGCACGTGGAAAAAAAAATCATTATTTTTGACTGATGTAGCACTAACCGGAGGAGAGTTTGCATGCATGTATATGGCATTCTTAAAAAATAAACAAAACTGAACAATCTGAAAAGATAAAACAGTGGAATTTACCTCAAAGTTGAGGACAAGCAATAGTGCAGTGGGTATGTTACCTTGCATGTACTGGATTTGATCACTGGTTTGACATGGTTGTCCATTTCTCATCAGGAATGATCCCCTGACTCACAGCCAAAAAAGTAAGACCTGAACTCAGCCAGGTCTAGCCCCTAAACAAAAACTAAACATTTTTTTTTGTTCTCAAAATAGTAAGCATCTGATATCTCTTGAATGCAGACTTGTATAACACTTTTTGCTAAGCTTCTCAAAGACTATGCCTAAAACTTGCATGGGCAAGCTGTTCTGTGGTTTATCAATCTTTATATTAATAATAGGTGCAATTTCCTGAGTCAAAAGTTTACATGCATTGAGTAAAATAGGCTATTTATAATTCAGAATGTAGCACAATTAAATACTTAATAATTTATTATTTCATTTTATTCCTTATCCATAAACTCACTAGATATACTTTACCCATTTTCGTGTTATGTAAAACTTCTATATTAATGCTCCTTCCAACTTTCAAATATTCACATGCTTAAAATCATTCAACATACCACAATAACTAAAGGTACAAAATGAGTCTTTTTAAAAATTGGAAAAGGAAACCTTTCATTGCCATGTTCTTCAGCACTTATACTTTCTGCCATTTTTTTCTGTGTTGCTAACATACACACAATGTGCATTTTGTGTCAGACATTCTTAAATTCTTTATGTATGGTAATACATTTAGTTTTTGACAACCTTGCAAAATATTATTCACATTATAAAGATTGAAAGGTTAAGAGACTTGCCCAAATCAAACATATAACAGAAATAACTTAATATTTAATATAAACAATTTACAAATCTGGGATTTTGTGAGCATTCCTTTTACTTGAGAAACATCCACTGATTTTTGCTTCATTCTGCTGATTTCTTTGACCTATATACACAACAGAGTATAGTTTTATCTCAAGACTAATTTCATCTTATTCTTTTTATGTCAATCATACTTACATCTTTGTCATGACAGAACACTGGTTTATGGATGGATAGAGAGCAGAAATTAGAGTGGTAACTCTCTGTAGGACTCAATTCAATGCCCACATCAATTGCAAAAAGCTCATTAAAAGCAAATACTACATAATCTTAGTTATTGTAAATTTGTTTACAAATTACTGACTAAGAATAAATGTGGATTATCCAACCTTACCAAAATCTGTGTCCTAATATTTATATTTCCACATAATTAAATAAAATCAAAGAGGAAATATTCATACTATTGTTTTGGTATTGATCAGTTTAGGGTACCCTAATAAGAAGCCATAAACTGGGTAACTTACGAGTTTACTTTTCATTGTACCGGATTACCAAAATCAAAGTATTAGCATTGTCAAATTCTTCTCCTGATTTGCAGACAGGTGCAGCACTCCCTTCATTATGATTCTTCATGTC
Source organism: Sorex araneus (assembly GCF_027595985.1). Classification (NCBI taxonomy): domain Eukaryota; kingdom Metazoa; phylum Chordata; class Mammalia; order Eulipotyphla; family Soricidae; genus Sorex; species Sorex araneus. The sequence goes on along the minus strand of NC_073303.1, from coordinate 170,008,626 downwards.
AGGTGAGGTGGGGAAGGGAAAGTTTGAGGGGAGAGACAGAGACAGAGACAGAAAGAATTAGCCCTGTGTTACTTTAAAAGGGTTTTAATCTCACAAGAGAGCTCCCACAGTGATGAAACATGTTTAAACTTAGTTAAATATTTCAGAAGTAAATATTAGAATGAGGGTTAAAGCTTCCATTTTTTTTTCTGTGATCAAATAAAATTTATTTATTAATTTATTTAAACACTTATTGCTTGTTTTCTTTAAAATTTTTTTTGAAAGCAATTGTTTAACTTTATTGAAGTATATCAGAAAATACAATTATAAATTGCTTAAGTTATATTTGTAATGATTTGAGGTTTTTGTGGGGTATATTTATTTATTTTGGGGGGGTTTGATTTGGGGACCCGGTGTTGCTCAGGGATTACTCTAGGCCCCTCACTCAGGAATAGGGTGTATATTTTGAGAGGATTTTTTTTTAATTTATTTATTTTTAATTAGAGAATCACCGTGAGGGTACAGTTACAGATTTATACACTTTTGTGCTTATACTTTCCTCATACAAAGTTCGGGAACCCATCCCTTCACCAGTGCCCATTCTCCACCACCAGTAAACCCAGCCTCCCTCCCATCCTCCCCAATCCCATCTCCCCCCACCCCACCCTGCCACTGTGGCAGTGCATTCCCTTCTGTTCTCTCTCTCTAATTAGCTGTTGTGGTTTGCGATAAAGGTGTTGAGTGGCCGCTGTGCTCAGTCTCTAGCCCTCATTCAGCCCGCAACTCCCTTCCCCCACATGGCCTTCGACTACAATGTAGTTGGTGATCGCTTCTCTGAGTTGCCCTTTCCCCGGAACGTAAGGCCAGCCTCGAAGCCATGGAGTCAACCTCCTGGTACTTATTTCTACAGTTCTTGGGTGTTAGTCTCCCACTCTGTTATTCTATATACTATAGATGAGTGCAATCTTTCTATGTCTGTCTCTCTCTTTCTGACTCATTTCACTCAGCATGAAACTTTTCATGCCCATCCACTTAACTACAAAATTCTTGACCTCCTTTTTTCTAACAGCTGCATAGTATTCCATTGTATAGATGTACCAAAGTTTCCTCAACCAGTCATCCGTTCTGGAGCATTCGGGTTTTTTCCAGATTCTGGCTATTGTAAACAGTGCTGCGATGAACATACATGTGCAGATGTTGTTTCGAGTGTACTTTTTTGCCTCTCTGGGATATATTCCCAGCAGTGGTATTGCTGGGTCAAATGGGAATTCAATATCTAATTTTTTGAGAGTCGTCCAAATTGTTTTCCAGAAGGGCTGAACCAGTCGGCATTCCCACCAGCAGTGAAGAAGGGTCCCTTTCTCCCCACATCCTCTCCAACAGCGGTTGCTTTTGTTCTTTTGGATGTGTGCTAGTCTCTGTGGTGTGAGGTGGTATCTCATGGTTGTTTTGATCTGCATCTCTCTGATGATTAGTGATGTAGAGCACTTTTTCATGTGCCTTTTGGCCATTCGTATTTCTTCCTTGGTAAAGTTTCTGTTCATTTCTTCGCCCCATTTTAAAGCTTCCATTTTTAAATAGGGGTTATGATTCAGTCCACAAAAAATGTCTTCAGAGAGAAAGCCTATTGGGATGGGTGGCATAACTCAAATGGGCGAAGAAAATGCTCCAGCCACGGTTTTCAATACCTTTCGCAGATTCATCCAGTCCAGCAAGCACTTTATCATGAGGCTGAACACCAAACCAACAGGCTTGTATGACAGGGTCAAGGATCATAGGGAGTGACCTCAGGTGCCTAGAACACCACTGGGGGGGATTTTTAAAAAATAATAAATAAGTAAATAAATAAGATAATCTTAAAATCCTACTCTCTAAATTGGATGTAAATATATTCCCAGTAGAGAAATAAACTAGAAGTGCTAAATTTATTTGATTGTGAAATCAACTCAGATAAATGAGCTTACAAATAATTTATGGTTTCTATATGTAAATGTTAGAATCCTAACCTTACGTTTAGTTTTCTAAACCTAATTTCTAGAATTTTTAACCACAAAATGTTAAGCTAAAATTCTCATAATATTTCTATTACTTCTACATAAACTATCAATTCCAAATGGATTTAAAACATCAGTGTAAGTAACACAGTCATTGAAGTGTTTCTTAGTATACATTTGGATATCAAATTTGTCCAAATTTATCCTACTCTTCTCTTGTATCATTTAATCTCTTGTCCTGTTTATGAATTTTTACTGGATGGTTCAGGAAAACTAATTTGGGCAACTTTTGTATGAGTCTTTGTTCTCTTAACTAATTCTTTTCTTTCCAACTGTTTTTTAATCTTCTATTTTGTAAAATTAAAATTTAGTTCTATTCCTATACTTATCAAAATGTTCCTCAACTTGACTTTAACCTGACTTAATTAGAAATTTTATAATATTTAGTTAGCTAATTCCTGTTAATTGAAATTGATGTGTTGATAATAATCCTATAGCCTGAAACATGGTGTTTAAATAATTTTTAGGAATTTTTATTAGCTTTTAATAAAAAACAAAAATATTTCTTTTTTTTGTCAATCTCACTAATTTAAAATTTGCATTTTTAAAGTTTAGCTTTGAATATATTTTTAATATATACGTACTATGGTTTTCATTTGGTAGAATGGTATTGAAATTTTATTTTTAAATAATTCAATAAAAAGATTTTAATTTCAATATTACCTATCAACTGATTTACAGGTTAAATCTCATATAAGCTAATAATAATGTTCACTCTAAGTAGTACTATTAAATTTAAAACTGTAAATTTATAATTTGACATATCAATTTGATCTCTGACAGTTTAGGACTCTAGATTTTGTACATCTCACTTTTATGGGACAAGTATACTCGGCCCTAAATGATTTATTTCAGAGATTAAGTATAAATTAGAATGTCTGTCAATTAAGATTAAAAAAAACTATACTTAAAGGCTATTTAATTTTCTTAGATCAGAAATTACTAAAAATAAATATCACTAGTTGTTACAATTTTCTCTTTGATATCTCTTGATACGTCAATAACCTATCGTTTAAAATAATAAGCCCTGGAACTTATAAACTAATACTCTATTCTGAAATTGCTCATATCCTGACCCAAGGAGTGAACTTCTCTTTTCTATTTGATTATTCACTCTATCTCTAAGTCTTCCATCTCCCTCCTAGATTTGTGCAATGCATTTCTTTGTATGTTTTGGTGCATTTCACTCTGGGGTAGCCCAAGCTCTGTTCCGGGAACATGGTCTCTACAGCACTCTTCATCAAGGTCGCCTGCTTCCTTCTTTAGGACATGAATTTCTTTTTCTTTTTACCTTTCCTTCTCTTTCTTTCCAACCTGGCATTCTCCTTAAAACTTAGTGTTGTCCCTCAATAAAACTACTTTACATTAGAAGAAAGCTGTAAATTTCTAACATTCTTTGTATTTTCTACATTGTCAAGTAAATGGAATGTGAATGTATTCGCTAATGTCTTGGAATTCACTTACACCAGTGTTCACAAGCTAACTGCAGCAAAACATGAGTTAATGCTTGAGAATGTTTTAAAGATGCATGATATATTTGTCTGGGTAGTAATGCAGACTCAGCTAGCTATAAAAATAAAACAACTTCAGACTGTACTTCATTTTTTTTTTATTTCTATAACAGTAGGGGAGAGATGAGAGAAAGGATATATAAGAGATTCCCACTGGGACTTAGCTATTTAAATTATGTATTATCTCTGCATTGTTCAGATGATACTTATCTGATACTCAGTTTCAATCACTTGTTTTAGTTGCTAAGAATAGAAATCAAGGACAGACTTTTAGTTCTAACAATTATGGAACAGAAATTTCAAAAATTGACCAATGATGTTAGAGCATTTAAAAATATATTTGCCAGTAGGCATGTATAGCACTCTTTATATCCATATCTTTATAATATAAATAATCCTAAAAATACGTGTTAGTTTACTTTGTGGATGAGATGAATTGTTAAGGTTAAAGTACTTATTTGATTGTATATGTATTATTTCAGAATATTCATAAATGAGATCAAATAAATATAAACAGTACTTTCTATGAAAGTGCTAATAATAGATCTATAAATGTACAAAAAACTATATATATGCAAATATGTGAAATAATAAACATTATTTTCAATTTGAACTCATTGAAAATAAATCCTAAAGTACAAAAAAGGGGAGAGGTAGCTGGAAGGGCAGATCATATGTCATCTGAGAGTTTATTGTGAAAGATTATGTGCAAAAACAACCAAATATATCTTTTACCAATAATAATCATTATCCAGTGCTCTTTTTTCAGTTCCTTCACTATACATACATATTATATGATTTATATATCTGTTACAAAAAGGTGTGCTTTTTTTTGGTGGACTGGTGTGCAGTTTATTCTTACCACTTATCAAGAATAAACATCAGCATAGAGAATATTAAGAAGGAAAATAAGATGAGAAAAGGCAGACATGTAAGTAGCACTGTCTAAAATAGCACTGTTGTTCTGTTACTCATCTATTTGCTTGAACAGGCACCAGTAACGTATCCATTGTGAGACTTGTTACTGTCTTTGGCATATCGAATACGCCATGGGTAGCTTGCCAGGCTCTGCTATGTGGGCAAAATACTCTTGGTAGCTTGTCAGGCTCTCCAAGAGGGACGGAGCAATCGAATCCAGGCCAGCTGCATGCAAGGCAAATGCCCTATCTGCTGTGCTATTGCTCCAGTTCATGGTAATAGATAAAACCTATTTATCTTACGAATAAATAAATAAATAAATAAATCTTAAAACTTAAGTATATATAGCAGACATTAAAAAAACTGAAAAAATAGCACTGATTTTTGTTCAATGAAAAATTTTTGCAATAGAGAAAAGATATATTCACCAAGGGTAAATGTTTTCTCAGATGTTTTGAGTCACTATACTAAAATGAAGAAAATATTATAGTCTGTCTTTTCCAATTGCCACTAATATAAAACTTTTCAAAATATTCATTAAGTACATGTAGAGTAAGATTAAACAGAGAGTATCTAAAGTCACAAGCAGTAGGAAAATCCTTTTGGAAGATATAAGATTAGAAAAACCAAATGCATCAGCAGAAGATAAACATGGGGAACAGAACTAAAGCAATATGTGAATTAGCAAAATGATTACAAAATTAGAAAGAGGGAGTGACATAAAGCAACATAAATTAAAGTGATTGTAGCAATCGATAATTGGATTTTCCAGGAAACAAAATAGAAAAAAGAATGATAATTCATCAAAAGCAGAGTAGAAAAAAAGATTCGTAAACTAAAGCAAACAAACTAACTTAATTTTAATTTTTAAAGGTTGCAAATGAAACAATATTCCAACAACTGACAAATTACAAAATATATCTAGGTAAAATATCAAAATATAATGAAGGAAAAAAATAATTCTGATAGTAATCAAGCAGAAAAATCAGGTCACTTTAGATGGAAACAAAACCTGAATGATTTCAAATTTATTTGTGGGGCAGAAAGCAAAGCAAATAGTCAAAACATTGATCAAATGCTCTAAAATGCTATCCAAGAGAATAAAGCCAGTGCAGTGTTTATTTCCAATAAAAGTAGTAGGTATGTAAAGGGTCAAGGACGTTGTTAAAACAAAATTTACTTTGATAAGAATCATACTCCATATCATGTAGAGATAAGCACTTTTACCTTAGATTTCAGATAGATAGGAACTGAGAAAATGAATCTAGACTTTAAGAAATGTAAGATACCTTGGGGCTAGGACAATAGCACAGCGAGTAGGGTATTTGCCTTGCATGCAGCACCCGATTAGATTCTCAGCATCCCATATGTCTCTCTGAGTTCTGTCAGGGGTAATTCCTGAGTGCACAGCCAGGAGTAACCACTGTGCATTGCTGGGTATGACACAAAAATAAAAAAAAAAATGTAGAGACCAATTACTGTCAAAGAGATTGTGACTAGTCCATTTGAATTCATGATGCATTTCTGAAATCACAAGATTCTAAATGATAGTTCCAGTATTGCTCACAATCAGTAACAGATGTAGTAGAAAAAAAATATTTATATCTATTTAATTTTTAAAATATTAAGAGAACATCTTAAATACTATTTAATCTAGAAAGAAAATCAAATAGATTTTAAAGCTAAAAATTAAGTATGATGAATATAATCTTGACAAATCACTGTCAGTGTCATCCTGTTGCTCATGGATTAGCTTGAGCAGGCACCAGTAATGTCTCCATTGTGAGACTTGTTACCCTTTTGGCATATCGAATATGCCACTGGTAGCTTGCCAGACTCTGCAGTGTGGGTAAGATACTCTCGGTAGCTTGCCAGGCTCTCTGAGAAGGCAGAGGAATTGAACCCGGGTGGGCTGCATGCAAGGTGAATATCATACCCGCTGAGTACTAATCTTGACAAATAATAGAATGTTTTGGTAAATTCGGTACAAAAAAGAAAAATAACTCAAATGAAAAGAAGTATAAGATGCTGTAATATTTAATGAAAGTTAAGAATATTTCAAATTATTAGATAAAAGATAGAATGTGTTAAAATAATTAGGTTAAAAATAACATTAACCCAAAATGATAGGTCCTACATAAGAAAACTACTCAGCTTTCTAATGTGGTGCTCAAGTACAAGATGGAAGGTGCTTACCTTGCAATTGGCCAAACTGGGATAGACCATATAATCTGTCAAGCCCTCCAGGGGAAATTCTTGAGAACAGAGCCAGGAGTAAGCCTAGAGCAATGCTGGGTATGGCCCTCAAACACTCAACAAAATTAATTTTTAAAAATGTATTTTTATTAATTATAAAATGTCGGGCACCTGAGGCATAGTATAGTAGGTAGGATGTTTTCCTTGTCTATTTCCAACCTGGGTTGAATCCCTAGTCACCCATATGGTCCTCTGAGTACTGCCAGGAGTGATTTCTAAGTGCAGAGCCAGAAGTGAATGCTGAGTATTGTCCCATGCGATGTAAAAACAATAGCAACAAAAAGGACATCAATGATTAGGATCATTGAAGTTCACAACATCGTGCATCATATATGAGTAAATTTTACCCATAAATTAGTATGTTTACACAAATATATGTCCTGTTTCTTAAAATATTCTTCGATTTCTTCCAATGCAATAAAGATTTTTTTAAGCTATAATACCATTTGAACATATAGATCCCTCACATGGAATAGAGTACAAAAATGTAGAATTATAAGAAGTGCAATTTATGGAAAGTAATCCAAACAACAAAATTTCTAGAGCCATTTACGTATCAGATAAAATTAACATTTGTTTCATGTCGCAGACTAAAACATATTTTATATTTATAAAATATAATAATATAATATGAGATGGTAAAATAAATCAATATGTTTATATATCAATTTGGAAAAAAATCTTTATCAGTAAATTAGATATAACAATAGAAAAGTGTTGCCAGTGGCTTGGTAAAATGAAAAGCAAAATATGTAGACTCAGAAAAGTGCTTCCACCTTTTCTGAGGAAGTATGTGTTTAAGAGAGAATGTGGGCTCTTCTAGAGTGGAGACAGCAAGCAAAGATACAAGTGAGGAGGCTGGAGCATGACAGTGGGTAGGGTGTTTGCCTTGCGCGAGACCAACTCGTGTTTGATTTCCAGCATTCCATATGGTCCTCGGAGCACCGCCAGGGGTAATTCCTGAGTGCAAATCTAGGAGTAACCCCTTTGCATCGCCAGGTGTGACCCAAAAAGCAAAAAAGCAAAAACAGAAACAGATACAAGTGAGATACGTGTTCAGGGAGAACACACCCTGCAGAGCAAGCCTTGGATGGCATTCAGAAGGAACTTATGGAAGAATGTCCATATTGTTTTACAAAATGGCTGCAGCAGTCCACATTCCCACCAACAATGAATGGGAGTCCTTTCTCCCTGCATCTGTGCCAGCACTGGTTGTTCTTGTTCTTTTTGGTGTCTTCCAGTTTCTGTGGTGTAAGATGTTATCTCATTGTTTTATTTTGCATGCCCCGATGATTAGCGATGTAGAGCATCTTTTTATGTGCCTTTTTGGCCATTAGCATTTTTTTCTTGAGGAATTTTATTTCTCCTGTTCATTTCTTCTCCCCACTTTTTTTATGGGACTGAAGTTTTTTTTTTTTCTTGTAAATTTCTACCAGTGTCTTTTATAGCCTGAATATTAAGCCCCTACTTGACAGATATTGGGTAAGTTATTTTTTCAAATTTCATGGATTCTTTCTGTATTTTGGTCACTGTTTCTTTTGAGGTGCAGAAGTTTCTTAGTTTAATGTAATCCCATTTATTTATATTTCTTTCCACTTGCTTGGTCAGTGGTATTTCATCTTTGAAGATGCCTTTACTTTCAATATCATGGAGGGTTCTGCCTGTATTTCCCTCCATGTACCTTATGGATTCAGGTCTGATATTGAGCTCTTTAATGCATATAGATCTGATTTTTGTGCTTGGCATTAGAGATCTGAGTTTATCTTTTTGCATATAGTTGTCTAGTTCTCCCAGCACCACTTGTTGAAGAGGCTTTCTTTAATCTACTTCACATTTCTTGCTCCTTTATCAAAGATTAAGTGATCATATATTTGAGAGATTGTGTAAAAATATTCAACTCTGTTCCATTGGTCTGTGGATCTGTTTCTATTCCAATACCATGCTCTTTTAATTACTACTGCTTTGTAGTGTAGTTTGAAGTTGTGGAAGGTGATGCCACCCATCTTCTTTTTCCTGAGGCTTTCTTTAGCTATTTGTGGGGGTTTATTGCTGCATATGAATTTCAGGAGTGTTTTGTCTATTTCTCTGAAAAATGTCATTGGTATCCTGACAGGGACTGCCTTGAATCTGTATAGTGCTTTGGGGAGTATTGCCATTTTGACAATGATAATTCTCCGGATCCATGATCAGGGGATGTGTCTCAATTTCCTAGTGTCCTCTTATATTTCTTGAAGTAGTGTTTTGTAGTTTTCTTTGTATAAGTCCTTCCATACAAAGGAAACCAATCTCACATGCTGGGGGAAAAGGCAGCTGCGATAGAGAATGGGCCACCAAGTAAATGATGGTTGGAGGGATTGTTCAGGGTGGGAGATATGTGCTGAATGTATACTATGGACCAAACATGATGGCTTCTTAGCATCTGTATTGCAAACCATAAAACCCAAAAGGATAGAGAGAGAGCGGGAGAGAGAGAGAGAGAGAGAGAGAGAGTGAGAGAGACAGAGAGAGAGAGACAGAGAGAGAATGTGCTTACCACGGGACGTGGTGGGGGTGGTGGGCAGGAGGGATACTGGGAACATTTTGGTGGAGAATGGGCATTGTTGGAGGGATGGGTACTTAATCATTGTATGACTAAAAGATAATCATGAAAGTTTTAAGTTTGTAACTGTACCTCTCAGTGAAAGAAAGAAAGGAAGAAAGAAAGGAAGAAAGAAAGAAAGAAAGAAAGAAAGAAAGAAAGAAAGAAAGAAAGAAAGAAAGAAAGAAAGAAAGAAAGAAAGAAAGAAAGAAAGAAGGAAGGAAGGAAGGAAGGAAGGAAGGAAGGAAGGAAAGAAAGAAAGAAAGAAAGAAAGAAAGAAAGAAAGAAAGAAAGAAAGAAAGAAAGAAAGAAAGAAAGAAAGAAAGAAAGAAAGAAAGAAAGAAAGAAAGAGAAAGAGAGAGAGAAAGGAAGGAAGGAAGGAAGGAAGGAAGGAAGGAAGGAAGGAAGGAAGGAAGGAAGGAAGGAAGGAAGGAAGGAATAAAATAAGTTTGGATCTGTCTAATTAAATTACCCAAAAACCAAAAAAAAAAACTAGGAGCTTTTTCTAACGTTTGTGTTCCTCCCCTCCCCCGGAAATTTTATGTACATAAAAGTTTATCTGTGCTTTTCACAGGATAGCATTGCAGTGTTCGTTGATGGAAGCATCACCTCATCCCTTGTGCTAATAGTGGTCCCTTCATAGTCTTTTCAACTCTTCCGTAACATCTCCTTTTCTGAGGGGTCATCCTTCTCTGGGTGGGGCCATGGGTTTTTGGTGATGGAATATGGGCACTGGTGAAGGGACGGGTGTTTGAGTATTTATAACTGAGACATAAGCCTGAGAACTTTGTAACTTTCCACATTGTGATTCAATAAAAAAAAAAAAAAGTAGCTTTGGGAAAGACAGAATCAGGACATGGTGTGATCCAGACCACACAGCAGCGGAATGAGTGATATTCCCTAGGAAGATTCCAGACCTATCTACATGAACTGGACTGTAGGATTACACTGCTTTGTCCTTTTCCCCTTGCCACAAGGAGCTTAGGTTTATCCCGGTCACAATACAATTCCAAATCAAAATACAGTCCTATAAGTTGTACTATGATTTCAGTCCAACCGTGGACCCAGAGCAGTGCTTGTACTAAAGCGTCCAATAGCCCTGCACTGTCCAGGGGTAAGTGTCCAATTGTCCTGCACTGTCCAGGGGTGATGAGACTCACCAGTGATGAGAGTCATTTAGTTCATTCTGAAGAAATGACGTGTCTGGATCAAAATCGAAGAGTTGTTTTTGCAACAGCTGAGAAGTGGTTGCAGCAATGAGTCTCAGTGAAGCAGCTATTAGGAGTCTGACAAATCCAAAATCGTGAGATCAGTCAGGGAGCACTGGAACAGGAGCATCACAACTTCTGGCAGGAGAACTTCAACAGAGGAATGCAGCCATCCTCTGATCAGGTTCCTTGGCAGTCATATGGTAGTCATAGCTTAAGTTTGAGAAAAAACACTTTTTTAAAGTTATCAGAGGCTTTGACAGTTGGGCTTTGATCTCCATGTCTGTGAATAGAAAGAGTCAGAGGGAAGCTCCAATACGAATGGATATCTTAGAGAGAAATGAAAAGGTGTTCCTGTTAAAAGCAATTCCTTTGTCCCTCACTGGACAATACATTTTAACTTCTTAAGCATCAGACTTTTGAATGTAAATTTTACACAACTATCAGGAACCCACACATTCAAAAAAAAAAATCCATGTTTGCCCTAGAAATCTGAGAGTCTAAATAAAAATCACAAGTCTTCATTTAAATGTAAGTAAAATTGTAAAGAAAAAGTTATCAGCTACATATTTCTGTCCTGATATACCCTTCTGAGAATCAAGTATTTTTTTAACTTCTTTTATCTCACAAAATCATTTTTGGATCCTGTCAAAAGAAACAACTTGGGGTAGGTGTGTGTGGGGGGGGGTGAGGGTTGGGTAGCATGAGGATACTAAGGTCATTGGTGGTGGGCAATGTACACTGGTGGAGGAATGGCTGTTGGAACATTGCATGACTGAAACCCAACTGAATCAAGCTTTTCAATTGTGTCTCATGGTGATTCCATTAAAAACAAAGGAATGAAAAGGAAGGAACAATCTAAAGTCCCATTTATCCTGCTAATCCTACTCATATCAAGACCAAGAGGTTTGTTTTTGTTATTTTTTTAAGTTATTTATTTTGCTGAATCACCATGTGGAAAGTTACAAAGTTCTCAGGCTTATGTCACAGTTATACAATGCTCAAACACCCATCCCTTCACCAGTGCCCATATTCCACCACTAAAAACCCCAGTATACCTCCCACCCCCTCACCCCCGCCTGCATAACTGATAAATTTCATCCCATTTTCACTTTACATTAATTACATTCCATATATCAACACAAAACTCACTATTGTTGTTGGAGTTTCCCCCTAACAAAGACAGCCCTACTACCAAGGAAGCATTTGATAATTAGTTTTCCATTGCTGAGAATGAAGAGCTATGAAGGCTTAGGATTTCTGTATTTTAGTATTTTAGTAATTAAGTCCAGGGAGATTTATGTTAGAAATTGCATCATTTCCCTTCCTGGGGCAGTATGGGGCAATGGCTTAGTTCACAGTCTAGAGACATGGCTTCCAACAGTTTCTGGGAGCAAAAGTAGTCTAGTTGGATTCTAGATCCTGGTTGATCAGCAGCAAAGTGGCCTCACAAAAGTGTGGCCACCCGGGTCGAATCTCGGCAGAGTGCATGCTGGTATCGGCCCTGGCCTGAGACTGCCCAAGCATCCCGGTGTTCCAAGTACATATTTTTTTTCTTTTTTTGTTTTCTCCTTCCCATGCCACCAAGTTCATACCTGCTTAATAGACCTCATAATATGGTGCATGCCACGCTGCTTCTCCCCGAAAAGGGAAAAAAAAAAACAAGAAAGAAGGATATTTCCTCTTCTTGGCCGGCATGGGGCTATGGCTTAGTTCACAGTCTAGAGACATGGCTGCTACTTTGATTACCTTCAATATTTCAATAAAAAACTCACTATTATTGTTTGGAGTTTACCCCCAAAGTCAGACCTGCTAAAAAGGAACAGTTTCACATTGCTGACAATTAAGAGATATTAGGTTGTGCGGCCGCTATTGTGGCCGCGCGGTTTTAGACTTCTGTATAAAGTCCAGGGAAAATTCTGCCAGAAATTGCATCACTGCAAGCTTTTACTTCCCTTTTGTGGTGCTTATTAGATGGAAAAGGCTGGAGAGAGAAACCCTACCCCCTTGTGCCGCATGGGGCAGTGGCTCAGTTCACAGTCTAGAGGCATTTCTGTGAGCTCCTGGTGTCCAAAGTAGTTTAGTTGGCCTCTGGGATCATGCTCGTGCAGCAGTGGAAAGCAAGACCTGAGCTTTGAATATGCAAATTATCTATATATTTGGATGTGTTGATTCAGAAAGAACTTAGGCAAAGGGGGAATTATTAAGACTATTCTCCACCTGTGCACAAAACAAAATGACAGACCAGTAAGGAGACTTTTTTCGTATGAGAAAGCCCTCCTGTGACAATACAAAAAAAATGGACGAATACTGGCTACTCACTGAACCATAGCAATTATGAAAACATGGATGAGAGGTTTTAAAAGTCTTCTAAGATGTGATAATGGTTGCTGTTCCTTGAAGAAACTGAATTTTCTTCTGTTCTTTTTTTTTTTTTTTGCTTCACCCGTCTATGTTATGGGAAATTTAACTTTGTCAGACATATCTGATATAGGTAGCTGAGAATTTGTCCTACATAAGAAGTATATAGTTTTGCTTTTACCAAATTTGGGCGTCCAGAGGTAGTTCGAGATAATCAACCACTTTTTCCCCCTAGACATGTGCTTCTTTAGCATAATAGTTATATTAAAAATATTTTTTTAAAAAAAAACCTAATCTGACTTTTAAAATTTTACATTTTTTTGTGGGGAGAAACAAACCCAGCAGTGCTCAAGTGTTGCTCCTGGCTCTGCACTCAGAATCACTCTTGATAGACTGAGGGGGCTGTAAAGGGTGCTGGGGATTGGACCTGGCTAGGTTGCATACAAAGCAAGTGCCCTACCCAATATATGTTGCTCTGGTTCTGATTTGTTGTTTTTATCTGCTTAAAAATATCTTTCAGAGTGTTTTGAAAGGAATAATTTACAAATTTAATGTACAATTTTATGCTCACTCTCCCTAAGTCCAGTTTGTAAGATGTAAGCAATTATGAGGTACAGTCAGTCTGATTGAGCTTTACTGCATTTTTTTGTTCAAAGCAATTTAATTCCCATTGTGCAACTTTTAACTATAGATTTTTTTTCTAAATTTTTTGACACCCCAATATTTCAATCTTTACCTTGCTGTTTTTTATTTTTATCAGGTAGTCTATCACAGGGATCATATATTTCTATTTTATTTACCTATTTTATTAAGGCAAATGTAAAAACATATGGTTAATGCAAATGTTGCTGAGTACTTACTTTAGGGTCCAATAGACACTTAAGCCTCATTGTGTATTCATCTTCCTACTCTTATGAAAAATAATTGACAAAATACTTGACAGTCGCACTGCCCTGTCCTTAATATATTCTTTAATATGCTCAATTACTGTATACTTTTCCATTGCTACTCCACTGTTCTCTCCTTCTCAGTCTGCTCTGCTGGAAGCATTTCCTTTTAGTGGATCTTTAAAAGGATAGTTCTTCAGTGCACAGTTGTCAGGCCACTTCTTCTCCATATCTAGATACATTTTTGTTCATTTGTCATAGTTTAATTTTTGGGAGTTCACTTCTGTGAGCTCGTTTCAAAAGGTTATCTCCAACCTTTCCTATGACAGTTTTATTTGCCATGAGTTTGATCTTTGATCCCAAATATCCCCAAGAATTGCTGGATATGATTCCTATACTATATTTATTTGTGTGTAGATAGATATGTTTTCCAGCCATTAGTGCTTGGGGTTATTTGAAGATCAGTGCTTGGGGGTTTCTCCTGATGGTTCTCAGCGGGTCTATTCTGCCAGGGGTCAAATTCAGGGATCATGCACTCCAGCTCCTTGAATCATCTTCTCAACCCATGGCAAATAATTTTTAAGACAAAATAATATTTCCAATAATAAAAATATATTACATTTCAGAGTTGTATTTGCCACACTGAGAAATCTGTACTTTGAGATGAATGATGAAAAGAAGAAAAGACACAAAGTACAACAATACTATGTGCATATTTCTTTACTTAGTTTATTTTATAAAATGCAAACTCAATGTCAGTAGTGATAGCGGTGTCATATCTGCAGGTAAATTGTGATTTAGTGCATAAAGAAAATATCTGTTGACTACATTACTGAGATGATGCCTTATAATGGAAAATGTGTTAATTTTTTAAACATCTGATTGTGATGCAATATGTGTCCTGTGATTAAATAGTAACTATCCTGAACAACATTTTCTTGTCTTTTCTAGATCCTAATGCTCTGGCAGGCCAGACTGGTCCTGATCATGCTCTTATAGGAGGAATAGTGGCTGTCGTGGTGTTTGTCACGCTGTGCTCTATATTTCTGCTTGGTCGATATCTGGCGAGACATAAAGGTTGGTTATATTTAATAGCTTGACAAAGTTGAAGCATTCTTAACTTTGATAAAATAATACCAAACACTAAATTTATTTTCAAATATTGTATGGGTGTGTCTGTGTGCATATGCATGTGAGAGAAAGAGAGAGAGAGAGAGAGATAAAGAGTGAGAGAGTATGTGAGGAAGGGAAAGAGTTATGTAAACACTAAACTATTTCAGGGAATTTATGACAATTTTACTCAATATTGAAGTTAAATTTCCTTAGAAAAATAATGTTTTTTCAATGGTCAATGGTCACAGAGCGAGTCAATGTCTATAAAAACAATACTTATTTTTAAAAATTTATCTCTAGTATTGAAATCCAGTGACATAAAAGAATTAGTGATCTTATTTGTAAGTTTATAGACATACACGTGTACTAGTAAGGAAAGTATGTGATGTTTTGCAATGGGCTAGGTAGAAACTATTGACATAACTACTTTTAAGTGGAGTTTCCAAAATGAACGGTGGCACATTTGATGTGATCATTATCAGCATCTTAACAAAGGACTCTGATTGCTACAGCTGCATGGATCACATGGTCTGTATCCAGCATTAAAAACATCAAAGTACTTATTACCCATACCCATTTAGTTGTTACTTGTAGTTAACCTGGACACAACTTCATATATATTGTATACCTGAACACTGAAAGAAAGCATGCATCTTTGGAAGGATGAATTGCGTGGATTGTTAAATCTCAGAATACATTTCAACTCACAAGAAATCTGGCATAAGTTTCTTTCTAAATAAATTACTGCAGTTTTAATGCTAGCTATTTTATCAGTCTCTCAGAACTAACATATGTTTGTCCAATACCCATAGGAACGTATTTAACAAATGAAGCTAAAGGAGCTGAAGATGCACCAGATGCTGACACAGCCATTATCAATGCTGAAGGCAGCCAAGTCAATGCTGAAGAGAAAAAAGAGTATTTCATTTAAAATGCAGGCCAAGATTCTGAGTTTTACTTACCAGGCTGGCTGCTGGAGAAACTGGCTATCATCTCTCAGAATTCATTTCTATCATCTTCTGCTACTTTTATTAACTTCCATTCTGTACTGCTCTCAGTAGCCAGTGTATACCAACAATCAGCTGTTGAAAGCATCATTCTTTTATTACTGTACCATCCACAATGCAGGACATTTCTTACTGCCTAAATTCCACACCATTGCTCTTTTAACATACAGTGCTTGAATATACAGCCTTAACAATGTTAATCACCTCCTTGGATCATGGTATTGAATTGTTTTTATACATTGAAAAAATGTATGCCTAGTTTTTTTTTCTCCCTTTCATTTCCCCCCTTTAAATCTTGTCCATTTGCCAATGGTCAGCTTTCACAAGGGAGGGGATTAGGTAAATACCTAATCAGCTTAAATTTAATCAGATTAGAGGTTTACAAATGTTTTCTACATGTCTATTTTCAAAGACATGTTTGAAAACATATGCCCTAGAAAACACAAACTGAAAACATTGTAATGTAGATTCTGGAATGTGAGATTACACTGTAAGGCTGTATCAATTTTCTATTTAAATTTATAGTATTTGATACAGAGGCCATGTTGTATGGACTGCAATCATGACATGACATCTTATATTATTATATAGATTCTGCCACTAGATTATTTTAGCTTCATTTACGAATAAATCTTCCAAATATTTCACTGCTTTGGGAATAACAAAGATTTCATTCATTTCTTTAATTTGATTCTATAATTTATTTGTTCCACAAGAACTCACCTTCCGAAACAAAATTAAAGTATCCATAGGGCACAATTTTGAGACATTTTAGTATCTGTATATAGTGCATATAATAAATCCAATTAAACATTATTTGATACATATTTAACTTTTTTGGCTGTAGGTAATTCAGTCATAAGTAAGCATTTTCTAATGTCCATGATATCCCTTTAGATATTATTACTTAAACCAATATTATAAGTAGATAACATGTATTAGTATTTTTGTCTGTATGTCCTAGCACTGTTCAAAAACAAATTTTTCTAGTTCTTGTTAATTTTTTTTGTTATACAATGGAAGCACAATGTTCTAAGGAAAGGTAATTTTAAGCTAACAACCAGTGCACAGCCTCAGGTTTTAAATTGCAACCACAGTGGAATAATAACCTAAAAATACACTCTTAGTTTGCTAAAATTTACAAATTTTAATTTGGCAGTTCTAGTACTGCATACCTGTGTTGGTTTGCCAAAAAGACATGTTTAAGATATGTTTTCTGTATAAATGAACTAATTCTTTATATTAAATTCCTGTCTATGCATTTTGTGAGGTACAAACTTATGAAACAGTGAGTGATAGAGAATTTCTGCCATGCTTTTAACTCCAAGGTGAAAGTCTCTTTCTCTGAATTATTTCTTAAATTTTGGTGTATTTAACCATTAAGCAATGCTGTATTCTTAAATATGACAAAGAGTCAATCTAAAGTCATATTATTTCTTCTAGTAATTCAATTATGCTAGATTAGTTCTTATTAAATTTATTATATGCTAAAGATTAAAAATCCAGTTAAATGAAAATTATTTTCCCATTCACAAGCTTTGCACCTTTAAGAAGAAAACAAATATGACAACATGGTAGCTATACTTGTGATGTCTGAAAGACATGATGGCCTATGGTTTGAAAAAATAATAGCTTGGAATTTATTTTTGGGGAATGAGAATGGTTGAGTATGACATCATGTATTAATATCAAATGAAAGACAAGGGTGCTGTATCGTAGATTATTTATCAGAAGTATAAATCTTTTAAAAAACCTTTGAATTTTTAAATTGTTTTTTATTGTTGAAGCATTTATCTTGTTGATTTCTTACAAGAGGAAAAAGGACGATGTCAGTCAAGCAGCACTTTTTCAGAATATACAGAACATAAATAATATGATGTGGTTGAGTGTTAACATAATAAATCATATACAGTATGACATTTTAAGGAAATAAGTCTGCATTGATGTGATTGCATGCTTGTTTTTACAGTTCACTCCATACCATCTGTGGAAAAATGCAATAATATGTTAATATAGTATGGTAGTTTGAGAGAATCAGGTAGGTGCTACTAGACACATTGAAACTAGAATAGGTTTATAAACTGTTCATATCTCTCAATGCATAATCTTTAGAAAGACTCCACAAAGCAAAATCCATCCTGTTAGTACAAAATTGAAAGGTCCTTATTACAGAAGTAAGTTGTATAAACTGCATCATCAATTACTATTTAAAGCCTAATTTCAGGATGCACTTACAAAATTGCTACTCTTCATCGATGCTGTATTTACATCCCTCTTCATTTCATCTATATTCTACTTGGCTCCAACTGCTAAAGTGTTGCCTAAATAACTCAATAATTATTTATAGTAGTATAAAATTAGAAATATCAAATTGGTGCATTTCAAAATGTTTGACTCTTTTAACGCTTTAGAGAAATAGAAAAACTCACTGGAACTCTCTTAAAAAAAAAACCCTAAAAACAAACAAACAAAAAAAACAAAAACCACTAACTTGTGTAATATGACTTGTGGACTCTAATAAAATATTTTGCCAGTTCAGTTAGAATAATTTTAATTAGGCATCATTTTTCTTATTGAAAGATAAGCAATTAAATGATATGTTCTGATCCCTAATACTTTGTATTTGCTAATTAAAAATTCCACATTTTAAAAATCAGGAAAATTGAGGTGACATTTTAGTGGAATCATGTCAATCACAATGTCTGGAACATGCATTCTTATATGCACATAGAGCCAAATTCTATCTCAGTTTGGTGAGCACATTAGCTCCAGAACTCAGTGTAAGGAGTGTCCTACACCACTCCTCACCCTCTCACACACCTAGTAGAATATTGAACATTATTCTTTAAACAAATGTAGTTATGTTCTGCTAATGTATTGTTTGCAGCATAAATTGATTGCCTATCATCAGAAACGTGTAAACAGTATACTCTTTATATCCTTTTTTTTCCCATTTCTGAGTGTCCTAGATAGAGTGATTATAAAAATAAGGAAGAAAAAGGAAAGTTTGTGAGTACAAGAGCCAATGCAGAGCATGAACAAAGTGTTGATGGTAGGCATGAGTGTGCGTGTGCGTGCATGTGTGCATGTGTGTGTGTGTGTGTGTGTGTGTGTGTGTTTTGGTGGGTATGGGTGGGTTGGTGTGGGTGTGGAGAGAGAGAGAGAGAGAGAGAGAGAGACTTCAACTTGTCTTCTGCTATCAGAGAATCCAAGAAGCAGTCTAAGGAACCCGATAAATGGAATTAATGTAGAAACTGGATAATCTCATATTCATTCAAGATGTTTAATCTTGCCTTGAAACCCCACATTTGAAATAACAAGTAGAGAAAGAAAATTAACTTTCCTAAAAGTGGCAAAGAAGCTAACACCTCATTTATTTTTTATTTCCTTGTAAAAATATAAATATCTCAATTCAAAGGACAGGCTCATTTGTAATTATGTACTCATGACTGTAACAGCATTGAGATTCCATATAGGCACATGTACAGCAACTGTTGATGGTGATGGCTCTTCCATGTAACATAGCAGTTATCGTGTAATTTAGTGCCACTTATTGCAAAGTGTTACTAAGGGGAACACTTAAAATCCTTTTCCTTTTTTGCCCCCCTTGCACATTAGGATTATTTGGAATGATGAACTGAAATTTGACATTACATTCATTTTAATTGTGGAGAAAATATAAAGCCTCTATCTTACTGTAACTTCCCCACCATCTTGTCAATTAGAGCCCTTAAAATGCCCAATATACCCCCCCTTGCAAATGGTAATCTTTGATAAACATAACAACACAAATAAAAACAACCGGCAACCACAGCTAAAGTAAACACCTAATGAAAATTACTGAGTAATGCTTTTTTTAAGTGGCACAAAGTACACACTAAAAACTATGCAAAATATAGGTAACTACAGTGTACGTACATGTAAGTATCTTGTACTTGCTGTGTATGGATGTTGGAAACCCATGTAATTATAATATGCATTTTGAATATTGGGAAAGAGGAAATCTTAGTGTAGATAATAGAACTTGTTTTGAAATATACGCTGGCAATATTGAAAAATACTCAGTGCAATATTTGTGATTCTATTGCTAAATACTTAATGCAAAGGGACTTTAAAGCATTCTTCAAAAAGATCCAAGAAATTTCTAATCCACAGATCCCAGATATTAAAGAATCAATTAAAAAGACTACTTTAAGTTTTCTTACTTAATTGTTAATGTGACACAAGAGGATTATTTGCTCCAGATTTTAGCAATGTTGGAGAGAAAGAAATAAACCTAGTTTTAAATTTTGATTCAAATCTATTTAAGTTTGGGATTTTAAAACTTTCTTTGATTATTGGATATATTTTAATGGGCTGTGGTATGTATACCATAGAAATATATGGACTTAATCAAAGAATATACACAGACCACCCTTAATAGTTAAGATCCTTTTTTAATGAATTTTTTTATGAAATTGATGGATTTTCCTTTTCTCTCCTATTCTAACCCAAATATACCCTTTGCACTTATACCCTTCCAAAGGCAATGGATTGAAAGTAGCAAGATAATAAAGAGAGCTAAAGGGGACAACATATAAGAATGGGTTCTAAACTCATCAGCATTTTTATGTATTGAGATTAATATTGAATGCAATAGTTATTGGATATAGCTGGTAAGTTCTCTGCCATGCATACTTACAATAATCCTTCTACCTCTCACTTTTAACATGGGCTATGATACTTCAATATAAATAGAAGAAATAATTACAAGATATCCCAGGACGCACTCTTTTGGGACTATCTTAACAGTCCACTCCCTATCCCTGGGAAATCTCAAAAGCCAACTTCTTTTACTGTATTCAGCGGTGTATGGATCTGCATTTGTTTTTTCCTTTTCTATCATTAAATGTTCCTATAGGCAAAGGACCATAACTTTATAAGAATAGTTCTTCTTATGCCTATTTAATATTTCAATGTAATATAACCGTGTTGATTAAAAAATATCTCAGTGGCAACACTTTGCAATCCAATCAGACATTTCTTATTTAAATTGCAACAATGTATTATAAACTGATACTGTTGTTTAAATTAAAACAATGCATATTATTTCCCAAAAGTATTATGTAAGTACCATGTAGAACAAAAAAAAAGTTAGCATTTAAAATCGCTTCTTATTAATGAATAGTAAATGCAAAGTATTGCCACTAATGCCCACGTTATTTTGTCTTCTTAGACATAGTATGATTTTTTAAAAAATAATGTAATAATTATTTTGAAAGGAAATAACATTTTTCAAAGCAGATTTTCCTCTAGTGGAAAAAAGATACAAAATCATGTCTCGAATTATGATGCTGGATCTATAAAATATGTTAGTTAAAGTAAGATGTTTCTATGTTATGTGATTCTGTGACAAATAATATTTGATCCATTCTTTACCATCTTTTCCATATATGCAGACTATATATGTATCTATATGTACATATATATGCTAGTCACAAGAAATGTATGGTTATTTTGTAGAGAATGGATCCAAATGTGAAAAATATGTAAAGAAAAAAAAAACACTGTTTCCCCCCATGAAATATACTGTATATTTAAAAAGAAGAAAAGTTAAAAGACATTTGAAGATTGCAGGGGCAAAAGAAAAACCTACCAGGGCTCAGCACTTAAGCACTTTTCCCACATCCAGGGTCAGAACAGCAGAGATTCCTACACGGACTTTTTAAGTGCGGTATGAAATGCCACATTACACTTCTCTTCTACACAGTACTGTCAAACCTCTAATGTTTTCTTTCTTCAGATGCTTTTCCTTGTACATGATGATAGTAGACACTTTCTCTTTATATTTGCTGATAGTCAAAGTTATATGCAATAAAATGTTTGGTGGTCACCAGTTGGTTTTTAAAAAAAAAACTATGAAATGTAAACTAATTGTTATCTCTTTATCCTTTTGCTTTCTTCTGTGTTTCAAATGTGTTGAATGAGTCTCACAAATAGAAACATAATTTAGAAAACTTTCAAAGCTATTACTCTTTCTCCTTAACAATGTATAAAATTTTAATCTCTTTACAAATTTATTTAACTGTACCTGCTGTACTTATTGTAGATTCAATGATGCAGTTAAATATTAATGCAAAGTTTTGTGAATTTGGGAAAACTGACCTATTTTTTTCATATTCAGTTCACATCAATATTTGTGAATTGGTTGTGTAGCTTTTTCATTCAACCAAAAAATATTCCCTCAAGAAAGCTCCATTTTTATCATAAATATTTCAGCATAACCAACATTGGAACAAGTCTGCCATGTTAAAAATAATTTAAAGACTTATCTCTGAAAATGGTACCCAGAAATGTGATGTTCCCAGTAATGTAGCTTCAAAAATAAAATGTTCTATTTAAATGACATGAAATTCATAACTTTTGGAAGGGTATATTTATAACAGAATAAGAACAAATTCTGTGCTGTAAAAGAGATTAACCAAAAATCAAATATATTGCACAGAAAATAAAGTAACATGATTATTGAATCTACTAATATCAAAAACATTTTCAAACAAAATGCATATTGTAATATTAGGTACATGACACTTGCATGTTGATATGCCTATATACTTACAAAGTATTCAATGTGTACTTAGTGGCGCTTAAAATATGTCATGTACAACTCTTATAAACATTCTTACAGGGTTCCCATTTGCACTTCATCTTTCAGTAAAGTCTTGTCAGAAAAAAAAATTGTCTGATACATATGGAGAAATAAAATTTGAATTTTAGTTATCTGTTGGACATTACTGAATTGTCTATTCATTTAGTTCATTTTCCTAGGCTTGGAAGTAGACGTTGAAAGATGAAACTTTCTTTTTTCTCACTGACAGGTTATAAAAGATGCTACAAAACATTTCTTTATACCACATACATTAGTTTGCATATATTTTTTCAACTGCATACATTATCCATTCATGTTAGATTTGCTCAGTGATGCGCATTTTCCTTATAAATTTCTAAATGGCAGTTTAAAAAAATTAACCAGTAGGAAAATAAATGTTATTTTATTTTTAAACATTTAATCATTACTCCTTGGAAACTATGGACCTTGTAATATGAATGAGTAAAGAAACTATTGTTGACATAGGGAAATTTGCTTGAGGATCGCCAAATTTTCAAAACTCTGTAAAGGTAATTTTACATTCACTCATGTATGTTTACTAAATGTTGACTAGGGACAGAAGCAAAAATACCTAAACATTTTTTTTTAATTTTCACACTCTAATCAGTATTATATATTTCAACTACCTACGATAATACAAATAATAATATATCCATTTTAAGCTTATGCCAACAAAAACTTGAGATAAACTTTTAAATTTATGGAGGATTTTCTTTGTGTCTTTGGAAGTTCACTTACCATAAGGTATTTTATAGCCTACTTTAACAGATTTTGTTATACAGGGTAAGCCAAAGGCTGTACAAGAATTAGTGTCATTGGGTCTGATATTTGTGTTAGACCATGAAATATTCCATTAAAATTTATCTGTAAATACAAGGCAAGATTCTGTATTGGTTTATTTTATTAATTAACATTTTAAATTTGTGTCTTCCCAGCAAAAGTAGCCATGCAATAATATGCATTAGTAAATTGATACCATATTAAAGATCAAGTTCAACATATCTAAAAGGAATTTACATTTGAAGTAATACTTTTATAGACACTACTTTTTCCAACACTACAAAACATCCTCTCTTACATATTCCAAACATGATATTTACACGAAACTCACTTTCTAGATAGTCAACTTTGTATTTTCATAATTGCAATTAATATTTGCACAGAAATTTTTGTTCATAAAACAGACATTATATAACAATCCTAGGAAGATACAAAAAAAAACTATGCTTCTTTAAGATATTCTGCTAATGTATACTTTTAAAATTACATTATTTTTTGGTGAACCTTAAACATAGTTTACAAATATTTTTATGCATATATTTGACACCAGTTCAATTTCCAGTACTACACATAGTCCCCTAGGCACTATCAGGTGTCACTCCTAAGCACAGAGGCAGGATTAGTCTCTGAACACTGCTTGGTGACTCCTAAACCAAAAGAGAATTAAAGAAAGTTTTGATACATAGCAAATAAAAATATGTAGAGGTGCTAGAACAATAGCACAGCGGGTAAGGCATTTATTTGCCTTGCAAGCGGCTGACCCAGGTTCGATTCCCAGCATCCCATATGGTCCCCTGAGCACCACTAGGGGTGATTCCTGAGTGCAGAGCCAGGAGAACCCCCTGTGCATCACCGGGTGTGACATGAAAAGCAAAAATAAATAAATAAAAATAAAAGTATGTAGAAAGAAGATGAAATAGAAAAGGTATCCTGGATGCAAATTTAATTCCATTTACTACTACTACTGTGGTCTATGTCACCAACCCAAAACGTAGCAACAGAAACCTTATGACTTAATAGAATATCATGAAACAACTCATGTAATTTTCCATCATGTTCATGCCTTCACATACAACCAATACTCTACTCTAAAGATATTCTATGCTGATTTTAAAAAATAAATACGGGTAATGCAGTGGTTCAAAATTTAGGAATTTTTTTTTTTTGAAGAGTGATCTAACTCTTTTGAAGAGTGATCATAGTGATGAGCTGTGTCAGTGTGTTGCTAACATAGTGATCGACCAGAGAGAAAATATAGAGATTAAGGAAGATGTTCCACATCCTAATTTGATCCTCAATACCTGATAGTTCCCTGAGCGTCAAGTGTAGCTTGGAGTCCCACTCACTACACGGATGATCCAGAAGAACAGGGCCTGAGGGGAACCGTAATCTCAGTCTCTGGCATTGTAACATCTTAGCCACGTAGCCAACAACTGCAGGGAGGGACCCTTGGTTTTCTAATTTAGCTATGCTTGTCGGGGAGGGAGGCTGCTTCAAAAGAATCCACAGTACATGTATTCTGCTGATGCTTTACAATTTTCATTCATTTTGTTTCTCCCAGAAAAAATATTTAGACAGAGGAAGAGTGTACTTCATAGGAACACATAGAAGATTAAAGAAACATTTCTTCACATAGTATGAAGCTGATACACAATGATAAAATGGCATAGAAAATTTGAACTCATTAAATACTTATGAGAAACAATACAACGCTCTCACAATTCTGTAACAATTCACATTAATGTTGGAATCTTTTAACTATCAAAATTGACTTTTAAGGGGGCCAGAGTGATAGTATAGAAGATAGGATTCTTGCCTTGATTATGGCTGACCCCTCTTCAATACCTTGCATCCGATATGGTTTTCCAAGCCTGCCAGAAATGATTTCTGAGTACAGAGACAGGAGTAATCTCTGAGCACCATCAAGTAGGACCCCAAATTAAAAAACCCAAAGAATTGACATATTAGAAATATATGCCCTTTTTACTCTCAAAAAAATTTATGATATAATTTCTTATATATTTGGGAGAAATGATTTAAAAGGAACTCAAAATTTCCTAATAACAACGTGTAGCTCTTTGCTAATTTAATCAAATGGAAACATAACTAATACCCATCTTTCAAAGATCAGAAATGTTGTGTATTATATGGGATTTCAAAGTGTCAAAATACCACAAAAATCTGATATCTCCATGACAGAGGAATATGAGATCAGAGTACTCACATTTTGATGACACAATCTAATTTCATATCCCTTTGTAAAATGTAACTCTTTAGAATTGAATTTATTTCCATGAAAATATGTACTTACTAAACTTACACCTTCTTCTATAAAATATTCATTCTGTGCCATTGGCTATTTTCAATTCCTAAACACCAAATAACACATATATTTTCTCAGATGACACCATAAACCCTTCCATGTCCTATAGATATAATAAAAGACATACATATACACATATATGTTTATATGTATATACATATACACACACATATATATGTATGTGTGTGTATATATATATATATATGCTTTGGTTTGGGGTCATATCTGGTGGGACTGGTGGGACTCAGAGCTTTCATTCTGGCTCTCCACTCTGAAATCACTCCTAACTGACTTTAGGGAGCAACGTGATGCCTTGGATTAAACCTATAGGCTGCTTGTAAGCTAAGCAGTATATTCTCTGTCCCATCTCTTTAGCCTCCATTAGTATCTTTAGTCATATTTAGCTAATAGATTTTTTTTGATAACTTATTAAAGTCATAAAATTGAACACACATACACACACAACTTTGTTTAAAAATTGGACATGCCTAGCCATGCACTACTAGCAGTGGTAAGAATTGCTGCTGTGATCTTGTAGCAGACATCATGTTCCCACCTATAGAAATTCTTCTCATTCACTGATTGTCTTTCTCCTATCTGATATTGTCTAAGTGTTAGGCTATTAATGTACTGCCATTGTGATAACTTGAGAATATTGTCTTGGTCTCTGAACTGAGAGCCTTAAGATTCTTGGAATATCCAGATATGCTACTTTGTCTGCTGCTGTTGGACTATGATTGAGAGCCCCTGGGAAGGTCCAGATTTTTAACAATAAAAACCAACTTGGTAATTAAGGGGTTGCACCCTTTGTTCCTGCTTCTTAAACTGTGTGGGAGGGAAACATGCTGAGGCTTGAGTGAGTCATCAATGGGCAATGACCTAATAAATCATGCTCACTGATAAATTCGTATTCAATATTCCTAAAATATGGGATTTGCAGAGGTTCTAGGTTGGTGATCATGTGAATATTCTGCAGGGGGGTGGTGGAGAACTTGAGAGGAATGGAAGTATTTTGCCCCTGCACCCCACCTCCAAGTTTTTCATATGCAATTTCCATCAACTATCAGTGAGTTATACCTGTAACTTAATTACAGTATACCTTTATTTGAGGGAGTCCACATTACACCAACATAAATATATTTTTAATTAACAGGAAAGGATAGAAGAAAGGTACTACCAATGAAGTTGAAAGTTTGGGTGATAGACTAACTTGCCAATAGCAAAGAAGGTCTGGTGACTTCCTCTGAACCAGTATACTCTGGGGGTGTGTGGTATTTTTTTCCTGAGTATGGGTCATCTAAATCTTTGCTAGGAAAACCTTCTAGACTACAGGTGTAAAGTTCAGAAGGCATCTCAGGAGCTGGAGTAATAGTGCAGTGGATAGGGTATTTTCCTTGCATGCAGTCAAACCCATACAGTTCCTTAAGCCTGCCAGGAGTGACCTCTGAGCACAGAGCTGGGATTTATTCCTGAGTACCACTGGGTGTGTCCTGCAAATAAAAACAGAAGGCATCTCAAATCAATTATGGCACACCATAATTCTGAGACATGTTAGAGAACCTTCTTTTACTTTAAACTTAAGCAGTTCCCTTCTCGAAGACAAGCTTTTGATGATTCCTGCCTTTTGCAAATTTGCTTGTATTAATCATGTAAGTCACTCTCCATTGCTCTTATCACCTTGGCAACAGGAGCATACCAGTCCATTTCAATAGCCCCTACCAATGCATCACCTTTACAATATAGTGTTTGCATCTGTCAGAATCATTACAATGCAATACGGTGCCTCATTACATACAAAAATAAACAAGACCAGATTCTACATGCAAGATATCAGCAAAGAAGATAACTGTAAGCAATGTGAATAATGGTATATATGATTATTAAGTCAACTTAATTTAATGGTAATTTAATGAGTGATTTTTTTTTTTGAGTTTTGGAATTGTTATGGCAATGCTAGAAGACAAGGATAGGCTTATGAAAACCTCAATTTGTAGTTATGTACAATTGAAGTCTAGGTAACTCAGCACTTGCAATTAGCACCTAACGTCCGGACAACGTTATGGGAGCAGTTTGCCTCTGAGGGCTTCACGAAGTCCAGATAGCTGGAGTCAAAGTTATGTTAAATTTTAGGACACACAAATGGTGTCAGAAAATATGAACTCCTGGCACACACTGAGACACACACTCATTTAGATCACAGTAGTATTCAGCAAGAGAAGAGTATTGCTCTTCCTTTTATTTACCTTATGATCCGCTAAATCCAAATCTATATTTACTTCCCAGATAAATATAAAGAACATACTTCCTTTACTAGATTTTGGAAAGAAAAATCTTCAAAAGTAATGACATATTTTCTCAGAAGAGTGAATTCGAGTAGGAAAAAGAAGTATGCCTTGTTAATGTAAAATCCAAAGCTTGAACATCCAAGAAATGAGTGTAATCCACTGCCTTTCACCATGTTTCTCTTTGTAACTGAGAATACATAGTTGGATTTGCCTTCCCTAAATATTAATGGAAGAATTATCTATTCTTCTGATAGATAATAATAATATCTGATAGATAATCAGGTGGAATATATATAATTAGTTGAAATATATATATACATATAATTAGCTGAAATACTGGAGTTCAAGGGGAAAAGCAGAAAAGGACATAATCCATTGATAGACTTGTTTAATAGATACTCACTGAGTACCAATCTTTTGCTGAGCTCATTACATAAAAAAAGTAAATATTAGGTTCTACTTGCAAGATATTAGTGAAGAAGACAACTGTAAACAAGAAATTTTAGATCATAGTACTAAATGTTCTTTCCGTGTTCAGTGTGAAATGGAAATCTGATGGCAATTTAAAACTCAGGGATACTTATGAGGAAAATGACATCTAGATAGAGATCACCAGTATTAGTAGGAGATTCTCTTGAACAGGGAGCGATTAGAACATTTCCAGTAGCTGGAGCAGAATATTCCAACGTAAAACTTAAAAACATAGAAAAGATCACAGAGATTTGAGCAAATTGCTCTTCAGTGAATGTCTACAGATATGAAGGTGATAAGATGATTTCAGAAAGGCAATAGCCAGATTATGAATTCATATGTGCTTTTGTTTGTTTGGGGGCCACACTTCATGTTTGCTGCTTGCTCTGACTTCAAGGATCACTCCTCACTGTATTTGGGAGACTAAATTAAGTGCCAGGGATCGGACCCAGGTGAACTGTGTGCAAAGCAACTGCCCCACCTTATCTCAACTAACTCTCTAGTTCTTTTTCATGTCTTTTGAAGGATTATTTTTTCTAGTCTGGGAGAAATGGCTTATCTTTGAAGTATTTCAAGTTTGGAGGCAACAAAAAAGTTAATGCTTCTAAGATATGTGCTGAAGGGTTCAACATTTCAATACTGTTAATATTTGAGGCCCCTAAATCATTGATTTCTTTACATGCCTGCTCATTTGTTGATAAAGATCATCTAAAACTAAAACTATCTTCATTAAAAGACAAAGACGGAAATGTAGTATAGAATTCATCCTTCTTCCCTCCAACCCCACTTGCCTGCTAATTTATGAAGAAAGTCTTACTTTAGTGCTATGAGTTTATTTAGATTGCTTGTACTGATTTAAGTCAATTCCATCATTTCTTTGATAAAAACCAAAACCCAACTTAGATTTTTAATATTAATAATTCTTAATTTTATTTGCACATGACACATAATTATAATAATGTATTAAGGCTTAACAATATTGACATACTCATTGATCGTTATATATTTCTCTCATTTTCATTGACTCAACTGATATTTTCAGAGTGCCAAGACATTTATTTATATGCAATGGGTAATGTTAATGTCCAATAGTGACAGGGAAAAAGAAAGAACTTTCTTGGGTGGAGAAATTTTATCCCACTAAAAATAGTGGCAAGAATTTCAGCATAACATCTTAATGCCAGCAAAAATATGAACCTACAGAAGGACTGTGGAGAAACGGTAGCCAAGTTCTCAAGTCTTCTGTATGACTAGAGGTAGCCACAAATCCCTTCTCCATGTCAAAATCAGTAACTCACAAGCAAGCTAATAGCACCAGCTGCCCTCATCTTGAGGCTAAGGACTCTTGCCAAACCAGAGTCCACGTAAGCTACAGAAGAGTAAAAAATAGGTGAAGTCCAAATCCAGGTAAAAGGATTGAGCATGCCAGGGAAAAAACACTTACAATGAGACATGCAAGTAGTCAGGGAGCGGGAATCCTGGCAGTACATTTGGAGTAGGAATAAAATAAAGATGTAATCTGTTAAAGAGTTTGTTCTTTTTTTTCCCTCTGATCCAGCCCCAGGCTTAGAACTCAGGACTCAGCCCAAATTTAAGGCCAGCCTGAGCTTCCAACTCAAAATAACATAGAACCCAGCCCAATCTCAATGGCAAGACCCCTCTCAGGAGACAATAAAATGCAGATAAAAGGTCTGAAAAGACAAATGCAGAATACTAATGCTCTGCAAACTTTGTCTTTGACAAATCCCTAGTGAAAGCCTCTCAACTACAAAGATAGCCCATAAGCCAGGGCAGTTCATTAGAAACTCCTATTAAATCAACCTTAAAAATGTAAACTGGGAATATCGCAGTTTGGAATCTCCAGGATCCCAACGTGGAATGTGTAATGTCTCTACCTTTATGAGGTACCCCTCTCCCTCTCTTCTCTCTCCTCTCTCATACTTCCTAAATAAAGCTATTATATTTCATTATTTAGAAACTTTTCTGTGATAACAGATGACAAACCTGAGAAATCAGGGTGGAAATCAGGATTTACTTCTCCTACCAAATTGCAATCCCTCAACTTTCCTGAAGTCATGGTTCCCCTAAAAACTGGGTGGTGGAGACTAGTCACCGTGCCACAGATATAAAGTTAACCTTAGGTTCAGTTTAACATCTGCCTGATAGGGGTGATGGACTTTAATATCTATGACACACAGATGCTAATGGATGATTTTACCAGTCCTAACACCGCCACCCAACACCTCCTTGAGGAGATCAGGTAACCCGAAGCAGGAGGGTAGGAGAATTCTGTCATTGAAATTACTATCTTTTTGGCTCCACATACATCTCATCTGACAACACAAAACTAAACCCTTGAATCAAATATTCTGCCTGAATATTCATTACTGAAGGGGCCAGATATTAGCACTTAAAGGGTCAAAGAGATCATCTAGGGGTTAAGGTTCTTACCTTGTACATTGCCAAAGCCTGATTCAATTCCAGGCACAGTATGTGGTCTCAGAAAACTACCAGAAATGAGCACTGAGCACTGAGCCAGGAGTAAACCCTGAGCATAAATCTGTGTAGCCCAATCCCCCTCCAAATTAAAAAAAATAATAATAAAATAAGGTGCCCAAATTTACTTGCTGTAATTTCCATAGGTACTCATCCCTAATCCTGTGAAAAGAACATCTCTTTTTCTTCCTTTTTTTTGAATAAACTCACTCAGCTAAAGTGTTCTTGAATCCTTTCACATTTTACCCTAAGACTCTGCTCCTGCCCCAACAATTTTACATAGTAAACTAAAGTTCTATGAAATAGCATGGAGTATGAATGTTTCAAAATGTGAATGTTTAAAAATAGATAAAATATTTAAATATTTCAGAAGGTGTACTTAATATTTATTGAGTTATCTATTCAAGTGACCTGTATTTTTGAAGGATTGTATATTTACTCAATTTTTAAATTAGTTTACTTATTGCTTTCCATATACAGGAAGCAATCTGCTGCTTGTTTATAGCACTGTACAGCTTAAGTATATTTAAATTAACTAACAACACATCCTCACTTATGGTCCTTATAGCTCATGTCCTTATATGCTAGGTCTCTATATGTTGAGCAGTTGGTTATATCTATGGTTGTCAAATTTTACATCTGAGCTCCAACACCTGTATATGTAATGATACACAATCAACAATTAGTAATCACCGTAGCACACCATTAGCTTTCAACGTTTTTATACTTTCAGACAAGAACTAATCTACAGCACAGCAGTTGAAAACCAATGGATTATAAGATCTAGGCTTGTGTAAGTATACATCACTCTGTGAGGTTCTCACCATGTTGAAATTGCCTAATGACGCATTCCTTTGAACATATCCCTGTGGTGAGACAATATTTGACTGTAGATGCAGTATGCCCAATTTCATGGCTTTCTCTTATTGAGGTTCAGATAGTGTTGCTAGTGAAGAACTAATTGACAACAATGTCTAAAATTGTGATAAACTAAGTAAAACAAAGACTGATAATTTGATCACTTTATGACCTTAACAAGTCCATATTTTGTGATATATCACAAAATTTATTCTAGAATGTGTATCAATATTTTAAGTTGACTGTGCTTGAGGCAAACACATCCCCTCCTTACTCCACTCAGCAACAACACTACTTAGGAGTTAACTCCCAAGCACTGCTGGGTATGGACCAAAATAAATGAAACAAATAACACAAGACGACAGGCAGAAATGTATTTTCTCACAATTCTGGAGGCTAGAAGTCTGAGATCAAACTGTCTGAATATTGAAGAAATTATTGCTGGGAAGTTAAAAGGTAAGTAATCCAGTTGCTGTAATCCGAGATATATATAAAAAACAAAAACAAAAACAAAACCTGTAAATGATGAAGAGCAATCTTGAAAGTGACAGAAGAGAGACCAGCAGTTATTTACATTACTTTCCAGTCTGGTTCTATAAAGGTTAAGACGATGAAGACATATTATTTTTAGATGGAGTGGGGTCAGAGCGTCATTTTCCTAAGCGGTGCTTTGGAGGCCCAGGGAGCCTTCAGGCAATTCTCTGCAAACCAGGCCTCAGTTCAATGAGAGTGTGTTGTCCACAGGCAAGGCAGTGCTGTGAATCATCCGGGATTGGGGTTCTGAAGGGTCTCAGGGAACAAACCCAATTGTGCTCAGGGGTCTTTGAGGTTGTAACTGCTCTCAGGACGATGCAGTGCCAGAAATCAAACAGGTGAGTCCACAGACTAGAACCGTGTCTGCTCAAGACAGGGGCTCCTCGAATTGTGGCATGACATAAAAGAGAAAAAAAGTGGAATCAATATAGAGACTGATAATTAAGAGCGGGAATATTGCTTCTGTAGAGACAGTGAAAAATTCTGATCTTTCTCTCAACTTCGGTCTCTGAAAAGTGGGGAGGAAAGATGCACTTTTACTCATAAGCACACTGGTCCCTTTCTAACCCAAGCTAATAGGTGATTCTATATTTATATCTATTTTTTTCTGTATAGTTTTTAAAAAGTTTTTTTTTTTACTTGCCTGTATAGAACCCAGGTTTGATCCTCAGCATTCAATACGGTCCCCCAAACACCACTAGGAGTAATTCCTGAGTGCAGAGCTAGGAGTTATTCCAAAGTGTAACCCCAAAACCAAAAACTCAATTCCAAACCAAAACAAACCGAGGTAACAGCTGGGAGATGGGAGAATCCTTTAAGCAATTGTTAAAAGTAGCCTGAACTCAGCCAGAGCAGATCTATACAATGCAAATTAAAACCCTGAGCCTGAGAACTAGAGCCTAAAGCTGAAACTATTCATATTGGTAACCTCGAGGGGAAATCCTATCTGGCTTTGCTGGTCCTTTGAAAGCCTCTGGAAAGCTCTAGCTTTTTCTGAATGCTGTCTCCTCACCCCCATGCTGCTTGCACTTTTGAGCCTACTTCACCTTCTTGACCAGAGAACCTGCACATTAATTTTTTTTTTACTTTTTTGGGTTATACCTGGTGATGCTCTGGGGTGAATCCTGGCTCTGCACTCAGAAATTGCTCCTGGCATTGCTTGGAGGACCATATGGGATGCCGGTATCAAAACTTCAAACCTGTGTGTGTGTGCTGTGTGCATGGCAAATGCCCTCCCTGCTGTGCTATCACTCCAGCCCCAAACCTGTGGGTTTAATAAACACTATTTTACTGAGATTCTTTGTCTTAGTCAAACTTGATTAATCATCTTATAAAAGAATATAAAACATGGGTTCAATATAGGACTATGGCACTGCTTATTTGCAAATCTTCCCATAAATTGAAATAAATAAATTTCAATAAAATTTGGATTTTATTGAAAACGTATTACAAATTGTCAAACACTTGCACGCCTTTTTGGGTCTTGATATAGGCAGGTAGATTAGGGAAGGGCCCCCCACATCATGGCAATAAAATTCCTAGGAAGTAATAAAGCCACACAGTAGGACCAAGCCTCACGCGTGAGTGAACATATTCCTGGATCACGCTCCCACTTTGCGGCCATGCAACACATGACTATAAATGAATATATATGTATATATATATATGCACACACACATATATACATATAAATATAAATATATATACATACATATATATATATATATGCATCCCGGAGAGCCCAACAAGCTAACAAGAGTATCCCACCCACACGGAAGAGCCTGGCAAACTTCCCATGGTATATTTGATGCCAAATACAGTAACAATAGCAGGTCTCATTCCCCCGACCCTGAAAAGAGCCTCCAATAGTTGGGAAAAGCGAATAAGGAGAGAATGCTAAAATCTCAGGGCTGGGACAAATGGAGATGTTACTGGTGCCTGCTCCAGTAAATCGATGAACAGTGATACAGTGATACAGTGAACAAAGCCACAAGTCCTAAATCTGACTCAAATTGTGAATACAGAAAGAAAGACCTGATAAGATCTTCTCAGCAACTGATCCGGAGGAGATTGGGCCCCTCCCTACAGAAAGGGCTTGAAGGAAATTACTGAACATTCTTCAATTCTTTCCTTCGGTCTGATTAACCCTCAGCCAGCTCAGACCAAGGAAGTCTGAATCCCATCCTCCAAGAGAAGATCCAGCAGGAACAGAGGTCAAGAAAAGAGTTTCAAAGATCACTCCAGACTCTACCTCCTTGGAAGAAACCTTAGCAACAAACTCTTACCTAGCCGGAAATCCCTACATGGTGTAGCTTGGGAAAATCCTAAAAAAGCCACCTGAACAAAGGAAGGGCGCACATATGCTGCCAGAGCCTGTAGGATGACATTACTTTGTCCTTTCCCTCCTTGCCACAAGTATCTTGGCCTGGTTTTCCCCGGAGTTTAGGCTTACCCCAGTCACACCCATCAAGGTGTTCCCGAATCTCTCCCATTCCTTTGTTTAGCTATAATCACTTCTCCATGCTCTCTTCCCCAAAAGAGTTAATCCGCAGCTTTCCCTTAATCTGACTCTGCTAATTTGTAAGGTCAGAACTTCCTAGGACACTGAATTTATATTATATAAGTTAATATTGCCTTTCTCCTTTTCTTGTGCCTTTTGAATAATTTATTTTAAAGCTATGTCTTTTTTGTATAGACACAAGAAGACAATATTATGTTTTTATAACTTGGGAATTAATTGGCCTCGAATATTATTCCCTCCCAGGCATCTGCTTTCTCCATTTAAGCCTCAGTTGCCCTCAGTTACTAGCACCCCAAAAGCAGGGTCCCGAGGAGGGACAGGAAGTATCCAGGGCAAGCGGTGAGTTATGTGCTACCCTGGCATCGAGATGGGCCTGGCCAAAGTGCCTAATTCTTAACTATAAGTTAAGAGCTTGATCATAGACAAATGCTGTCATGATCCAATAGTAATTATGAGACTGGGACCCTGCCAGGGATAGGAAAGACTGATCTGGCCTGAGCACTGTAATCTGAGATTGAGATGGCCCCAGGAGAGCAATTCTATAAGCTTTAATGCATCTCTTATTGTGTCCATACAAAATAATTAATATTATGAATTCTTATATGTTTGCTGGCTGAGAAGAGAAACACATTCATGGAACTCTGCCCTTGGGTGGATCCTCCTGCTGGAAGAGAATTAAGTCCTAGGAGAAGCATCCCCTAAGAGAAAGGAACCTTACCCTATTGATGGTGACCACACCTATGTGTACGCCCCAACCCCCTCATGCTGGAGAGATTTAACTAGGCTGGAAGAGTGGGTTGGGGGGCCAGATCCACGGGGCCTGATCCACAGGGGCCAGATCCACAGATCCAGGGAGAGACCGAGAGCTGGGAGAGAAGCAGAGAGAGAGAATGGAATAAACTGATCGAGCAACAAGTTTGGCCTTCTTCCTTCCATTGCCTACCCTTGACCGACAGCACACACAGTGGTTCCGGGGCACCAAACGTGGGCGGTGAGACAGAGCCACCCGGAGAGCCCGAGAGTGCACTTGCCCCTCGGCGAGCCTTAGTTTTTTACAAGAGCCCATGTGCTTCTTGTGTCCATGTGGCCTAGCACGTATGGCACCTGAGCACAAGTGGCACCTGAATCCCCCGTCTTGAGATGTGGGCTTTCATGCTTTCATATCTAATGCTGGTGTGCATTTAGGAGATTGTTCTGCCCTTGGATAAGCCTCTCTCTTATTGAGCATCTCTCTCTCTCTCTCTCTCTCTCTCTCTCTCTCTCTCTCTCTCTCTCTCTCTCTCTCTCTCTCTCTCTCTCTCTCTCTCTCTCTCTCACACACACACACACACACACACACACGTACACTTTCCCACCCTCCTCCCCTTTTAAAAACCTCCAAATAAATCTTTTACTTCACTGCTCGTCTACTCCTGTAATTCTTTTCTGTGAGGCAAGACAAGAACCCAGTAACCCAGGATAAGTCCTGGGACTGACTTTCCTTTCTTGCAAAGAGCAAGTCCTCACACCAACCTGAGTCTGTGGCTCCCAGAGAAATCGGGTGGTGGGAATCAACTCCTGTATCTAGAAGACCAAGTTCATATCAGGCTGTGTAATGTCATAGCCACCTGGTGGGGCTGGTGTCGCTCTGACCTGTGCCAACCCAGGGCTCATCAGAGACTTTATCAGTCCTAGTCTTTCCAGCTGGGTTTGCAGTGGCAGAGGTAGATGGGAAGAAAGTCAAATCTCTCCACAAGTCACCCATGGGGACCTACTGACTTCAGTCTGACCCTCAAGATCTCATTTCTAAAATATAATTTAGAGAAGCTAAAAAAATGAGTGTTTGAATATATGTGTATATATACACAATACAGACATACATATACATATAGAGAGATGTCTTTGTGATATAATTATTGTTAGATTGTTATGACTTGTGGCATAAAGACTGAAATCTCTGATTTCTTATTTCCTTTTGTTTTCCTGCATGATACATCTTTGTCCGTCTCTTTATATTTCTCTTTCTATCATTCTATTCCAAGTGTTTCTCAGAGTCAATTACAAACTTAAAGGTAGCAATTGTAGCACTGTCCTGTCATTGCTCATTGATTTGCTCAAGCAGGCACCAGTAACATCTCCATTGTGAGACTTGTTGTTACTGTTTCTGGAATATCTGAATATGCCATGGAGAGTTTGCCAGACTCTGCTTTGTGGGCAGGATACTCTTACTAGCTTGCTGGGCTTTCCAAGAGGGATTGAGGAATTGAACCCAGCTTGGCCTTGTGCAAGGCAAATGCCCGTAAGTTAGGTTGTAAGTGTTCCTATTGATATAGTGTTTATGTTATAGTTGGTAAAATATTTTGATTTTCTTTAGCATGTATGGTCCAGCATTCAGCTGGGAACACTCCTGGCTGCCATCTTGGAGAATTCCTATAAGCTTTCAGAACTGTTATAAATTTTTACCATGCAAATGATTAATCTAAACCCATGTGCTTGAAGAAATTAAACTCATTTGCAATGTTTTGCTCTTCACATGATTCACTATCACTATCACTATCATCCTGTTGATCATCAATTTGCTCGAGCAGGCCCAGTAACGTCTCTATTCGCCCTAGCCCTGAGACTTTAGCAGTCTTTCTTTACTTGTCCTTCCCAATGGTGCTGCATTAGAGGCTTTTTCAGGGTCAGGAGAATAAGCCTCATCATTGTTACTGTATTTTGCATATGAATATGCCACGGGGAACTTACCATGCTCTCCCATGTGTGCAGGAAACTCTCTGTAGCTTGTCAGATTCTCTGAAAGAGAGAAAGAGGCTGGGAGGGAAACTCAACCCGCCCCTTTACGAGGGGTCCTTGTGAAGACAGCCAGGTTCTGGGGTCGAGAGACTCTGTGTCACTCTCTTTCCGGAGCTTGGTTTTATGGTCTCTGGATGTTGGTTGTTGATGGGATTACACAGCAGGAGCAGTTTGTGGGTGGGACTGCCTAACTACTAGAAAATGGGGGAATTGGGTGGAAGAGCCCAGTCCCGATCTGAGCAGGCTTGGAGATCTCAGCCCTGGGTCTTGCACATCTAGGTTCCTCTGCCAGTTCCTTTATGTGTGAAGCTTGTCCAAGTATTTGGAGAGCGGCATTGAGCATGGCTGTGGCTTGGTTCCGGAGGCCTTCAGCTGCCGGCACTCTGCTCAATGTGGGGAGGGAAACTCAACCCACCACCTCTGAAGGGTTCTGGTGAAGACAACCAGGCCTGAGGGCAAGGGACTCTTCACATAATTCATATGAAAAAAAGTCAACTGACTGGGACATTATTTTACTCTTAAGAATAAGCCTAGTTCTTGTTTCAACAAATTAAATTGCATTTATTTATATAACTAATATATTTTACCCTATCATCTTCTTTTTAATTTCCTCTGGTATTTAGGTGTTAGAGCTGGAGCAATAGCACAGCGGGTAGGGTGTTTGCCTTGCACTTGGACAACCCGGGTTCGATTCTTCTACCCCTCTCACAGAGCCTGGCAAGCTACCTAGAGAATCTAGCCCCCAAGGCAGAGCATGGCAAATTACCGGTGGCATGTTCAGTATGCTAAAAACAATAATAAGATGTCTCACAATGGAGATGTTACTGGTGCCTGCTCAAGCAAATCGATGAGCAACTACAGTGCTATCAATTACATATGTAGAGTATAATCACTTTTTTTTTATGGAAAGAGAAGATAGTGAATACATCCAACTTTTTATCCAGACTATCTTCATACAAACTGCCACATAATTTGTATATATGAGGTACAAAAGCAGTATGAGTAAGTGAATGATGGATATGGCTGGATTAGACTAATAGGGGCTGTATGGCTTGAATATTGTAGTTTGCTGTCTGCTTTAGGCTTTATTTCATTTGTTTCTGCTGTTTGATTTCCCAGTTTTATGTTGATTTACTTTCAGTCCCATTGAAAAGGCAGAAAACTATCATTCAAGGATTTAAAGTCTATCCTCTCTTCCGAAATGTAAGCGTCTAGTTGTTGGGGTTTGTAGATAAACTGGAGTATTCCTCAGGAGAGAGCCCCAGGGACTTACTTTGTTCTTCTTCCTGACACCCACAGACCTGCAGTTCTGGCCTTCCTCTCAGCAATTTTAGCCTCCTGAGACTCAGGGTCAGGTACCCAGCTGCTCTTTGTCCACTTCACTCCCCTTGGTTCTCTAGTCACCTGTGTGAGAACTGCTACTTTCCAGTCATTCCTGGGGGACAGGCAGGGGTCAGAGAGGGGCTGCCATCACTCCTGGCAGGGTCAAAGAGGAAGAGCATAGCTTTACCTGTGCTCACCTTTCCTAGATTTGTGTGGAGGGGTAGGGGTGGGGGTGGGGGTCACACACAGCGGTGCTTAGGGGGTTTACTCCTGGCTGTGCATGAAGGAATCACTCCTATTGATGCTTGCAGAACCATATTGGATATCTGGAATAGAACAGAGGTCTGGGGCAAGTGCCCTACCAGCTGTACTATTGCTCCATCACTCCCTCCCTACAGCCCCCCACAATCAGGTTTGTATCATATGCATCAATCCCCTGCCCCTAGTCGATTCCATTCTTTGTTCTATTGGTTATACCTCATGTTTGGGAGATTTAAAGTGACCTATTACAGTATCTAGGTTACCTGGTTCGGAGCCCTCTCCTCCACTGCCACCATAACACTATTTCCCTACTATTCTCTAAATAATATAGAGTGAAATTTATTAAATACTCGTTAGTCAGATGTTGAAGTTTTATCACAGTTAGACCTTTGCTGGATTATATTTCTTTTGTGATAGAATTCTCTTAATAGTCATGAGAGTGTTATCTAATAAATTTTACATATCAGAATCTCAATAATGTCTTTATTACCCTAGAGGACAAATTAGCTAGTTATATAATTCAGATCTCATTATTTTTTTTTCCTGGTTTCTTGGAAATGTAAAAATTCTTGGTTTACAATGAATAATGGTATTGGAAGACTGTTACTTTATTTTTAATGTCTAGTTTTCTTTCAAGATAATTTAAAAATTTCTTTCAAAAATTAAAAATGGTTAATAATGAACAGTTTAATTGGTAACTATATTTTCTTGATTTTATTTTCCCATTATCTCTTGTAGATTCTTACATGTATCTTTCTATATTCATTTAACAATCTTATATTTATATTATAGGCAAGTTTTGAAATGTCTTGTTTGCTTGGGGGCCATTACTGGTGGTGCTCAGGGCTTAATTCTGAGTCTATGTTCAGAGATCATTCCTGGCTCTGTGCTAAGGGATTTCTCCTGAAGATGATGTTCAGGGGATCACAAGGCTTGTGGGGATCAAACCAGTATCAGCTGCAAGCAGGGCAAATACCTTACCTATTGCACTATCTTTCCAGCTGTTATGTTTCTAATCGTTAAATTTACTTCCCTCACTTATTCAGGTCTATGGCACATTTTTCTTCTTCTGTTTGCTTAGCCAAAGTTATTGAGTCATTGAATATGCCTCTAGAATCAGTATTGTATAGAGTCCTGATTATTTTCCTCATTGAACCATGAATTTGGATCTAATAATTAGGTCTTTGATCAATTTGGATAAGTTTCTGTGCTTGGTGTTAGTATAAATACTATATATATAAGATATATATATACACATTGCATGTGCCTAACTAGATAAAAAAATATATATATATATACATATATATGTATATATATATATATATATTGCATGTGCTTAACTAAATGAAGAAAGTGTGTTCTTTATCACATATTTATTAGGGAAATAAAATCAAAATAATGAACTATCACCTCCCACTAGTGAAATAGTTATTAATCTAAAAGAAGAGAAACAACCATTGCGGGTGGGGATGGGGGAAATGGAACTCTGTTTCCTCATTTGTAAAAACAAGAAAATTACAGTGTCTAGCATAAAGTATTTTTAGAGGGTTTCATTGATATGCTACATGTTGTTTTGATTATGCAGAAATGCTATATTAATAACTGGCACATAATACAATATAAAATTGACATATTAGTAATGATTTATATGCATCTACATACATACATGCCTATCAATATAAAGCATTTTCATGCTGTTTGAACTTTTAAAAATTGAGATGATTGTCATAACTCTTCTCTTTGTTTTTACATTTTAATAGGAATACTTACGTGCAAATTAAGAAGAGTTCTTTGCCATCTCTTAGATTACAGTTTGCTGTAACTTTTTTACTTTGTGATTTACAAAAAAACTGACTTAAAAATTTGCTGATTCACACTTTGGAACAGAGTTGTCATTTCTGAAACTCAACTACCTTGCCTACTCAACTACCTTGCCTACCCTTTCTCCCTTCTAACTGGTACCATCTACTATATCTAACAGAATTTAATACATATTTCTGTTATTTTTTTCCTAGTTAATTAATCTGCTGTGGGTGTTTTTTTTCCAGAATCGGTTCAGGAAAAAATTATTTTCAAGTTGAAACCTTACTCAACATTAATCCAAGAAAAAAATCACAATTTATGTTTAAAAATATTGGTTTTGTCAAGTTATTTATTTACCTCGCCCTAACCCACCATACCCCACAAAAGCAATTGATTTAGCGTGAATTCTTCAGATGCTCTTGACTAGTTTCAGATATTTGAAAATAAATTGATTAAAAATGTGCAAAAACATACTGGAGCTTGATTACCTTTGAATTCATGTACATGTTCTCCATTTATCTGAAAACTAAATTGAGAGTAATTTTTAATTTTTTTATTTCTCTGACTAGACATGAGTATTTTCTTATTAGAGATATACTTCTCTACCCAGAAGTACTAGAAAATAAGGGAACAGCACAGTATGAAATAGAATGTTTTCTAAAAAATTGCCAACTAATAACTGTTGCTCTAAATTTATATGACAAATGGGAGATAAGAATATTAAAACTATTCAAATGTCACTATTACTATGATGGTCACATGAATTCCAGTTAGCACACAGGTAGGGAGTTTGCCTTACATGCAGCTGACCCGGGTTCGATTCTTCCACCTCCCTCGGAGAGCTCGGCAAGCTACCAAGAGTATCCCGCCCGCATGGCAGAGCCTGGCAAGATACCCGTGGCATATTTGATATGCCAAAAACAGTAACAAGTCTCACAGTGGAGACGTTACTGGTGCCTGCTCAAGAAAAACTCGATGAGCAACAGGAAGACAGTGATAACAGTGATGACAGTGATGCAGTGATAGTATTTCCTTAGAACTAGAACTGTTATATAGTATAGGGAAAAAAGATAATCTCTGTGTGTTTAAGGAAATATGTATATTATATTTAAATTGGTTTTATGTCTAAAGTGTTTATCAAAGTCCTGCTATGGATTCAGTGTTTGTCAAAGATAATCTTCCACTGTGACTCATTTATCAGTATGAAACAAGAAGAACCTGTTATCTACTAAATAAGACTACAAATGACTATTTTCAGTTAACTTTTCTTTTTTTTTAACAATCTATGCTTGATATTCACAATCATTGAATATAGTTTTCATACTAAGAAGCAGCATTTCTTGGGCCTTGAGCTACTGCTTTTTATTTTATTTTATTTTTAATTTTAATTTTATAAAGCAGTTGACAATATTTGATTACATTTATATTCAAACACCAATCCCATCACCATTACACCTTCCCACCACCATATTTCTGATGTTTCCATACTACACCCAATACAAAACCGAAATAATATATGTTGTATTGCTTGTTACGAAAAACCATTGAGAATGCTACAAAAAAGTTTCCTTGGAGGAAGAGTGTGAAGATTGCTGTATTTCACCGATGGGTCATTAAGCCCTTCTATAAGAGGTCACTAACATGTTAAAGGTTGAACCTTGTGTATATATATATATATATGCATATATATGTATATATATATGCATGCATATATCCCGTTGCTCATCGATTTGTTCGAGCGGGCACCAGTAATGTCTCTCATTTAGAGACTTATCGTTACTGTTTTTGGCATATCAAATAAGCACGGGTAGCTTGCCAGACTCTGCTGTGCGGGCTCCATATTCTCAGTAGCTTGCTGGGCTCTCTGAGAGAGGCGGAGAAATCTAACTCGGGTCGGCTGTGTGAAAGGCAAACGCATACCCGCTATGCTATTGCTCCAGCCCATATACATGTACATATGTATATGTAAAAAAAATATTTCCCTCTAATATTGGTTGTCTTTTACATTGAACCCCATCAAATGTGTTGTGGTACTGTTGGAGTATGGGTAGGGTATGTGGTATAAAATGTTGCAGCCGCAGGGTCCAGGAATAGATTCACTTGTGGGTGAGGCTCCACTTGAGCATGTGGAGAGCGGCCCTGAGCATGGTGGAAGTTGAGTTCTGGAGGTTTTTGGCTGTCGGGCTGTGTACCTTGGGGTGGGGAGGGGCCTCACCCAACCCCCCCTTCGGAGCATTCCAAAAGAGACAACCTGGCATGGGGTCCGATGGCATGGTTATGGCGAGTGTCATGTTATGCTCCCTTCCTGGAGAGAAGGACATGTGAGTGACCGAGCCACTGCTTTTTAGATGCAACTATAAGCAAATCTGGATCTTCAATTCTTTACTTGCAGATTTTGGAAGTTTACTAGCCTCTATCGTCTTAATATGATCCAATTTCTTGAAATGTATCTGCACACACACCCATGCACACAGAGACACATATCTCACTGATTTTGCTTCTTTGGAGAATTTGAAATAATAAGCTCCATTTTAACCCAGGCTTTATCTTGTGTTTCTATTCTATTGCTCTAATATTTCCTAGGGTTACTTCCATTAACTGAGTGGATGAAAATATAATGGTTTCATAGTCAATTCAGATAAAACTATTATCCTTGTCAGGTGTGAGACTATAGAGAAATGTGAGAAAAATGATGAGTGTGCCAGTTATCGAGTATATTCATCCAACTGTTTTCCCTCCATAAAATGCTTTAAGATACTATGCCATTCTCAACTCCATTGGTATCTTGTAATTTGTCTTTTCATCTCTACCTGTCCAGGAAATGATGACCTTTTATCTTTAACTTCAAAAGACTTATTTCTGACTTAGCTTCCCTGGGGTAAAAATTACACAGAATCTGATAAACTGTCACTGATTCAAGTAACTCTGATGAAAAAGCCATATACTTCCTAGTCATATACTTTTATTATTATGCTTCTCTTTGTAGCTCAAACAGTGCCAAATGCAAAGTTTACAGCAGTGGCTGATAGAGAGATTCTTTATCAGCAGCAAAATAATCCAAGGGAGTTATAAAATCCACATGGTCAAATCAAATTCAGAGAAATTTGACTTACTCCTAATGGCAATGATTAACTTCACTAAGAATGTGCTTCCAATTTAGTCTGTCAACCACAGTCTCTAATTCCATTGAAATGTTTAAAATGTTATGAGTCAAAATTCTATGTGAATTCTTAATAAGCTAGAAATAGTAGAAGTTAACTGGATAACTTAAGAAATAAAGGGGTTACAGTTATGTCTAATAATGTCTTGTCTAGACTTAACCTTAAAATAAAATTTTCATATAAATCTCCTTGAGAGCTAATTATCTATAAGATGGCATTTGACATCTTTAAATAATATATGATGTTTTTGAAAATTATCTTTATTTAGAATTTAGAATCTGACAAAACCAAAAAGAGAAAATCATACACAAATAAAATTAAGAGAAAAGAGAAAAAGGAGACAGAAATTTGCATAAAGGTATACTTGATTTTCATTTTATTCCCACATTAATATTTGTTAAATCTGTGTGGAT
Source organism: Sorex araneus (assembly GCF_027595985.1). Taxonomy (NCBI): domain Eukaryota; kingdom Metazoa; phylum Chordata; class Mammalia; order Eulipotyphla; family Soricidae; genus Sorex; species Sorex araneus. The sequence continues at coordinate 169,964,101 of NC_073303.1, read as the reverse complement.
TTGTTCACCAGGTGAAGGAAAGAGCATTGAGTGACTTAGTCACCTAAACTAAGAGCTTTATCTAGATAATGTCAATATCTCTAGCACCTCCAGAATTCTAATTGTCTTTCTGTACATAAAATTGAATTAATATGGCAATATCAGTCACTGAAATTTTTTCCTTATGCCCGTTAGTTTGAAATAAATATATGAAAAAATTATTCTTGATATTAAATGTAAGGATACAGTCAATAAAATGTAAAAAATATTATATTGACTCACTTATGTTAATGAGTTTTTTAATTTCTAAGTACATTTAGTATTTAACTTTCATACTGTTATAAATGCTAAAATCCTATATATTAGAAGTCATTGTTACCTTTAAATATTCAGAGAATAGTTTAAAGAGTTATATAATTAAATTACGGTTACCTATATTTCATATTATCATATTAAATTCAGATTAGAATATTTATAATTGTGATTAGCTAATATGACAGATAGAGTAGAATATAGCTGGGAGAGTCATATTTTATTAAAATATTTAAATACAGGGGCTGAGTGATAGTATAGCGGGTAGGGCGTTTGCCTTGCACGAGGCCGACCCGGGTTCAAATCTCAGCATCCCATATGGTCCCTTGAGCACCGCCAGGAGTAATTCCTGAGTGCAGAGCCAGGAGTAACCCCTGTGCATTGCCAGGTGTGACCCAAAAACCAAAAAAAAAAAAAAAATTAAATACACTAAATAGTTACTACAATAATTTATATATTAATTCTGAAATTTTAATGTATGTGTTATGGCAAAAATGTAAACAAATACAGTTGCTTCAGAAAAATAATATGTTACTGATCAACAAAATAAGAGTTATGTTTTTACATTTTATCAGAATAAATATTTTCTATTTCCAAAATTTTTATTGTTTTAACCATGAGAACATACTGATTTTGTCAAAGCTTTTAAAAGTCTTTTTAGATTAGTATGCAGGTTTTTCCATTCACTTTATTAATATTTCATATAGAATGATTAATTTTGCATATACTCAACCAAATTTCCATTCACAAGATAAATCCCATTTGGTTATGATTTACTACTCACTTAAAGTGCTTCTGACTTTGGTTTAAAAGTATTTTGTGGTGGTGATTTTTGCTTTTTTGTCTATATTTATTCAACTTGTTAATCTGTAGTCCCTTTTTTATGAAGTTAAATAAAGTCTTTATAGAATGTATAAAAAAGTGTCCCTTCCTTTGTTTTTAGAAGTCCGTGACATATTTTGTTAACTCTTCTTTAAACATTTGGTAGAATTCATCAATGAGTTCATATGGGTCAAAGTTATTTTACAGAAGTTTTCTTTATTTAGTAATCTAAGCGCTTTTGTTATTTTAAGTCTGTTTATATTTCCAATTTTTTTGTTTACATTGTCATAATGTGTGAATTTAGGAATTTGTTAATTCCTAAATCTACTTATTTAATTTGTTTGGTGTAGTGTTGTTCATAGCTACTACACTTTTTATTTCTGTAGCAATAATTGTGGAATGTTTTCTTTCATTTACATTGAAATGTGAGCCTTTCTTTTATGGTCGATGTAGCTAAACATTTGCCAACTGTGTTCAGAGAATAAACATTTTGGCTCATTGATTTTTCTGTACTGCTTTTCTCTGCTTTTTAATTGTTGTTATTGTTGTTTTGCTTGTTTGTTTTGGGGCCACATCTAGCCTCTATGTGGGATACTGAGGATCAAACCCAGGTCTGCCGCTCATGCTTCTTAACTGCTGTCGTCTTGTCATTACAGTCCCATTATTTCAAGTTTTTTCAGTGGGAAGGGATTCTAATTTTTCATTCAAGATTTCATTTTTATTTCCCTTTGACTTAAATTGGGTTTAGTTTGTCTAATATTTCTTATTCTTTTTATAACTATACTTTTGTCTAAGAAGTGGTTTTAGAACAGTATTTTTGTTTGCTGGTTTACAAAATATTGAGAGGAAGTTACAGAGATTCCCAGTCAAGATTACTACCCAAAATGGTTCTACAATTCCAATGGGGCTTGTCACAGAGAATGAGATAAATAAACACACAAGGAGACAAATGCACAAGGTCTGTCTAAGCTTTAGGGTCACTTGGGAAGCAGGCAAGAGTTCACAGATGGACCATTATTCACTATAATTATCCACAATTTTTAAAATCCACAAATTTTCTATCCCAACCTGAGTCCTAAAACATGAGTGCTTGTCTAAGTTGACAGACATTGAGGACAACCAGTAAGCATATCACAATTCAGCAGGCACACTAGAGCTGAGGCTGAGGCACTCATTTGCAAAGATCAGAACTAGATAGGACTCCTAACTCAAAGCCTGAGTACTCAGTCTCAAAAAATGTACTCAGTCTCAAAAAATCTATAATTCATCAGGGAAAACAGATTATCACAAGTGTTTATACTACATATCAGAAAATAGCAAGAGCTATGCTAGACATAAATTGAAGGAAGTCAGAATGATATAGAAATCAGATTAATCTTTTGAAAATTTGTGGATAGAGCTATAGTTGGAAAGATGCTAAGATATCAGGATGATGGGAATGATGGGGTATGGGGTACTCAGAGGTAAATTTAATAAAAGAAAGGGAATGTACTAGATATCACAATCAGTATACCATTCTACCAATTAACTTATCCATGCACATTTGATGATCATATTATCACAGATATATAGTGATTGATTCCTGAACCCAAACTGAACACATATACAGTTGCATGTGAACATGTATTTTATGATATATGACCCGGGGCTGAGACCTCCAAGCCTGCTCAGATAGGGACTGGGCCTCTTTCACCTAGATTTCCTATTTTCCAGTAGCTAGGCGGTCACACCCAGGGACTGCCCCTGGCACTCTGTAATCCCACCAATGGTCAACATCCAGGGACTTAAAACCAAGCTCCTGGACATTTTATAATGTACTTCTCCCTTTGGGAGAACCTGGCAAGCTACAGAGAGTTTCCTGCCCACATGGGAGAGCCTCGCAAACTCCCCATGGTGTACTTATATACCAAAACCAGTAACAATGCTGGGTCTCATTCCCCTGATCCTGAAAGCGCCTCAAATGTGGCATCGTTGGGAAGGACGAGTAAAGAGAAGCTCCTAAAATCTCAGGGCTAGGACGAACAGAGACGTTACTGAGACTGCTTGAGAAATTCGATGATCAACAGGATGATGAGGATGATGATGACACTGTCAAAATTTTATAACACAGAAAGTTTCAAACTTAGTTCCAAAGCACTATATGTAGTAGCACTGTCCTCCTATTGTTCATCAATTTCCTCGAGCAGGCACCAGTAACATCTCCATTGTGAAACTAGTTGTTACTGTTTTGGGCATATTGAATACACCATGAGGAGCTTGCCAGGCTCTGTCTTCTGGGTGGGATACTCTCCGTAGCTTGCAGGGCTCTCCGAGAGGGACAGAGGAATTGAACTCAGGTTGGCTGAATGCAAGGCAAACACCCTACCCGAAGTGCTATAGCTCCAGCCCAAGTTCCAAAGATAGTAAGATAAAGTTGTATTCTGATCATTACCATTGAATGAATAAACTAATAAGGATAAACAATTATTAGTGTCATACAATATCCTTCAATGTTGTATTAAATACATTCTTGCATTTTAAGCACATTTTGAAAAAACAAATTTGAACTCCCATATTAAATATTTGAAATGGCTATTAATACTCAGATATTTTAGAATATGTCACATAAATTGCTATTTCAAATTAACTTTATACCATCTTTAAATTGAAAGCATATAATATTTTAGAAACTCTTGACCTCTAATGCATGTACTCTATTTGAGTTATCAATTTCCAACATTGGTTGGAAATTTCGAACCAATGTAGTAGTTAATATCCAGTTAACAAAACTGGATAGTTAACAAAAATATTTTGTTAAATAGTTGAACAAAAATATTTTGTTCAATATTTTGCTATATATTTTTAAATATCATAGTGTGTAAATTACAGATTGGAATTGCAAGTCTGAAAAAAAAAGGGACCTCAAATATATAGTGAATCATGAATTGTTAAATACATTTTGATTCTGTTGAATACATGAGAACTTTATTTAAGACTATATAGTTTTTCATACTAGAAATCAATTTCAAAGCAATTGAGACAGAATTGAAGAGTTACTGAGTGTTGTCAACATGACTACCCGTGGCATTGAGTACAGCTCTCTAAGAGTCTAGGAAAAGCAGAGGAAATAGATGGATTAAGAATGAATGATGCAGTCTTAGTGACAATTTTCTACACTCTGGACTCAAATTATCTCCCATTTTTACTGTTTTCTGAATGCCACTATTTTCAGTGGAAAGTATCAAGGTACCTTATTTTTTAATAATGGCTATAATTAAATGTCCAAAGCACCATTATAAGAAGTCGGGTCAAAAATCATCCTCTCATGCCCTTTTCATTGAGTCCCTAATTTTCTTGCAAGGGAAACACTTTGTCTTCTTTGGAGCCATGAATTCACCTGTTATCTTTTTGTTTACATATCTTTAACAAATCACTCGTTCTTTTATTCAAATCACAGTGATATTACATAGTTACATAGTTACAAAGTTTTCTATGATGCTTTTTCTGTCATATAATGTTTCAACAGCTGTCTCTCCACCAGTGTACATTTCCCACCATCAATGCATCAATGTCAATCCTCCCACTGCCCTCCCGTCTCTGCCACAAACTTCTCTGTTGTGGCAGGCACCTCTGTTTCTCTCCTCTCTCTGTTTCTGTCTCTGTTCCTGTCTCTGTCTCTGTCTCTGTCTCTGTCTGTCTCTTTCATTTGGGGCAATAAAATACAGTTTGCAATAAAGATACTGAAAGATTATCATGTATACCCCTTTACCTACTTTCAACACTCGGTTGGAAGTTTGACACAAGTGTGTCGGGTGCAGAGGGTAGTTTGTATAGAGAAGGGACAGTATGACAATAATAGCTACAAATGATCTCTCTGGGCAATAACTGAGTGTTGTTTGTTTATACATTTAAAGGGAACACTCCTCATATAGTCTAGATTGGGTATTTGGCCATTTATTTTTTTTCCTTTAAGTGTTAACTAAAGCATCTTTGACAAATTATAACTTACACAATACCAGAAAATATGGTGAATCATGTGCTGCATATTAGGGTTTTAAAAATAAATGGCATGGTACCTGATTTTCTGGGGCACGATTGTGAATGGGATTGCTTTTTTCATGTCCCTTTCCTCTGCCTCATTGTTTGCATATATGAAGGCCATGGATTTTTGGGTATTGATTTTGTAGCCTGCAACTTTACTGTATAAGTCTATTGTTTCTAAGAGTTTCTTAGTAGAGGTTTTAGGCTTCTCTAGATATAGTATCATGTCGTCTGCAAATAGTGAGAGTTTGATTTCTTCCCTTCCTATCTGGATGCCCTTAATCTCTTTTTCTTGTCTAATAGCTATCGCAAGTACTTCCAGTACTATATTGAAGAGGAGTGGTGAGAGTGGGCATCCTTGTCTTGTGCCTGATCTCAGAGGAAAGGCCCTTAGTTTTTCCCCGTTGAGGATAATGCTTGCCGTAGGCTTGTGATAGATGGCTTCGACTATCTTGAGGAAAGTTCCTCCAAACCCCATTTTGGCAAGGGTTTTCATCATGAAAGGATGTTGGATCTTGTCAAATGCTTTCTCTGCATCTATTGATATGATCATATGGTTTTTATCTTTCCTTTTGTTGATATGCTGGATTATGTTGATTGATTTCCGAATGTTAAACCATCCTTGCATCCCTGGGATGAATCCCACTTGGTCGTGGTGTATGATCTTTTTGATGAGTTGTTGGATCCTATTTGCTAGTATTTTGTTGAGGATCTTCGCATCGGTGTTCATCAGGGAAATTGGTCTGTAATTTTCTTTCTTAGTGGTGTCTTTGTTTGCTTTTGGTATTAGGGAGATATGTGCTTCATAGAAACTGTTTGGGAGAGTTCCTGTTTTTTCAATTTCCTGGAAAAGTTTGAGGAAAACAGGCAATAGGTCTTCTTTAAATGTTTGGAAGAATTCGCCAGTGAAACCATCTGGGCCTGGGCTTTTGTTTTTGGGGAGGTTTTTGATTACCGTTTCAATTTCCTTAACATTGAAGGGTCTATTCAGGTATTCCAGGTCTTCTTTCTTCAGTCTTGGGAGATCAAAAAATTAGATATTGAATTCCCATTTGACCCAGCAATACCACTGCTGGGAATATATCCCAGAGAATCAAAAAAGTTCAATCGAAACAACATCTGCACATGTATGTTCATCGCAGCACTGTTTACAATAGCCAGAATCTGGAAAAAACCCGAATGCCCCAGAATGGATGACTGGTTGAGGAAACTTTGGTACATCTATACAATGGAATACTATGCAGCTGTTAGAAAAAAGGAGGTCAAGAATTTTGTAGTTAAGTGGATGGGCATGAAAAGTTTCATGCTGAGTGAAATGAGTCAGAAAGAGAGAGACAGACATAGAAAGATTGCACTCATCTATGGTATATAGAATAACAGAGTGGGAGACTAACACCCAAGAACTGTAGAAATAAGTACCAGGAGGTTGACTCCATGGCTTCGAGGCTGGCCTCACGTTCCGGGGAAAGGTCAACTCAGAGAAGCGATCACCAACTACATTGCAGTCGAAGGCCATGTGGGGGAAGGGAGTTGCGGGCTGAATGAGGGCTAGAGACTGAGCACAGCGGCCACTCAACACCTTTGTTGCAAACCACAACAGCTAATTAGAGAGAGAAAGCAGAAGGGAATGCCTTGCCACAGTGGCAGGGTGGGGTGGGGGGGAGATGGGATTGGGGAGGGTGGGAGGGACACTGGGTTTACGGGTGGTGGAGAATGGGCACTGGTGAAGGGATGGGTTCCCAAACTTTGTATGAGGGAAGTGTGAGCACAGAAGTGTATAAATCTGTAACTGTACCCTCACGGTGATTCTCTAATTAAAAATAAATAAATTAAAAATAAATAAATAAATAAATAAATAAATAAATTTTAAAAAAAAAATAAAAAAATAAAAATAAATGGCATGATTTAATGAATGGGTACATATTCAACAATTACCAAAGAAAGCCGGGAAACATATTTCACTTGTAGAGCACTTCCCTTATATGCATGAGAACATGGGTTGGATCCCTAACAATGTACAAAAAAAATAAGTTGCAAGTGGAATACTTATTGCATATGATAACACATATATGACCAGATGTAATTAGAATACATGAAACATATCTTTAAATGGGTTTGACATTTATTCATTTTCACATGATTGGACTAAATCAAATTTGATATCCCCCTTATGAAACTTCATTGTAAAATCTCCTTCTTGCTGTGGTAGCAGCAGACACTGCGCAGAGCAACATATGGGGGCTGTGATTCCTGCAGCAACAAGCACAACGATGTTTAATAGATTTCTTCTTTCTCTGAGCTTTTTATTTTTGCTCGTTTGTTTGCTTTGCTTTCCAAGCTTTATAATATTTGAGACTCATAGTGGTGTAAAAGATAAGGTAAATAGAACAGAGGCAATTTTTGATCCATTGCTCAGCTCAGCTTGACTCCTTTCAGTTCTTGTACCACTCTCTAAGAAGCACTGAAAAACAATCTTACCTTAGTGAGGGTAAGTGAAAGATACAATATTATATAGCTAGTCAGTAAGAGGAATTGGAATTAGAATTTATGTCTGAGTTGGAGAGTTTGTGATCTCAGTTTTTCTGCAATATAGATAGCAGTGATAACACCTAAAATAAGTGAAAGTGACTTTAAATGGGAGAGAAGCCATATACAAAGAAAAGGCAAAGGAGATCTCTCTTTCACTGAAATGCATCAAATTCTACTTAATCAATTGGTAGGGGTTGGCTTTCTAGGACCTTTGATTAGAATACAGATAAGTAACTCAGATGGCTCACATTTTTGGAAGTTGATAACAGCAGTAATTCATAAAATACATACTAAGAGACTGGAGTTTTAAATCTGAAGTAAGAAATGGTTTTATAGGTTATTATTAGGAAAATTTTGTACAGTTATAGGGACTAAAGTTAAACTAACCCTTAGAACCTGTAATTAAATTTCTTTAACTCTTTGCCTATGGGCTAGGTGAGTAGGTGTGACCAGAAATAATGTGGTATTTTTTCAAGTTTAAATAAACAGCATAGTATTCATTTTTGGGAGTTTTAAGGTCTCTTGGAGAAATAAATACATTATGGGCATGACTCCACTAAGCTAATTAGAGGGAAAGTCATGAAAATGTGCAGGATTGATTGTGCTATAAAATCAAAACAACAATTTATACTCAATGATAGAATTGTCAAAGTTCTGTGCTAAGGATTACAAAAAGATAACACATAAAATCTGACCTTGCCAGGGATTTAAATTTACTAGGAAGACCAAGATCTATGTAAACATAACTGCAATAAAAACATTTAAATTGGCAAATTAGATTATCATCTAGCTGGAATAAATATTTTTAGTAATAAGGGGGAGAAGTTAATGAAATGAAAATTCAGTTGTTCGGGGATAGGGAAGCAAAATGGATTATTAAGGCATTTCAGCAATATTATGATTACTAGGTTGGTTCAGCTCACAGCAAGTCCAATTTGACCTTACAAAAATTAAAATCTCAGTCTTCTAACAAGACAGAAAATATCAGATGAGTAATGAGCAATTACTAGTCGATACCCAGACTCTGACAACTATAATGTTTACGTGAAAAGTGCATCCTCTAATGCAGTGCAGGGTTATTTTTATCAGATAATAATGTTTGCTGGCATCTTAAAGCACCTGCTACTTAAAGTTGTGTGTTGGCAGAAAGTCACCAAACTGAAAATTATGGATGCAAATTTCCATTGTTATAAAGCTCATTAGTATAGAATAATAACTTAGCTTGCTAAGACATACTCTTTTTTTTGTTTAAAAAAAAGTCTTTTGAGTATATCATAAAGACTATATCCATGAATGCATGTGTGTTGAATTATTTTTAGTGATTAAAGGGGAAGATTTGAGTGACAAACTTTGCTCACTATGCCATGAGTCAGAGAGTTTGGAACACTATCAAGTAGAATGGGAGGTAAGGAAACTCTTAAAGGATAAAAGAATAAAGAACAAAAATGCAGAGACAAAACTATCTAGTGGACTAGGACTACATAGTCGACCATGTTTGGGAGAAAGAAGGAATAAAAAGTAATCAACATAAGCATAGAGCCTAGAGAAAATCAGTTGATGTATTGGGATTGACTGATGGGAAATACTGTATGCCTGACTAGCAGAACATTTATAAGAATAGAACAGTTATCTAGGCTTGGATTAGCTGATATGGCAGCCCATAAGTGGAGGGGTTCTATTCTGAGATAAAAAGCTATCTTACAAGTATGCATGAAAGCATTTTAACGAAAATAGCACTGTAGCACTGTCATCCCATTGTTCATTGTTTGCTTGAGCGGGCACCAGTAATGTCTCCATTTGTGAGACTTGTTGTTACTGTTTTTGGCATATCAGATATACCAGATAGTTTGCCAGGTTCTGTCATGTGGTCGGGATACTCTTGGTAGCTTGCCAGGCTCTCTGAGAGGGGAGGAGGAATCAAAACCAGGTCAGCCATGTGCAAGGAAAATGCCTTACCCAATGTGCTATTCCTACAGCCCTTTAAAAAAAATGTCTAAAAAATTGAATTATCCACTTTGATCTGACTTTTGTGCTGGCATTAGACAGAGGTCAGAGTTCATTCTTTTGTAGGTAGCTATCCAGTTTTCCCAGCACCACTTGTTGAAGAGGCTTTCCTTGTTCCACTTCACATTTCTTGCTCCTTTGTCAAATATTAAGTGGCCATATATTTGGGGGTCTGTGACAGGATATTCAACTCTGTTCCATTGGTTGGCAGATCACTTTTTAGCCCAATGCCATGCTATTTTAATTACTACTGCTTTGTAGCATAGTTTTAAGTTGGGGAAGGTGACACCAACCATCTTCTTTTTCCCAAGGATTTCTTTGGCTATTCATGGGGGTTTATTATTCCATATAAATGTCAGGAGTGTTTTGTCTATTTCTTTGAAAAATGTCATGAGTATCCTGATAGGGACTGCATTGTATAGTGCTTTGGGCAGTATTGCCATTTTGATAATGTTAATTCTCCCTATCCATGAGCAGGGGATGTGTCTCCATTTCCTAGTGCCCTCCTTTATTTCTTGAAATAGTGTTTTGCAATTATCCTTGTATAGGTCCTACACCTCTTTGGTTAAGCTGATTCCAAGGTACTTGATCTTCTGAGTGACTACTGTGAAGGCAAATGAAAAAATGCTCCACATCACTAGTCATCAGGGAGATGCAAATCAAAAAAACAATGAGAGATCATCTCACACCACAGAGACTGGCACACATTCAAAAGAACAAAAGCAACCAGTGCTGGCGTGGATGTGGGGAAAAAGGGATGCTCCTTCACTGTTCGTGGGAATGCCAACTGGTCCAACTTTTCTGGAAAACAATATGGACAGTCCTTCAAAAACTAGAAATCGAACTTCCATATGACCCTGCAATACCACTTCTGGGAATATATCATGAGGATTCAGAAGAGCACAGTAGAAATGATATCTGTACCTATATGTTCATTGCAGCACTGTTCACAATAGCCAAAATATGGAAACAACCTGAGTGCCCTAAAACAGATGACTGGTTAAAGAAACTTTGGTACATCTACGCTATGGAATATTATGCAGCTGTTAGGAAAGATGAATTCATGAAATTTGCTTATAAATGGATAAACATGAAGAGTATCATGCTAAATGAAATGTGTCAGAAAGTGAAAGATAGACATAAAGGGACTGCAGTCATTTGTGGAGTGTAGGGTAGCATCACATGAGGCTGACACCCAAGGACAGTAGATACAAGGGCCAGAGGGATTACTGCATAGCTGGAAGACTACTTCATGTGGAGGGGAAAAGGCAGATGGAATAGAGAAGGGATCACTAAGAAAAGGATGGCTAGAGGAACCAGTTGAGATGGGAGATGCATGCCGAATGTAGATAATGAACCAAACATGATGACCTCTCAGTGTCTGTGTTTCAAGCTATAATGCCCAAAAGTAGAGAGAGAGTATGGGGAATATTGTCTGCCATGGAGGCAGGGGGAGGGTGGGGAAGGGGCGTGGGAAAGGGTGGGTATAGCAGGGATATTGTTGGTGGGGAATGTGCACTGGTGGAGGGATGGGTGTTTGATCATTGTGAGATTGTAACCCAAACATGAAAGCTTGTAAATATCTTATGGTGATTCAATAAAATTTTAAAAATTAAAAAAGAAAGAAGTTATATGAAAACAAATTGAAGGAAATTATAGGGACTGTATAGAGGTTAAGGTGTTTGCCTTCTAATACAGAAAATGCCAGTTTGTTCAAGACAACACACATAGTCCCTGAGCATGTCCAGGAGTCAGTGCTGAGCATAAAACCAGAAATAGTCCCTGAGTATCAATGGGTGTAGTTCAACCCTGTCCCTTTCTCCCCCTCTCCCCACCCCACATATAATATATATATATATATATATTTTTTTTTTTTGTCTCAAATGGACCTGGCACATTTTGTGGGTGAGAATATGAATCGACACACTTTCTATGGGAAAATGTCTAAGAGTTCTTCAAAAAGCAAAATGAAAATGTCAAGTAATCCAACAATACCATGATTCAACATGTATCTGAGACAACCTCTGCATGAGAGCTGTTACCAACTGGATTCCAGGGGATGTCAAATGATTGCGTGGTTGCCCAACTATGAGATGGTCAGACTTCTTCGTCAAAACCCTGAATGAATGGTTTGAGGCTCTTTGTTTTCCTGGAGCGAGCAGATGCCATTGGGCTACACTAGCACACGACAGGGATAGATGGAGACATTACTGGTGCCCACTTGAGCAAATCAAAGATCAATGAGATGACAAGTGATACAAGTGATCTGAGCCATGTATCAAAACTTGCTTGAGATAATAGTTTTATTTTTATGACCAGATAATTTACAATATCTAAAATATGGAGTCAATTTAAATACCTATTTATGGAGAAGTAGATTAAGAAGCTGATGTACAAGATATACTGAATGGAATTTCTGCTATGCTTTTTTAGAGAATCCACTATGACTTTTGGAATAAAAATAAATTCAGTTTATGCTAAGTGAAATGAAGAAGTGAAAGACAAATGCCAGATAGTTTTATTCTTATAAAACGATTAATAGGACTAGAGTGATAGATAGTACATCAGGCAGGACACTTGCCTTTTACACAACCAGCTAGGGTATAACTCCTGGCTCCACAGATGGTTCCCGAGTTCTGTCAAGAGTGATCCCTGAGTGCACAGCCAAGAATAACACCTGAACACCACCAGATGTAGCCAAAAAAGCCAAAATAAAAATATTAAAGCAATGGGGAAAATGAAAATTAATTTCTACATTTGATAAAAAAATAGTGGTAATTTAAGAGAGAGACAGCGGGATTGGAGAAATTAGTTGAGGGGTGTTTTCAGTGTTGGGATGGAACTGAAACTCTGATAGTGGTGAGAATTATAAAAGTATTGAGATGTGAGGATAAAAGCCCTGAAATTCTGTAGTAGTATTGAAGAACAATAATGTTAAGAAAAATTTTAAACTGTGTCAGTTGTTCTGCAGATAGCAATTTGCTTAAACAATGGGTTCTTGGGCAAGATACTACATTTTTGTTTTGTTTTGTTTTTTGGGTCACACCTGGAGATGGACAGGGTTAATCCTGGCTCACGCACTCAGGAATTACTCCTGGTAGTGCTTGGGGAACCATATGGGATGCTGATAATCAGACCCAGGTCAGGCCTCATGCAAGGCAAATGCCCTACTTGCTGTATTATCACTCCAGCCCCTAAATACTAAATTCTTAACAGTGGATCCTGATCACTATTTGGGTTCCATAACTTAATACAAGGGGGGTTGGGGGGTTAGAAAAAAAAAGAAAAGAATAAAAGTAGGCAACAGTAAAAGACTGATGAAAAATTGACTCAGAATCAATCAAATAATGAGTCCAAAGGTGTTATTGTCATTGATTGCTCATATTACTTTTCTCAGGGAATAAAAAAGTTGTGAGTGGAAAAAAAGTTATAAAAAACCCTGTGTTAAATGACCCTTTTTAGCTTAGATAATTCCATTTTTTTAACTTTATTGAATCACTGTGAGATAATTACAAGCTTTCATATTTGGGTTACAATCACACAATGATCAAACATCCATCACTCCACCAGTGCACATTCCCCACCAACAATATCCCCGCTATACCCACCCATTCCCACACTCCCCCTGCCTCCATGGCAGACAATATTCCCCATACTCTCTCTCTAATTTGGGGGCATTATAGCTTGCAACACAGACACTGAGAGGTCATCATGTTTGGTTCATTATTTACTTTCAGCATACATTTCCCATCCTGACTACGTCCTCCAGCCATCATTTTCTTAGTAATCCCATTACCATCTGCCTTCTCCCCTCCACTCATAAAGCAGTCTTCCAGCTATGGGGCAATCCTCCTGGCCCTTGTATCTACTGTCCATGGGTGTCAGCTTCATATGATGTTATTCTATACTCCACAAATGAGTGCAGTCCTTCTATGTATGCCCTTCTCTTTCTGACTCATTTCACTTAGCATGATACCCTCCATGTCTATGCAATTATAAACAAATTTCATGACTTCATCTCTCCTAACAGCTGCATAATATTCCATAGTGTAGATGTACCAAAGTTTTTTTAACCAGTCATCTATTCTAGGGCACTTGGGTTGTTTCCAGATTTTGGCTGTTGCGAACAGTGCTGCAATGAACATATAGATATAGATGTCATTTCTACTGTGCTTTTTTGCATCCTTGGGATATATTCCCAGAAGTTGTATTGTGGGGTCATATAGAAGCTTAATTCCCATTTTTTTAAGGACTGTACATATTGTTTTCCAGAAAAGTTGGACCACTCGGCATTCCCACCAACAGTGAAGGAACCTCCCTTTTCCCTCACATCCACGCCAGCACTGGTTGCTTTTGTTCTTTTGAATGTGTGCCAGTCTCTGTGGTGTGAGTTATCTCATTGTTGTTTTGATTTGCATCTCCCTGATGACTAGCAATGTGGAGCATTTTTTCATGTGCCTTTTGGCCATTTGCATTTCGTTTTTGAGGAAACTTCTGTTCATTTCTTCTCCCCATTTTTTGATGGGGAGGTTTTTTTCTTGTACAGTTCTACTAGTGTCTTGTATATCCTGAATATCAATCCCTTATCAGATGGGTATTGGGTAAATATTCTTTCCCATTCTGTGGGCTCTTTCTGGATTTTGGTCACTGTTTCTTTTGAAGTGCAGAACTTTCTTAATTTGATGTATCTCATTTGTTTATGTTTGCTTCCACTTGCATGGTCAGTGCCATTTCATCTTTATGATGCTTTTAACTTCAATCTCATGGATAGTTCTGACTATATTTTCTCTGTATACCTTAAAGATTCATGTCTGATACACCACAAAGAAAGAGAATTATGGACCAATATCCCTGATTAACACAGACGCAAAGATCCTCAACAAACTATTAGCAAATAGAATCCAACAACTCATCAAAAAGATCATACACCATGACCAAGTAGGATTCATCCCAGGGATGCAGGAAAGTTTAACATTTGCAAGTCAATTAACAAAATTCATCATATCAGTAAAATAAATAATTAAAGTCATATAATCATATTAATAGATGCAGAGAAAGTATTTGACAAGATCTAGCACCCGTTTTCGATGAAAACTCTCATCAAAATTGGCAACAAAGAAACTTTCCTCAATGTGTTAAAACACAAAAAAGAAAAAAGAAGGGGCAGGCCGGGGAGCACCTCACCTCACTGGGCATAGGGCGCAGGGCACAAGACACAGGGCAGTGGTGCTGTCTCTCCCACCACCCGAGTTCGGTAGTCTCCAGACACTTCCCCCACCCCGGGGAGATTGACAGCGATGATGAGGCAGGTGAAGGAAGGGATGGAGCCAAGCTGGTTGGTCTCAATTGCAGTTTATTCCAATCTCCTCTCTATACACTCCCATCTCTTTCTCTGCTTCTTCCTCCGAACCCTCTCATACAGCACATTAAATCCCCCGCATCAGGGGCCAGGGCTTACACATAAGTGTGGTTACAATCAATAGGGGGTAAATTTCTATCCCTTAGGGGATGCTTCTTCTAGGACAGATACTCTTTCAGCAGGACACCCACCCAAGAGCAGAATCCCATAGGTGTGTTTCTCCTCTCCTTGTCCAACTAACATATAAGTATTCATATTATTAATCATTTTGTATGGACATAGCAAGAGATGCATTAAGCTTATAGAATTGCTTTCCTGGGGTCATCTCGATCTCAGACTACAGTGCTCAGCCAGAGTAGTCTTTCCTATCCCTAGCAGGGTCCTAATCTCGTTGCTTTTGGATCATGACATGGCATGTCCATGACCAATCACTTAACATATAGTTAAGCATTAGGCTCTTTGGCCAGGCCCATCTCGATGCCAGGGTAGCACACAACTCACTGCTTGCCCTGGGTCCGTCCCGTCCCTTGTCGGGACCCTGCTTTTGGGGGTGCTAGGAAGTAAGGGCAGCTGAGACTTAAGTCGGGAAAGCAGATGCCCAAGAATGCATAATATTTGAAGCCAATTAAATCCCATGTTACCAAAGCATATTAACAATTGTCTTTCTTTGTCCATACAAAAAGGATATTGTTTTAAAATAAACTATTCAAAAGACATAAGAGAGGAGAAAGACAATATTTACTTACAATACAAGTTCACTGTCCTAGCAAGCTCTGACCTTACATATTAACAGAGTTTGATTAGGGGAAGAGCTGAATAACTAGTTGGGGAAGGGAGCATAGAAGTGATTAAGGATAAACAAAGGAATGGGAGTGACTCGGGAAGCACCTTGATGGGCATGACTGATATACCTAAGCTCCTAGTGGCAAGGGGAGCAGGACATACCAATGCAGTCTAGAATTGTTTAAAGATTATTACCAGATAAAGCTAAAGTCTTTATAGCAAGGGAGAAAGGACAAACCATAGTGCAGGCCTAAAATATGTAGAGCTATATTCCAACACCTCAATATAGTCAAAGCCATCTACCAGAAGCCCATGGCAAGTATCATATTCAATGGGGAAAAACTAAAAGCCTTCCCTATCAGATCAGGCACAAGATACAGTTGCCTGCTTTTGCCACTCCTGCTCAATATAGTACTGGAAATCCTGTCCATAGCTGTTATCCAAGAAAAAGATCTCGAGGGCATACAGATAGGAAAGGAAGAGGTCAAGTCATCACTATTTTCAGACTATATGACACTATACTTAGAAAACCCTAAAGACTATTAGAAATAATAGATCAATATAGTAAAGTGGCAGACTACAAAATCAACACCCAAATATCCATGACTTTCTTATATACAAAGAGTGAAAGAGAAGAAAAAGATATTAAAAAAAAAATCCTGTTCACAATAGTACCTCAGAAAATCAAGTACTTTGGAATCAGCTTAACCAAAGAGGTGTAGGACCTAAACAAGGAAAATTACAAAACACTACTTCAAGAAATAAAAGAGGACACCAGGAAATAGAGACACATCCCCTGCTCATGGATAGGGAGAATTAACATTATCAAAATGGCAATACTGCCCAAAGCAGTATACAAATTTAATGCAGTCCCTATCAGGATACTCATGACGTTTTTCAAAGAAATAGACAAAACACTTCTGAAGTTCATATGGAACAATAAACCCCCACGAATAGCCAAAGCAATCCCTGGGAAAAAGAAGATAGTTGGTGTCACCTTCCCCAACTTAAAACTCTATTACAAAACAGTAGTAATTAAAACAGCATGGTATTAGGCTAAAAACAGACCTGCAGACCAATGGAACAGACTTGAATATCCTGTCACAGACCCCCAAATATATGGCCACTTAATATTTGACAAAGGAGCAAGAAATGTGAAGTGGAACAAGGAAAGCCTCTTCAACAAGTGGTGCTGGGAAAACTGGATAGCTACCTACAAAAGAATGAACTCTGACCTCTGTCTAATGCCAGCACAAAAGTCAGATCAAAGTGTATTAAAAGACCTCAATATTAGACATGAATTTATAAGGTTCATAGAATAAAATGTAGGCAGAACTCTCCATGAGATTGAAGCTAAAAGCATCTTTAAGGACGAAGTAGCACTGACCATGCAAGTGGAAGCAAACATAAACAAATGGGTCTACATCAAACTAAGAAACTTCTGCACTTCAAAAGAAACAGTGACCAAAATCCAGAAAGAGCCCACAGAATGGGAAATAATATTTACCCAATACCCATCTGATAAGGGATTAATATCCAGGATATACAAGATACTTGTAGAATTGTATAAGAAAAAAACCTCCAACCCCATCCAAAAATGTGGAGAAGAAATGAACAGAGGTTTCCTCAAAAAAGAAATACAAATGGCCCATATACCTTCCATATGTCTTTATATGTAGATGGTTTTCCTTGGAGATTTTCCCCGGTTTCCTTTTCAGATGCCTCTTCAGATTTATGTTTTCTGTTTTCCATGAGGGCTGTATCAAACATAAAATACAGGGATTTTTGTGCTTTCTCAGACTTACCATCCATTAAGTGTACAGGTTATGTCATTTTCTTCAACATCTTATATGTTGTCTTTTATCATTTTTGCAGTATCACCATTTAGCTCTTTCTCTTGGTATTGTTAAATAACCTATGTCAGAGTAGGCTGATAACAAAAATGTTTCTCATGAGGAATTTATCATTCCTTAAAGTTTTCTTGTCAGCATTTGAGCATCATGTCTTTATAAACAGTGAAATCCCATTTGTCCCAGATACTTGCAATAAGATATATTTTACTGACTATCTCTATGAAAATAACAATTAAGCAAACAGGCATAAAGTCTCTCTTTTTAGTTACTTTCAATTCCTTAACTCACATATAAATCAGCTTTGAACTTTTTCCAGTTTGAGGAAAGCACAGTTTTTAAAAATGTAACATTCGCTCTTCCGACTGTTTACTCCAGTTAGTACTTACTTACATATTAGTATATTTTTTGGTATAAATCACTTCTTGCTAAATATGGAAAATATAACTTCTCCTTTAAAATATTCAGCGGCTCATACTATTTTGCTTAAAAGATTTTCACGATTATTCTTTTTACTTGGGCTGGAGCAATAGCACAGTGGTAGGGCATTAGCTTTTCATGCAGCCAACTTGTGTTCGATTCCTCCGCCCCTCTCGGAGAGCCTGGCAAGCTACCGAGAATATCGCAGCCCCACATCAGAGCCTGGCAAGCTATCCATGGCATATTTGATATGCCAAAAACAGTAACAATAAGTCTCACAATTTGAGACGTTACTGGTGCCTGCTCAAACAAATTGATGAGCAACGGGATGACAATGACAGTGACAGATTCTCTTTACTCATGTTCACTTCTCTTCTTGTCTTGGTTAATGTTCAAATTTGTATATATACATACACACAAAATTTACTAAACCATTAGTTATTACAGCATTCTAACAATTATGAATCAATAATTCTTCAAGTGACCTTGTGAATTGTTATGTAACTTTTAAAAATGGTAGCCTCTGGGCTGGAGTGATAGCACAGTGGGTAGGGCGTTTGCCTTGCACTCGGCGGACCTAGGTTCAAATCCCAGCATCCCATATGGTCCCCTGAGCACCGACAGGGGTGATTCCTGAGTGCATGAGCCAGGAGTGACCCTTGTACATTGCTGAGTGTGAACCAAAAAGCAAAAAAATAATATATATATATATATCAGAAAATATAAATAGCTACTTTAAACTACTTTTTTCCAAATGTTTGCAACTTTTGACAGCATTTAAAAAACTATATAATCATGATTATCTAGTTATTTTAGATATATTTCACTTATAGAGAATAGTGTTATCTTCCATAGTTAATAGCTCAAAAATAGCCAAAGTAAAATCAACAAGTTACCGAAATTATAATTACTAAAAGTTTATTGGGCAGATGTCAAAAAGACTAGGAAGAGACAATAGTTCAACTAATTAACTTTTATTGAGATTACATTAATTATACTACTGTATGTGTTTTAGGATACAATTTCACATATTGTCAAAGAATATGTTATCAAATCATAAACACTGATAGAGTGCACCAATATTTGAGTAAACTTTAAATCAAAACATAAAGCAAGGCTTAGGAGCATATTATTATAGAACAATGTATGCATTGATGAGTTAGGTCCTACTTATTATTCACAATGATTGATTGCAATATTGCAAATTTTCTTAAACAGTAGAAGAATTAGTCAATGATTGCTTTATAGCAACTCTGGGAAAGGGTTTAAATTTGCTTGTTATTTGTAAACATCTACACAAGAAATTTTCCGAAGCAGATCAGGCTAGCCTCACAAATTAATTCAAAACAATCATTTTTTTATAAGACTAAACTGATATCACTCTTTTAAGGAGCTTTAAAATATATAATCTTTTGATTTCATTACTTTTCCTCTAAAATATAGACATATTACTTTATGCCCTTTAATAATTCATGTATTTTGTTTCCAGCATCTCCTGGATAACTCTGTTGGGACTATATTAATTGTATTTACTCAGCAGATTTTAATTTTCATTAATTTTAATAAAATATTCTTATTTATTTTTAAAACATATTTAATATTTTCATAGGGAAAAGGTGAGTGGCAAGAGATATCCCTATGGAAACAGTACTACAGAGCACTACACCAGAGTCTTTTATTTATAGTAAGACCTTAAAAGCATTATATTTGGGAATGAAGTCACCTTTCTCTTTATTTATTTATTTTTCTTATTTGCTTTTTGGGTCACACCCGGCGATGCACAGGGGTCACTCCTGCCTCTGCACTCACCCCTGGTGGTGCCCAAGGGATCATATGGGACACTAGGAATCGAACCTGGGTCAACTGTGTACAAGACAAACGCCCTATCCGCTGTACTATTGCTCCAGCCCCTACACCTTTCTCTTTCATTTATTTTTATTTTTATTTTTATTTTTTTGCTTTTTGGGTCACACCCAGTGATGCTCAGGGGTTACTCCTGGCTTTACACTCAGGAATTACTTCTGGCAGTGCTTGGGGGAGCATATGGGATGCCGGGGATCGAACCCGGGTTGGCCGTGTGCAAAGCAAATGCCCTACCTGCTGTGCTATTGCTCCAGCCCCCACTCTCTCTTTTATTTTTTTAAACTACATATGCTCAATCAAGTTCTGGATTTTCTACCTAAAAAATATTAAATAAAAAGAAAGAAAGAAAACCCATGAGTAGACTTCTCTCTAACCCTCACCTGTCACCACGCTAGTCCAAACAGCACCACTACTAGCCTCCTGCTGCTTTCTTGCAGTCCAATTTTGAATAAGTTCAATTTATTCTCTACATATTAGTCAACTTAATAAAAATGCATTAAAATTATGCCACTTCTTATACTTAAGCCCTTCAACTGCTTCCCACTGTCATCAGAATAAATTTAAAATTCTCCACTGACACTGAATTAGTATATGAATGTCTGCATATTTGCCAATGTCATTTCTAGCCCTTTCTCCATATCTCAATAATTTAGCCATACGGACTTCCTGTCAAGTTTTAATGTATTCCAAACTCCCTATAGTATATCAATTGTTATATATTCTATTTTCTTTTGTCCCTTCATGTCTCCAAGACAGATATATATCCCCGTTCATCATGCTATTCATGGCTAAAGACTTTTCATACTTCGTGTCCTTTTCTATTACTCACATTGTTTGAAAAATTTTTCTTAAGATTCAAACTCTGGGTTATTCAGTTCTTCTCCATCTCTGCATTGGTTTATTTTCTTTATAACATATACACACATATAGTATGTGATTTTCTTGTTTTGTATTTCCTATCAAGAAGTGAGATGGAAAAGTGTGGAATTTATGGTATTTCTTAAATTAACAAATGTCCGACCTAACATAATTGGTATTTGTTGAGTAGTTACTAAAAATGGAGTGAATTCAATCATTTGGGTAAAGGTGATTTCAGTGAAAGAATTTGAAAAATAAAACAATGTTAGATATATGTAGTAAAACTAAATTTCTATTTGCTAAGACTCAGTTACTACTATAAATAAAAATATATAGATGCCATTATAGATAAAATATATAGTTACTGCTATAAATAAAAATAGTACATATAAAAATTTATATCAGCTTATTTAAATTTTGTAATAATTATCAAACCCTTCTAATAATATTTAAATCATGGTAATGAGTAAAGTGTTTATTAGTATCACTTGTATCACTTTTCATCCTGTTGATTTTCAATATGCTCCAGTGGGCTTCAGTAACATCTCCATCCATCCATGTCGCGTGCTAATGTAGCCCAATGGGATCTGCTCGCTCCAGGGACATGAAAAGCCTCAAACCGTTTGTTTAGGTTTTTGGTGAAGAAGTCTGACCATCTCGTAGGTGGGTGGCCACTTGGTCTTTTGACATCTCATGGAATCCAATCAGTAACAGCTCTAGTCCAGCGGCAGTCTCTAAATCACATTATGTGTCCGGCCCATCTGATTTTCGAGGCCTTGGCAAACGAGATAGTGTCCCTGATTCTTGATGTTGACGGAGGTCAGAACTCCAGATTCTTTCTTTCACTTGAGTGAAACATGATACTTCAAGCATAGCTCTTTCCATTCCTTTTTGGGATACCCGAATAATGTTCTTATCTTGTTTTCGAAGGGCCCAGGTCTCTGAGGCGTATGTTAGTGCAGGAAGAGTGGTGGATTCGAAAAGATGTGCCCAGAGCTGGAGGTTCTTCATCCTCTTAACCACTTCTTTGATGCTCTTGAAGGCATTCCACGCTGCTTTTTTCCTTCTGCACAGTTCAGGTGCCAGGTCATTTGTCATGTTGAGTTCTCAACTTATGTACACATAACTGCTACATTTGGAGATGTTCATTCTATTGAAGGCAAATGGAACATCAGGAACTTGTTTGTTTCTCATGAACATTGTCTTCATGAGATTCAACTGCAGTCCAACTTCCACAATCACGATCGAAGTTGGCCAGCATTTGTGCTGATTGGCTGATATTTGATGTTATGAGAATGATATCATCAGTGAAGCGGAGATTTTGTAGTTGTGACTGTCTATCTTCACTTCTGTTCCTCTTCATTCCAGTCCTCACGTGATGTTCTTGAGGGTGGCACTGAAAAGTTTTGGTGAAATAGCGTCATCCTGATGAACCTTTCTCTTTACGTCAATGATCACTTCTTTGCAAAATGGTAAGATCCTGGTGGTGAATCCATAATACAGCTCACGGAGGATCCTGATGTTTATTAGTAGCTTACAGAAATTATTAGGACCTGAAACTATAAAGTAAGAAATTTATCAGAAATAAAAGAATTTGAAAGTTCAGCTCTAGATTTATGACTCTTGAAATTTATAAATGGGTAAAAATCACTGGCATTCATAATCTGCATAAGTAGAAATAATAAAAGCATAGGCAACTAATATCTATTAGCCATGATAATCCATCAAGCAAGAAAGTTATGACATTATGCAATGCATGTTTGCATATAGTATGCCTAGGAACATAATAGTCACGCATGATTATTGATTAAATAAGTAGGTGGATTCTGCTTAACCTCATAAGAAAATTAATTATTGCAAGGTATTTTGAAAGCCTAGTCGAAATGATTAGACATCTGCAGAAAGAGATTTGAAAAATCGAGAAGAATTGAAAAACCTAAAGACTTGCTAATTAGCCAAGTTTGTGAACAAGATATCAGGTTGTCACTACTGGTCAACCTCCTCCTGAAGTTTCTCCGTGTTGCATCATTCTGAGCTTGGATAATTTTTTCAGAAATCTAAGAAATTGAATTGGCATCATCTGCTTTTGAAAAATATATTCTCTCAAGATTTCCTCCCTTCCTTCCTTCCTTCCTTCCTTCCTTCCTTCCTTCCTTCCTTCCTTCCTTCCTTCCTTCCTTCCTTCCTTCCTTCCTTCCTTCCTTCCTTCCTTCCTTCCTTCCTTCCTTCCTTCCTTCCTTCCTTCCTTCTTACCTTACCTATTTTTGGCAAGGCATATTTGTTTCTCTTCCGATACTTCAGTTAAAGGAAGATGTTTTCTTGACCCTCCTCAAGGAAAATGCAAGGGTGTATACATAATAACTTCAAATAACAGTTGTTCACTGTGTGTATTATAAAGTTATTTCAGTATTTCTGATCATTAACATTTTAATTTGTATTTTACTGATTAGTTTTATGTGAGTGTGGAAATTATTAACCAGTATTTAATGGGTGTGAATTCCATCAATTTCACTTCCCAAGACATGGAGTGAACTATAAATTAGTCTTATACATAAGTTTCTTCAGCCAGAGTAGCTACCTCACTCTTAACTCTAAAGCTATTGTAATTGGTGAAGGTCATTGGCTGATGATCAGATCAGATACATAAAGTACTAATTGTTCATAGTTTAAGAGAGCAAAGGCCTTGTAGAAATAAAAGCCTAAATTGGGCACATGGGTTTAGACTTTATGACAGCCAAATGGATAGGAAAGTTTATAATGGAACCAAAGCATCTGTTAAAACTAACTGTTATCAATTATCTGTGAACCAAACCATGCTTTGGTGATGGACTATTACCACTTTGGAGACATAATTAAGGACTATGAGGTCAAACATTTACCTTTTTTAAAAGAGAACCTCAGTATAAAATTATACATAACCATATAGCATTCAAGGATATTATTAAGGAAAACAACATCCCCTTCAAATATAAAAATAAATGAAACTGATATGACTCAGAAGTCATTTACCACAAGGTAATTTTCTGTATCATGAAAGACTTACAATTTTCCAAGGATTTTCAGTTTGCAAATATTGCTTCTTAATAAAGCATAACAATTATTGGTCTCGGGTCTGAATGAACCACATAATAAGCATAAATCAGATAAATGCTCTTTTATCCCAGAGCCTCTTCAGGGGATATCTATCGACGGAGATCTGTGACAATGGACACACTCCAGTAGCTCATGAATCTTATCTGCTAAATATAGTAGGTAATGGAGTAAAGATCAATAAAAAGATTAATGGTTTTAATTACCCCTATGTATCCAGTTGGGGGTGAAATTTTACTCGCTATTTTCAGTGGAGGTAGCACACCACAGTTAACTTTCCAGTAAAGCTAATTTGACTTTCTGCTTGGTAAATTGCTCATCGACAATCCTGTAATGAGTCTGCTCTGTGTGGAACTGAAGACTGAGCACACATCCACTTTCTAAAATCACAGGGGAAAGACCATAAAACTCATGAATCACGCACAAACAATTTTCTTGTGAGAAAAATTAAGAAATAACATCATTCCCAGGCAAGTTTTTTCTATTTGAGTCATATAGAGAAAGCAAAAGGGCGACATATGAATGCTCTATTTACCAAACTCAGTGGAAAATGCTGATAGATACCAACAAACATCCTCTAGAGAGGTGTGGAGTGACTGACAAAAGAAACAATTTTTATAACAAAAGAGCAAAGACAACTTTATAAGATTTACTTTTGATTGTGGATAATTTGAGAAGAAAAAAAAAGCTGTTTCATAGGCCAGACAAATATTTGTAAATACATATTTAAAAATAAATGGGGTGGCTGGAGTGATAGCACAGCGGGTAGGGTGTTTGCCTTGCACACGGCCGACCTGGGTTCGAATCCCAGCATCCCATATGGTCCCCTGAGCACCACGAGAGGTGATTCCTGAGTGCATGACACAGGAGTGACACTTGTGTATTGCCAAGTGTGACCCAAAAAGAAAAATAAATAAATAAAAATAAATGGGACCCTACTGGGTTTCTAACAGTTCTTTAAAAATTATTCTCTAGTGGGCCAGACAGAAATTTCAGTGGTTAGAGAGCTTGCCTTACATACCAGGCATATGCTTACATATGCTTATGCTTACATATACTTACAAAGCTCAAAAAATCATTACATATCAGGACTTGCTATTCAGTGCCCCATAAGGTCCCCTGTACCCTGCTGGGAGTGATCCCTGAGCTCAGAGCCAAAATGTGGTCCAAACCACCTCCCTCTCAGATTATTCCCTGGTGTAACATAAGCTTTACCAGAAATACAAGAGATTGAAGATCTATCGTGGAAAAATAATAGCATAAAATTTGTTTGAGCCAAATAACTGCTGGCTGATGAAATAGGAACATTCTCAGAATTAAATATCACTCAGTACCTTCCCATACTCAAGACAGGACTTACTGACCTGTGTTAAACCTGGTAGCCCCCAGGTTGTATTCCAAGCTTCCTTATCTAGCCAGCTCATTCTGAGCCTGGCAGCCCCCAGGTGGTATTACCTAGCATAGCAACCAAGCATAGCAACCAAACCCACCAACCAAGCATACTTTTCACACTTGTCTTCGTTCAGTTTTCCACCAAAGAAACTTAAAATCCTACCTAGCCTCTCTCAGGGCACGGCTCTGCTCTAGACTGCCTGGAAGTCAGTAAAGTTCTCCCAGGAGCACACCGCAAAATACTTCTCGTTTCTTCACTTTACTAGTCTTTGTCCCTCTGTCAGCACTGGGTGAAATCAGCGACTTATCAAATAGAACCATAGCTTTAATGGTTTTGTTTTTGTTTAGTTTATTTATTTTTATTTATTTATTTTCTAAATGAAACACCATGAAATACAGTTACAGACTTACAACCTTTCATGATTATGTCTCAGATATACAATGATCGAGTACCCATTCTCCACCACCGAAGTTCCCAGTATCCCTCCTGCCAATCTCCCATGCTCTGCCCTGCCTCTGTGGCCGGCACATTCCCTTTCACTCTCTCTCTCCTTTTGGGTGTTATGGTTTGCAATATGGTACTAAGTGGCCATCATGTGTGGTCCATAGTCTTCGTGCAGCACACATCTCCCATCCTGAGTCAGCCCTCATTTTTTTTTTTTTAATTCTGGTGGTGTGGAAGGTTAACATAAAAAAAAAAAAATTCTTGAAAGTATTCACTTACCACTTCCATATCATTTGTGTTAGTTCCTTTCTTCCCAATTAACATTATTAGAATGTTATAATATAAAAGTAAATTAGGTGATGAGGTCCAAATGTTAATATGCTGTTGAATGCTAATGCCCTAAAATGACACTGCTAGGGCTATGAGTTCAGATGGTCATTCAAGCCACATGTAATGGAAGGTGAGGAACCTATATTAGGAAACCATGTAGCATGCTATTTTAAATAGAGTCTTTTATTTTCCTTATTAAAGGAAAATAAAACATTTCACAGAGCAGTTTGATTATTTCCAAACACCTATATCTCCTAATTTTTTTTAGGAATATACTTGCAAGATCATCCTAAAACTGTCTTTCATTTTGAGGGTAAGAAATGAGTATCTGAGGTGCAGCCATTGAGCAAAGTAAATTTTCTATGGAGTTCAGGATATAAGCAGTTTGTGTTGATATGTGAAGCAAAAATATTGAAAGACTGCAGCTGTGGGGGGTTGGTTCAAAGGGCTGGAATGCATGCTTTGTCTGCAAAGAACCACACGTTGGATCTCCAAAACCACTTGACCTTCCAAGCAAGTGGTTCCCATACACTGCTGAGCAAGGCGCCCAAAATAGTAAAAGATAAAAGAAGGAACTACAGCAAAAGAGAATCAAAATGTACATGTTTAACAAACTGTGTGAAATATTAGTTTGACATTTTTTGGATTTATTATTATTATTTTTAATAAGAATTTTATTTTATTGAATCACTATGTGGAAAATTACAATGCTTTCAGGCTTAAGTCTCAGTTATACAATGCTGAAACAACAATCCCTTCACCAGTGCCCATATCCCACCACCAAAAAACAAAACCCACACAGTACACCTCCCATCCCTCCCCCCACCCGCACCCCTCCCCCCGCCTTGTAACTGATAAGTTTCACTTTACTTTCTGTTTACTTTGGTTACATTCAATATTTTAACACAAACCTCACTATTATTGTTAGGAGTACCCCACTAGAGTCAGACCTGTTGTGAAGAGAAATGAGGTCACGCGGTTTTGGATTTCTGTACTTTAGCAACTAAGTCCAGGGAGATTTCTTCCAGATATTGGATCATTACAAGCTTGTAAACCCCATCTGTGGTCATCATAATATGGCGGTCACCATGCCCTTCATCCCTGTAAAGGAAGAGGCGAGAGAGAGAAATACTTTTCCCCTCCTGGGCGGGCATGGGGCCATGGCTTAGTTCTCAGGCTGGAGATATTCTGTAAGGAGCTGCCCATGCCAAAAGTAGTTTAGCTGGGTCTGGATTCACGCTTGTGCAGCTGTGGAGAGGCCGCACACACGTGCGGATCACATCTTGGCGACAGGAGGGGCTGGTGTCACCCCACATATTTTGTTTTAATATATATGACAAAAATGTCCTAAGAAACATCTGCAGAATTAATAGCTTGTACTCATATAGAAGCACTATACATTACTACCTTATTTATAACAGTGGGCACAGCCTGGGACAGGCATCTTTTCCCAGTTAATGACTGACTTGTGCTCAAGAGGATGTTTATATGTTCCCTTTTCATTATTTTATGTCTCCAAGAAAAAAATGTACCTAAGGGAGTTGACTGCAAATAAAGCATTTTGATCACAGACTTAGTGACAAAGATTAGCATCTGCTTGAGACACATTGTGAGAGTAATCTCAGGGTTTAGTGACCAAGGACAAATGAAAAGAGATAGTGTGTGACCTATGCACTTTGCCACTTGCATGATATTAAACCATATAAACAACAAAGAAATAAACTTTTTAATATTTATTGAAAGTGTACTAAATGTTTTCAAGTTCAATGGCATCCAAGATTTTTTCTGAAGATGTTTCCTATCAGCTAATGTTTAAATAAAGGCTGAATATAAGGTAGAACAAGCTGCTTGGAGAGTGAAGGAGACTCCAGCTCCCACAAAAATTGCTAATTTATGTCACATAAAATCTCGACTATATAACCCTAGAATTTTGCAGGGTGTACTACAAGTACACTTGCAATTACTGATGATTATGACTTATTAATGATAAGCAATGAGTGTGTAAGATAGTAATTATTTGGATGATGAATTACCTTGATGTGTAGGATTTAAGTGAGGTCAGAGAACTTTCTATTTCTATTTATTTTGGCTATAGTAGAAAATTATAATTGCATTTGTTCTGGAAAAAATCTATCTTGTAGAGTTAATAAGAATAACACAAAATAAAGAATGCTGAATATTTTCACCCAACAACACTTTAGATATAAAGACTAGAATTTACTACTGTGACAATAGATATAAATAGAAAATTATTTTCAGTAAGATGTCTTGTACCTGAAATAATAAATAAAGAAATATTTCTGTGAGAAATTGACATTGTAGAGCAGTAACATTGGTTTGGATTAACATTTTTGTGAAATTTCCTTTAAAATATATGTGATAAAATTAAGTTTAATTTTATAAATTCTTTGTTTTTGCTTTTGTTTGGGGGCCACACCCAATGATGTTCAAGGATTATCCCTGGCTTTGTGCTCAGGAGTAACTCCTATTGGGACTTGGGACCACATTGGATTCTGGGAATCTAACCAGGTTGGCTGTGTGCGAGGCAAGCACCCTCCCCACTATACTATCTTTCTTGACACATACCTTAGATTTTTCTTTAAATAATTTTTCAGTAATTTCAAAATGTTTTATCATGAATATATGATTTAAAAAATAAAATTAGAAAGCCAAAATATCAATTGTATATTAGTGCCAGAGTGCTAGTACAGAGAGGTTATTTCTTTGTACGCTGCTAACCTGAATTTGATCCCAGCACCCCATATGGTCCCAGAGTACCAGGAGCAATCCCTGAGCACAACTAGAAGAAAGCCCTGAATTTCTCTGGATGTGGCCCAAAAGTGAAAAAATAAAATGTATAAATTATAGGCAAAATATAGTACTTCCCTTATGCCATGATTACATATACAGTATGCACATTACACAACTGTGTAATGTGGAGCAAGGGGAAGATTTCAGAAAATAACTACAAAATAAAAGTACATTTCCTCCTTGAACTTTCTTTTGTCTCTCTTGTCACTCAGTAACCTGTGTTATGGGCATGTTGGTAGAAGTGCTGGGCTTTTCTCCCACACTAAGCACAGTTAGGACTTCTGCCTGAAGGGGCTCTGTGACTAAAAGTATGTTTAGAGAGCCCCAGCAGGAATGTGTCCTTGAGCCAGGCAAAATCCTGGGAGCTAGGTAATGGGACTGAAAACACTGCGAGACTTTGAGTACCCATGTACAGAGTAAACTCTGTTTCCACCTGCTTTGACAGCAGGCCCAAGAGAGGACAGGTTGGTTGAGGTCATTTAGGGGTACTGCCACTGCTAGGAGTTGCCCCTGACCAGAGATGAGCCCAGAGTCACTGGAGAGGGAGAAGTAGCTTGTTACTGCCCCCAACAAGAGAGAGACATGGGGGGGGGTGCGGGGGGGTAGAGAAGAGGGCAAGAAAGAGAGAAGGAGGGGGAAAGGATAAGAGCCCTCAGCCAATGGGTGGCTGTCAGAGAGAGCAATGGAAAAGAAAACGGCACAGCGCCCCCATGAGCTGGGTTCAGTAAGCACATGAACCCTGGGGAGGAAAATGTATAAAGGGTAAGTAGAGAACTAAGTTGTGCAAAGGATTCTTGAAATCGAGCTCCTGGAAGGAAGATGAGACAGAGATGTGGGTGATAGATTAATTGAAGTTCTTCTTTATCAGAAGTGGCACCTTTATCAGAAATGGAGGGATGGGAGGAGGGTAGGGCAGAGAAAGAAAGCATGGCGAGATGTGTTCTTATCATCTGCATCCTCATTAGAGATTTTGAAGCATGAATACAACACGGTATTCATGGTGTTGATCTCTCTTTGTAATACCATGGCACAGCACCGTGTCAAAGCAGTCTTAAACTTCAGGCTGCCTCCCTGAGGGAAGATTTCTTTGAGGAAGGGGACTGTTGGGGCCGTTAGCAGTCAATACTGCACAGTTGGAAGATTAGTGCACCTTCTGGGCTAAGGAATATCAGTGGAGCACCAACAATACTCACTAGAAAATGATTTAATTTTGCAAAACTGGATTTTTTAAAGCAACGGCAGAAAAAAAAACAGATTATCGAGAAGAAAGAACATGGATATTAAAGCTATGCCATTCTTGGTTTTGCAAAGTAAACTTGGCAGAATCCCAGTCTTCTCAAACATAAGATGGGCATATTCAAGTAGATATATTTCTAAAATATCTGGGATACTGCCTGGAAATTCAAGATGTTCTGTAAGTGGTAATTACTTCCCTCTGACACTAATTACTTATGTTCAAGGTTTTTATTCCTAAAAATTAACTAATCTTTGTAGAGTGCTTCAGAGTTTGCTAAGTTCTATACACATTATCATATTTAAACTTCTAAGGTTTTCTGAGGTCAATAGCTTATAAATTATGTATAGTCTTTTACAGATCAGCAAATTCAGAGTCAGAGAAGAAAATGGAGATAAACCATGCTAGTTACCTATCGCTGGATTGCCATCACTCAAACATAGTGGCATGAAACCTCACCACTTGGGGATGATCAGAAATCAGGGTGTGGCTGACCTGAGTTGTATGCTCAGGATTGGATAGTCATGGGGAAGGTATTGAACAGATCACACATTGACCTATGATCAAGATATGAAAAGAAACTGTCATCTTCTCAGGGTTCATCTGGGGAAAGCTTCACTTTCCAGAGTGTGGCTGTTGATAGGATTTTACGTTTCTTACACTGGTGAATAAAGGGCTTCCCTTCCTTGCCTTAAAGTCTGTCAATACATCTTCCATCTGAGAGAGTAGACCTGGGAGAAACATGTGAAGTACTAATGAAAAAGTGCTAGGGAGATGTTAATGATGGCCACTTGGAATCTAACCAATGATGAGTCAATTGAATTTTTACTTTACCATATTAATATCTTTTAAAGCAACCACTGGCACTGGCCATGCTCCACTTGGCAGAGATTAGACATGTATGTGAATACCAATTTTTTTTTGTATCTCTTTGTCAGAAATCGTGCTAATACAAGATATTGTGTAATTTACAAGACAATCTTCATGTTATTATTATTCTCTACCTTAGGAAAGGACATTTTTGATGATGAAATTTTACAGGATCACAATGCTAGTACAAACTGGCACCCAGATTGCAATAAGAGGCGTATAAATAGTCCGGTTTCTGATTGACTAAAGTGGCATCTACTCCTTTTATGGCTTATGTGGCTAGTTTTATAAAGTTAGAGTTCAAAAAGTAATTAAAAAATGAACAAAACAAAGCACTAATCAAAGGGATCTTATCCCTTATTTTCTTTATTAATCTTGATAAAAATCCAAAATAAAATATTCTAGAACATGCACAGAATTAATAAAACAAGGACAATTCTGTTTGATGACAAATAGCATTTTTAATATCTTTTCTTAGTCTTTATCATGTGATGGATGGCTTTTCCCTTGCTAAGGCAGACAGAATGGAATTTTACCCAATGTGTCAATGCTTATGATCACTATATTATTCAGGCTTATGCCACTCCACTTGTATCTTATCAGATTTTAAATTACCATAATAAACTTCTATAGTTAGACAATATAGGAGACATCTTTTAAAAAGCCTCTAATCTTATTTTCAAAGTTAGATAAGAAACAATCAACACTTTAGAATAAAAGTGATACCCCTAAGCTGGAAAGTAAGAACTTAACAATAATATCTAGACTAATCACCATTAGCGATCACAATAATAATACTTGCAAAATAGAAACACTGGTTTAATTAATTGTAGCATCTGCAGGGCAAGACAATCTAGAATCTGATGGTTTATGAAGATTTTTTATGAAGATGTGCAAAACTCATCCCAGTATTCACTAAATATATCTGTAAATGGACTTAAAATATATGATAACGAAAATGCAAATGTAACTCTCATTGTGAATTCCATTAGTATGTCTATTGTATGGTAACAAACAAGAGTTTTTTCATCATTTTAAATTCAATATTCTCAACCCCCATTCTTGTCACCACAGGTGTCCAGGTAAAATATATTAACATCTAAGAACTCAACAGGGGACAATAAATTAAACTACCAAAAATACAAATGTTTTGCATTTGATTCAGAAGTTTGTGTTTGCCTAATTTCTGGTCTATTCTCAGTCTTGCTTAGATTGAGTGTACAAACAACTTTATATCCTAGTAAATAGACAACTTGAAAGAATGGAATGAATCATATTTATCTGTTTTTATCAGACAATCAGGATTTATCACATAAACTACTAGAATTTATCACAAATTCTGATATAAAATCTTCTGTAAAATTCAGATTTATAAGTATAACACATTTTTCATAAATATCGAATTGACAGTATTATAAAACTTTTAGTGTCCCCAAATAGAATAAATGAATCAATTAGTAACAAAGACCTTAAAAAGAACTTTGAAATTTCAATGAAGCACAGTCATAAGAAAGTGAAATTATATAGACTACAAACCTACTAAAAAGACTGATTTACATAAATACTTTTGCATAAAAAGCAAATTATAATATTTAGCTCATATTTCTATGAGTTTCTCTGTTGCTTGTAAAATCATTAATTATTCAGGCATAATGGCAAATGAACATTTAAAAATATCCAATCTCACAAATAATTAAAGAAATAAAAATTAGGATAATAACATTTTATTTTAACCTAAAACATTATCATGTTTAACTGCAACAAAGCAGTGCTTACAAAAAGCACTTTAAGTCACACACACCACACTCCATATACATATACAAAAAAACAGTAAAATAATCCAAATTTGTACAGGAATTAAAAATAAAATTGCATATTCTTACAGTAACATGAAATATTTCAACTGAAGATCACTATTTTCTTGGGAGAATGTTTACATATTATTTAAAAAACTAAAATAATACAGTGTAGACTTTATATATAATACACAATATATAGTATATAAACATGTATGAAATCTCTGTCTCTGCCTCTCTGTCTCTGTCTCTGCCTCTCTGTCTGTCTCTGTCTCTATCTCTGTCTGTCTGTCTGTCTGTGTTTCTCTCTCTGTCTCTCTCTCTCTGTATATGTAGAAAGAACACATCAGTACATTATACCTACCTGTGCTGGGGAACAGTTGGGGTACTGCTTTTTGTGGTGGTTGACCCGATAATTTGGTATTCATGTGTTTCTATTGTACTTATATTGTATAGGGTATGGTAGCAATAACCCAACTGTATGCTTGTCTTCAACTTGATCTATCTCCCTGGTCCAGTATCATTTTGGTATCATCATCTGTTTATGCTTTTTATACATATGGTATCACAAAATGTTATTAGACATCATCTCAAATTATAATATGGGGATATTTTTGCATTTTCTAACTTCACAAATTTAGCAAGAGTTATCTTTTATAATCAGAAATAAACTTAATAGGGTCTGAAAAGATAGAGCAGCAAGGGAGGGTGCTTGCCTTGCATGTGACCTACCAGGTTCAATTCTTGGCATACCATATGGTCCCTTATGCACTGCCAAAAGTAATTTGTGAGTGCAGAGCCAGAAATAACCCCTAAACATTGCCAGGTGTGGCCCCAAAATAATAACAAAAAAGAAAGAAACTTAATATTAGAAAATGGAAGGAAAAGTTAAGAAACTCTTTAGGTAACATAATTTAATAAGTTATTCACCTCAATTTTTAAATTAACTTTACTTATTATCACTCTTGCTTTTTTTGGAAATTTTATAGAATGTGAGAAATTGTAATTAAAGAAATATCCAAATACACTTAAGGTGAGTTTTGAATATACAAGTCATTACTTATGATGTTAATGGTTAGTTCTTGAGAAGTATATTAGAACCAGATATGAAATGTAGGTGATAGATTCCTGTGATTTTATTTGCTAATTTGAGTATCACCCTCTAAAATTAATAAAAAATTAGCTTCTATATCCTCTTTAAGTCTTGCAAGACACTAGTTAGGAAAGCACAGCTAATGAAATTCTACAAAGTGACTTTGCAAAACATTGTTTTTGAGCTATGTTTAAGAAATTTGTTCTTTTAGAATTTACATACCTTATTGAATCTAAAAGAAAATACTAACATTTTATTAAATATGATATTTAATTTGCTCTAACACTTATAATTTTAAAGAATTCAAGAAATTATTCATTTAATTAATTTTCATATATATCAATACTCTAACTTTGTAAATGAGTGGTAAGCATGGGGTCATGTGAAAAGAACTAAGAAATAATTCTTGAAAAGAAAACTGTAGCACTGTAGCACTATTGTCCTGTTGTACATTGATTTTGCTTGAGCGGGCACCAGTAACGTCTCCATTGTGAGACTTGCAGTTACTGTTTTTAGTGTATCAGATACGCCACATATAGCTTGCTGGGTTCTGCCGTGAGGATGGGATACTTTTGGTAGCTTGCTGGGCTCTCCAAGAGGGATGGAAAAATTGAACCTGGGTCAGCCGTGTGCAAGGCAAACGCCCTACCTGCTGTGCTATCGCTCCAGTCCATGAAAAGAAAAAGAAAAAAATTATTCAATTGTAAGCACTTATGGAAATCCTGGACATATTTCTTTCAGGAAATGATACTTTCACTTACATTATCAATATATCGGGCTAGAGTTGGCTCTAAGACCTAGTTTTAGATCTCAAACTGCATCTCAAATTTGAAAAATCAGGTGATTCTACCCATGCTGTTGAAATAATTGAAATAATTGCTCTGGAGGTGAAACCTTTGGAAAAAATATAATCTACCTTTTGTTGTTATTTCTCTTAATAATATGGCCCAAAAGGAGAGAATGCATTTTCTTATACTAAGTTTACACCATGATGTTCATTTTGGTTTGTACAATGGATGATGAGATCCACCCCCCCAAAAAAACAAAAACAAAAACAAAATAAATACAGAGGAAAATAATCAATAAAGGAGAATTTTGATGCCCAGATACAGGTAGAAACCTCATTCTGAATATTTCTGAAGTCACAGTTGTATGCTGTAAAAAACTAAGGGACGTCGAGGGGCATGTGCACTCACGGGCTCTTTGAGTGGCTCTGTCTCACTGCCCACGTTCGGTGCTCTGGAACCACTGTGTGTGCTGTCGGTCAAGGGTAGGCAACAGAAGGAAGAAGGCCAAATTGGTTGCTCGATCAGTTTATTTCATTCTCTCTCTCTCTGCTTCTCTCCCGGCTCTGGATCTCTCTCTGGATCTGTGCATCTGGCCCCCCAACCCACTCTTACAGCCTAGTTAAATGCTCCAGCATGAGGGGGTTGGGGCCTACACATAGGTGTGGTCACCATCAATAGGGATGAGGTTCCTTTCCCTCAGGGGATGCTTCTCCTACGACTGATTCTCTTTCAGCAGGAGGATCCACCCAAGGGTGGAGTCCCATGAGTGTGTTTCTCCTCTCCTCATCCAGCAAACATATAAGAATTCATAATATTAATCATTTTGTACGGACACAATAAGAAATGCATTAAAGCTTATAGAATTGCTCTCCTGGGGCCATCTCAATCTTCAGACTACAGTGCTCAGGCCAGATCAGTCTTTCCTATCCCTAGCAGGGTCCTAGTCTTGTCATTACTTTTGGATCATGACAGCATTTGTCTATGATCAAGCTCTTAACTTATAGTTAAGAATTAGGCACTTTGGCTAGACCCATCTTGATGCCAGGGTAGTACATAACTCACCTGCTTGCTCTGGATCTGTCCCGTCCCTCGTCAGGACCCTGCTTTTGGGGTGCTAGGAACTGAGGGCAACTGAGGCTTAAGTGGAGAAAGCAGATGCCCTGGAATGAATAATATTCGAAGCCAATTAAGTCCCAAGTTACAAAAGCATAATATTGTCTTCTTGTGTCTATACAGAAAAGACATTGCTTTAAAGTAAATTAATCGAAAGGCATAAAAGAGAGGAGAAAGGCAATATTATAATATTCAGTGTCCTAGGAAGGTCTGACCTTACAAATTAGCAGAGTCAGATTAGGGGAAAGCGGATTAACTGTTTTGGGGAAGAGAGCATAGAACAGTGATTACAGCTAAACAAAGGGATGGGAGTGACTCAGGAACACCTTGATGGCTGTGACTGGGGTAAGCCTAAACTCTGGGAAAAACCGGGATGAGCTCCTTGAGGCAAGGTTGGGGGAAAGGACAAAGTAATGTCATCCTACAGTATGTATCGCAATCCTAACCTTAAAGTAGTTGTAAACTCTGCAATTGTCATGAATCTCAACCAAGTGTTACAGGGGTACAAAAGCATGACCATTTAATAGTTGAGCTATTAATTTAATTGTTGAGCTATTTAATTGTTGAGCTATGTAATTGTTGAGATCTCTAAGGTAGACTCTCTTCCAAGCAGTATTTTAACTCTAGGCTAGAGCTTTTTCTCAATAATGACATCAAAAGATAAAAGAGGTGAATAGGTAGAGGTTTGGGAATTTAGCTCAATGGTTAAGTATGGGTTTTGTCAATGTGAAGATTTTAGATTGATTGAGGCCCCAGAAAAAACAATGCAAATGAACACAATGTTTTTTACTTACCTGACAGCGAAGATACCATGATCATGAAAGTATTCCCCAGATGAAGCTGACACTCTGCATTCCAGCCATGCTGACCCCTAAAATTTTCCCAAATGTGAGAACCTCATTTACATAATTTGTGGCAGCAGCAGATTTTATTTGTGTTTAGCCCTGAAACAAATTGGGAACAGTGGATAAATAGGTGGGAAATTTTGTATTCACATAAACATCATGCACATGTTTATCCATGATATAGAAGTCAAGGGAAGATACAGAAGTCTCCCTTCCTCTCCCATCCCTTTCGGTCACCTATTTCCCTCCTTTCTCAACTCCTCCTTACCCCTATTCTCCCTTCTCCTCCCTTCCCTTCCCATCCCCCTTTTTTCTTCCCCTTCCTCCTCTTCCCTCTGCTTTTCTTTTCTATCCTTTCCCTACCATCTTCTTCTTTTTTTTTTTTCTGTTTCTTTTCTTTATTCTAATCCTGGGTGTTAGGTAAGGTCCTCAAAATCAGAGAAATCAGGAATGTGGCTTACTTCATTTTCTTCTCTGTTCTAGGTTCTGATGCAAATTTTTCTACCTAGCTCAGATTCTCCTAGTTGGCTTTGTAAGTACCTTTCCATATTGTGCTAATCATTGAATTCAGTATAGCAGAAGGAAATCATACAAACATTTTTTTTTTAGTTCAAGGTCTTTTCCTCTATGCAGTAGAGCAATTAGGAATGTAGATATAAGGGTCGAATTGTGAGAATGGAATAGTGGTACCATCATTTACTAGACACTCTCAATGTAACACAATAGAATATGTTCCTCATGTTGAAGTTACACAAAAACTCTAGATAAGTCTTGAGATATACCTCCAAAACATTGTATTAGTGCAATTGGGAAGAAATGAGGGGCAGAAATTAATAAACTAAGGTAAATAATTCAGTTGGTATTAATAAAAGCAATACAATCTATTTACATTACTGTATTACTGTCCATGGATGGTCTTGGTCGACATGATGAATTCAGACAGTCTCTCACCCTGATCGTTCCATTCTAGGCCATGTGTCCCAATGTGGAGTTCTTCAGGCTACCTTCTCGAACCTATCTTGGCATTAAAATCACCAACAATGATCTTGTAGAAGGTGTGGTCTTCTTTATAGAACTTCTCCAGTTCCATGTAGAACCTCTCAACTTCTTCATCGTAGTTGGAAGTTGGTGCATAGACGATGAAGATAGAAACTGCAGGCAGTGAGCTACATCTATTCAAGCGTAATCATCCAATTCGGGTTGTTAGGCATTCGAATGTATTGATGCTCATGGCCAAGTTCGTGTTGACAAGGACACCAATACCACCAATGCTTCTGTTGTCGCATGTTCTGAGGAACAATTCTTCTCCAGTGTTGAAAATGGTGTGCTGTGATTGATGTCTCCTTGTTTCGGTCAGACCAATGATCTCGTACTTGATCTTCTGCGCTTGTACCATCAGGTCCTCAATGGATGCATCTGATGCCAGTGTCTGTGAGTTGAAAATACAGACAATTATTTTAGTCTTTCTTCGTTTTGGCAGTCTAGTTCGTCCCCGAGATTTTTTTAGCCTCTCCTTGCTCATCTTTCTTAACGCTGCCATATCGGGGGCTCTTTCTATGACAGGTGAATGAGGCCAATTGTTGTTACTGTTGTTGGCCTATTGAATACGCAATGGGTAGCTTGCTAGGTTCTGCTGTGCGGGCTACATACTCTCGGTAGCTTGCCGGGCTCTCCAAGAGGGATGGAGGCTTTTAGGGTGGCCTCCAATAGCTCTTAGCGGCATTCACACCAAATTTGAACCCTATCAAATATGGTGCGGGAAAAACAGGCATTAAGTGTTTTATGGTGTGTCTGAGGCCGCGAGGTAGGGAGAGCAACCTGTAGCGTGGCGGTGGCTGGGTAGTGGATGTAGTGGGGGTTGGCCAGTGAAGTATTTATCTTGGGTAGGGTAGGACATCTGGGTTGGACCCTCCCTCAGTTGCCATCAAAGAGGTGGTTAAGAGAATGAAGAACCTCCGACTCTGGGCAGATCTTTTCGATTCCAACGTTCTTCCTGCACTAACATATGCCTCAGAGACCTGGGCCCTAAGCAAACAGGATGAGGATGCTATTAGGGTATCCCAAGGAGGAATCAAAAGAGCTATGCTGTGAATATCATGTCTCACTCAAGTGAGAGAAGGAATCTGGAGTTCTGACCTCCATCAACAGTCAAAAATCAGGGATGCTGTCTTGTTTGCCAAGACATCAAAAATCAGGTGGGCCGGTCATGTAATGATTCAGAGATGACCTCTGGACTAGAGCTGTTACCAACTGGATTCCACAGGACGTCAGAAGACCTCATGGCTGCCCACCAACTAGATGGTCAGATTTCTTTGTCAAAACCCTGAATGAACGATTTGAGGCTCTTCCTGTTCCTGGAACGAGCAGATATCATTGGGCTGTACTAGCAATTGACAGGGACAAATGGAGACATTACTGGTGCCCGCTTGAACAAATCAAAGATCAGTGGGACTACAAGTGATACAAGTGATACAAGTATCACTGTCATCCCATTGTTCATTGATTTTCTTGAGCAGGCACCAGTAATGTCTCCACTCGTTTTAGCCCTGAGATTATAGCAGCCTCTCTTTACTTGTCTTTCCCACGAACTGGAGGCTTTTCCAGGTGAATGAGACCTGTTATTGTGATTTTTTTGGCTTATCGAATATGCCACGGGGAGCATGCCAGGCTCTGCCATGCAGGCAGGTTACCCTTGGTAACTTGCCGGGCTCTCCAAGAGACATGTGTATATATCTATATCTATATCTATATCTATATCTATATCTATATCTATATCTATATCTATATGGGCTGTAGCGATAGCACAGCAGTAAGGTGTTCGCCTTTCATGCTGCCAACCCGTGTTTGATTCCTCTGCTCCTCTTGGAGAGCCCGGAAAACTACCAAGAGTATCGCGCCCACACGGCAGAGCCTGGCAAGCTACTCGTGGCATATTGGTTATGCCAAAACAGTAACAATAAGTCTCTCAATGAGAGACGTTACTGGTGCCCGCTTGAACAAATCGATGAGCAATGGGATGACAGTGACAATGATAGTAATGTATTTATATGCCCTTGGTGATGATGTGTTCTTGAGGTCCAGAAATATGTTAACTCAAGTGTGAGGCTCCACCCGGACATGTGGAAAGCAGCCTGGAGGGAGGCATCTGTTAGGTAGCAGAGGTTTGCTGCTGGGTCTTGGTCCCTTGGGATGGGGAGGACTTTCACCCACCCCCTGCTGGGGTGCCCCGAGTGCAAACAGCCTGGTGCAGAGTCTGGTGACATGGTTATGGGGGCCTCATTTTATGCTGTCTTTCGGGAGAAGCCATGAGTTCT
Organism: Sorex araneus; assembly: GCF_027595985.1. NCBI lineage: Eukaryota > Metazoa > Chordata > Mammalia > Eulipotyphla > Soricidae > Sorex > Sorex araneus. The sequence continues at coordinate 169,924,181 of NC_073303.1, read as the reverse complement.
GGAGGGTGGCCAATGAGGAGTCTATCTGGTGCCAGCAGGACATGGCTTCAGGTTGTGACCCCTGGGTCACCGGAGATTTGGAGGAGCAGGCAGAGGATCTCTGCTTCCGGTATCTATTTACCTACTGGTATTAAAGTATAATATGTTTTCTTGTTCTTTTTGGATCAAACCCAGCATTGCACGGGGGTTACTCCTGGCTCATTAAGTCAGGAATTAGTCCTGGTGGTGCTTGGGGGACCATATGGGATGCTGGGAATTGAACTCGGGTTGGCCATGTGCAAGGCAAAAGCCCTACGCACTGTGCTATCGCACCACCCCTAATATATTTTCTTAACGATTGTATGACATCTAATAATTAGGCATAGTTTATAATTTTCCACTTTTCTCCTATGTAGTCAGAACATTTTCAAAATGGTGAAGTAAAATTTTAGACACACAAAAAATTTGGTTTCAGTTATCAAATAGACACTATAGCTTTTGCATCACATAAGTTGGGAAGCATTTTTTGACACAAATATAATTAGCATGAAGAATGGTTTTTAACATATGATTTTTGGTGTGAAAAGTTTTGAAGTGACGCATAAAGTATTTTAATAAGTTAAAAAAGAAAATATATGATGGATAAATTCATATTTGAGAATACTTGATACTAACTCAAGACAAATTTTTAAGTAATTATTTGAAAATATCATCTTTGACAAATCATAAATTTCAATTTTGATGACAATTTTAAAAATACAGCTAATTGCTTAATTCTCAGTTACTAAGCATGTTACTTTCAACTTTGTAGTCTAGAAATGGGGAAGAAGAAACAAAACACATTCACCTAAATTATAGTATTTTATATTTTTAGAAATTACCATCATATGAAATTCACTATCTGCTAATCCCATTTCTTTTCTCTAGTTCAGTTAATGGTGAAAAATTTCCACTTCTTCAAGAAAGAGGCAGCTGAAAGTACATGCTTGTAGCTTTCAGAATCATTTCTCAAGGTGATGTAGTTCTTTTGTAAAAGGGATTCAGCTAATGGCTCAGATCTGAGCTTTAAGTGAAAAAATATGACTCTCTTGGTATTAGACTTTGTTCTCTAGATCCATTATTTTTTTAGTTTGTTTTGTTTACTTTTTTTTCAGGATTTTTGAGTCGACTGCTTATTTATTTCAGTTCTAGGCATACCAAATTCCATACCCCACATACCTGATGTTTCATGGTCCTATCATTCTTGTCATTATTCAAATTCTGTTTCATACATTAATGTCTACTCTTTCAGGACTCCTGCTTTTAAGGTGTAAGTCATCCACTATGATTTTCTTCCAGCAGGAAATAACAATCCAAGGACAAAAGCTCTGAAGTGACAATATTTGAGGTTTCTCTCAATAACTTAATGAAGATCTACTCTCTCTCTCTCTCTCTCTCTCTCTCTCTCTCTCTCTCTCTCTCTCTCTCTCTCTCTTCACCTGAGGAGTGTAGAACTTTAACTTCTAAAAACCAGCCATCAAGCAAACATTTATATCACTTGAAATTGTATTTGAACATACTCTGTTAACATCCCAAATTTCATCATTATTCTTTTGGCACATTGGCACATAGAATTTTTGCACAGCACAAATGACTGCAAAATCTAAATCATGTGTAGTGGTTAAATTTTACCTATACTTCACTGAAGAGATAGTACTTTAGGGAATGTACTTGCCTTGCATACGTTCAACTCTATGTTCTGTTCTGGTTCCCCATCTATCACTCTCACAGGCAGGAGTGATCTCTGAGCAGAAAGCCAGGAATAAGCCCTGAGCACCAGAGCGTATGGGTTCAAAGCAAAACCAAGAAAAAAACCCTAATTTACAATAATATATTGTCACCTTATTCGAAGTGAATGTTAATTGTTTTAAATTACAGAGTATAGCACTGTCACTGTAGCACTGTCTTTCCATTGTTCATCAATTTGCTCGAGCACGTATGAGTAATGTCTCCATTCTGAGACTTGTTGTTACTGTTTTTGGCATCTCGAATACACCAAGGGAGCTTGCCAGGCTCTGCTGTGTGGATGGGATGCTCTCGGTAGCTTGCTGGGCTCTCTGAGAGAAATGAAGGAATCGAACCTGGGTTGGCTTGTGCAAGGCAAACGCCCTACCCGCTTTGCTATTGCTCTAGCCCTTTAAATTATAGAGTATAGATGAAAATATATAATATATAATAATACATGGACTGGAGTGATAGCACAGCAGGTAGGGCGTTTGCCTTGCATTGACCAACCCAGGTTTGATTTCTTCATCCCTCTCAGAGACCCTGCAAGCTACCGAGAGCATCCCGCCCACACAGTAGAGCCTGACACGCTATCCATGGTGTATTCGAGATGCCAAACACAGTAATAACAAGTCTCACAATGAGATGTTACTGGTGCCTGCTTGAGCAAATCGATGAACAACAGCATGACAGTGCTACAATGCTATAATAACATATGCAGAAATAATTGACTCCCAAAGTTTCAGACAAGGCATTGTAGACTATATTTTGTTTCTTTCTTGATTTAATCCGATTATTATTTCTCTATTTTCACCTATCCTAAAAGGTAAGTATAGTTATTCAAACTTTTTAGGTATCTGTCTGGAATATATATAATCTTACAAAAGGGTATCTATACTTACATATACTTATTATTATACTTCAAAGTATATACTAAGGTGTATACTATTTATATTATTCTTTGATGTTATATGTCATTATTATTTGTGAAGTACTTCCAATGCTGTTGATCTTGTTACTAATATTTATTTATAAATTAATTCCTAGGATGTTTAAAATAAACTTATTTGAAAATTACTAAACATTTTGTAAATATGCAAGTGTAAAAGTTGAATCATGTGTTGTTTGTTTTTATTTTATAATTTTTATTATTAAATATGTTTCAATGTCTTATTTTTACTATGAGGCTTATCATAAAATGTTTTTATATAATTTCCTAAAGCTTGTCTAAGAGCAGAAGATAATCTCTAGTTTCTGTGATTTTTTGTAAGTCAATGTTCTATTCTGAGGCCATGAATTCTATTTTTAAAGTAATTTTAGGTTTCACAGGGATTTTCCTATTGAAAAGGGCAATAAATGCAGTATTAACAGAGATGTCAATAATACAGCAATATAATGAAAGGATTTTTAAATATTTCATACATATATCAATAATTACTTATTCAGATCCAAGGCCTTACTTTCCTTGGAAATTACATCATTTTTGTACATTGGAATTAAGTCAAATTTTCCAGCATCTTTATAAAAATACTCACAGCTTCAATGCGATGTTTGTAGCCCCCAATTTGTGACTCTAAAATGGACTAGGTAGTGTATTCCCTCGTCTTTTAGAACTTGTTCTCTGTTTCTTCCATCTTCCTAAAACTTATTTCCCACTGAACAATGTCAACCCAGCATGATCCTGCTGTGGTCACTGCAGAGCTCCGGGATTGCCAGTTCTTCTGTGGACAGTGTCAGTAATGAGTGTGAATGTCACCTGATGCTCTGTGACCTCCACCTGTACCCTTCGAGGTTCGGCATTCCCCACTATTCCGTGCTGTCTCCTTGCTGTGTGCTTCCTGCTCCTCTCTTCTGGGAGGACATGCAGTGCCCACCGCCCCCCCAACCCTCCTCCGCCCTTTCGACTAGCTCTTTTCTCTCAGCTTCTCAGCTGGGAAATTCCTCCTACATTTTTTTTTTGTGAAAGCTTACACAGGCTGCCTGATGCTCTCTCTTACGTTTTACAGAAGAGAAGCTTGCAGAATTGATCCCTTGATATGACATCCTGAAGTGAAATCTATGGGAGGTCAATAGTTTCTCGTCTCTATCTCAAGGCTACCCCTCTACCAAGAAGTAGAGAATGAGTGCCAGCACCTCAAACTTCCTTCTATCTTGGGTGTGTGTGTTTGAGGGTGGATGGTGGAGGAGTTGAGTGACCTGGAGAAAGTAACTCAATCTCCCAGATACTCCTTCATTTTGACAGCTGCTGTTGCCCGTCTGTTCTATAGTGATGGTGAAGTGATGGATTTCCAGCCCATACTCACACCCTCTTTTCTCCCCAAATATCCTAAGAAATATCTTTTCAAGCACAAATATTTCCCTACAAATCTCTTATTCTTTCCAGGAAGTTAGAATTCCATCTAATTTGGGGGCTTAGAACTGCACATTAAAAAAAAAAAACCAAAGCAAAACATCTTTTGTCTTGCTCCCTTCTTACCTATCATACCTTGCAAATAAACCATTTTATTCTAGATATAGCAGTATCTCAAAGGGTTTACGAGATTCCTGAGTTTTCTTTGATTTTAATATTTGTCACTTAATTAGGTTTCGGTGTCTATGTGTTCCGTTAAAAAAAATTGGCACTAAATAAAAAGTTTCTGTTTCAAAAAGCTCTACCCAAACAAATGTACTTCTTGACTACCGTTGCTCTTTATCTTTAGGCATCTGTTACCAAGCAAGTGATGCAAGCAGAGAGGCACTGAGCTCACAGCATGGTCTTAAAAGGCTGGATTCAACTGGGGTAGAGTGTACACTCTTCCCAGCCCTTGCTGTCCAATATTAGAGAAGTTGCGCTTGTGCACTCCCATTGAACTTGCCTGCATACGATTGCAACATTTCACAGTGATTAGAGATGTGTTAGCATATCTTTAATTCAAAGTGGGGTAAGACCGTCCCTAGAAACAAAGTGGCAACTGAGCAATGTGCAATGTGTTTCTGACCTAGATTTCAGAGGTATGAGGGAAGGGGATTCTACTCCATACAATCTATTAACAGCACCTACTGGGGAATTACAGATGAGAAACACCTGAGGTTCAAATGCAGCAAATTAGTTGATACATTTGCATCCTGGATTTCCTCATTTGAAAAGACTATTTAGAGAAAAGACTTAGAGGTAAATGTATTAGACACTGAACAGGAGAGGGTCCATTAGCACTTTCAAAGGGACATCAGCCCCATTGGAAAGAAGAAAACACAGAATTAAATTTTCTCACCAGGATCTTCTAATGTGTCACCACTCGGTGAGGAGGCAGCCACAGAGGGAAAATTTACATTGACATTTTCTCACTAATTTCAGAAGCGAAGAAGAAGAAAAAAAAAAGAAAAAAAGAAAGGAGAAAGAGAATAGAACTGCATAATTTTCTAGTCACAATGACTTTGCTGCTTCTCTGAGAACAAGATGAGCAAAGCAGGAAGACATGTAATAAATCTAGTCCTGCTCCATTGGCTGGGAGACAGTATGGCTGTGCTAAGAGTTCTGGGGGCATAATCCCATAATTCAGTGGTTTCACTACAATGCGTGTTCCACTTCTTTTCCCACTGAGCTCATTTATAGTCCCAAACAGTTTCTTACTGTCACTTCCCATTTGTGTTGCTGATTTCCATGTTTTTTCTTTCCTCAAGAGATCATTCCTGTCACAACCCATCTTGCTTCTGACTTGCTGTCATCTATCCTTGAGCTGCCCCAGACCCTTTCATCCACTATTTTCCCCAGTTTCCATCACCCAGAAGTTAATGAGGTAGCCCTTCTCCCAGGTGGAACTGCGAGAGGTTGTCTCTGTGCTGGGACAATTGTGATCTCGCTTTTCCTATGTTTATGACATGCCTCACTTTTATTTCCCCTTTAATTCCTCTGTATTTGTTGCAACCGTTAAGCAGGACACTGCATTTCCATGGACAAACTGAGCTGAGCTCTGAAACAGCTTTACAACACGCCGAGGAAGCCGAGAGTTGAGTACTACTCCAAACAGTGCTTTTCTTTGGATGCTCTATGGATGGTCACTCCCATCAGGCTGGCTCGGGGAAAGGCTCATTCCTAGAGGCCTGGGACATGCAGTTGCGACTACAAGAATGGCAGGCGCCGGAAGTTCTAAAGCTGAGAGCTGGGTTAGCAAGTGTCTCCCCTAAACATCATGGATTTAGCTCCACTCTTCAGTGACAAATTGTGAACTATTGAGAGGTTTTCTTCAGTCCTATTGATCAACATGGTAGAGTTTGTCATTGAAAAACTAAAATATTCAGAAACTTTTTAACTTGTTCTTTTTACCTGCATACACTGCTTTCCCATAACAGAATGTGTATGTGCATGCGTGCATGCATGTGTGTGTGTGTGTGTGTGTGTGTGTGTGTGTTTAATGCCTGTGCTTATGTATGTCTGATGATTCAGAGACTGGAAAGATGAATGAGAGTAGTATTACTCCTATCATAATCATATAACAGGTATTAAAACATAGTTAAAGAAAAAATTCTATGTCACATTTCAGTCAAAGGTGCATTTGACATTGAAATACAATTTCTAAAATTCAGGCTTCTTTATTGCACATTCATGAGTACCATGTTCCTCTCTTGATTATGGAAACAAATGTATAGTTCTTTACAAACACCTTCTCTAGGAATTTGTAAGACTTTATAAAGTAATTTCATTGTTTTATATCTGATTGAACACTTCTTCCCTTTGTTGTTGTCCTTTCTGGAGGGTTCCTGGGTTGTTGAGCTCTCCAGGTACTCCACACTTGGTTTTAGTGCTCACACATCTCACCTTGGTTTTCTATGCTCTCATTCTCTTGACTGGGGAGCACCTGACATTGAATATTTGTTGTGAGACTTGGGTTTTCAGTGTCAGCAGTGTCAACTTTGCAGCTGTTGTTATGGGTCTCAACAGGGATCAGATTCACAGCCAAAGCATTGTTTCTGATTCCTGTAATTTTCTTCAAGATAATGCTCAAAATTCGACCTGATAAATTATGAATAAAGAGTAATACATACATACTAATCTAAATGACAAGCATCAGGGGTCACAGCAATAGTGCACCAGGCAAGGTGCTTGCCTTGCACATGATGGATTCAGGTTCAATCCCCAGCAGGTATATGAGCCCCCAGGAACTCTAGAATTGATTCCTGAACTTAGAGTCAGGAGGAAGTCTTGGTCAAAAACTTAAACACATATATAAGCATGATCAATTCATATAAAAAAGAAAAGAAACTTCAAAAGTAATGAGGGGCTGGGAAGACATTACATGGAGTAAGGGACTTGCCTTGCATACAATCAACCCAGGATAAATTCCCGGCACCCCATAAGATTTTCAGAGCCCTCTCAGGAATGGTTCCTGAGATTAAAGCCAGGAGTTCTGAGTACAGCTTGATGTTGACCAAAACCCAAAATAAGGTGATGAGATTTGTTTCTGTGCATACTGTACATACAAGTGATTACCAAATAAAGTGTTATAGGAGTATGGTAGATTTACAAACATAATCAAATGTAACACAAAAATGTTTCTTAACATATACTAAAAATGTTTTAAGATGTTTTATACAAATAATATACAACTAAAATTATTTTCTCCTGACTTTAATTTTAGTACTCCTTCAAGTCAATTTTCAACTCAGCCAACATTGTATTCAAAACTCAGTAATAGGATATGATACCTTTATTTCATTTGAATGGATATAAAGTTTTTTTTTTTTTTTTTTTTTTTTGCTTTTTGGGTCATACCTGGCGATGCACAGGGGTTACTCCTGGCTCTGCACTCAGGAATTACCCCTGGCCATGCTCAGGGGACCATATGGGATGCTGGGATTTGAACCCGGGTCGGCCGCGTGCAAGGCAAACGCCCTACCGGCTGTGCTATCTCTCCAGCCCCGGATATAAAGGTTTTTAAGAGCAGCTATTTATTGAGATTATACTTTGGATCTTGGTGATATATTTTCTGGGCTCAAGTCTAGTGGCTCTGCTGCTCAATATAGCAAACTCAAAATAGCACACTCAAGAGCTGTATTTGGCAAGCTACTCAACTTTTCTATGCTTCGGATCCTTTTTGTTAGCTTTTGTATTTTAAAAAACATCTTGATATAATGAGACTAAACATTAAAACTATTCCTAAGGGTTATTATATTTAAATCTATTGATACATTTTTATATATTTAAGCCTGGCACCTAATAGTATGCATTTTGTACATTTAACTATTACCTTTATTTGTAATTGCAGGTTTTCTATGTAAATACTAATTAGTACTTATCAAGATATTACTTATCTCTCTATTTTTTTTTAATATGGGAGTCACATCCAGCTTTGCTTAGTGCTTACTCCCAGTTCTACTCTCAGGGATCCCTTCTGGCAGGGTTTCAGGAAGTCATATGTGGTTACAGGGATCAAACCCAGGGACCATATTTTCTACATAATGTTTCTGGTTCCTCTCTTAGGTTTTATTTTAATTTTTTTTTAACATAAGTCAGTATATGTTTTTTTGCTTAATATTTAAAGGTGTCCCAGAGGCACACAAACCAATTTCAGAACCCAGTGGCTTCTGGCAGAAATCACTCTGGACTTAATTACTAAAATACCAGAAATCCAAAATCATATGCTTTTCATTATCAGCAGTAGAAAACAAATTGTCAAACGATGCTTTTTCGGCAGGTCTGATTGTTGGGGGAAAATTTCAAATAATAATAGTTGGTCTTTGTTGAAACATTGAATGTAATCAAAGCAAAGAGAGAGTAAAGTGAAAATCATCTGCCACACAGGCAGGGTTGGGGGTGGGAAAGTGGGGGGTTTGGTGGTGGAACATGTACAATGGTGAAGGGATGGGTGTTTGATCATTGTATGATTCAGATTTAAACCTGAAAGCCTTGTAACTGTTCTCACTGTGATTCAATGAGAAATTTTAAAAAATATATTTAAAGATGTATATAACTATTATCATTTATTATAAAATAATGTTATGTATTTTCAAGTTACATTATATTTTTCAGTGTTTACATAATTCTTTCTTTTAATGTATGCCATTTGAAACCTGCATCATTTTGAGGTATATATATATATATATATATATATATATCTCAAACTTACCTACTATATATATATATATATAGTAGCTGTGCTGAACAAAAATCCATCAGCATTTTTGTTCATCAGCATTTTTGATGGTAAAATATCTCCAGAAATTATGTTACACAGTTATTCAACTCTTGTTTGCTGATTTTTTAATTTAATTTTATTTCTATAAGGTTGTTCACACTAATTTATTACATTCAGTATTCCAAAGCCAATCCCATCACCATTACACCATACCCACCACCATTATTTCAAATTTTCCCAACAACCACCCAAGCCTGCCCCAATAGCAGGGCCTAAATATTTATTTTGTATTGCTTATTATGAATAGTTCTATATAAGTGATCAAAAATGATTTCCTTAAAAGGAATTGTGTGAAGACTGTTGTAGCTCACCCTGGAGCCATTGAATCCTTGTATACAAGATAACTATCATGTTATTACAGGTGAAGCCTTGTGTGCTAATAATATTTAAATTGAGATTGGTTTTCTTCTATCTTACATTCTATCCAATGTGTTCTACATCTGCAACATCAGAGGTATAGAATATGAGATATCGTGTGGCCGCATGCTCCAGGTATTTGAAAATTTTAAATAAGCTGATACAGCTGGAGTTAAATTTTTAAATGGATAGTGACTTTGGGGTCTGAGGCATCTCTGCAGCTTGTTGATCTCTTCCGAGGTTAATTTGTGAGTCTATTGATCATGGTGGGTTATTGAGCTTATATGGCACCAGAGGTAGTTTGTGGGCATGACTACCAGGCTTCCAAAAGAACAGAGGGATGAGGGGAGATTGCCCATCCCCAACTCTGTGACAGCCTGGAAATTTCAGTTACAAAACCCGCATACCTGAGTTTATTAACAAATTTACTCCTGGATGAGGCTTGTCTGAGTTTGTGGATATTGGCTGCAAGCATAGCGGCAATTGGGTTCTGGAGGTTTTTGGCTGCCAGGGCTCTGTTAGGATGTGTGTAGGGGACTTACCTCCCCCTATATGGTGCCCCAGATACGAGGTTCAGCCTGGCGCGGGATCTGGAGGCATCTCTGCAGCTTGTTGGTCTCTTCCGAGACTTATAATATTTCCGAGACTAACAAATATTATATTATAATATAATATTTATAATATTACAATAAATATATTTTATTTAACAAACATTATAATATATAATAAATATATTATAATATTTGTTAGTCTCTCCCATTTTCTTATTTTGAACAAATTAAAAATAATAATTTTATACTTATCTGCAAAGCAGAGAATTGGAATGGGAAAATACAAGAGATACGTAACTTGTTGCAAAGACAGGATCATACCAAAAGGTATTTATGAACAAATTCCAGAGCTGAATTTTCTTTAAGATGTAGATGAATCTACTTTTGGAAGGTTGAGTTATAAAATGCCACTGGTGCCTCTGGAAAGTAATGTGATGGAAAGAGGCTAAGAGGAAACGATTTTCATTTTCTTATAATAGCCTTTGTTTATTCACAACTTTACTCCTGCCTTTTCAAATCTCTTTAAAATAAGCCTTAGAAAAAAGTTCGAGTCAAATGAAATAGGCTCTTTAATTCTACCTTCTTATAATTCTGAAGCTACCACTGACCCTCCTCAATGTGGTCTTCCTTTTTCCCATTAATTACCTTGTTATCTGAGAGATGCAGCAGCTCTCCCCTGTCTGCTTAGGAAGAGTGCCAACAGGCCAACAGTTGGAAGTGAATTAACATGATTGTTTGGGGCTTTAGAAAGCCCTCTCCGCTGTCTATTCTTCTTAGATTCCTCATAGAGCCACTTGGGTATGTTTTCTAATTCAGTATTCTGTGTCCACTGTCCAGTAAACGTATGTTTATACTGTATGTATATAACCAATTATACTGTGGCTAGGGGCAATGTCTCTTCTGCATTCTTCACATGCCAATGATTAGAAAACCTGGTGTAGGACTCCTGGGCATGCCCTCAGTCAAGAGGTGGGGAAAAAGGTTTAATCTATTTGGCAACTGTTTTGCTCATTCGGATGATTGGTTGTGACCATTGGGGAAAGCAGGCCTCTTGCTTTGTGTTCCCCAAAACTAACATAATTCCTCTCAGCAGAGACTGGTGCTTATTAGCAAAAGCGTTAAGATTTGGAACCATAATAAGGATACCAAAGTGAATACACCCAGTCTATTTCCTTAGTTTGATTATGTTGACTGCCTCCATTTGTCACTCAAGCTTCAAGCCAGTTTGGCCAATTTGATTAAATTGACTGGTTCTTTCACTGAAGTGACCAGTCAATGCTAACAAATTGGTTGTGTTTGGAGAAACTCATTAGCTTTTATCTCTCACATTGTGGTGGTAATAGATACGGAATCTAAAATTTGACACAGCCTCTGCTGTTGTGGGATCTTTTAGGAAAGGGGTAGGAAGAAAATATCATGTTTGGAGTTTTATATATGTGAGGAGAAGAAAATAATCATTATTGATTTGGGCAACAGACTTGCCGCTGGTTACTCATTATTATCAAGGGGATTAGTTTGCGATTATGTTGTGATTTCTCGCAAGGATTTTTATTAAGCACTTGGTGTGACTGTCCATACTCTGAGCACCTGGGTAGTCAATTAATGTGTGACCAGGAGGAAAGTAATATCAACTGCAAGTATCCTGTAAATAGTTCCTTGGAAGAGATGAAACTGCTTTCTTGCCAAGAGAAGCAGCACCGACCATAAACCTGATTCTGGTGTTTGCGTTTCATTTATTTCAGACTTCTTGTTTATTATCCCAAGGGCCACATATCTTCAAGGCTTCTGCATGTCAGCTGTGTAATTGCTGTAATAATAATATGGTATAAAGTCAGAAGCATTTTACTATCCAGAAAAAAAAATAAAAAAAAACTGGCATTTTTGTGTTGTGTCCAAGCAACAGTTTTAGCTACTAGCTACATTAGTCACAAGGAATGATTTATAAGAATAAATTAGAGGATGAGTCTAACACTAGCCTTTTGTGCTGTTTCATTTTCATTGTAAGTAAAATATATTCATCTCAGGACATGTTGCCAGATAATACAAGGCATGCTCCCAGCTCAGAGTACAATCAGGCCCTCTGGGAGAATTCATGCTGGATCTGTTAGGGATTTGCAGGTTGCAAATCAAGGGAACTGAAGCTGATCTAAGCAAGGGAAAGTTCTGTCAGGTGGTTTATAAAGTTTAGTAGGATAATCTGATGCTGAGAAGGCAGAACCTGAGTTGCAGACTGCAATAAACATTGCATAGCTACTCTATGTTACCAGTTGGATGGGAATCTGTGACAAGCTCTCCAGTCTTTATCCAATCTTACTTGGCTATTCCAACTAAATGTGTTCAGTAGGGAGGAGGTCATTGCCCAGCAGTTTAATAGAATGGTTCCAACAAGAATAAGAAATGGAAGTGGTGAGGCTGGAGCAATAGCAGAGTGGGTAGGGTGTTTGCCTTGCACACGGACGACCCGGGTTCGATTCCCAGCATCCCATATGGGCCCTTGAGCACTGCCAGGGGTGATTCCTGAGTGCAGAGCTGGGAGTAAACCCTGTGCATCGCCAGGTGTGACCCAAAAAAGCAAAAAAAAAAAAAAAAGAAATGGATGTCCACTTTATGCAGGCTGGAGTTAGTCATTTAAAAGAAGAGTGTAGTTTCTCAGTGTTACCATATTTCAGAGACTGAGATGCTTTCTATTCTGTTAATTAATAACCTTTCCTCTTACAGAAACAGAACAAGATGAACTTCTCTTAGTGAGCCATGAGAGCTTGACCATTTTCTTTAAAACTGAGTTGAGAGTTTAATGTATATATAAAAAAGAATATTGTTTTAATGTAAGCTTTTTGAGGAGATAAGTTTTGCATTGTTTAGAACATGTAAATATTTTCAGGTAATTTAATCAATAATTCATGTCCTGAAGTAAGCAAATAATTCACTTCTTTAAAAATGTTGTTTACTTATTTTTTTGTATGTCTAGTTTCTTAAAAAGACAAGAGAAAGGAAAGAAAGGAGATGGGGGAGAGAGAGAGAAAGAGACAGAGAGACAGAAACAGAGAGACAGAGAGAGACAGAGACGGAGACAGAAAGACAGAGGCAGAGACAAAGAGAGAGTATAAGAGAGAGAGAGAGAGAGAGAGAGAGAGAGGGAGAGAGAGAGAGAGAGGAAGAGAGAGAGAGAAAGATAGGAGACAGGAGAAAGACAAAATTTTAAAACGTGGATTTTTACTTTGAATTTTCTATATGTTTTGGGTGAGTAAATTCAATCCCCAAAACATATTTTTCTAAAAGATAATCATCCTCCACTGAGTTTAGTTTATGAGAAGAAAGCAATACAATTCTACCAGCGATCTTTAGAAGCCTTAAGTCATATAATCAGATACTTAAAGAGCCATTTATGCAAAATATGACATTCTATCGTATTTGATAGTTTTCTATCTCTTGATGTCCTGACAAACCACCTTACCAAGGAAAAAGGAAAAATTGTAAAAAAAAATATCAAAGAGGAGTTAAGCACAAAGAAGTAATCTACTGTTGGCCGTAATCAGCAGTGAAGAATCCGGGCCATTCCAGCAGCACCGCAAGCCAGAGAATGCTCCGGACCCCAGACCCGGCCAACAACACCGGGGTGCCAGACGGGGAAGGTACAGGCAGCACGCCTTCTCCAGATGGAGCCCCGGTGACACTGAGCTTCTACTAACACAGCTCTGGCATGCGGGAATGGACATCTCCAAACCACGCGGCTGCGTAAGACCTTTCCTGATATACAGATTATATGCTCTGGGACGGCTCTGCCACCCCTGAGCATCCATTATCCCAGAGGCACAGAAACCAATCTCAGAGCGCAGCGGCTGCTGGCAGATATACTCTTGGACCCTGAACTGAGCTATGGCCCCGTGCAGCCCCGGGAGAAGAAGGGTTTCTGTCCCTCGGCCTTTCCCCAATGCAACAGCATGGCAACCGCCACCGTTCAATATCAGTTGGACAGAGAGGTAGGAGTTTGCAGTGATGGGACGGGATGCATGGGGAATCTTGCAATGGGGGAGGCAGAACCGGCCCTGCCTCCTGCCCAAATGAGACCCCGAGTGGTCACCCATGGACAGCTCCTCCGCTCCTGAACTGCCATGATCCCAGTGCCACAGAAACCAATCTTGGAATGCAGCGGCTGCTGGCAGAAATACCTCTGGACTTAATACCAGAATTCCAAATCTGGGTGGTCGCTTTGCAACCGTGCAACATCATATGCTCTTTGTTACCAACAATAGAAAACATACAATCTAATGATGCCATTCTGACATGTCTGGCTGTTGGGGGTAAAACACCAAATAATTATAGTGAGTTTCCTGTCAAAAATTTAATGCAATTAAAGTAAGGAAAGAGCAAAGTGATAATCATCTGCCACATGGGCAGAGGGGGAGCGTGAGGGGGGGTAGGCTGGGGTTATTGGTGTTGAAACATGTGCACTGGTGAAGGGATGGGTGTTTGAGTATAGTATGACTGAGACTCGATCCTAAAAGCCCTGTAACTGTTCTCAGGGTAACTCAATTAAAAAAAAAATAGGTAAAAAAAAAAAGAAGTAATCTACTGTTAACTATAAACTCTTATTAAGATTTAGGCAGGGGAAAATTTTCTTATTCCATCTGGATTCTTCTGAGAAACTGGATTAAAAATTAGTATCTTAAAGAATAGAAAGAGAAAGTCAATTTAAAAAAAATTAACTGAAATTAACTGTGGGAAGCTTACATAGTTGGAAATAAAGCAAAACACGGTAGAAGATGTCTATATAGAGACCAGGACACACTACTTTTTCTAGCAGTAAAGATGAACCTTTTGACTAAAAAGTGCATGTTTATAATACTTGGATATATATATATAAAATTCTTGGATTATATCTCCATTCCTCAAACTTCTAGGCTGTAAAAGGGGTGGCAAGAATTGCTTTGTCAATTATTCAAAATGAGGATTCTGTTGAAAAATTAGCTCAATGGGCTGAGCTACTGCTTTGCATGTGGGGAGCCCAGACTCAGTCACAGCACCCCCACTAGGAGTAATCAATCCCCAAACACTGGGTCTGATGAAAACAAAGACTAAAGCCAGAAAAAGGGGAGGGCAAGAACAGAAATAAAGACAAGAGCTTCTTCCCAGCCTCCTAAGCCATCACTCTCTTCTTTGAAAATAACCTGCATTCCTATTCAGTGCGACAGTTTCTCCTGAGGCCTTGACTGACTCTTAGTTCCTCTTGCCAAGGTGATAATTTTTGAAGGAAATCTACTTTGGACATATTGAGCAAACTTCTCTGACCCTTTGGGGAAAACAAGCCCTTCCTCTCAAACATATGTAGCAGCAGCACTGTGTAGCAGCACTGTCCTCCCATTGTTCATTGATTTGAGCAAACAGGCACTAGTAATGTCTCCATTGTGAAACTTGTTGTTACTGGCTTTTTTTTTTGCATATGAATACACCACTGGTAGCTTGCCAGGCTCGGACTTGAGGTTAAGATACTCTTGGTAGTTTGCTGGGCTCTCCGAGAGGGACTGAGGAATCGAACCCGGCTCAGCCATGTGCAAGGCAAGCACCCTACCCACTGCGCTATTCCTCCTTCTCAAACATATGTATTATGTACCATGGTCAATTCTCATTTTAGTGTTGACATATGTTTTTTGTTTCTGTTTTTTTTTTTTTTTTTTGCTTTTTTGGGTCATACCCAGCGATGCACGGGGTTACTCCTGGCTTTCACTCAGGAATCACCCCTGGCATTGCTCAGGGGAACATATGGGATGCTGGGAATCGAACCCGGGTCGGCCGCGTGCAAGGCAAAAGCCCTACCCGCTGTGCTATCACTCCAGCCCCAGTGTTGACATATATTAACAGGAAGAGAGTAGTTCTGTGGCACTTTGGTTTATCAAAGGCAAGATTATAGAATGTGAACAAGGAAGTTGGTAAAAAGGACAAAAAATATAGTGTGCATAGAGTATTGAAATACTTCGAGTATTGAAATAAACTACCAAGTGTTTGGATGCAGGAGCTATCCACTGAAATGGAAACTCCATGAAAAGCAGGACTGAAAAAGAAGAAAGAAGCTGGAACCGAGTGTGATGTCATTCTTTTTTTGTTTGTTTGTTTTTCTTTTTGGGTCACACCCAGCAAAGCTCAAGGGCTACTTCTGGCTCTGCACTCAGGAACTACTCCTGGTGGTGCTCGGGGGACCCTATGGGATACTGGGAATCAAACTCAGGTTGGCCCAGTGCAAGGTAAACGCCCTACCTGCTGTGCTATCACTCCAACCTCAATGTGGCGTCATTCTTGACCTTCTGGAATTCTGGTCATAACTGACCATCACCAAGAATACTGACTGTGAGACAAGTCTGACTTTATTTTAAATAAAATTTTTAAATCCCTCATATTTATGATTATTAAAAGATTTAATACCGGCATTTTTCTGCTGATATTTGTTCTCATAGGATGAGGCATGTCCTGCCCAAATCCTCTGCTTTGATAAGACAACAGCTGTGCATCACTCACCACAGGACACCAGTGTCCTAGTTTAGAATTCACTGATTTAATGATCTATTTTGGCAGTCTTCATCTTTTTCTTCTTTTCTTCTTCAGGTAATTACTCAGAAACATGCTTGGCATGGTCTGGAAAAATCTGTTTAATATTAAAGCCATTGAAATTAAAGATAGAAATTTTACTGAAGAAAAATAGTCTTGAACAGATTCTGAAGCTTCATTGTGAGATATTTTCTTTAGTCAATTTCCCTATAATAATAACTTTTACAAATGTAAGTATATTCTTGTACTATTTTTTTTCTTTTTCAAAACAAAGTATTCTTTTCTTTTTTTTATTTGTTAGTTTGATTTTTGGGTCACAATTGGCAATGCTCAAGGGTTACTTCTGTCAGTGCTGGAGACCATATGGAATGCTGGTATTGAACTCAGGTCGGCGGCATGCAAGGCAAACACCCTACTCTCTGTATTATTACTCTGGCCCCCTAATTTCTAGATGGGATAATTTATTATAAAGAATAATAAAATAATGAGGGATAGATATGACTGACTCAGTGACAAAGCACATGCTTTGTCTGTATGAGGCCCTAGTTAAAATTCAGCAATCTATGTGTGGAAGCAATCTATATATTGCTTCAGAGATACGTTCTCTAAATTCACCACTAATTTATGTTTATTTTTATAATATAACAAGGTGATCTTTGGGTACAGTTTAAGATTGATAGTATCTACCTACCCGATACTTGCTAAATACAGTGGAAGCAATCAATAGAGAATTTAGGTTTAAGTCTGTTTTTTATTTTTTTGTTAATAAATTACAGTCACTTTTGAATGAGACTGTATTTACTGCATCCTCCAACCCAATACTTCCTAGTAATGGTAAGATTTTCTACTTCTGTAATTTATTGCTGTGTCCAAATTTTCCATATCTACAACCTTAATCATTATAATTATAGTAAAAACTATTCATTGAAGCCTGAGAGATAAGAAATGAGTCCATTTAAATTCTTGCAGCATTTTTCTTGAAAATCAGCACACCTTAAGGGTAAAAGTACACAATAATAAAAACCATAAAAAAGTAACATTCATCCAGAATCATTCTAGGCACAGTAGATTATAAAACTGACTAATATGTGATATGTTTTTGGACAATTTAGCTAAGCATTTTTGACAGCCTAATATAGATCACTTTACTTAATCATAGTGCTGATTTTCTTCACCTAAAATAAGTTAGCAAAGAAGCAGTAAATTACTTGTAAATATTAAACATTTTAAAACTAAGTAGGTAATATAAGGCAGAATATCTTAAAATACACATTGTGTAGTTAAATTCATTTAAAAAAACAACTCAAGTTCTCTACTACTTGGGTATCCTATGTAATCATAGACATGGCATATTTCATTATTTAAAATTTTTCATAAGTGTAGCTTTTATATTTAAATCTCTGAGAAATGTTTGCTAAAAGAGATACCCTGGTGAAATACACACTTTCTCACTTATGCTTAAATTAACATGGTCTATCAGACAAATTCGGGTAACCCAAAGAGGAATCGAAAGAGCTATCCTTGGAATATCATGTTTCACTCAAGTGAGAGAAGGAATCCAGAGTTCAGACCTCTATTGAAAATCAAGAATCAGGGAGCCTTTCTTGTTTGCAAAGGTGTCAAAAATCAGATGGGCCGGACATGTAATGCGATTTAGAGAGGAGAGCTATTACTGACTGGATTCCACAGTATGTCAAAAGACCGAGTGTCTGCCCACCTATGAGATGGTCAGACTTCTTTGTCAAGACCCTGAATGAACAGTTTGAGGCTCTTTGTGTCCCTGGAGCAAGTAGATGCCATTGGGCTACACTAGTATACGATAAGGACAAATTGAGACGTTACTGGTGCCCACTCGAGCAAATCGATGAACAATGGGATGACAAGTGATACAAATGATCAGAAAAATAGATAGTGAGTAAAGATATTTTAGTGAATTATGATTGATGGTCTGGGAATGAATATATTACTAGTCTACTGATGTATAAAAGGTCTTTGACTCTCTCATAACCATCACAGTTTGGGTTTCCAACCTCCTATTTGGCCGAGTTTTGTAATACAGAGCTGATATTTCTGTCTCAAGGCTTGATATCTTTAGATGAACAAGACTTTCTTCTCAAATCCTTTAATGACTATAAAGAAGGAAGTTGAGGATGAAAACCAGGGATATTGGTGGTGGGAAATGTGAAAGGACAGTTGTTGGAACATTGTCTGACTAAAACCCAATGGTGAACAACTTTGTAACTGTATTTTATAGTGATTCAAGTAATAAAGAAGAAGGAAGGGAAGGAGGGTGGGAGATAGGAGGCAGGGAAGGAGGGAAGAAGGGAGGAAAGAAAGAAGGAAGGAAGGAAGGAAGGAAGGAAGGAAGGAAGGAAGGAAGGAAGGAAGGAAGGAAGGAAGGAAGGAAGGAAGGAAGGAAGGAAGGAAGGAAGGAAGGAAGGAAGGAAGGAAGAAAAGAAGGAAGGAAGAAGAACCTAGAAGCCAGGGGCTGGAGTGATAGCACAGCGGGTAGGGCATTTTCCTTGCACAAGGCCAACCAGGGTTTGATTCCAGCATCCCATATGGTCCCCTGAGCACCGCTAGGAGTAATTCCTGAGTGCATGAGCCAGGAGTAATCGCTATGCAACAGTGGGCGTAACCCAAAAAGCAAAGAAAAAAAAAAGAAGAAAGAAACTAGAAGCCAAGCTCTGGATACTTGATTAGAAAATCCAAATTTTAATTCAGGCATGAGCTCCCTAGTCTTCAATTCTTAATCATAGACAACATTTCTGGTTATTTAAAAATTTATTCCTAGAATTTTAACTTGTACTTTTTTTTGGAATGAATTCTGTGTATCTTTATTTTTCTTAAATTTTTGTGTTCATTTTTTTTTTTTGGTCCTATGCGTTAAATAAGGCAGGCTCCTTTTCTGAAGGAGTGCTTTCATATAGGAAATTAATACTTTTATTCAAGCTATAAATTTTATGTTCTTACTCAAAAGTTTGTAATATTTTAACATGTTTTTGCCTCTGGATCCAGAGAGATTGTATAACTGGAAGGCCACTTGCTTTTAATGTCAATACATCTCCGTAGTTTTTACTCTTTTCCCTTTTTTCTGCTTTCTCTGGCAATATTAGATGGTGGAAAGTGATTATCATATTATAGTACTGTATATTGTGTTTGCTAAAAAACTTTGAGAGTTTAGATCATGGAATGGGACATTAATATTACATAATTACTAGTTTGAAAGCGGTAAATAATTCCTATTAATTGAATAAATCAAGTTGAAATTATGTTACTAAATATGCTATTCAGGACAACAACAGATAAATCTTATGTTTGTTTTAAATGTGAATATGTACAATAAGATGAGATTTATGTAAATGATAATATCTATGTTAAGTCCTCTATATGATATAAAACATAACTTACTTCACGCAGTCTGTTGAACTCTTGTTCAACAGAGATTTTTTTAAAGTAATAGAAGTTCTGGTCAAAAATGCTTTGCTCTATTGGACATGTTGCGTCTGCAGTGACAGGCCACCTGCCTGCAGGCCAGTAAGACAATGACATTGCTGTGAAGTTACTCAATGGCAGAAATAGCAAAGAAAATGTCTTAAAGGCACAAGCCATCTTTATGATATGTTAAAGATATCTAAGCTAATAGTGCTAATGCATTCTTACATTTTAGGAAATCTACTTGAGATAAAACGTTCAAGTAGCCTGTGATCCATATATATATATATGTATATGCATATACATATATATATATAACTGAGTTAACTTTGTAAAACTAAGGACCAATAATGCATAAGTAGTGTTTCTCCTTTATTAATCCGCTCTAGTTAACTGAAAACATTTGGAAATTAAGTATAACTTTTCCTTTCTATAAAAAAATATGTCTTTTCTTTGTGTAACTTAACTATGTAAACTGAGATCAAACATATAAAGGTTGATATACTCAGTGAAATCGTTTGCCTATTTTCTAGTTCTTTAGGTCAGGTAATTAGTTGGCTTTGAAGAAAAGAAATTACAGAACTTTTTTGAGTTTTCTTCAGAGGGGTGATTATTTTAGTCAATAAGCTTATTGAAGTAATTTTACATTAGTTTTCCAGAAATTAAGATATCATAAGAATATATATACGCATTTTATTTATCTATCTCTTTGCAAACTCAATGTCTCTTTCATTTGTGATCTTTTATTGAGTTTTGTCTTTTTTTAATTTATTTTTTTAAATTTTTAAGTCTGGGCTGGAGCGATAGCACAGCAGGTAGGGCGTTTGCCTTGCATGCGGCCCATCCGGATTCCATTTCCCCATCTCTCTTGGAGAGCCCAGCAAGCTACCAAGGGTATCTCACCCACATGGCAGAGCCTGGCAATCTCCCCATGGTGTATTCAATATGCCAAAAGCAGTAACAACAAGTCTCACAATAGAAATGTTACTGGTGCCCACTCAAGCAAATCGATTAGCAATGGGATGACAGTGATACAGTGATCTCTTGCTCTATCTATCTATCTATCTATCTATCTATCTATCTATCTATCTATCTATCTATCTTCATTCTCTCAATCTGATCCATGTGAACAAGTCTACTGAACTACTTTGTCATATCTAAAATAACTGGTTATTATTTGATTTTCAAACTTCCTTTTACCTCAGAAAATCTTTATGTCAGTATAGTCCATAATCCAGATAAGTTTGTACCCTTTTTTCTGTCTTAAATATGATAGTTACAGAAATTACTGGAGTTGGTGAACAATATGAGCAGTTTCTTTCTCATTCTTGTTTTATTCCAATCCCTATAATCTTTATATGAAATAACTGTTTAATGTAGGAAATTTTCTTTACTTTTTTAAATATGAAGATAGGACCCAAATAGAATGATTCTCTATTAAAATAGTAAATAATACAGCTTACGTTCTTTTCTTTCCTAGTGCAGTTTTCAACAGGACATAAAACTTAATCAATATTGACCAAATTAGTATATGAATTAATACGACACTCTATATAATAAGACGTTATACCATTTAGTTCATCTTGTTTTCCTCACTGCTAACAGAAAAATAAAAAAAGAAATTCAGGTAGCACAGTAAAATATCAAATTCTGGGGACTTCTGACAACTTATAAATATTATTTCTTTCGCACTGAAAACTAAATCTATTTCTCATGCTTGCTTGCTTGCTTGCTTTCATACCCACACACAAACAATCGGATTTTCTTGATTTCCGACTCCAATAGAATCAGGTCAGCGGTAAGGATAGAAGCAATAAATCTCTTTATCTCTGTTGACTTTTATGGAACTGACATCCCTTAAAATATTTTTCTTGACTTTGGTGCTTTTTTACTGACTGATTAGGCAGCAGGGCAAGGCAGTCAATTGAATCTCCCCAAATCTAATATTAAAAGCGGGAATGAGAGACCTGAGGGGCAACAGAATAAGTGAAGAGGGACTAAAGGAGGTCCAATAATTCCTTCCCCAAAAAATCAGAAATTGCAGTTAAGCGTTAGCCTTTCTGTCTACCCAAGTTACTGTTTTTGTGGTCCTGACATTCTGTTTTCTGTCATCAAGCAGCATACCCTTGTTTGGTGTTAGTAATAGACTCAGCTTCTGAAAAATGGATTGATGAAAAGCATATTACAAAGTAAAATGTACATATCTAATGCCAAAGATGAAGGAAACATTTCTCCTTTGTGATGGAATAGACAACTTATCTAAGATAATTGAATGTGTGCAACAAAATGTAAGCCCTTGGAAATTTTATTTGTGTTTTGTGGTAAAGTTTTTACTTTGGACACACTGACATTTACAAGAATGGATAAGGAGGAACATCTGGAATATTAAACTGCAGAAGCACATCATAAATACTCATTCTTTTCATTTCTAGTAAATATGGATATAGAGGGCACCAAGGACAGGGAAGCAATACTACAGAGATTATTGAAGATACAACATTTTAAAAAGTCAGACACACCAAGATTTTTGCTCCTGTATCAAGTCACAAAACCAAATTTCTCATATACAAATCCATCTCATTAAAAGACACTGGACTGGGCACAAAAGTCAGATCAAATTGGAGTAAAGACCTCAATATCAGACATGAATCCATACACTACATGGAGGAAAATGTAGGCAGAACCCTCCATGACATTGAAGCTAAAAGCAGCATCTTTAATGATGAAACACTGCTGACCATGCAAGTAGAAACAAACGTAAACAAATGGGACTACATCAAACAAAGAAGCTTACACACTTTAAAAGAAACAGTGACTAAAATACAGAGAGAACCCAGAACTTTTAAGTCTCTTTCTCTCTCTCTCTTTCTTTCTCTTCCTTCCTTCCTTCCTTCCTTCCTTCCTTCCTTCCTTCCTTCCTTCCTTCCTTCCTTCCTTCCTTCCTTCCTTCCTTCCTTCCTTCCTTCCTTCCTTCCTTCCTTCCTGCCTTCCTGCCTTGCTGCCTTCCTGCCTTCCTGCCTTCCTGCCTTTCTTTTTTGGGGGGTGTATGGGTCAACACAACAGTTGTGCTCAGCGATCACTCCTGGTAGTGCCTGGGGTACTCTATCTAGTACTATGGGATTGAACCCAGTTTGGCTACTTGTAAATCTATCACTCCAGTCCCAAGGATATTAAAAATATTTCACATAACTGGGATCAGAATGAATATTAACACAAATCTCTAGCATTCTAATGTTCTCAGGGAGTGTTGGGAGTGGGAGCAACAAGTAGAATATTTCTCCTTTTATGTATTTTGATAGATCAGGAAACAAAACTTCAGAAAAAAAAACTCTTGATATGACCCTTATAAAAATAGTATTTTCTGTTACAAAGGAATTCCTTCTTTCCTTTGATCCACTTAATTATTGTTGTTATATGGTTCTGTAGTAGCACTGTAGCACTGTACTCCCGCTGTTCATTAATTTGCTCGAGCAGGCACCAATAACGTCTCCATTGTGAGACTCTTTGTTACTGTTTTTGGCAAATCGAACACACCACAGGTAGTTTGCCAGGCTCTGTCATGCAGGCGGGATATTCTCAGTAGGTTCTGTGGTAATAATATATATTATATATATATGAATATTAAAATTGCCTAAATAATATATGGGCTGGAGCAATAGCACAGCAGTTAGGGCGTTGGCCTTGCACGTGGCCCACCCGGGTTCGATTCCTCCGCCCCTCCTAGAGATCCTGGCAAGCTACCTAGAGTATCTTGCTCGCACAGCAGAGCCTGGCAAGCTCCCCGTGGTGTATACTATATGCCAAAAACAGTAACAAGTCTCACAATGGAGACGTTACTAGCCCACTCGAGCAAATTGATGAGCAACGGGATGACAGTGATACAGTGATACAGTGAAATAATATGTATTATACATATGGATGTGTATACATCTATACATATATATAATTTGTATCACTTGTCATCACATTGATCTTCAATTTGCACGAGCAGGTGCCAGTAATGTCCCCATTCATCCCTGTCTCGTGCTACTGTAGCCCAATGGCGTATGCGTATGCTCGCTCCAGGAACACAGAGAGCCTCAAACTATTCATTCAGGATTTTGATGAAGAAGCCTGACCATCTCGTAGGTGGGTGGCCACGAGGTCTTTTGACGTCCCATGGAATCCAGTTGGTAACAGCTCTAGTCTAGCAATTGTCTCTAAATTGTATTACATGTCCGCATATATATGTACATATATGTGTGTACCACATATATCACATATATTATATATGTACATATTATATATATGATAATAACCCTAAGTGTTTCAGGCTTCATTCGTGAATTACCCCTTTTCCTTCTCCCAGAGAAACTTACTGTGCTCTTTTGAGCATCCCTAATTCTCTGAGTTTATCTTTAACCTTTCTTTTTTGTTTTACATCTGATTGTCACCGTTGCCCAAGTCAGTCACAGTAATTCTGGATTCTGTGTTTTTAGTGAATTACCTGCTTTTCTATTTTCCCTATAGTCTTTTTGTATTTTACTAAGTGTAATGTCCTTCGCCTAAACACAGAAAGACCATTAATGCTATGTTCCTAATATTTGACAGTTGACTGACTCTGAAATATATCTACTCTTGGGCATCCATCATAATTACTTGACTCAGGCTTTGGTTGCTGTAGTTCCTTTCACCCTACAAGGGAGGTCCTGCCATGGGACTAGGATGATGGACCCACCATGGGTGAGTGACAAAACTACCCTGGCATCAAAGTGGGAGTGTCCAAAACATAGCAATGCACCGTCTTGATGCAAGCTGTTATAACCTAAGAGATAGGACCCTCATGGGGAAATAAAGCTGAACTGGACTTTTCTGCAGATTCTCTCATGGGTGAGGCTCCTCTGAGCCTGTGGGGAGCAGTGGTGAGCATGGTGGCAATTGTGTTCTGGAGGTTTTTGGCTGCTGGGGCTCTGCTGGGGTGGGGAGGGAAACTCAACCCACCCCTCTCTGAATTCTCCAGTCAGAAGAGCCTGGCACATCTATTACCATTTTAGACATATATGTATCTCTGTTCAGAGACTTCAAACTCTTATGTTAAGCAATGACAGACTTGTCAAATTATAAACTATTATTTTGGGAGATGAAGCAGTTTGTTGTATAATTGCTAATGTCAGTATAAGTTAGTCATTTCTATTAATGTTGAGATGTGAAAGAAATATATCCCATTCACAGTGGTTTTGAATGACTATAAAAAATAAACAAAACATTCTCAAACATATAAATCTAATAAAAATAGTTTATAATTTCTATACCTACTTTTGCTAGTACTTGCTGTTGAATTTGATGATCCATCATGATAAAATAATTCTTGCTACTTTATAGTACATGTCATCAGAGTGAATATTCAGTTTCTTTTTCTTGATAGATGAACTATCATATAACAGGTTCTTTCCCTAGCATTGCTCTTGATTGTTGTTAATTTTAGCCTGGTGGCAATTAAGAATCCTGGTTTTCTCACCATCTGCAGAAGAGTTATTCATTAGGTAGGACACCATGAGGAACAGATAAGTGTCTAAGGATAGATAATTGAAAGTCACTGCAATTCCCCTCAAATACATTGCCCACCTGTCAGGCTCTTTGGCATAACAAAATTATTTTTCTGTCAATTTTCAATTTTCCAATAGCTCAGGAGATTCTCAGAGAATATCAACGTCTTTAATTGTTGAAAAAGATGTCTCAGAACATCAGAGCTTTCTGTTTCTCAGGGCAAATGATTAGTTTGCTAAATATAAATAAAAATCCAATTTGCCTGACACTTTGGAATATCTTAAAGTAAATATGCAAATTAGAAAATCTCCACCACAGTTACATTATAAATTAGGGCAAGCTTTAAAAAAAAAATACAGCACACTTAAAATCATTTTTAGTATTTTTTGGCTTTGCCCTACCCTCTCTGATCCATATCAGATCCTTATTTGCTTTTTATTCTACCCTTTAGTCTTACTCCCTTTGAAGTTCATAGCTTTGAAACATACTATTATGTTATCTCTTATCTTTTTCTTTTCTGCAGCTTTTTTCTATTTCTTTTGCTAGCTATTTGTGTAAAGTTGTGCTTGTGTGTAACCTATGAATGGGTATGGGTTTAGGAATATACTTTTATTTTTTGCTTTTATTCTGAGAATTTAGGGAAAAAATAGTTGAAAACCGTGTGAATGGAAACTAAACAACTTTTGCTATGGTAATTTTTATCTGACTCACACTATGTATATATGTATATATAATATATATGTATATATATGTATATTTGTGTGTAAGTACATGTGTATTAGTCTATGCAATCCCTTATAACTGATAATGATGTCTTCTTTCCAAGTCAGTATTAAGTATAAGCTCAAGTGAAAGAAAGCTTGTTTTTTCATTTTTTAATCCTAATTTAATGACAAAGTTCCGTGGGTTGGGTGCCTAATTTGCATGTAGCCAGCCTGCGTTCAATCCCTAGCACCCATATAGTCCCTAAAGAGTCAGGAATAAGCCCCGAGCACTGCCAGGCATGGCTCTCAAATCAAAACATTGAAATAAAATAAATTTAAGTTTATTGTTATGGTTAAAGATTTTATTGCATTTACTGTGACCTGGGTCAGTGATGGAGCATATGACTGGCATGTGAGAGATCCTGAATTCCTGAATTTGATCCTTGAGACCCAAGTGTGTATATATATATATATATATATACATATATATATACATATATATGCACACACATACATATACATATATATACATATATAATTCTTTTTTTAATTCCCTAACATTAAGCAAAATAGATAAACTGGACCTTTATTTGTTCATGTCCTGTATCTCACCTGCTCTTCTCTGAACACTGAGATCAAAGAAGAGCCCTAGATTTTAGATGTGACAGAGGTAACATTTCAATGGTTGCCTCCTTGCTGGCCGTTTTCTAGAAATGCTGCCTTATTAATCTATCAGTTCATAGCTGTGAAATTCTACTGTAGATAAGTGGGAAATTCCCCTGGAATCTAGTTGGGTTCATGGAGCAATTAACGCTAGGCAGATTAGGAGTGAAAAAATCAAATTTAATTCCATAACTATGAAAAAATTATAGGGCTATAGGTTCTAGAGTAGATGGGACAGACCAATGTATTTTGTTGGTTGGTTTGTTGAGTCAATGACAGTGATAAAGTAGGGCATTAAGGAGAAGGAGAGGACTCATGAAAAGAGAGTGACTCCTATGACAAATTTAGATGTTTTGGATGATGTGGAGATTATTCAGATTCTGTACCAAAATTTTTGCATGTGGGAACTCAGATTAAATCTACACACTTCATGGGACATAAGTACCTTCAGGAAAGACCTTTGTGTACCAAGGTATGAGTAGATCCTGGAATATTATTCAAAACACCCTAGAACAAACAAGCAGAAGATAGATTAAGCTTAAGATGTTTTCCCTGCCATGAACTAGATTGCTTCAATTGGATATTTCTGGATCTCAATCTCAGTTTTCTTAGGTTCTTTTACTAACAGAGAACAGTTTGACTTGAAACTAGAATATTGATCTTATAGCTACATGGCAAGTGACAATATTGAAAAAAAAATACTGCCCTAAACATGGGAAAATCTATCTGAACATTCTGAAGAGACCTGTCTTTCACCTCAAAATTAAACTTGTTGCCAACTAGATATAATGCTGTGCAATTTTCACAACCAATTTTTAACTAAATATAAGACTTTATTTGTAACCTTCCTCTTAAATTTTATCTTATTTATTTTGCACAAAGAAATCTGTTTTGAAATAATCTTGCAAGTGCTTCTTTCATCATCTCCATCAGTTGTATGCCATTTAAAAGCATAATAAGCATATCGCCTCTCTTTTTTGTTGTTGTTTACTTTGGCCATATGCAGCGGTGCTTGGGGCTTATTTCTGGTTTTGAGCTCAGGGATCACTCCTGATAGTATTAAGGGAATCACATAGAGTAATCATAGATCAAACCTGGTTTGGCCACGTGAAAAGCAAATACCTTACCTGTTATACTATCCCTCCAGTCCTTTTATCTATCTTACTCTAGTACAGAATAAGATAAACTGCTATCTTAAACTAAAAGAAACATTTAATCATGTGGACATTCATTCATCCATTAACTATACATTTATTCTTTTATCACCCACAATCTATCACATGTCCTCAATCATATGCAAAGAATAGTATTGTTGCAGCCTAGTGATAAGTTTAGAAGTGTTAAAGGATTAGTAGCTTCAAGAGGGGAGTCTACCTCTTTGAGCTTTTCCCACCTCCATTCCCTAGGTGATGCCTGAAAGGGTAGAACTGATAAGGTTTATCACAAACACCTACGAAACAGGTCCTTAAATCCCACCAGCTACACTCAGCAATCATCAACCTCTACATGTGTCCAATCTGAGCAACACAGCACAAGAATTAATCTCAACATACAGTTTCTTGGGGATGTTGAGTATGCAAAGGCTCTTTGCAGCAAAAAGGAGGGTCAGCCTTAATTTCCCCTCCCATTTAAAAAAAAAGTTTCAGGAAAGAGATAGATAATGTAATAAGAAAAACTTATTTGGAAAAAAGAGAAGGAAGGACAGTTTCACACTCAAGAGAGACTATGGGATTCCTCAGAGTGCAGAAAGTGATCAAGAATTTTGGGATAGGGTTGTATATGAGTATTTTCCAAAATTATCTTAGTTCTGAATTCTTGTGAATACACAAAATTAATTGGGGATTTTTATGGGAAAAAGTTTTTAACATTTGTGGGTCCTTTTCCTTTCATGAGGAAAAGCTGTGATTACTCCAAAATCTCTGAATTCTGTTCTTAGTTTGGAATTTTGCATTGTAAATGTCTCTAGGGCAGTCAGATTGTCCCTATATTCCACAGGCTTTTATTCCTTTGCATGATCTCCTGAGCATGATCGCCAGAAGTGAGACCAAGTACAACAGGATATGGCCCCCAAACAAATAATAAAGGCCCATAAATTTGTTGCTCAATAATTGTTTTCTATACCAGCATCTCATGCAGCTGTTATTTGAATTACCCGCACAGTAGAAATGCTTGACACAGTCAATTAAGTCCTGGTCATATAGAGAAAAAAAATGTGAATTTTATAATGGAGTTCATCTAGAAAAACAAGGTTTTCCTGAAATGCATATTAAGGGACAGTAAATGAAAAACTTTATTAGAATGCCATGCATATTTACAAATTATGACTAATTTTTTTTCTCAGAATAATTTAGTCAGTGGCAATTAAGTACTCAGGGTAATGGAGTAGACAATATTAATTTAAAGTTTTGTGTGGTAGATGGAACTGTGTGGAAAGCCACAAAGTGGGAAGAAGTAGTTAGAATAATGCATGTGCAAGTGATGTAGGCAGGTAGACAGGGAAGGGCCCTCGGCAATGAAACTCAGGTCAACAAAACTTTGGAGAAGGAAAGTTGTAAGGTTCATCCACCCAGTAGGTACAGAAAACAGACCTGATAAGACCTTCAGCAGACCCTGGGGAGATTGGACCCCTCCCCATGAAGGAAATTCCTTGAAAACCCTCAGACCTTTCCCTTAATCCATAATCTATCTTCCTTAATTTTAATGATTCAGTATAGAGAAGATCCAGCAGGACCAAAAGGCGAAGAAATGGAGTTTCAAGGGCCACACCCGATTCTACCCACTTGGCAACAACCATACCAATGGACTCTTATCTGGGTGGAGGCCCCATATGGGGGCAGGTTGGAAAAACCCTGTAAAAGCCACCTTGAACAAAGGAAGGGCGCATATGTGCTGCCTGAGTCCATGTGCTGTTTGTGCCCACGTGACAGACCACATGCCGTGCCTGAGCATATGTGTTACCAGCATTTCCCCTCTTGAGATGTGCACGTTCATGCTTTCCTGTCTAATGTTGGGATGTGTGTAGGGCTCTCTCTGCCCTTGGAGAAGCCCGGGTTCTTCGGGTTCTTTCTCTCTCTCTTGAGTACATTACTCTCTCTCTCTCTCTCTCTCTCTCTCTCTCTCTCTCTCTCTCTCTCTCTCTCTCTCTCTCTCTCTCTCTCTCTCTCATTCTCTCTCCTGCCACAGCTTCAAACACTCTCCAAATAAAATCTGTTTTATTTCACTGCTTGTCTACTCCTGAAATTCTTTTCTGCAAGGAGAGACAAGAACCCAGTAACCCTGGGTCCCACGTGGCAGAGGCGGATGGAGAGAAACTGATGGTCTTTCTCTCCTCTTGGCTCACGTGGTCCACCCCATAGGGACTACCTACAACACAAGCACCTTCATGCCTGTCCCATGGTGACATTATCATTGCAGTCACCGGGAAGAGAGGATCTGATTACAGTATTCAGGAGCTCCTGCCTGGGACAAACATTAAAGTTTTATTGTCCTTGTTTTGGCAACAAGGCTTCTTCTGAAATCCGCTTTATCTAACAATGGGGCACTGCTCCCGACCAGCAGAACATTTGTGGTTTTCAGAATAAGGCAAAAGTAATGCTCCTTGCAGGAAAGGCAAAGTCAGTCTATCTCCATGCCAGGTCCTTTGTTCTTTGTGTTTTCTCACAGAACAACATATTAGCACTGTATAGCACAGCAGTAGGGCATTTGTCTTACACATGGCTGACCAGGGTTCGATTCCTCCACCCCTCCCAGAGATACTGGCAAGCTACCAAGAGTATCGTGCCTGCTCAGCAGAGCTTGGCAAGCTACCCGTGGCATTTTCTATATGCCACAAACAGTAACAATAAGTCTCACAATGAAACATTACTGGTGCCCACTCGAGCAAATCGATGAGCAATGGGATGACTGTGATTGTGACTGTGATCACTGTATCATTGTATCACTGTCCTCCCATTGTTCATCGATTTGCTTGAGCGAGCACCAGTAATGTCTCCATTCATCCTTATTGTGTGCCAGTGTAGCCCCATGGCATATTGGGGGCTTTTCAGGATCAGGGGAGCGAGGACCATCATTGTTACTGTTTTTGGTATATTGAGTACACCACGGGTAGCTTGCCAGGCTCTGTCATGAGGGCGGGATCGGTCTCATTTTAGCACTACGGTAAAACAAATAGATTTATTTAGGAAATGCAATAGAGAAAAGAAAGAGAGAACCAGTAGAGAACAGAAATTTTATAGACCCGGCTAGAAAGTGCGGGTTAACTCCCACCTGTAAAACCCCATAAAGTAAAGGGAGTGGGTTTAGAACAGTGCTGACTGCTGTTTCTGTAAAGCTCATTTTATAGGCTGTCCTCAAGCTGCCCTGGGGCTCTCTATGCAGATAAGAGTTCTTGCTAAGACTTTGTCAAAGAAAAGAGATTCTGAGTTCCAGTGGTGCTCTTTATTCAGTCTTATCAGGGTTTTTGTTCCTGATACATTATCCCTTGATGGATCCTGGCCTCAGGCTTTTAGTTGAAGGCTTCAATCTGGAGCCAGAGGCTGCTGGGCAAAAGGAATCCTAAACATTTTATTTTATTTTCTTATGACTTCCTGAAATTTATTTCCAAGTCTCCCCTCCAACCCTCTCCGGACTGCCTTCTTCGGTATGAGATTTTTGAAATGTGATATGTTTAGGTGCTATTAAAATCTTAGATAATTAGATTTAATATAACAAATTGGTAATAGCAATTCATATCTAAGATAGTAACTTATTGCTATTTATTTGGTCTGAGGCATAAGTAAGTAGCACTGATGTAGGCAGGTAGATAGGGAAAGGCCCCTGGCAATGAAACTTAGATCATCAAAGTCTCCGGGGAGGAGAATCCTGAGACTGACCCACCCTGTGGATACAGGAAACGCACCTGATAAGACCTTCAACAGACTCTGAGGATAATAGACCCCTCCCCAGGGGGTTCCCCAAAGAAGGCCATCACCACTCCCAACCTCCCTGGTAACCTCCTTAGCAACGGACTTTTACCTGGGAAGAAGCCCACACGTGGGGGCAGGTTGAAGAGACCCTATAAAAGACACCTTGAACAAAGGAAGTGCGCGCATATGCTGCCTGAGCCCATGTGCTACTTGTGCCATGTGGCCGAGCACATGTGTCGCCCGCATCTCCCCCCTTGAGATGTGTACTTTCATGCTTTCGTGTCCAGTGCTAGGATGTGTGTAGAGCTTCCTCCACCCTTGGAGAAGCCCTTGTTCTCTCTTGAGTGCGTTACTCCTACTGGTTTTTCTTTTCCACTTATCCCTTCCTCCTTCCCTAAGACCTCCTAAATAAAATCTGCTACTTCACTGCTTGTCTACTCCTGAAATTCTTTTCTGCGAGCGAGACAAGAACCCAGTAACCCTGGGTCCCGGGTGTTTGAGGCGGTTGGAGAGAAAGTGACCATCTTTCTCCTCCCTGCTTCACGAAAGTCACCCGTGGGGCCCACCGACATCAGCACTATAGCACTGTCATCCGGTTGTTCACTGATTTTTCAAGTGGGCACCAGTAACGTCTCCATTGGGAGACTGGTTATTACTGTTTTTGGCATATCGAATATGCCACGGGTAGCTTGCCAGGGTCTGCCGTGTGGGTGGGACACTCTTGGTAGCTTGCCGGGATGGAGGAATTGAACCTGGGTTGGCCACGTGCAAAGCAAATGCTCTACCCACGGTGCTATCGCTCCAGCCCCAGAGGAGGGGGTATAAGTAAAAGCTATTATATATAAGCAACATTTCAACATCATAACTGGATATTGTATCTCATTGGCTAAGACATTTTCACTGGAAAGATATGGCCAAGTTGTGGGATAACACTCATAATAAAGACGCAGGAGTCTGAAGTGGTGTCATATCCGAAGGAACTCATTTGCCTTGTCCACACACACTCTGCTCCTGCGCAGATGTCATTTCTCCCTAGTCCTATGTAGCAGGTTTTATTTTCCTGAAAGCTCACAGGATAATTCAAACAAGCCAATTTTATCTCTCTTTTGGAAGCTTGTTAATAGAAGTATGCCAGCTCCCAGTACCCCTGGTTGTTCATTCTTCGTATGAGCAGCCCCCGTTGGCCCAGCTTAACACTGCTCCTTCCCCCCCTGGACTGTGAGCACAGATGACTAATAAACAAAATTGATCTCATTTGCCCAGGGTTAGGTATTGTGTGTTCAGTCATTCCCCTAACCAGCACGGTGAAAAGGACATGGTGAATACATCAAGCCCTGACTTGGAGAAGCAGGCATTAGTCTGAATAGAAAAGTAAACAGACATTTTGATGAGAAAAAGCCAAAGAATAAAGGTCGGCATGACCAGAGTACCTGTAGTACAAAGTGAAAGTTAACCGAAATGTGAAAACGTACTGTTGAGAGATAAATACACTTAAATAGTGATCATTATCCAAATATTATTCGAAGAAATTAGATCTGATATTGTTCAAATCAATGAGTTTTTTGATAAAAGAAGTGTCCTGATTAAAGCAGTATTTGAAGATTAGAGATATGTAAGCAAAAAATTATGAAATCTCAGAGTTAGTAAAAATTCTAGTTCCACGTCCCATTAAATGCTCCGTTCTCCTTTTATAAGATTCTGCCTTATAATTATCTGGTATAATGCTAATCTTAATTAAAAATGCATTCTGCTTCCTATGCTATACTTAGTTATCATTTACCTATATATTGAAAGAGCTATGCTTGGAGTATCACATTTCACTCAAGTGAAAGAAGGAATCCAGAGTTCCGACCTCCATCGATGATCAAGAATCAGGAACTCTGTCTTGTTTGCCAAGGGATCAGAAATCAGATGGGCTAGACACATGATGCAATTTAGAGAGGACCGTTGGACTAGAGCTGTTACCGAATTGGGTTCCACGGGACATCAAAAGACCGTTTGGTTGCCCACCTACGAGATGGTCAGACTTCTTCGTCAAGACCCTGAACAAAAAGTTTTATCTCTTCATGTTCCTGGAGTGAGCAGAGATCATTGGGCTACACTAGCACGCAACAGGGACGAATGGAGACATTACTGGGGCTCACTTGAGCAAATCGAAGATCAACGGGATGATAAGTGATACAAGTGATTTACCTGTAGATTTGTTTTGTGGGTGAGAGGACAGTTTGGACTATACTGAAGAATGCTTAGGGCTTACTAGTGGATCTATGCTCAGGGATCACTCCTGGATGTGCTTAAGGGATAATTTGCAATACAGAAGTTTTTGAACCTGGGTAGTTTGGGTATAAAGCAAGAAACTTAACCCTTGTACTATCTCTCTGGCACCTTGTAGCAATACTATATTAAATTAAAAACTTTTATATGTTAGCTTTATTTCTTAATTACCTATCCGTGGGACAGTTTCTTAATATACATACATGCATTCATCTATACATTTATGTGTACATTAATACACACATACGGTGTTTAAATCATTCAAATAACTATCTATCTAAGTATATAAATTGAAATGTCAAATATATTTTGGCATGTACTCAAGTGTAATTCATCTGTTTTATTTCTGTTTAAACTAGAATTATTTATTATATTATTCTTTATTAAAAAAGAAACTGACCTATAATTATTTAGACAGAAAATAATTGACCTATAATTATTTAGACAGAAACTAATGACCTATAATGAACTGCAACATAAAATTTTGTTTTAATAAAATAATTACTGAAATTTTATACCTTAGAAATATATAAAAGTAAAAAAGTAAATTGCTGCTTTTTTTGATATAATTTGTTAAAGATTGTTTCTATTATTTTTGTTTGAAATAATTAACATTGCACATCTTTTGAAAACATCCTTTGGTATCTCTAAAGGGAATTTACTGATGATGAAAAGCCTGAAATCACCTTTGCATTAGTCAAGTTCCCACTGGAACATAAGCGTTCAAATACATTGAAATGCTTTAGATCCCCTTAACTACAGAGAATGATGCTTTATAATTGCATTGTAATCAGTGACCAGAATAAGTATGTAAAATTTCAAGAAAAACGTTTGAGCAATAGCTCTTTCATGTGAGAAGAATCGCTGGGTCTATATTTTATGCTATATTTATTTTTAGTGTGCTATTTTGGTGTTGTTAAAATGCAGACAGTGTCAAATCAGGTACCCCAATGTAGAAAAAGTCATCTACCCTTTCTGCTTTCATTTGAATGGGCACTTTATAGATTTCAGTGTCAACTACATTTTGACATGCCTTTAAGTGTAATCCATCTGTTTTATTTTTGTCTAAACTAGATTTATAAAGTTGAATATCACATTAAGTTTGCGTTAGTTATTCAGGTGATTTTTTTTTTCTACATAGAAACACCCTAGAGCATCAAATCTTTTTTTTTTTTTTTGTATTCATCTTGGCTACTAGAAAAATAGCTTTGTAGTGGTTACCTAAAAATGAAAACTGCTGGGAACTGAGGAGAGATGTGTGTAGTTCTTTGTCCTGACTCTGAGCTTGTAGGACACACAATTCTACCCTGAAGAATGTTTCCTGTGGGATTTTTATGCCTTTATTATAGAAAATAGAAATTTGAACATGGGGATATGTTCCCTTTTTTATGACATTGTAATGTTCTGGACAGATAAATTCCAAACTCCAAGGAGCAATCTAAAGCCTTTGAAACATAAAGACTGGAAGTAACAATAAGTAACAAACAAAAGGAGCTTTGTAAATTTTACAGTTAGAAGTCATTTTCTCACATTACCTTTCATATTTTTCTTCAAAGCAGGCTAAACTTCTCAGTCTGAACATATTGTTAATACAATATAGTTCCAATTCCCATGACAATCTGTTGAACTTCTTTCACCTTCTGTTATTGCCAAAGACTTTTCAACTACAGTCAAGTCCAAGCATAACATACCCTTTAGGTGAGCATAGGAAGGTAACAATAGGAGGCGAATATGTGAGAATTAAGAAAAAGTTTCGACTAAGAACATTACCTTTAATAAATTATTGATGAATCACTGATAAATGATTTAATATAAATTGCTCAAAGGAGCAAATTATAGGTCAAATAGGATCTATTGGGGTTACTATTCAGTCGATCATATTGTATCATTTCTATATCCATTAAAGAAGATTTTGCATTTCTTCATTTCTTTTTAGCAATATGAAGAGCATATAGGTATAAATATGTTTACTTCTGGAAGCATGAGACATAGACAGAAAGGGAAAAAGACTATTTTCAGAAATACTCTAGTTCTTAAACTCTTAATAACTTTAGGAATAGTTAAACAAATAAAAATAAAATAAAAATATTTTAGCAGCACACTTGCATTCACCTTTTTTTAAGGGGGTAGAAGAGGGAAATTTTCCTCTGAACATCAA
Organism: Sorex araneus; assembly: GCF_027595985.1. Lineage (NCBI taxonomy): Eukaryota > Metazoa > Chordata > Mammalia > Eulipotyphla > Soricidae > Sorex > Sorex araneus. The sequence continues at coordinate 169,888,154 of NC_073303.1, read as the reverse complement.
GTTCTTTTCCAGCTGGTTGAACAATAGAAACATCAAAAATATTTGCAATATAAAAAAAAACTGTATACCTATAGGATTTTACATGAATGCAAAAATAAGGGCTTTTAATCTGACCTGTGGAATGAAAGACATGGAGTTTCAAGTAGAGAGGATGTTGATATTGACAAAATCCAGATGTTCTACAAATAGATACTCTGGAAATAGATGTTTGCCCACCATGTATAGTGGTTTCTCACATAGTAAGACTGTTTTTAGATAACAAAACACACACACACACACACACACACACACACACACACACAATGAAACTAAATCTGGGCAATACCACCCATCCTTATTCTTCTAGATAGTTAAAGAGAATGGTGATAGTTTCTGATGAACATATAATAAACAATAATAGACCTTGGAGTAAGATAATCCATGTGCCAAGGTGACATGAGAAAGGCTATTTCGGATATCTTAGTGATACCAGCCTTTTCATGTTTAGTATCTTTGTGGTAAAGACTTACTGAAGCACTTTGACTATGAGAAAATACCAACAAGGCAGTTCACAAAAGAAAGGACAGCTAAATTTTTATTTTTCTGATGACAAGTTCATGATTTGGTTTATTAGGTAGAGGATGCATCCTTTATGGACTTCAAGATATAACATGTTTTGATTTTTATTTTAAAAAAGTCATTGTAACTTTAGACTATAGTGGTCTAAGAAATGAAACAGGGAAAATTGTAGGAAGTCTATGCCAGGATTTTATAAACTATTTCCAATTGTGACATCTTTTTGCCTGAGAAATTTTACCTAAACCCAGGTATCTAGATATGTAAAATAGGTATAAAATTATAACATCTACCTATAAAAAGTCATAAATGAATTTATCTTAAAATGACCCCGCATTCAGTGAGGGGTTATGACCTACAGTTAAGGAACCTAAGGTCTATGTAATGAAATAATGTGGTAATATAAATTAGAAGAATCTCTGTAGAAGTGGTGTAAACTTATTAGGATTTATTCTGGTTTTTGTCTTGTGGCCAGACCCAGCAGTACTCGGGACTTACTCCTAAATCTGCACTAAAGGATCACACCTGGCACAGAGTACCAAATATAGTACTCAAAAATGAACTCAGGTTGATTACATATTAAACGAGGGCCTTACTTACTGTACCATCTCTCTGGGTCAAGATTTAAGAATGAATTTGTGAGTATTTATATCAGTATTATCAGATGGATCAATATGTGGAGTTTGAGAAAGAAAGAAGCCAAAGATATTCCAACTATAATCACTAGAACACCGGGATAAATTGAGAAATCTCACGTTTGTTGCAGAACACTGGAGGAGATTTCTTTCTTTCTTTCTTTCTTTCTTTCTTTCTTTCTTTCTTTCTTTCTTTCTTTCTTTCTTTCTTTCTTTCTTTCTTTCTTTCTTTCTTTCTTTCTTTCTTTCTTTCTTTCTTTCTTTCTTTCTTTCTTTCTTTTTCTTTCTTTCTTCCTTTTTTACTTTTTTTGGGTCACACCTGGCAATGCAAAGGGTTACTCCTGGCTCTGCACTCAGGAATCACCCTTGGCAGTGCTCAGAGGACCATATGGGGTGCTGGGAATCGAACCTGGGTCGGCCACGTGCAAGGCAAATGCCCTACCCTCTGTACTATTGCTCCAGTCCCTTAATTTTTTTTATTGAATCACCATGAGAACAGTTACAAAGATTTCAGGTTTAAGTCTCAGTCATACAATGATCCCTTCACCAGTGCACATGTTCCACCACCAAGAACCCCAGTATATTCCCCATTCCACGCCCCACCCTGCCTGTGTGGCAGATTTTTTTTTGGGGGGGTCACACATGGCAATGCTCAGGGGTTACTGTTGGCTTTGCACTCAGGAATTACTCCTGGCTGTGCTCAGAGGACCATATGGGATGCTGGGATTGAACCCAGGTCACCCACATACATGGCAAACGCCCTTCCCGCTGTTCTATTGCTACAGCCCTAAGATGATTTTCACTTTACTCTCTCTTTACTTTGATTACATTCAATGCTTCAACAGAAAACCCTTTATTATTATTTGGAATTTTCCCCCAACAATCAGACCTGCCAAAAAGGCATCATTTGATTATTTGTTTTCTATTGCTGGTAATGAAGAATAGATGATTTTGGATTTCTGGTATTTTAGTAAATAAGTCCAGAGTGTTTTCTGGGTGGGGAGCAGCACCAGTAGCGCCCCACCCCATCCCAAGATTTCCTGTGCGCCCTGTCCCTGCAAACTCATACCTCCGTCCAAATGGTTCTGAATGATGGTAGCTTCCATCTCGTCAGAAGGAAAGGCCGAGGGACAAAAAACTTTCCCTTCCCGGGGTGGCACAGGACCATAATTAGTTCACAGTCTAGAGGCATTTCCGTAAGAAGCCACTGGGTTCCGAAATTGGTTTGTGTGCCTCTGGGGCATTCTCTATAGTTTTGGGCATTATATTTTGCTTGGATATTCAACATTACCATTAAAGCCTGTCTTCTAGGGGCAGATGCTAGATCATCTATTTTCCATTGTTCACTTTGTATATCAAGAAATGTCATAGCAGCACAGTTTGGAGAAATAATCCCGGTCCCCACATACTGAAGCCCTGTTTGTAAAAGTTCATTATTGCCAGGATTCTATCTGGAGAAGGCGGGGAGACTGCACCTCCTCCATCTGGGGCACCCTGGTGTTATCGGCTCGGTTTGGGTTCCGGAGCATTCTCTGGTGTTGTATTGTCTGCTGGCCAGGATTCTTCCTGGAGGAGATTTCTGAGAATGAAAACTCCATTAACTTTTTTAGACATGTTAAGTTTAATAAATATTCAGGAGTATGCTAGGCAAGTAGAAATTTTAAAAATGGATTTTATCTGGGTTTTAGGTGGAGAATAGAGAAAGGTGTTTGACTTTTATCAGCAGAAAGATAACAATTTCTTCTTTTGGTTTTTGGTCTATACATGGCAGTAGAAAAAGATTACACCTGGCTCTGTGCTCAAGGGTTACTTTGAGGGTGCTTGTGTGATCTTATAGAGTGACAAGGATTAAACATGGGTCAGCTAGATGCAAGGCAAGCACCCTGCCTTCTGTTTGTAACTCCAGCCCAGCAGAGAGATATTTAAAATCATTAGACCAGATTAAAAAAAAGTTTAAGTATAGATGTGGGTAGATTTTCAAGGCTAAGTCATTTGACGTGAAGTCCATGGTAAATAAATCATATTATGAGTCAAACTCTTTCTTTTTTTATTATAATTTTTTTATTTTTGAGAATTTTATTTTATTGAATCACCATGTGGAAAATTACAATGCTTTCAGGCTTAAGTCTCAGTTATACAATGCTGAAACAACCATCCCTTCACCAGTGCCCATATCCCACCACCAAAAAAAAACAGTACACCTCCCATCCCGCTCCCCACCCCCCCGTACCTCCCCCCGCCTTGTAACTGATAAATTTCACTTTACTTTCTATTTACTTTGTTTACATTCAATATTTTAACACAAACCTCACTATTATTGTTAGGAGTACCCCACTAGAGTCAGACCTGTAGTGAAGAGATATGAGGCTGCACGGTTTTGGATTTCTGTACTTTAGCAACTAAGTCCAGGGAGATTTCTTCCAGATATTGAATCATTGCAAGCTTGTAAACCCCATCTGTGGTCGTCATAATATGGTGGTCAACACACCCTTCATCCCTGTAAAGGAAGAGGCGAGAGAGAGAAATACCTCTCCCCTCCTGGGTGGGCATGGGGCCGAGGCTTAGTTCTCAGTATGGAGACATTCTGCGAGGAGCTGCCCATGCCAAAAGTAATTTAGCTGGCGTCTGGAGTCACACTCGTTCAGCTGTGGAGACTCAAACTCTTTCATGAAAATCTCTGCCAAACAGAGAAGATTGCTATCTAGGATAATGCAGATAATTCTACTGCTCTAATCTTCCTATATGTATAATGATATTTTGTTTTTGTTAGTTAAGGAACTAAAAGTAGCAGGCCTACAGGCAAAATAAATTTAGCAAACTCATGTAGTCTTGCCCTGGTACATGAAGGGACAGACGCGTGTGCTTTTTATTGGCTGTTCACTCCCCATCTGCCTATATTGTACATACATTCATATAGTACCATGTTTGTAAATAATATAAATAAAAATATTTCCTTGGCAGAAAAAAGGATTCCCACTCTTGTTTTAGCTGGATGCAATATTACTTAATATGCTATTGAATGCTTTCATTTATGATTAGCTTCTATAATTCACATAAAGCCTTATAAATAAAATTCACCTCCATCAGTTATAGATATGGAAGACTACCGTTATGTTACATGAAAAACAGCCATATTTGACAAATTTAACCATTTATAGATCTTACTATGTTTGATATGTCTCTTCAATAATAAAATGGGAATGGAATTTCAGTAAACCCATGACCATCTTTGACTTGAAGAGCTGTTACTGTCACTGTAATCCCGTTGCTCATTGATTTGTTCGAGTGGGCACCAGTAACGTCTCTCATTGTGAGACTTATTGTTACTGTCTTTGGCATATCCAATACACCACGGGTAACTTGCCAGGCTCTGCCGTGTGGGCTAGATACTCTCGGTAGCTTGCTGGGTTCTCGAGAGGGGCGGAGGAATTGAACACGGGTCGACTGCATGAAAGGTGAATGCCCTACCGCTGTGTTATCGCTCCAGTTAAATGCTATACATGTTGTGACTCTGGTTCAATCCCCTGAGATGTATGGTCCCTGAGTAGTGTTGGATGCAGCCCTGTTTAGATCCATACCACTGGGTGACCAAGGCAATCAATCCCCAGTACTACAAGGTCCAATCAGCATGGCAACTTGTGGCCTTTGCATTAAGCCTTCAGCTGAACTGGCTGATATTAGCCAGAAACAGGCCTAGGGTTACCTGAGAACCACTTGAAAGGGAGTGGAGAGCCCCACTCCAACTCCCTCTACTCATTCATAAAAAATGAACAACAAAAAAAAAAACCCAAATTGGTATATGTTATTTATTCATTCCCTAATCTATCTGAGAAGGTTGGAGAGTAACGTGGAATCAATAGTGTGTCTTCCACTACATATGATGTATGCGGGAATAATACATTTTGTTGAGTGTGTAAGGAATAAAAACTAATTTTGTTTTACTCTTCAAAGTTCTCAGCTGAGACCTCTATAATAAAAGGTAGATTAGAAAGAGAAAACACACAGAAATTTAATAACACGTGTATATCATCCATACATGGAGGCACCCAGGGATAAACAAGTTGTTCTCAAAGGTGAATTAAAATTTAGGATTAAATGTCGTCTTAAAAGGGATAAGGAAGTTTGGCATAGGCCCTTAAGGTTAGAGTAATTTTAGAATTTTAGGAAATGATTCCTTAGAGAATACATAGGCAGTCTGAATTTAAAGAGAGTTTGGGTAAGTTGTTCAAATAATCTCCTTTCCTGTGGTGAGTTCATCTTTCCCCATTGATGAAATTATCAGAGATATAATTTATAACAGCTCACATTCTTTTAGAGAACATATCATTACATTTATAAAGGAAAATTAGAGAAGGCCTCTTACTGTATTTTTCACATTCCTCTAGTTTGTACATACATGCATACCTATATATTTATGTATAAATGTGTGTAACAAAATAGCATATTTCAAGGATATGAGTCTAACTATTCTTCAGTAGTTACCAGGGTACCTTTTGTCTATATGACCCTCTCATGTTTTCCATACAGAAAATCCTGCAAACCTCAAATCTGATGTTGACAGGTTTCCAAAGTACTGTATTACAGTTGAAAATAAAATGAGGGGTTTTTGTTCGTGGTGGTGGTCATGGTGAACATTTCTTATGAAACAAAGCTACCTTACTTCAAGACTTTTTATTTTTTTTTTATTAGTGAATCACTGTGAGTTACAGTTACAAACTTATGAACTCTTGTGTTTGCATTTCAGTCATACAGTGATCGTTTACCCATCCCTCCACCAGTGCCCATTCTCCTCCATCAATGTTCCCAGTATCCCTCCCACCACCCCCAGCCTAACTCCCACCACCCTACCCTGCCTTTGCTGCAGCGTATTCCCTTTTGTTCTCTCTCCTTTTTGGTGTTGTAGTTTGCAATAAGGGTATTGAGTGGCCTTCATGTTCAGTCTATAGGCTACTTTCCACACACATCTTTCAACCCAAGTGGGTCCTCTCAACATCCACTACTTGGCGTTCCCTTCTATATCTCAGCTGCCTTTTCTCCCAGCATGTGAGGCCAGTTTCCAAGCTGTGGGGCAGACCTCCTGCTTCTTATCTCTACTACTCGTAGGTGTTAGTCTCCCATTCTGTTACAGTATTCCACAGATGAGTGTGATCTTTCTATGTCTGTCTCTCTCTTTCTGACTCATTTCATTTAACATGGTACTGTCCATGTTGATCCACTTATATGCAGATTTCATGACTTCATCTTTTCTAATAGCTGCATAGTATTCCATTGTGTACCAAAGTTTTTTTTAACCAGTCATCTGTTTTGGGGCACTCTGTTTTTTTCCAGATTGTGGCTATTGTAAACAGTGCTACAATGAACATACAGATGCTGATGTCATTTCTACTATACCTTTTTGTCTCTCTCTGGGATATATTCCCAGGAGTGGTATTGCTAAGTCAAATGGGAGCTTAATTTTTAATTTTTTGAGAATCGTTCATATTGCTTTCCAAAAGGGCTGAACCAGTTGGCATTCCCACCAGAGTAAAGGAGAGTCCCTTTCTCCCAACACCCATGCCAATACCAGTTGCTTTTGTTCTTTTGGATGTGGGCAAGTCTCTGTGGTGTGAGATGATATCTCATTGTTGTTTTGATCTGCATCTCCTTGATGATTAGTGATGTAGAGTATTTTCTCTATGTGCCTTTTAGCCATTTGGATTTCTTCTTTGAGGAAGTTTCTGTTCATTTCATCACCCCATTTTTTGATGGGGTTGGATGTTTTCTTCTTGTAGAGTTCAACCAGTGCCTTGTATATCCTTGATATCAACCCCTTATAGGATGGGTATTGGGTGAATATCTTTTCCCATTCTGTAGATTGTCTTTGTATTTTGGTCACTGTTTCTTTTGAGGTGCAGAAGCTCCTTAGTTTAAGATAGTCCCATTTGTTTAGCTCTGTTTTCACTTGGTTGGCCAGTGGTGTGTCATCTTTGAGGATACTGTTAGCTTCAATGTCGTGGAAGATTTTGCCGACCTTGTCTTCAATGTACCTGTTTGATTCTGGTCTGATGTTGAAGTTTTTAGTCCATTTTGATTTGACTTTTGTAAATGGTGATAGGTAGAGATCTGAGCCCATTTTTTTGCATGTAGCAAAATTTTTCCAGCCCAATTTTTTAAAGTCTCCACTTCACATTTCTTGCTCCCTTGTCAAAGGTTAGATGATCATATATTGGAGGGGGGTATCAGAATGTTCAACCCTGTTCCAATGATCTGTGGCTCTGCCTTTGTTCTAATACCATGCTATTTTAATTATTCCCACTTTGTAGTAGAGTTTGAAGTTGTTGAGGTTGATTCGTCCCATTTTCTTTTTCCCAAGAATTGCTTTAGCTATTCATGGGGGCTTATTGTTCAATACAAATTTCAGGAGTGCTTGCTCCATTTATTTAAAGAATGTCATAGGTATTCTTACAGGGATCACACTGAATGTGTACAATGCTTTGGGGAGTATTGCCACTTTGACAATGTTAATTCTTCCAATCCATGAGCAGGGGCTATCTTTCCATTTCCTCGTGTCCTCTTTTATTTCCTGAAGTAGAGTTTTGTAGTTTTTTTTTTTTTTTTTTTTGCTTTTTGGGTCACACCCAGAGATGCTCAGGGGTTACTCCTGGTTCTGCACTCAGGAATTACTCCTGTCAGTGCTCGGGGGACCATATGGGATGCCGGGGATCGAACCCGGGTCAGCCGCGTGCAAGGCAAACGCCCTACCCGCTGTGCTATCGCTCCGGCCCCTGTAGTTTTTTTTTTTTTTTTTTTTTTTAATATATATACAAGTCCTTAACCTCCTTAGTTAAGCTGATTCTGAGGTACTTGATATTTTGAGGCACAATTGTGAACGGGATTGCTTTTTTTCATGTCTCTTTCTTCTCTCTCATTATTCATGTATAGAAAAGCCATAGTCTTTTGGGTTTTTTTTTCTTTTTTTTTTTTAATTTTTATTATATCACCATGTGGAAAGTTACAAAGTTCTCAGGTTTATGTCTCAGTTATACAATATTCAAACACCATCCCTTCACCAGTGCCCATATTCCACCACCAAAATCCCCAGTATACCCCCTGCCCCCACCCCCCCTCAACTGTATAACTGATGAATTTCACTTCATTTTCTCTCTACCATGATTATATTCCATATTGCAAAACAAAACTCACTATTGTTGGAGGTTCCCCCCAAGGAAGACAGCCCTACTAAGAAAGCATTTGATAATTGGTTTTGCATTAAAAGATTGTATGTTTTCAGTTTTTAGAAAAGGTCGGATATGTTCCAGTCCCGCAACCTGGAGCCATGTTAGTTGCTGCTCAGTGTCGCCAGGGCTCCATCTGGAGAAGGTGTACCAGCTGTACCTCCTCTGTCTGGATCCCTGGTGTTGTTGGCCCGGATTCGGGTCCGGAGCATTTCTCCGGCCACGTTGCTCACCAGACTGCCTCCATAGGTGATATTCTTCTCAACGGACCTACAAAATGTCGGACACCACGCCTTCTCCCGGAGGGGAGAGAGACCAAGAAGGAAGGCTATTTCCTCCATTAGCCGGCGTGGGGCAAAAGCTTAGTTCACAGTCTCCATACACGGGTGCAAGCATTTGCTGGAACCCCAATTCCTAAAGCTGTCTCTGGTTCCCGCTCGTTCCACATCCACCGGCTCTGCAGAGACATGGGCACCCGGGCCGAAAACCCAGCCGGCCGGAGCGGAGCCCCGGCCCTGGCGGGGGCTGGCCCTGTATCCCCGACTTTTGGGTTTTATAGCCTGCAACTTTACTATACAAGTCTATTGTTTCCAGGAGTTTCTTGGTAGGGGTTTTAGGGTTCTCTAAGTATAGTATCGTATCATCTTCAAATAGTCAGAGCTTGATTTCTTCCTTTCCTATCTGAATACCCTTAATATCTTTTTCTCGGCTAACCACTATTGCAAGTACTTCCAGTACTATGTTGAACAGAAGTGGAGAGAGTGGGCATCCTTGTCTCGTCACTGATCTTAGAGGGAAGGCTTTTAGTTTTTCCCCATTGAGGATGATGCTTGCCATAAGCTTGTTGACTCTTGCTGTGGAGTCTAATTTTTGTGATCCTGAGTATCTGTTCTTGTGGGGAATGGGATTCCTAATTAAATTGTTCTCTATGCCACAGTCTATAGCTGCATAAAAGCATAAACATTTCACTAAACCCTGGGAGCAGATGCTTTAGTGATTTGACTAGTGTTCACTAGTTGATTGCTTTTCTCCAAATAGTTTCCATTATTATCATACATCTAACCTGAAGAATCACAGATAATAGGTTGGTAAGTACTGAATAAAGCGCTAGAACTAATTTTAGTGATAAAAATTTGAACTTTGAATAGATAACCTGGATGACAAGATTTCTGAGGAACTTGAGAAGGATATTGAAAATTTTGAAGACACATAAATCATTGGAAGACATGGAATAGTTTATTATAGGGAGTCATTTTATATGAATTCTGCTAATCCCCATTTCCTGGTATTCCTGCCATTTTATTACATTCCTTGAGATTGAGATGATTCTAACTTTTCCTTTGGTAAGAAATAGAATTAATAAAACTATGAAATAATGTTTATGCATTAAGGTTTTGAAAGACTCTAGCCCTGTCTTTCTAGTAGAATCATTGTTTTTTAAACTTACAAGCTTTTATGAAGCAAGCTGTCCTTATGAGTAGTCTCCACCAAAAGGAATTGCCAGTTGTTTTTTTTTTTATTACTAAAGGAAATGAGTGACTGGGTCCTGAAAAACCTTCCAGGAATAGAAAAGTGCCATTAATCAGATGATTCTGGAAGAAATTTTTTACCCAGGTGGTATTTGAGGTGACTATAAACCAACTGACATCTTACTTGCAGTCAATGAGAGAACCTAAAAATGGAAATCTAGAATAAATTGTGCCCAGAAACTATAAGAAACAAAATGTGTATTGATCTAAGATCATAAATGTTGAGGTAATTTGTTATGCATTCACAGATAACTATTATCAAATCTTCACTGTCTTCAATTTTTCCTTTCTTGTGATTGTTGTCTTACTTTGTATTATGAATTGACTTCTTCCATAATGGGGGCATTGACTTTGGAGTTTACACCAAGTAACTTTCACATTGGTGATCAATCACAAGATGGGGACATAGACTCCAATGACTTTGGAGTTTACATTCTATAATTTTCACATTGGTGATCAATAACCTTCTCCAATTACTGAGGATAAACACTTAGATAGGCAAAACAGGGCATGTCCTTTACCTTCTTTATGTATCCCTATTGTACTTAGAAGAAAATGTTCCATAGTTGGGGACTTTACATGACAGGTAATATCTTCCCGTGCTTGCATTTTTTCCCCTCCCAAATTTATCTTTTTGATTTGTTCCTCAATCTTTGACTTCCCCTAACCATTTCCTATCCACACTTGTTCTGTTTTTGTCAAATGTTTATACTTATTCAGTCCCTTCAGAGCCGACAGCACTCTATGAACTTTTACATCTTTGTTATATTGTTCTTCTCTGATTTCTTCTCTTATGAACGTTTTCATTCTTTTATTTTCACCAAAACTGTTGTACTCTCAACAACCTGTTCTTATCTTCAAGCAGAGTAATACCCAACTTCAAGAAAATCAGTTTTTATTCCCTGTCAATTATACACAGAATATTTAATTGATATCTGAATTCATTTTGTTTGTGTAATTACTGTACTTACTACTTGCTTTTCTCTAATTAAACTATAAGCTCAATGATAAAAAGGATTCTAGTATTTTGCATTTTAGTGCTATAAGTTTAAGATTTGTGAAACCAGTGATGACTTAATGGATCATTTATGAATAATATTGGACTCAGAATATTACATTTGCCATTCAAAACCCTGCTTCTTTTTCTTTCATTTTTTGTTTATAGAACAAGAAGATGTTTAAGAGGTCAAATAACATTGCTAGTGGTTTATCAAAAATAAATATTAAAGGAAATTTCATAGAGAAGAATATTATCTCAATTGCATCTATGTGGAGTTTTTAGGAATTTTCTTCTGTTAAATATAGATTTTTTGAACAATTATAAATAAATCCCAACTGAAATATAATTTTAATATCTATGTCTGAGGAAGTAAACCGAAAGTTCACTGTAGGTATATGGAACTCAAAGGATCTTGGTGATATCTGCATGTGTATAACAAATGTCAACTGGAAATTAGGTTTCACACAGAGAAAACACTGATTTGAGATAATTATTTGCCCTGGTGTGTTTTATATAGAGAACATAACTGAAGCCATGAAATATGTGAGATTTCCTATAAGGAAAGAGTAGGAAGAACAAAGATGCACTCCATTTTTTAAAGTTTTGACAGAGTGCAGTAGCAAAACAAACTAAAGAATATCCAGATAACAAGAAGAAAGTGGGACCAACACATACGGAAAGTTAAGTGAAGTAAGGTACTTAAAAAAACTAGTCACTGAACTTAAAGTCGCTAGTCATTTAAACTGTAATAAAACACAATTTGGTGAAATGGGTGCTAAAGCAGACTCAAGAGAAATGACAAAAGACTAGAAATTTTAGAACAGAATATTTACATCTGAAGAAGTGATAAAAATAGATCAAAATTTGTTGATGGCAATGAGGCAATTTCTATGATGCATATGATTCTTATGCATTCATCCTTTAGGAGAAAGTCAGGCCATTTTCCTTAATCTCCATATGGTGGAAGAAAATTCAGTCTTTGAAGTATATTTTCATCAGAATTATTTTTTTGGGGTTGCATTTATTACCCTTTGTTTCCTAACATCTGTTTCTCCTTCATTATTCTTTAATAACAGGCTGAGAGTAATGGAAATCATCCAGGAACTGACACAGAATTGAAATAAACCTGGATGTGAGTCTCCAAACTTAGCTTTAATATGATGAAAACTAATTGTGCACTTATACAAAGCTGACTTACTGTAAAATTAGAAACTTTTGCAACCTTTCTTAACAGTCTCCCATTCCCCACTTCTATCTATTTGAAAAACGTATTTTAATTATGGCCATAGTGAATAATTTGTTTATTTATTCCTACATTTCATAACTGAAAAATTCAAGACCCCAAATTCTAGAGCTTTAAATTTTAATTAGTAGAAGTCTACTCACTTATTATTTGTCTTCAAAACACACACACAAACCCAAATATTATATTTTCCTCATAGATTTCAATTTTGAGCAAATAAACTGATAGTCTATCTGGGTAAACATCACATGCATAGCAGAATGAATTATATCAAATAAAACCAGGTGAGAATGTATTCTCTTAAGATAAGTAATACATGCTAATATTTTATTAAAATGTGTATACACGCTTGTCCCTTCTACATCTAGAATACTATTTTAAAAACTGTCACTTTAGACTTTGCATAGAAAAAACCACAAAATTATCCTTATGTTCAGCTAAGGAATGTAATCTCTAATTATAAGTTTCATAACAAGAATGATTTTCTCCTGTGAGGAATAGAGACAAAGAGAGACTTTTATGGAAACACAGTTTGAATGTTTTGTGGGTTTTTTTTTTTTTTTGAAAATTACAATTTGAGCTTTCCATCAGCATTATAAAAATAAGTTTGTCAGTATGAGAGAAGGAAGACAAAGCAGCCACCCACTTTTCCTGATACCTGCTGTGCCTTCCAAATGATGATTTTGGAAACTTTTACTTTTCTATAACAAAGAAATGGCATAAAAGTAAGACTGCGATCAGGTTCTCTTCTATGACATTATTTATAACCTCAAAATTATCAACATAAGATTGAAACAGCATATTAATACTTTGGTAACTGACACATAGCTTATCCCCGAGAGCGGTGTTTTGCTGATAGTAGTTCTGTAATTACAACATTTTATTACATGTATAAATACACATACATATTTTCTCCTGTGAATTAGATGAAAATTTTAGTTATGTTAAATAGAAAAGCATCAGAAAATCTTTCTGCTAGAGTAGATGTGGATGTTATCTCTATGGTAACTTTAAACAATATAATTTGTCTCCTAATGCCATAGCAGGCTGTTATATTCCAATAATTTATTATGAAAGAAATAAATATACTTTTGTGAATGTCCAGTATCAATAGCTAATTATAGAAATAAAGAAAATATTCACTATTTAGTATTTTCTTCAGACCTTCCAGTTTTATGGAATACATATTGAACCAGTACTAAATTGCATTCTTCTCTTGACCAGATCATGTTTTACAAATCAATACTAACTCTCCATCAGAATCTCATCCTGTTCCTTCAAATCCAAATGCCAGAATACTAGAATTCTGCAGTCTAGTTCAGGGCATCTGAAGAGTGACAAAGTCATATCTGATTATGATATGTATACAGGTTTGGAATTGACTGTTTAATCTTCAAAACTTGCTTTATCTGGTGACAATAGCTCACATAAAGTAAATCTTTCCTTTAGAAGAATTGAATCCAAATTGAGGTTGGTCACATTTTCTGCATATGTTATACATTGAATAGAATTTTATATAAGTACTTGGGAATCAATTCTTCCCTTGTTCCTACAGCTTTTTCTCAGTATACATGTTTCTGCAAAAGAGTTAAAATTTCAATAGAAAATGTTACTGTGTAATAAGACATATTTTGTGTGTATTTTGTACATACATCTTTTTTTCTGAAGATAATTGTGTTTTCACAGAATCATTAACTGTATCAAACACATTTTTCTTCTTCTTCTTTTTTTTTTTTACTTTCTTTTGGAGTCACACCGGCGATGCTCAGGGGTTACTCCTGGCTCTGCACTCAGGAACTACTCCTGGTGGTGCTCAGGGGACCATATGGGATGCTGGAAATCGAACCCAGGTCTGCTGCATGCAAGGCAAAAGCCTTACCTGCTGTGCTATTTCTCCAGCCCCACACATTTTTCCCTGTAAGCCCAAAATGCAGATATCCAACCTCTTTTAACACAGATTAGAACTTGCAAAACTATGCTTTTTACATTGACTGTTTTATCCACTTCTGTTATTAAATATCTGAACACAAGTTCTGGTCTAAAATTTGGTGTTTTCTAGAATCATGATTGATAAAAATATCTAACCTATGCACTTTTGTAGAACTGCCAATAACTTTTTAAAAAGCCACAATGTCTTTATATGTTATGCTTCTTTATTATTGTGCCTGATCCATACACATACAAAAAACCCACAAAAATAGTTTTAAGCTATAGAAGCTTTCTGTCTTTTTCCATTTTGATACTTTATTCAAGTCTTTGAGTTCCCTAAATTCTTAATTTCATGGTATATAAAATTAGAATAATATTTATTTCATACATTATGAGACTTAAATGTGAAACAGCATGTAAAATTGTTTACATATTGCCCCAGGACTGTGAGTCTGTTTATAACTATTAATTGATGAATATGCTTTCATTATTACATGACTGAATCTAACTGCAAAATGGAATATTTCTATTGAATATTAAAGCTTTATATCTCTCTACAACATATGTGTTGAAGCCCTAATCCCATAGATTGTTCTTTGGTAGTTAGGACTGTAGCTTGCAATGGATTAGCATCCTACTATGACAACATAGGGATAGATATGATCTTTCTAATTATCATCTGATTACTGAGCAAAAGTAAAGGAAGCCATATACCTCAAAGGTGTAGTAGAACATTAGAACACTCACCTCTAGTGATGTAAATTACAGACACTGTAGATGTCTCATTCCTTCAGAACCATCAGGTGTTACCATAGTGATCTCTGAGTACCACAGGGCTCAAGTAGCAGGACCAGTGATAGCAATAAGAGATCATCTGCAGGACCTGAAGAAGATTATCACCAAAACCTGCCCAGGCTGTTTATAGATTTCCAACCCCCAAATGATGAGACAGAAAGACATTTGTAATTTAAGCCACTCAGTCAATGGCATTTTGTTATAACAATCCATGGAGTCTCTCTGATATGTTCAAACTCATCTGAGTGCTTATTCTACCTAGAGTAGAATTCTAGTTAAAACTCAAATTTCTGGCATTGTGTGATAGATTTATTTGAACTACATGCACTCTGAAAAGAAATAGAGTATGGAGTATCTTTCTTTTTGTCTTATCTCTGTTTTATTATTCGTGAAATATTAAACCCAAGCCTGAAATAACCTTTCAACCCTCATTTGTTTGGTGGTTTAAATTGCTTAATAATTAGCTCTTAGATTTCAAATTATTGAAAATATTATTGGATTTATAGAAAGCACACATGCATTGGGTATAAAATTTAAAGCTTATAGATTTCAAAGTCATTGGGAAATTTTTAAAAACATTTATTTAGGTATAAAAATAAATCTTCAATAGCTATAATCACTACTTATGAGAAACATGTATTTTATCTTTAAGTGAAATGTCACCATTAATTGGCATATGATTTACGTTACTTCTTCAAGTAAATACACCATTGTACAGTTCAAGTAGATAGTATTAAAAAGTCTCAAGGGCATTACTTTATGGCCTAATCTTACTATTAGATAAGGCTTATGAGCCAGTAATGTCAGAGAACAGGGTAATGGATGAGGCAAATGGTAAATCTATTTGTTGATAAGCTGGCTGAGGGATTTAAAGATAGAGGAGACATATTAATAGCGAAAATAAGGATGGACCCAGTAGAAAAGAATAAAACAGATCTAACATTTTATTGTATGAGGGGTTCAGAAAGTTATTTGTTCCTATGTTGGTTTCTTGAATATATAATGTCAAATATGAACAATGAGACTTGAGACTGGCTAGATCCACTGTATCCCTGGCATCCCACTGATCTTTGATTAGCTCAAACAGGTGCCAGTAATGTCTCCAGTCATCCTAGCCCTGAGATTTTTAGCAGCCTATATCTTTTTTTGAATATATATATGTATATATATTTAATTTTATTGAATAACTGTGAGATAGTTACAAGCTTTCATGTTTGTGTTACAATCACACAATGATCAAACACCCATCCCTCTGCCAGTGCACATTCCCTACCACCAATATATCTGGTATACCCCCCTTTCCCACCCTCCTCCTGCCTCTAAGGCAGACAATATTCCCCATACTCTCTCTCTACTTCTGGGCATCATGGCTTGCAACACAGACACTGAGAGGTCATCATGACTGGTCCATTATCTACTTTCGGCACACATCTCCCATCTCGACTGATTCTTCCAGTCATCATTTCCTTAATGATCCCTTCTCTATTCCATCTGCCTTCTCCCCTCCACTCATGAAACAGGCTTCCAGCGATGGGGCAATCCTCCTGGCCTTTGTATCTACCGTCCTTGAGTGTCAGCCTCAAATTATAGTTATTCTATACTTCACAAATGAGTGCAATCCTTCTATGTCTGTCCCTCTCTTTCTGACTCATTTCACTTAGCATGATACCCTCCATGTCTATGCAAAAATAAGCAAATTTCATGACTTCATCTCTCCTAACAGCTGCATTGTATTTCATTGTGTAGATGTACCAACATTTCTTTAACCAGTCATCTCTTCTAGGTCACTTGGGTTGTTTCCAGATTTTGGCTATTGTTAACAGTGCTGCAATGAACATATAGGTACAGATGTCATTTCTACTGTGCCTTTTTTGCATCCTTGGGATATATTCCCAGAAGTAGTATTGTGGGGCATATGGAAGCTCAATTTCTAGGTTTTGAAGGACTGTCCATATTGTTTTCCAGAAAAGCTAGACCACTCATCATTCCCACCAACAGTGAAAGAACTTCCCCTTTTCCCCACATCCATGCCAGCACTGGTTGCTTTTGTTCTTTTGAATGTGTGCCAGTCTCTGTGGTGTGAGATGATATCTCATTGTTGTTTTGCTTTGCATCTCCCTAATGACTAGCAATGTGGAGCATTTTTTCATGTGCCTTTTTGCCATTTGTATTTCTTTTTTAGGAAACTTCTGTTCATTTCTTCTCCCCATTTTTTGATGGGGTTGGAGGTTTTTTCTTGTACAATTCTACTAGTGTCTTGTATATCCTGAATATTAATCCCTGATCAGATGGGTATTAGGTAAATATTCTTTCCCATTCTGTGGTTTCTTTCTGTATTTTGGTCACTGTTTCTTTTGAAGTGCAGAAGCCTCTTAGTTTGATGTAGTCCCGTTTGTTTATGTTTGCTTCTACTAGTATGCTCAGTGCTGTTTCATCATTAAAGATATTTTTATCTTCAATGTCATGAAGATATCTGCCTACATTTTCCTCTATGTAATTGAGGTCTTTAATCCACTTTGATTTGATTTTTGTGCCTGGAATTAGACAGAGGTCAGAGTGACACTAGAAAATGGAGACACATCCCCTGCTCATGGATAGGGAGAATTAACATTATCAAAATGGCAATACTGCCCAAAGCACTATACAATTTTAATGTGGTCACTATTAGGATACCCATGACATTTTTCAAAGAAATAGATAAAACACTCCTGAAATTTATATGGAATAAACCCCCATTAATAGCTAAAGCAATCCTTGGGAAAAAGAAAATGGATGTCATCAACTTCGTATTCAAATTGTAATACAAAGTAGTACTAATTAAAACAGCATGGTATTGGGCTAGAAACAGACCTGCAAACCAATGGAACAGAGTCGACTATCCTGTCATAGACCCCCAAATATATGGTCACTTAATCCTTGACAAAGAAATAAGAAATGTGAGGTGAAACAAGGAAAGCCTCTTCAACAAGTGGTGCTGGGGAAACTGGATAGCTACCTGCAAAAAAATGAACTTCGCAGCCTCTCTTTACTTGTTTTTCCCAGCAATGCCATATTGGAGGCTCTTTCAGGCTAAGGGGAATGAGACTCATCATTGCTACTATATGGCATATTGAATATGCCACGGAGAGCTTGCCAGGTTCTGCAGTGTGGGTAGCATGTTCTTAGTACCTTACCAGGTTCTCTGAGAGGGTGAACTAGGCTATAAGAGGTGGCGTGGCCATGAATACGCCATAGTATTTTAAATCACCTGAATCAAGACTGGCTAGATTATCCTACTTTATCAAACTGTGGGTTTTGACCCCTCATAATGTGGTGTGTGGGGGGTGAAAAAATTGTAACAATAAAAGTTTCTGATTGTTCTACAACTAAAAATTAACTAAAAATCAACACCTAATAAATCACGTATTTCTGGCAGTACTCATCTTTGTTACCTTTATTAGGATATAAGAGACCATGAGTAGAAAATTATTCAAATACCTTTGATTTAGAACATAATTATCAAGTCAGTCCTAACTAGTAAGCACTTTTAGTAAGATGTCCATCTCTACTGAATTCTTATTTGTTCATTTAACATTCAGAGGAAATCCATTTAGTGGATTTGATGACAAAGATAGTGATTTTTCACCCCAAAAAGTTTAGGATATCTATCTTCAGTAATTACATGTAGGTGGATCTCTTAGGAGTATAAATTGAGTCACATATGCATTTCAGATTTGTCTAATCTGAAACTTAAGTATGTAGGAGTCTTACCTAGAAAGCTACTCAATGAGTGAAGATGAGATGAAAATACAATCTCAATTTGCTGATGTTTTCACTTCTGTAGAGACATATTTCCTGATGTAGCTTAGTTGCACTATAATTAAATAAAATTGAATATTATTCATTTTATTTTAAAATTTAATAGTGATTCTATGGGTGAAAAATTATTACACTGAATATTTTTTATAAAAAACTCAAGCACACAAAAGTAACTCGCAAACTATACAAAATATATGAGTATATTCATTGTGGAGTATAATTTAAACAGAAAAATTAGATTAATTTCACGGTTTTTCAAAAGTTATTTTTAACTTATTAAGTACCAAAAAAATATATGCAGGATGCATATATTTCTACTTTATTTAGAAGTTATAAACCTTGAGCTGGTGAAATAATATGGTGGGTAGTATACTTGTCTTAAACATAGCCACCCTGGATTTGATCCCCAGTATCACAAAGTTCTCTTGAACATCACCAGGAATGAGATTTCTCATCACAGACCTAGGAGTATGCCTGGAGCACTGCTGAATCTGTCTAAATATCTGCCCCCCCAAAAAAATTATAAACTTGTGATGTGTGATAATTATTTAAATTAGCAATAATTCTACAAATACATATGTTACGTATTCTTTGTTATAGCAGTTTTAACGTACTCTTGAAGAGGAATTACAGACTAAATATCATTTAGTCTTCTTTTACTCTTATGGGTCTGTTTATCATCTTTGGAGAATTTCTCTTGTGAAAGGAAATCATACAAGTAATGGGTTTCAATATATTTTGAGGAAGCACTTCTGCAGGAATTCATAATTTCTTTATTAAAAGAGGTTTCTAAAATCATTATTTACACAGTTTTATATTTGTGGGTGTATAACTTGCATAGTTTAAATATCTTGAAGTCTTTAAAGCCAAATAATGTGACTTTGTTTTTCTCAATTATTTGAAGTACATATTTAAATGAGTCAAGGGGTCCATAAGGACAAAAGACTGTATTTTAAATCACTCAAATCAAGTGTCCAAAAGTTAACAGGGAAGGAGAAGACTAATTCAATAATTGACCTATTCATTTCTTTAGTTTATACTTTTCAGAATCTGTAACAATAATAACTTGGATGACTTAGTAGTTGGGAAATTTCTACCTTTGTTATCATAAGAAAAATGGTTGGAATAAGTAATTAAAATATATTATGCACTTAAGAAACTTGGGCCACACTAAACTATGGTTATGGGTTACTTGTGGTTGTACTTGGAGCACCATATGCAGTGGCCATGGATTTAAGACAGGTTGGCAAAGCAAATACCTGACTTGCTGCTGTCTTTCCAGCCCCAATGTATGCAGTTATTTTTTGTTTTGGCTTTTTGGGTCACACCCATCGATGCTCAGGTGTTACTCCTGGCTACACATTCAGGAATCACTCTTGGTGGTACTTTGGAGGACCATGTG
This sequence comes from Sorex araneus, assembly GCF_027595985.1. Taxonomy (NCBI): domain Eukaryota; kingdom Metazoa; phylum Chordata; class Mammalia; order Eulipotyphla; family Soricidae; genus Sorex; species Sorex araneus. The sequence goes on along the minus strand of NC_073303.1, from coordinate 169,868,054 downwards.
GGATGCCAAATATCAAAGCTGGGTTGGCCTCATGCAAGGCAAACACCCCCACCCGCTGTACTATTGCTCTGGCCCCAGCTCAATGTATACGCTTTTTTATAAATGATTTCAGATTAAAGTCCAGCATGCCAAAATTAAAACAAACAAACAAACAAACAACACATTTTTTTCCTGCCAAATATCAATTTCAGAGTGAGGAACTTCTAACCATAGAAATAAATTTAAGACTATCCCTCCTACCTCTATAAAACTCATAGCTGAAGTCTTAACACATGATTGAAACTTTAAAAAAAAATAAAACATTTTAAAACAATACTATGTGAAAAGACAGCTTAAAATAGAAAAGTGAAGAGCAAAAGAAAATATTCATATACCACAAGGACTTCTGAGCTGTGTCATTAACATGAACATTGAAGCTACAAAACTCAGAAATTCTAGATTAAGTAAAACTATAATCTATAGAGCCATGATGATAGGCTTAAGGAAGGGCATCACACTATAATTTGAATCCCTGGGATGTCAGAGCTGTATCTGGTCTTCTCCAAAAGAGTTCTTAGCTTGGAAAGTAATGCATTCCACTGAAAACTACCAGCTGCTGTTGTAATTATACCTCTGAGAAAATTAAACCTGAGCTATGACCATTGAGGGAATAAGTGCCTGTTTCACAAGCCTTTGCAAATGGTTTACAATTCTTTTGGTCAGATGGGAGAATTTTAAAACTCATGCACGTAGAAGGATTTTCTTTTAAATTTTATTTTGTTTTTATATGCTCTTTGGTTTAGCCCAAAGATCACGGCTAAACAAAACAAAATGCTCTTAGGAAACAGTAACAGTCCATATACAAGAATAGCGATTCACACCAAGATGTGGAAACTGTGTCTGTCCATAAATCATCTTCCCAGAGAAGATATTTCTGCCCACATTATAAAACAATGAAATGCCACATCATTTCCTATCCTTTACCATGTTGTGTTTCTGCTTGTCACACCTCCAACTGACATCATATACTTCCTTAAAAACTAGTTTTTTCCCTCATAATAAACTTGTATCAATAACCTTATGCATGAAGCACATATGTCTGGCATCCATTAATCACTCCTCAAATATTTGATGAAATTATTAAATAAAAGTTTGAGCCAAAAATTGGATAACAAATGACAAATTTTGATTACTAATTTATCTATTTTTTAGCACAGTTTTTATCAAAAAAGGAGATAGTACACAAAACTTATAGTTCTCTTTGCTTTTCTATATAACTTTGGTATTATTGGCAACAAAAAAGCCTAAATATTACATAACTCATATTCAAAATGAGATTGATCTCTCTCATTTTTTTTGGTCATTTTGAAAATATGTGAGTTCTCTGGTCATTGAAAATTTAAGATTAATCAAAAGAAGTGTGTGGTAGGGGCAAGACCACTGAGAAAATAAAGGGACTGGATATAAATCACCATATTCATATTATAATTTCTTAAGGGAAGTATATACATATATATGTATGAACACACACAGAAAAAGATAAATTTTTAAGACACATATTAAGGCAGTTTATTTTGAACATTAATTATCAAGGACTTATTAATGGCTAGGGGTCTACTAATCTCATTTCAGTTATGTACTAAATTAGTAGGTGAAACAAATGAAGATGGAACGACAAGTGGTTGGAGAAATGGTACAATGGGTAGAGTTCTTGTTTTGCCCATGGATGATCTCAGTTTGAACACTGCACCTCATATGGTCTCTTGAGAACAAAGCCAGGAGTAAACCCTGAGCTGCTAGGTGTGGCTCAAAAACAATAAAAAAAAAAAGGTGTAATGATGTATCAGGGCATTTTCAAATTTAAGAAACAGAAACATTAAGATATTATCTACAGTAGGAATCAAGAACATCTGCAGAAACATTATGATATTGATACATATTGAATTTCCAAGAAGAACAAAAATCAAATGATTGTCATTTTGATCAGTATATTATTGGATATATTCTACACAAATATGCTATGCTTAGTCCAGATGTGATAGCACATTTTATCTCCATCATAGGGCTAGCAACTGTATATTGTTGTAAGTTTACAAAATATAGTCACTGCTAATTTATTATCATCTATTTTAAAAATATTTACTTGCGGGGCCAGAGCGATAGCACAGCTGGTAGGGCATTCGCCTTGCACGCGGCCGACCCGTGTTCAATCCCCGGCATCCCATATGGTCCCCCAAGCACCGCCATGAGTAATTCCTGAGTGCAAAGCCAGGAGTAACCCCTGAGCATCGCTGGGTGTGACCCAAAAAGCAAAAAAAAGAAATAAATAAAATAAAAATAAAAATATTTACTAGCATCTACTCTCTTCCCTGAATATATTAGCACACCATAGATTTGAAAATTAAGTAGCTAGTAAAATGGATATAGATTGTATAGACTTGATAAAATTTTGATTAAAATGACAAAATTTGTCCTAATTTTTTTTTTTTTTTGCTTTTTTGGGTCACACCCATTCATACTCAGAGGTTACTCCTGGCTTTGCTCTCAGGAATCACTCCTAGTGGTGTTCAGATTACCATATGAGACTGAGAATCCAAACCAGGTTGGCTGCATACAAGGAAAATGCCCTACTTGCTGTGCTATCACTCCATCCCCTGTCTTAGTAATTTAAAATAAAACAAATTACAATTGCAATTTACACGGTATTCAAGTTCCCTATATTTATTTTATAACTAGTGATTAGTTATACTGACTTTCCATTGCCACTCCTTTTTATTGGTCATCATTTAATTTTGTGATTTCCTTTCCCAAATTGTCCTTGGTGGTGATTAGGTTGGCCATATTTTGCATATAATTTTCTAACTGGGCATCTTAACGGGCATGTTACATCTCAGCAGGTCACCTAAGTAACTCTTGTGTCACAACTAAGGGTGGGACAGATTGTCCAGGGAGCCAGGATACTGACTGGAAGGCTTAAGCTTTGATGCTAACCCTTCTTGAACAAACAAAAAAAGGCTGGAGCATGGAATTTACCATTAATGATCAATTAAATTCTCTAACATCTTTATGTAAAGAAGCTTTCATAAAACTTCAGATTGTCCAAAGAGCTTCTAAATTGGTGAACTCATGGAAGTACTACGAAAGTGGCTAGCCAGAGATGGTATGGAACTCTTTCTATTACCATACGCCTTGCCCTAAGCATCTCTTTATCTGGTTGTTACATACATTTACATTAAATTAGTAATCTTATTAATTAATGGGTTTCCTCAAGTGCCTTAAACATTTCATCAAATTAACTGAACCCATGGATGTTGTCATGGGATTCTCTAATTTATATTCAATTTGAAGTACAGGTCATGACCTACATTTACACCTTGGTATCTGAAATCTTAAGAAAGAGGTTGAGCAAACTTCCAATATTTGTGCACTCAGTCAGGAGCACATCTAGCTACTTAGGTTTGAGACTAAAACATGAAATTATGTTGAGGTAAGTGTGGTACTGTAGAACTATGCCAGTAATGTGAGGAATTTGATAGAGTCTCTGGATAGAACAGTCAGTTCATATCTGGAGAATTGCATTTTTTTTTTCTTGTGGGGAAGTAACTGCAACACTTTAGAATACTGATTCAACACTCTACCATAGCAGAATAGTAAATTATATCCAAACTAGGTATTTACATAACACCCCCCAAAACTGAACTTTTTTCTATAATCCAGTTTTTTTATTGGTATATGATAGAAAAATCTTTTTAAAAGGCAAATGTCATCATTCATGTAGTGGAGAAATTGAATATTGTATGTTTTAAAGTATCTCATAAAAGGTTGTATTAGGATTCACAAACACAGAAAAATTATACTATATCAAGTAGTAGGAGAAAATATAATGTGTTGCTAAATCATGGCAATTAATACTTAGTAGGCTATTGCTTGGGAAGCATTTTATTTTAAACCATTTAGATCAAACACAATTTACAAGTAATAAAATAATTATTCATAGATGAAATGTAGTTTGTTATACAGTTTAAATTGTTATACATTTTATTGAATAAATATTCTCAAATCATATTTGAAACATGCTGTGGTAGAATTAAAACATCTAAATGTGGCATTGAAAATGGAAGGACATAGTTTGTTATTCATTCCTGACTGACTGAAGAAATCTCACAAATTATTATAATTGAAAATAGTTTTAAAATATGCCTTGGGAGTTTAGCTTCAGCCTAGGGAAATTAATACCTTATTTGTTGTCATTGGGCTATAAAGTTTGAAATCAGTTCTTATTAATTACAACATTATTTATTGAATACATGTGTTTTTATAGACATGGTGGAAGTGGCTAAATGTAGAATTTATGTTAGCTACACGGGTCTTCAGAATGTCAAGAAAGATTGTCCTGAAGATATTACTGTGATCAGAGCCAAATTAAATAGAGGGAAAGTATGTGGACAAAGTCTACATATATTTTGAGAAACTTCAGTCCTTACTTTAGAAATTTACCGAAGCACTAAAGAACAATTTTTATTAATTAAAGGTTTTGATTTAAAAAATTATGATATTGTCACAGCATCTGACCTTGCAATAAATTTGTAAAGCAAGTTTTCTCATCTATAGGCTAAAACTTTTACAAATATGGAATTATAGTCCATATATATTTAATATGTATATAATTCCTTTTTATTTGTTTATTTTTTTTCTTTTTTGGATCACACCTGGTGATGCACAGGGGTTACTCCTGGCTCTGCACTCAGGAATTACCCCTGGTGGTGCTCAGGGGACCATATGGGATGATGGGAATCCAACCCAGGTGGGCCACATGCAAGGCAAATGCCCTACCTGCTGTGCTATTGCTCCAGCCCCCTGTATATAATCCCTTTTTAAAAAGAGACAATGAAGTAAAAGCAACACAGTAAAGAATTGCCTTAGCTGTTAAGTTTCTTGTTTAAAAAACATTTACAATCCTATTTTATAGTAGAAAGTATTCACATTTAATATATAAAGAAAACAAAAGAAGTAGAGTGTAACAACATTTTTTTCTATATGTACTACTACTTTTTAGAAACCGCTAGATACTTTGAATATTATATATTTATATATTAAGTATGTAATTATACTTTGATATAGTTTAATAAGCACAATTATAAATTATGCAAAAACCCGTTATTCCTGTTTAAAAATGATACGCTTCAAAGAAAATTCTGATTTCATAAGTCACATATGTATTATGTGATGGATTTAAAAAAGCACTTAGATAATAGGATAGACAATATATATAGTCTATATATATACACACACTTATATACAATTATATATATATGTATTGTCTATATATATATATATATACACACACTTATATACAATTAAGTGTATGTTTCTAAAGGTACCGGCAGAGGAACCCAGGTGTGTGTAATCCCATCAACGGCCAACATCCAGAGAGAGATTTAAAAGCAAGCTCTCAGAATCAATACCTTTAGCCTACTTATCCCTCTGGGAGAAACTGGCAAGCTTCTGAGAGTTTCCTGCCCACATGGGACAGCCTTGTAAGCTTCCCATGGTGTATTCATATGCTAAAACCAGTAACAAGCTGGATCTCATTCCCCTGACCCTGAAAGAGCCTCCAATGCTGCATCCTTGGGAAGGCCAAGCGGAGAGAGGTTTCTAAAATCTCAGGTATAGGATGAATGGAGAGGTTACTGAATCCGCTGGAGAAATCGACGATCAACGGGATTTTGTGATGTTTCTAAAATGACATTATAAAGTAACACATTATTTCTAATAATATTATTATGTAAGTACTTGCAAATAAATATTTCCTGCCTTTCATTTATTTGGTTAAGCCTGAAAGCTTTGTAACTTTCCACATGTTGATTCAATTAAATAAATAAAAAATAAAAAACAAACAAACAAAAGATTGGGAAATATATCCCTATAGATATTTCTCTACCTCTACATCTATGATACAAATGTGTAATGGAATATTAGTCAGCCTTTGAAAATAATAAAATTATGAAAACTATCACAACATGGAATGACCTTCACAACATTATTCTAAATGAAGTAGTTCAAGTAGGTCAAACATAAAAGAAAATTTTTTGTTTGTGCTTATATTTATGTAGTAAATAGAAGAAGCAAATCTACAGATAATAAATGGAGCTGTGGCAATTAAGCACTTGGGGGAAGAGGAAAATGTGTAGCTATCATTTAATGGTTGACAATTTCAATGTGAGATAATGAAAAGTTATGGAGATCAATTGTGTGACTATGGTTGCATAACAACATAAATGAGATTAATGCCTCCAAATCATGCACTTAAAACAGCTAAAAATGATGCCCTCATGCATATTTACAATGATTCATTTTAATGTATTGAGGGGACTTTATTTGGATTGTTAATTCAATATAGTTTTCCTAAAGAAAGGAGAAAATTTTGCTAATATTTGTGAAGATAATGCTGTTAGTCAGAATACATCTAGATATTTTAGAATATCTCTTCAAGATATTTTAGCCACTATTTAAGTATAATTCTCATAATAATCTATACAATATACTTTTCAAATTATTGCTTTTATAGAGATATATGAAATTCAAAATTTGACCCTCATACCAGATTTAAAAGGATTTTCTTTGTCCTTAAATTCAAAGTAAAGCACACTTTGACAAACTTAAAAAAGAATGTATTTTTTCCTACACTCAGACAATGAAAGTTTCTTAGCATAAATTTTATTCATTTTGCAGATGTGATAGTTTGTGGTCATAATATAGTTGGCAAAGGATATAAAAATGTTTCCAGACAATTTACTATGACTTGGCAATTTCACTTCCTTCATATCAACACATATAAAATTTCAGGAAAATATTGTCATAATTGTCCTTGGTTAAAAATACGTTATATTGAATTTAACAACTGAATAGTGGTAATAATTACCAAGGCCTCAAACTACTAATTCTTAAATGGATCATGCTGGCAATATAGTTTGAAGAAAATTTTGATTTCATAAGTCACGTAGGTATTATGTGATGGAGTTAGAAAATCACTTTGAGGGGCTGGATGGATAGCACAGTGGGTAGGGCATTTTTCTTTTCTGTTTGACCTACCTAAACTATTTAATTTAGGATAATGTTGTGAAGGTCATTCCATGTTGTGATATTTTTCATCATTTTATTATTTTTAAAGGCTAATATTCCATTACACATTTGTGTCATAGATGTAGAGGTAGAGAAATGTATACCTCTACATCTATATCTACACCTACATCTACATCTACCTCTATATTTACAAATGTATAGATCCCAATCTTTTTTTTAATTTATTTTATTGAATCACCATGTGGAGAGTTACAAAGTTCTCAGGGTTATGTCTCAGTTATACAATGCTCAAACACCCGTTCTTTCACCAGTGCCCATATTCCACCACCAAAAAAACTCCAGTATACCTCCCAGCCCCCACCCCCCACCCCTGCCTGCATATCTGATAAATTTCACTTCATTTTCTTTTTACCTTGATTACATTCCATATTTAAACACAAAACTCACTATTGTTGTTGGAGTTTCAACACACAACTTGTTGTTGGAGTTTACCCCCCAAAAATACGGCCCTACTGACAAGGAAGCATTTGATAATTAGTTTTCCATTGATGAGAATGAAGAGCTACGAAGAGGTTTAGGATTTCTGTATTTTAGTGATTAAGCCCAGGGAGATTTATGTTGGAAATTGCATCATTTCCCTTTCTGGGGCAGCATGGGGCAAAGGCTTAGTTCACAGTCTGGAGACATGGCTGTAAGCACTTGCTGGGACCAGAAGTTGTGTAGCTGGCTCTGGATCTTGGTAGTTCAGCAGCAAAGCGGCCCTGCAAAAGCATCTAGATCCCAATATTTAACTGTAATGAACGAAATAAATGAAAGGCAGGAAAGGTTTCTAATTCAAGACATTAGAACATGATCAACAAATGTAAATATCAATGTCAATATCTTTCAATTATAAATAGCTTTCTAATAAAATCACTTGACCTGAATCCTATTTTTTATAAGTCCATGTCAAAAATAGGATTGCAGGGAAAAGAAAAAAAATGTTTTAGGTACCATAATAGATGAAATGCATAAGAAATACATTTAGAGAATTATTTTTCCACTATTATTTGTTATTATTGGTTTTGGCACTACACCCGACTGTCCTAATGCTTATTCTAGCTTCTGTGCTCAGGGATCACTTCTGGCAGTGCTCAATGGTAATACAATACCAGAGACCAAACATGTGCCTGCCGCGTGCAAAGTAAGCAAGTTATGTGCTGTACTTTCTCTCTGACCCTAGTTTTCTATGCTCACTAAGACCTTTAATTTCAAATGTATATGACTCAATATTTCTTTAAAGATCATAGTGGAAGGGTATTTGTAGAAAAGTGTTATGTTATACACATGGGCTTAAGTAGTACAGAAGAATATAGTTCCTTTGAAAAGGCTGGACTCAATTTCTCATACATGTAAACTATATGTAGTTTTTAAAAATCACTTTAAATTATATATTACTTGTATTACTTGTCATCCTGTTATTCATTGATTTGCTTGAGTGGGCACCAGTAATGTCTCCATTTGTCTCCGTTATGTGCTAGTGTAGCCCAATGGCTTCTGCTCACTCCAGGAACATGAGAAGCCTCAAACTGTGTATTCAGAGTTTTGGTGAAGAAGTCTGACCATCTTGATATCCTGTGGAATCCAGTCAGTAACAGCTGTAGTCCAGCCTTCATCTCTGAATCCCATTACGTGTCCTGCCCTTGATTTTCGACACCTTGGTAAACAAGACAGCATCCCCAATTTTTGATGTCAATGGAGATCAGAACTCCAGATTTCTTCTCTCACCTGAGTGGAACATGGTACTCCAAGCATAGCTCTTTCGATTCCTCTTTGGGATACCCGAATAGGGTTCTCATCCTCATTTTATAGGGTCCAGGTCTCTGAGGCATATGTTAGTGCAGGAAGAATGGTGGAGTTGAAAAGATGTGCCCAGAGCCCAGTTCTTCGTCCTCTTAACCACTTCTTTGACACTCTTGAAGGCATTCCCTGCCACTCTCTTCTTCCTGCTCAGTTCAGGTGCCAGGTCATTTGTCATGTTGAGTTCTCGACCTAGGTACACAAACTGTTGCATTTGCAGATGTTTGTTATACATATATATATTATATACAATATATATACACATATATATTCACAAAAGACCTACCAGCAAAATAAATTTTCAAAGAAGCTTAGGATGGCAATTTTATTTTGGTTTTTGGTTTATGGGATCAAATCCAGGGCTAAATAAATCAATTACTCCACCACCGAGCTATACAACTGGCTCTAGAATGACTAATAATCATTTAGATTTGCCAAAACTATCCTCAGTCTATGATTAGAACATAAATGGGGTTCACCTTCATTTTAAACTTGTTGAGAATAAAAACTAACTAAAATCTGAACTTTTCAAATTCCCACTTACATGGTTGGTTCAGCTGTGCAGTTGTTGTGTTGTAAATCTTTCTCACGCAAACACTTGCTTTGCTGGAGATTTTCCGCAATATGTCCTTGCTGCTTCCTTTTGTTTAAAGACTCAGTGAGCCACAGAGATCAGAGGATGTAAAAAAATATAAGTGCAAACCGGACCTCTGGCCACATAAGACCCAGATCTCCAAACAGACATGCTTCATCCTATTATCTCCACCAGAGCAAGGGGACGCAGAGTATCCCCATCCTCAAATAAACCTGGTCCTGATGCTGGCTGCTCATCTCTGTGATGCCTGGCACAAGGGAGAGGGTATCGTAAACAGGACATCGAAGGCTCAGAATCCAAGGAGAAGCTGGGGAGCAGGGGGCTGAGTAAGAAAGCTAGGCATGTGAAACCCACCCCCAGGAGCTCTGGGCTGGGAGCAAGTGTCATGTGAGTGTCAGGGAGCAGGGCAGTGAACAGGGTGAGACTGCCCACTTGTTCATCTATTTCTGTCTCCCGAGGGCCACAGGCTGGGAGGGGGAGAATGGAGTGGGGGTGTGGATTTGCTGTCAGCTTGGCCACCAGACAAAAGAAAGAAGGAGATTGTAGAGCTGAGTGAGAAGTTTCCCTTAAGGAAATTTGAGTAACATCTGACCCTGTTTGAAGATATGATCATTCACAGAGAAATCTGCAAAGTGCTCCACTTCCAGGTTGTCTTCATGGCTTGATCTGATTTCTACTTAGAAAATAAAAAAATAAAAAAAAACTGAACAAACTAAAACAGCAAAAAAGAAAATACAACAATTGGGTCGGGGTCATAGTATAATGAATGGGTCAGGTTATTGGCTTGCATGCAGCTGACCTGGGGTTTGAATCCCCAGCATCCCATGTGGTCCTTTGAACCCCATCAGGAGAAAGCCCTGGGCAATGTCTGGTATGGCCTGCCAGATAAAGCCCCCAAACAATCACCAATAACAGAAGCAATACAATGATAATACTTCTCTAACGTTTCAAGTAATCTTTTATCCTTTTGAGGTCCCAGCATCTCATCTTTGCTGGTCAGAGATCCCCTTAGGGTCACTCCATGTCCTTACCCCTTGATACTACAGGGTCAGAAATGTCACTTATTTGTGGCACACAGTAGGCATGCCAAGCTCACTCTCCTGATGACAAGAACTCACCTCAGTCCCACCCTAGACCCCTCCTCCCAAGAGACTGCTTATTAGGAAGCAATGCCATTATTTCCAGGTTATTTGAGGACACAGAAATAGAAAACATATGCTTGTTTTGGAGTTTTAACTATATAGGCAAACACATCTGTCTCTCCAAAGAAATTCAAGTGCTATGTTTCTACTTAGCTAAATTCTCACATTTTCCTCTTAAAGTGATGCGTTAATCCTCAATAACCAATTACTTCTCTAAAATGTGAGAGTTCCAGAATAACAAACGTGAATCATAAAACCCCGAATAACAGAAACAAAAAATAAAAAATACAATTAAAAACTTAATTTAGATACAAAACCTAGGTTGAACAAGCAAACTGAAATAGCTCTGTTGATAGTAAAGCATATTCTTATTTCCTTAGCAGAGAGGTGCTTATAAAATTTTTGATATTGTAAAGTGTTTATCTTATATGCACAAAATAAAATATCTTTGAGATAGTGATTTTCTTTCCTTGAGTAATTCTTCTTTTGACAAGCTAAGTATAGTTCACATATAGACTTGTATCTTTTTCTAGAATTGAGAACAAAAATGAGAAAAATATCAGATGAACCTGGCAAGCAGTTAGGTGGATAGCATGGAAGAAAAAACAAAGAAAAAAGTGAAATGCCAAGGACATTGGAGGTGAATGGTAAAGTTACAGGGAAGACAGAGCAGGAAGGAAATGAGTTGCTATTCAAGCAGTATGAAATTTTAAGTTACAGATGATGAATAAGGACTGGAGCGATAGCACAGCGGGTAGGGCTCTTGTCTTGCACCCGGCCGACCCACGTTCTATTCCTCCAAGCCTCTAGGAGAGCCCGGCAAGTTACTAAAAGTGTCTCACCGCATGGATGAGCCTGGCACTCTTCCCGTGGTGTATTCAATATGCCAAAAACAGTAACAACAAGTCTCACAATGCAGACGTTACTGGTGCCCACTCAAGCAAATCGATGAACAATGGGACGGCACTGTTACAGTGCTACAGATGATGAATAGCTTCTAGAGTACTGCATAATAATGTACCTAGGGCTGTGTACTGTTTTGATCACTTAAAATTCTAAGAGGGCAGATATTGTGTTCTTATCACCACCACTACTACCAGCATTATCATCAAAGTGGAAGGTCAGGAGGGACATGTAGAGATGAGTAAGGAATTTATCCATTGATAATACAAGAGTCAGCAACCAATGAACATGGTTTAAAGTGGATGACACTACACATGAGTAGGTATAGACTTAAAACTTTGCTCATATATTGAGAGTATTATTAACTGCTATGTTTTAAATATCAAGAGTTTGCATTGTGGTAGTTAAGCATATATAATGAGCTCTTCAAAATGTTGTATGTATGAAAGCCATGACAGAATGGAATTGCTCTACTAAACAATAAATTATCCCTTTATTATTATTATTATTATTATTGAATTACCGTGAGATACAGTTACAAAATTTTCATGTTTGAGTTTCAGTCATATAATGATCGAACACCCATCCCTCCACCAATGCACATTCTCCACTACAATGTCTCCAGTATTACCCTCCACCCCCATTTTCCAATCCTCCCTCTGACTTTATGGCAGGCAATTTCCCTCCATTCTCTCTCTCTACTTTTTTATTCCATTGTTTGTATATCTTAAACTTCTTTTTTTTTAATTAATATTTTTATTGAATCACCATGTGGAAAATTACAAAGCTTTCAGGCTTAAGTCTCAGTTTTACAATGCTCAATCAACCATTCTTCACCAGTGCACATATTCCACCACCAAAAAAACCACAGTATACCTCCCACCCCTCCAGCCACCCCAACCAATCCCTGCCTGTGTAACTGATAAATTTCACTTTACTTTCTCTTTACTTTGGTTACATTCAATATTTCAACAAAAAGCTCACGATTATTGTTTGGAGTTCCCCCCCTAGAATCAGACCTGAAGAGATATGAGGTTTTGGATTTCTGAATTTTAGAAAATAAGTCCAGGGAAATTTCTGGTAGAAATTGTATCATTGCAAGCTCATTCCTCACATTAGTGGTCCTCATAAGCTGGCAGTTGCCACGCCCTTCCCCCCCCCCCAACCACAAGGAAAAGGAGAGAGAGAAAAACCTTTCCCCTCCTGGGCAGGCATGGGGCCACAGCTTAGTTAACAGTCTAGAGACATTTCTGCAAAAAGCTGCCGGTAACAAAAGTAGTTTAGCTGGCCTCTGGAATGATGCTTTTGCAGCTGTGGAGAGGCCGCATACGTGCGGCACCAGGGTCACATCTCGGCAGAGAGCGGGCTATCTTAAACTTCTTACCATTTGCATCAGAAATTCCCTTTGACAATGCGATCATTATTATTACCAGAGAAAACTAGTAGCAAATAAAATATGCTCTTTTTATAAAGGGTACATTATTTTAATATTATTTTATGAATATTTATCATAAATAAATTAATCATATATCTATTATATGCTTAAAAGTAGTATAAATTCACATAGAGGGTCAGATTGATTTAAAATAATTTAGATGCTAGAGTTAAAACCAAAGGCATTGTACTTGCTGTTAGCCTTATAAATAAAGAGCTAAATTGTACAATCAATGCTGATAGAACTAACAATCTTGGTCAGTTCTTCCATTATTTTAAATATTATTAGAATTATTTATATTGTTATTTTCACAAGAAAAGCAATTGATATATGTTCAGAATATAACAGAACACTTAAGATGTTGATAACTCTAAAAGATAATATTTCTTTAGTTATTGCACTTATGAAGTTAGTAGGTCAGAAGATATGAGATATATATTTAGACTACATCTAGCAATAGAACTGGAGTGATAGCACAGCAGGTAGGGCATTTGCCTTGCACCCAGCTGACCCAGGTTAGATTCCTCTGTCCCTCTCGGAGAGCTCGGCAAGTTACCAAGAGTATCCGCCCACACAGCAGAGCCTGATATGCTGCCTGTGGCATATTCGATAAGCCAAAAACAGTAACAACAAGTCTAATAATGGAGACATTACTGGTGCCCGCTCAAGCAAATCGGTGAACAATGGGACAACAGTGTTACAGTGCTTTATGTTTCTTACACTGGTGAATAAATACTGCACACGTCTGTCATTCTTCATCAGAGCAAATAGGAGAACATGAGGAAATTGCTATAATCCTTCCTAGGGTGGTGGCATACATTTTCACGTCTGTATGAACAGTTGGATGCTTTCTCAGTTCATCATTCATGAGTTGTTTCACCAGCCCTGTCAATAATTATTCCTCTAAGGAGCAATCATTCACATCTTACAATCCTCTAGGACTACAAAGTCATCCAGAAACAAGGAGTTAGACTGACGCTGTTTACTTCAGCCTCAAATGGCACTCGTGTTATGACATAACCTTCCGGTACCAGATGGAAATAGGGTCCAGGAGTAATTGGAAAGCTCTGTGTGTTTGGCATAGTAGCATTCTCAGTTTAAACACTTGCCTTATGGCATGTTTTTGTACGTATTGAATATTAATGTTTATTGCGGGGCATAAAATATATGCAACTTAAAGAAAAAAAGCAAGAAAATATTCAAATGTTATTAAAAAGACACATTAGAATTTGTGATAGGCTGTTCTTTACACATGATTTTTTTTTTTTTAATGGGGATATAGTAGTCTCTAAGGATTCCGATGAGGACAGATAGATCAGGTCTGCTTTGGCACTAGAGATTTACAATATGAATGTATTAGAATATATTTCTTCTGTTCCTTAAGTCTGGAGCAAAGCAGTGTCCTTGATTGGAGGAAGGTTTTTAAAAGGCACGTCAATGTGAAATAGATGATTTGGACATTTTGCTGACACTTGGGAAATTTTTGTTTTGAAAGAATTTTTATGCTTTTAATTCAATAGCCAAAACAAATAAATTTGACCAGGTGAGACAGACTATTAATTTAGACAATATCATTTGAAGCTGTGAGTGAATAGCAAAGCACCTTCTTTCAGGTGTTTTTTTTTATTTAACTTGTTTCTTTTTCTTACATCCATGCCTATTTATTTGACTTAAGCTAAAAATACATTTTAATTTAGATAGATTGTATTATACTATTATCCTGACCCTGATTCAAATAGCTAGCACCACAAATAGTTCCCTGAGCACCATCAGAATCATTTCTGAGCATTGAGCCAGGAATAGTCCTGAGCACTGCTGGGTATAAAGCACCTAACAATGGTTACTTAGTTATACTCTTTTTGTTGTTTTTTTGGTGGGTGATATGTTTGGCGACCTCCAGCAGGGCTCAAGACTTACGTCTGACCCTTGAGCAAGGGTCACTCCTGGTAATGTTTTGCGGACACTACGTGGAGCGGGAGATTTACCTGGGGTTGACTATATGCAAAGCCAACATCTTAAACACTATATTATCTCTATCATTAATTATTTTGTTTTTAAATAAATGATTATTTTAATTACAAGACTAGAAAATTAAATTATTATTTTTTAAATCTATGCTTTCTTGAAATTTACCACCAACAACACATAAAACTAAATGAAATAAAGTTGAACTAGGTAAAAAATATTCATTGAATTAGTTTAATGAACTGAGTAGTTCCCTACTTCATATGTAGACTTTGAGCTAGAACCAGATTCAAGTATTTCCACTTGAAATTACTTGGGTGAAAACCCAAATTAAAAGTGCCTATCTTTCTGCTTGCATTGTCTTCCTATGGCCAGAGGTTTATTTTTTTAATTTTTTTTTTTTGTAATATGTGGGCATGATGCCAACCCTAACTCTATACCATAGTCACTGTTCAAGGCAATATTCAATTAACCCGCATATCTTTTCTTGAGGTAGGAATTTCCCCCTGGGCCCCTTATTTATTTATTTATCTATTTTTTATTAAGGCACCATGAATTGCAAAGCTCTTCATAGTTGGATTTTTTGACACACAATGTTCCATCACCAATCATAGCACCAGTGTCAACTTCCCTCCTCCAGGGTTCCCAGACTCCATCTCATGCACTCCCTGATCCCTTCAACCCTAAACCCAGCCTGCCATTTTGACAGGCACCTTTGAAATTTGGTTACTAAGGTTTAAGTGTTGCGATTTCAGTTTTGTTGACTCTGTGGTTTGGTTGCTTCGCTCTATCATTCCTGAACACCACCAATGTACCTGGGTCCCCTTGTCCCCCAGCCCCGTAGAGATGTTATGAGAAGCATCAATAGTGAACTTTTAAAAATGTGGAAAAATAATTCACCTCAGGGTAGTTTTAGTTTGCTTCTTTGTGGCGAAAAAAAAAAAGGTGATAGCTATCATTTTAAAGTAAAAAGGGATTTAATCTATACTTGTTTCTAGAAATCCAGTTTTCAAGCAAATACTTTCATATTAAGGAGTTTCTGGAATCTCAGGGTTATTACTTTACTCAGGCAATAGTGAGTCACATAGACATTATTTTGAATCTCTTATTTCCTAGAACCCATGAATTTTGTTTTTCTGTATTAAAATTTATGGTATCAATAGACAAATCACAATTCTATCATGAGGATTAAATTTGAAAATATAAACACTGTACTGGGCAAGAAACATCACAAGTGCTGCCAACATCTATTAATGTATATAAGCTAGAAGTGGGTAGAAAAATCAGACTTGTATGTGGATGTGGTCTAAAACAGATAATGTGTATGTTTCATAAAAATGTAATATCATTTTACTTTCGATAGACAGAAATGCAATTTAAGGAATAATTTTAAGACGCAAATCTTAAAATATACAAACAAATGTATATTTGGTATATGGAATTTAAACACCATGTAAAATTCATATATATGTATGTTTTAATTATATTCTAGAAAAATTAACATTTAAATTTAAGTTCTCTATGCTGTTATCTTGGTTGTCATCATGCATTTCTTAGGTTAAGCAGACTTAGAAATGATCTACAAAATATATTTACCCAAGTTAAAACCTGAAAACATCAATTCTCCTTATTTTGGAAGACCTGAGATAAAATACAAGAGGTACAGTTTTACTTGTGGCTATCCCAGTTTGACCTCTGGTATTGCATGTGTTACCTTGAGCATCATCAGAAGTGACCCCTGATCACGGAGTCAAGGTAACTACTGAGCTTAACTATTGGGTATGATCAAGGTAACTATTGGGTATGATCCCAACACCCACCCAATATTAAGTAATAAATAAAACCTTTAATTTAGTCTTTTTAGGATATTTTTAAAGAACATATATTTAAATGACTAATAAAAATATCCTAGAAATATTGTATCATTAGTGATTGAGATAAGCTGTAAATTCTAATTAATAGTGATTATACAATATAAAAATCAGTTAAGCTTCAGCATAACATTATTGAGAATTATTGAGAATTGAGCATAATAAAGATTTAATTCCTTTTTTATAACCTCAGTTCAGATCTATGACATATAACATATTATGACATATGTTTCAATTATATTTATTTATATTTATTATAAATATTGCATTACCTCATATATCACCTTATAATATTTACAGTTTAATCATTTTTTCTTTGCAATATAATATTTAATATTTTATATATTAATAAATTCATGTTTTGGGGCCAGAGAGATGGTACAGTGGATAGTGCACTTGCCTGGCAGATTGTCAACCAGGGTTTGATGCCTGACAATCCATAAGGTCAATTGGAGTGATTTCTGAGTTTCATGCAGAGCCTGGATATCCCCTGATTATTGCTAGGTGGCTCCCAAACAAAAACAAGACAAAATCCAAACAAATACAAGACAATTTTATGTTTTCAAAATAAATTATTGATATATCTTCTGTTTGGTTTTGGATAACATCTGGTAGCCCTCAGGGATTACCCACCCAGTGCTATGTGCTTGGGTGTCACTCCCTGAAGAGCCAAGAAGATTATCTGGTACTGGGGACTGATGCTGGCTGCTGTGTGTAAAGCATATGCTAAGAATAATGAGCTCAGATAGAGAAGGGACCACCAAGTAAAGAGTGCTAGAAGGACCTGCTCGAGACGGGATAGGCGGGCTGAAAGTAGATTATAGACTGAACATGACGGCCACTTAATACCTTTGCTGCAAACCACAACCTCCAAAAGGAGAGAGAGAGCAAAAGGGAATGTCCTGCTACAGAGGCAGGGTGGGGTAGGGTGGTTAATGGGATGGCAGTGGTGGGAGGGATGTGGGGACCATTGGTGGTGGAAAATGGGCTCTGGTAGGAGGGATGGATACTCGACCATTGTATGACTGAAACGCAAGCACGAAAGTTTGTAAGTCTGTAGCAGTGATTTACTAATATTTTTTTTTAAATAAAAAAATAGAAAAGAATAATGAGCTCCTTTCCAGCTTTTATTTGAAGCACTTTTAGTGGCTTAGTGCTTCATAAGTAGGGATTCAAGAAAATAGCACAGGTTCCAAGGGCACAGGAAATCAAAATAGATGCTCAGAACCTCATGGGCAATGGAACCTCACTAAGAGTGACTGAGGACAGCCCCAGCTCTGCAGAACCTGAGCAGCACGGCATTCTTGGGTCTGAACATTGAACCTTCTGGAACAATTGGCTAAACATTGCCTAGACTAACTCTTGGACCCTCCACTAAACATTACTTTAGAGACCCACCTAAACACTTTTTATATAAGGAATAAACAAGTAATGAAGTGAAAAAATACCATCACTATTAAAGAAGATAGATCTGCTAGACTCAGTTTGTCTCTCACACTTTCAAACCATTGTACCTGTAGACAGTTTAAGTAGCAGTGGTTGTGTTCCTTATCCTTTAGTAAGAAAAACACAATCAAAGAGTAAAACAAAATAATAGTTTACTTTGACTATGCAACGTATTTCACAAATTATGTTATGAATAAATCACAACCTCATTTCTATGAAAGCATTTTTTTTGTAATTAGACCTGCTTGCGCCATATTAAAGATCCTCCCTATTTAGCTCCAGAACTTGAACTTACAATGAAAATTGCATTAAAATTTTGGAAAAGGTCCAAAATCCTTTAGATGCTCTCAGTCCATTTAGTGTTTGAAAAATTAATCTGATTGAAGTCACTCTGCGGCCCAGCTCTTAAGTGAATTGCAGAACAGAGATAGATGGCAGATGATAGATTGATAGGTAGATAGCAAGAGCACGATGTGATGATTTGGTATGCACCCATTGTGGAATGATTACCGAGATTGAGATCATGAAGAATTATACCTAATCATATAGTTAACTCATATTTGTGTCTGTGTGGGTTGTGAAAGGGTGCTGATGATCTATTTTCATTAATTTTTAAGTACAAAAATTCTTCTGAAGGCATTGTTTCATGCCACATTGTTCTGTTGTAAAGGAAAAAAGCAATCACAGCAGATGTTGAAAGAAACAATATTATTTAAAGATCTACTTTCAGGATTAGAGCCATGGTACAGCGGGTAGGAGAGAGCACTTACCTTGCACATATCTAACCTAGGTTTGATTCTCAGTACCACATATGATCCCTTGAACCCTGCTAGGAGTGATTCTTCAGAGTAGATCAGGAGTAAGCCCAAAGCACCACAGGATGTAGCCGTGAAACAAACAAAAACATAAACAAAAAGATCTGCTCTCTGTATCTAACTCATTTTGCGTAAAATTTAAGCTTTAAACTACTTATGACATATACTATAGATAATAATTACAAACAAGACTGTGATATAAACTATAATATAAACTACAATACTGTCTATTAGATTAATAGAACTTCGTCAACTACTGGAAGATTGCACATGCCCCTCCCCTTCTCCTTGACAACTATTTTACTTTCTCTTTTCAAGTAGCATATTACAAATTGGAGCTTTTTGCTGGTTGAATACTTTTCATAGCAGAAAAGAACTATACTTTTTATTTGAAATTGTTTCATGTGTTAGAGGACATTTAGATTGTCTTTATATTCTGACTATTGTAAATTTTGTTTGTATTTTTATGCAGTTTCGTTTGAATTTTATTGTTTCGTATAAACATATTCAATCTCTTCCTTAACTTTTTATACTTCTAGAAGTTCATACTTACTCATAAATATATGATTGCACTGTTGTTTCACTGTTGTCCTGTTGTTCATCTATTTGCTCAAGCGGGCACCATTAACATCTCCATTGTGAGACTTGTTGTTACTGTTTTTGGCATATAGAATATGCTATGGGTAGCTTTCCAGGCCAGGCTCTCCGAGAGGAACAGAGGAATCGAACCTGGGTCAGCTGCATGCAAGGCAAATGCCCTACCTGCTGTGCTATCGTTTGAGTCCCCTTCAAAAAAGAAGAAAAAAAAGCATTGGGGGAAATATCCCCCAAACTATGATTTGGTGTTCTTTTGTGAATTTATGTTTTAAAAAACAGGCTTTGATCTTACGGAAGATACACAAGAGGCCTGGGTGCCTGGGAGGAAGAAGCAAGTCCATGGGCCAAACAGGAAACAGTTTTCCTGATGAGCCCCTCAGGACCCTTGGGAGGTCCTCTGAGCTTGCCCCCAGTAGGCAATGCAGAGTCTGAATCAGAATTTGTTGTAAAGAAAAAAAAAATCTGAAAAATACAAGGATGTAGACTTGACTCGATGGATGCACAGCTGAATAAATAAATTCTCATTTCAAACAAGGCGAAGGCTGGACTTGCCCCAACACAGTTATCAAGTCCAGCCCAGCCCCAGCAGAGCCTGGCCCTCATGCATTTGATTATGAAAATATATTTTTCATAAATCACTGTCACTGTCACTGTCATCCCATTGCTCATCGATTTGTTCGAGCGGGCATCAGTAATGTCTCTCATTGTGAGAAATATTGTTACTGTTTTTGGCATATCCAATACACACTGGTAGCTTACCAGGCTCTGCTATGCGGGCACGATACTCTCGTAGCTTGCCGGGCTCTCCAAGAGGGGCCTGAGGAATCAAACACGAGTCGGCCGCGTGAAAGGCGAACGCCCTACTGCTGTGCTATCACTCCCGCCCTTTTCATAAATATATAAAAAATAATCATACATAATCATAAATATAATTCAGAATATTTAAAACTAAAGAAGCAACTTGTCTTTGAGCACTAGGATGTGAAATTTTTAGGGCTGAAGTCCTTTCCAGAGAGATGTGTGTATACACAGTATTGTGATAGACCAGTGGTTTGCAATCAGTCTCCATCTTGTCTCTTAGGAGGCATTTTACATACCCTCTCCCAATATACTTTTGGTATTTTCAACAGTTATGAGAGGTAAATTTTGGATCTAGATACCAATGACTGAGATAAAGTACAATGTGCAGGGCAATTTTATCTAAAAAAGAATCCTACATCCTCAAATGTAACCATTGCAGAAGTTGAAATCCTGCAACAGACTTTTTTATGAACATATAGTTTACTTTATACATTAAAACACTTAATACCAGGTCAATACTTTTTAAATTGAATTATAACTATATGTAGTGCTAAGGGATCCTTATTATCGGCTTACAGTTTATTACACAATATATGTATAGCAAGAACTGGTTATTCATATAGAAATGGATATAAAGGCACCTAAACATGAAGACCTTTTGCAATTATAGGTAAACCAAAGATGAGCCAATCTGCTTTTCCCTGCACAGGTGAAGAATTAACTGACCTTTCTAAAGAATTGATGTATCTGGCTTAACTAAGCATGACATTCTTTGATTTCTCATTCGAAATGCCATAGAGTATCATTCATGACTACTGATATTGAGATGTAAGAATAGCATTCCTGTTAAATTCTCTATTGAGGGCAGAAACAAACACAGAATGTTCATTCTACAGGAGCTTTTTTTTTTTCCTGTTGTAGAACTTGTATGTACAGATGGAGAGACTACCACGCAAAAAATGCAAAAAAATGGGATGTTCTCATTCCTGAATGCACAACTAGTTATTGAAACAAGATCTATAGTTAAAATATCTATCACTATCAAAATGAGGTCATGATTTGATGACTTTAAAAAATGGAATCTATGTATATTGAGATGCTATATTAAGATGATTTATAATGGAATTTTGCTCAGCTGTGAGAGTTTTGAATTGTCCTTCATGACTGACGCGACCTCTTTTGCCATCCAGATAAGATGGAACTTACTGTATAATGATTTTTCCTTCTCTGGAATATACTTTCTTTGTGCTAACATTACAATCAGACTGGTAACATTATTTTCAAATCACAATGTGCCATGTATAATATTCTACTTTAAATCATGTTACGCCTTTAAAGTTGTCCAAGTGTATATCAGTTTGTCAGAGAGTTTACAAGGTGTCTAAAAATTTATTTCTACTCAAAAATATGTAAATCTTTTACATTTTCAACAAAAAAGTCTTATTTATGTCCTTCAAGTATAGCCTGCAGAGATACTTGCAGTTTTCATATTATTGAACTAATACTTCTGGTTATATGCTGTCATATATTAATAGGACCATATAATCAAATCATCTCCCCTTTACAATATTTACCTCAAATTCAAGAAAGACAGAAGTTTTTGGTTATTAGAGATTATAAAATTAAGTAATTATATTTTTCACTGAAGGAGATTAAACATTAGTATACAAGTCATATCAGTATACATAAAAACTTCCACAGAATTTTGCCTTAATTATAAAGCAATACGTATTTTTTTATTTTATTGAATCACCATGAGATAGATAGTTGCAAGCTTTCATGTTTGAGTTACAATCACAGAGTGATGAAACTCCCATCTCTCCATCAGTGCACATTCCCCACGACCAATATCCCCAGTATACCCCCCACTTTCCCAGCCTCCCCCTGCCTCTATGGCAGACAATATTCCCCATACTCTCTATTTTGGGGAATTATGGTTTGCAATGCAGATACTAGTTTATCATGTTTGGTCCATTATCTACTTTCAGCACACATCTCCCATCCCGACCGATTCCTCCAGCCATCATTTTCTTAATGATTCCTTCTTTATTTTACTTGCCTTCTCCACTCCATTCATGAGACAGGTTTCCAGCTATGAAGCAGTCTTTCTGGCCCTTGTATCTACTGTCCTTGGGTGTCAGCCTCATGTTATGTTATTTTATACTCATAAATGAGTGCAATCCTTCTATGTCTGTCCCTCTCTTTCTGACTCATTTCACTTAGCATGATACCCTCCATGTCTATCCATTTATAAGCAAATTTCATGACTTCATCCCTCCTAACAGCAGCATAGTATTCCATCGTGTAGAAGTATCAACGTTTCTTTAACCAGTCATCTGTTCTAAGGTACTTGTGTTGCTTCCAGGTTTTGGCTATTGTGAACAGTGCTGCAATGAACACATAGGTACAGATGTTATTTATACTGTGCTTTTTTGCATCCTCGGGATATATTCCCAGAAGTAGCATGGAGATCAATTTCTAGATTTTGAAGGACTGTTCATATTATTTTCCAGAAAGGCTGGATCATTCAGCATTCCCACCAACAGTGTCCCCTTTTTTTTTAAATTATTATTATTATTATTAGTAGTAGTAGTAGTAGTAGTAGTAGTAGTAGTAGTAGTAGTAGTAGTAGTAGTAGTAGTATTCTATTAGTGAATCATCATGAGGATACAGTTACAGATTTACACATTTTTGTGTTTGTGTTTCTGTCATACAATATTTGAGAACCCATCCCTCTACCAGTACCCATACTCCACCACCGACGAACCCAGTATACCTCTGACCCCCCAATCCGATCTCCCCAACCTTACCCTGCCTCTGTGGCAGGGCATTCCCTTTTGTTCTCTCTCTCTTTTTGGGTGTTGTGATTTGCAATAGGGGTATTGAGTGGCCATCGTGTTCAATCTACAGTCTACTTTCAGTATGCATCTCCCATCCTGAGCAGATCCTCCAACCACATTTCACTTGGTGTTCCTTTCACTAACTGAGCTGCCTTTTCCCCAGCATGAAAGGCTGGCTTCAAAGCCATGGAGCGAACCTCCTGGTACTTATTTCTACTATTCTTGAGTGTTAATCTTCTATCCACAAATGAATGCAAAAGCATCCCTTTTTCCCCACATCCACACCAGCACTGGCTGCTTAAAAAACAATATTATTTTGATATGGAAAATGGTCAATAAGGAATTTTGAGACTACTGTGTTTTTTTTTTATTTCTTTTTGTGTTTGGTTTTAGTGCAAGTTTTAAACAAAAATCTGGAAACTATTATATCATTGTAACCCAGATTCCACCGACAAACACACACAAACATTTGTTTCTATTTTTGAAAAAGGAATGTAAGTGAATAATTTGAATGGGTTTGATAATTTCTAAGAGTGATATTAGTATTGAGCTGATCCTTCCAGGTTATGTACTAACATATACTAAGAGTTAATAAACTTAATTGTTATATTTTTGAATTCATATTTTTAATAGTGACCAAAAGAGTTATTTTTCTCAATATCTTTAAAAAGAATATATACCTTTATGACTAAAGTGATTTTAAATATGGTTCACAAATGATGTTTAATGTCATCCAAGTGACTTTTGCATATTCCGGTCATTTCAACACTTGTTCCTTGAGTTAGTACATCTGTGTCTCAGAGGATGTTTTCTGATTAATCTTGTGTGAAGTGAATCTTCTCTAGGCTGTCTAAGTTGGCGATCTTTCAGCCCTTGTTAATTGTACAAGCAAAGACTGATTGAAGTCAGGCAGAGAATGAAGGTCTTTCTCTTTACGTCTTCATTTGTTTCTACCTTCCATTAAAAACCCTTTATTAACCTGTGATAATAATGTGCTTCTTAAATGGACAGACTGCAGTTCACCAAAATCAGAAATATATTAAAGGATTCACAATTTTTAATGAAAATTATTATTCTGTATATCTCTTCAAGCATTTAGTAAACTGAAGCTTCCAGAGGAAACTTCAGAACTTTCCTGTTTACAAAGCCTCCACTTAGAAAATAAATTTTATCATCCAGAAACTAAGCCTTATTAGGAGTTATTTAACATATCATGTTAAATATTATGTTAATGTAATAGAAGTCTAATAGGAAGGCTCTAATATTTAAAGAGTTGCTTTATCAAGTTTCCTTGTTAGTCTCAGCAGATTGTCTTGTTATTTATGACTATTTCTGATTACAGTTTAATAACACGATATTGCTCTGATATAATGATGTGATTTATCTACATGGTATGTACTAGCTCTCAGGTAAATTACAATGTATTTTAAACTTTGTGCTACACTTAACATTAAATTATATTCAATAGAGAATGTCTCAGGATGTCTTAAACATAGCTTAGGGAATGTATCACTGTAGCACTGTTTTCCCGTTCATTGATTTGCTCCAACGGGCACCAGTAACGTCTCCTTTGTGAGACTTGTTACTGCTTTTGACATATCGAATACACCACAGGTAGCTTGCCGGGCTCACCGAGAGGGGTGGCGGAACCGAACCCAGGTCAGCTGGGTGCAAGGCAAACACCTTATCCACTGTGCTATGGCTCCAGTCCAGCTTAGGAATTAACGATTTTAAATTTTATTATTACTTGTCTTCTCTCCTGAATTCCAAGTAAAATGAAAAGCAAACAAGACAGGTAGGTTTAAAAATTACTCATGAAGCCACATAGAAAATAGTTTTAGATTTGTGTCTAAAAGGGACGGGCTGCTATCCCTTTGCTTCTCTCAGATTGCCCCTTTACCTATGTACACTTGTGTATGCATCAGAACTTCCTGTCCCAGGAAAACGCTGTGTTCATAAGCTATTTGCATTTTCAAGACCACTCCCTTTTCACAGTTGAGGTAGGAAACAGTTAAACAAATGCCAGATATGAAAGCTTCTAGTGTTTTAAGTTTGAAAACTCAAGAAATATGAATCAGACAGTGTCTGACAGTTCCCACATACCTAGCAGCCAGAGAGAAATCAATGATGAGGAGTAGAGCCAAGGAGGGGCATCCTAACACAAGCGCCTTTATAGAAAAATGTCATGTCAAAAACTGAGTACTTTCTCCAACATAACATAGTCTAATAAGATGTATTTCACTTAATTGATTGACAATTCCCTGATAAGATACTTTTATCCTCCTCGTAGTAGCTCATTAATTTTTTATCCTCCTAAAATGAGGAAAAATGTCAGTGTGTCCTCAGGGATTCTGTAGCTCTGCTGTTAAAAATGACTGTGAGGGATATAAAATTTTGTGGACAAGAACAATAATCCAAAAAGAAAAAAACTAAGTTGATTATGAAAAAGAAATTATTTACATGAAAGTAATGATTTTTCTCTTTGTTTAATATTTGGGGAAAATCGAGATTTATTTTGATTAAAAATTTACTATTGTGTAAATCTTACGGTTTTTAGTACTAACTGCTTTTTTATTTGAATATGCTAATGAAATCTGACTTTATAAGGTGCTTTTGGACTATTGGGACTTTGTGTTCAATAACACTGAGAAAAACTCCAGAAGAAGAGTTTGGAAATCATATCTATATATTATTTTCCTAAACCAGTAAGGTTAAATATATGCAGATAGTATGGACGTCAAGGAAAGGATGATTTTTAATTTTTGTGATTTGCAAACCCATGAGTAGTGTACTTAAGGACCCTGCCTTGCAGGTATGAGGTTGGGAGTTTTATTCTTGGAATCACCTCCCATGGAGAGTGTGATTCTAGCCCTGCCCTTTGCTGGAACAAAAGGTGCTAGAACAAAGGGTGCTATCCAGCACCCAACTATACAGGAATTGAGACCAAGCAAGTAAAACACCTCCATTCCTCTTCACCACAATGATAACAAGAGCAGAAATTAAAAGAGAAAAGTGAAAAATACATTCTTTCCCGGAAGCCACCTTAAAGCTAAGAATTTGATGCAGTGATTATGCAGTAGGGAATGAAATTCATGTTTTATCTAATATGTTCTTAGTCAAACCTTATTAAAATATACATATATTGATCATTTTATAGTCAAAGAGAGAATATCAAGAAACACAGTTTTGACTGCTGAGGAGCTGTGTATCATTTCAATTATTTTTAATGGATTATATTTACCGAAGAAGATCTCCATGTTCAGGGGCACCTCCTGTCTTTATTAGCCAACTAAGGCCTGTGATGGAAAGTGAGGGTTCAAGATTTTGGGTCCTGTGTGATGAGATAGAAATTACCTAGAAGTAAATTTGGAAGTTATATTTAATTTAATTTATAATTACCTCGAAGTTATCAGGTTACTTCAGAACTGAACTTGAACATGTTTAGGGAACTATACGGAGATGGAACTGGGGTCAGTAGCATGCAGGGCATGTGCCTAAGCCCTATACTAACTCTCCAACCCCCTTGATTCTTTATCTCTAGTATTTTGGCCATAAGAAAAAGATTGAAGACACTACATTTCTGTGTATCACTGAGAAAATATTTGTTACCTCAGTTTCAAAGCAAGTGCTAACATAGACACGCTAAAGGAAAAACCCCAAAGCAAACAGGCCCTCAGATCATGATTCTAAGCTATAATATCCTGGTATCCTGTAGCAACCTCTAAACTGATCCTCAAGAGACATAAAACATACATAAGGAACACATGTGTGTTGCTATCCATTCTGGGAGCAAGCCCAGGGCCTTTCTTTGGAAACCAGTTACATTTTAACTTATTCCAAAGGAATTCTTCAAGATTTTATGCCCAGATTTAAGGGAGAAGGAAGACTGCATTCTGGATTATAAAGGTGGTGAAATAGTGCATTTATTTTTCTCCAGTTTAAAAGATAAGTGCATAGATAAGCAAGATAGAAATACAGAGACAGCTATAATGAGTTAATATTGCTTCACTTAAAAAGTTATATATTTGGTAGATGGTCTTTTGTTACTGAGCACTCGATAAGATTCCTTAGAGAAATAAAGTCATATGCATTAAGAACATGCATCTTGGGGCTGGAGCAATAGCACAGAGGGTAGGGCATTTGCCTTGCAGGCGACCAACCAGGGTTCTACTCCCAGCATCCCATATGGTCCCCTGAGTACCACCAGTGGTGATTCATGAGTGCATGAGCCAGGAGTAACCCCTGTGCATCACCGGGTGTGACCCAAAATGCCAAAAAAAAAAAAAAAGAACATGCATCTTAATTCTCTCTTCCCTTCTCTCTCTCTTTCTTCCTCTCTCTCTCTCTCTCTCTCTCTCTCTCTCATACACACACACACACACACACACACACACACACACACTTACCCTGTCTCTTTTTCTCGCCCAATCTTTGACAAAGATCTTTCTGTTGCACCCCTGCATGGGCCTGTGAAGGCACTAAACGGGTTAAATAAACACAGGGTAGCAAAGCAATGACCTTATCGGGAAATTCTCTGCAGTCTCCAAATGAGCTGAATACCAATACGGAATTTGCTTGCGTTGTGTGTCTTTCTGCTTCTCCCCATCACTTTGCTCAGTCGTGAGATCTCATGAAATTTTGTGGCAATGATCACAAGCCAGTCTCTAGTCTTTTATATTAAATGTGAGTTTTCCAGGAAACTTTTACAAGTGAAAAGAAAAAAAAATACTGAGAAAATTGAAGACTAAAGGGAGAACAGAAATATTCCACAGAAATGCATTTACTCTGTAAAGCGATGCATTTATCTCTACTGATGCTTTCTATGTCTATTCTATATTAACCTCATCTGATTTATGCTAATATCTTCCCAAAATGACAATAGAAGTAGAAGCTAGAGACTCACACAGAGTATTTGCTTTACTATTACTCCACCTACTGGAATCGCCTTCCACTGACTATAAATTCCTAGAACCTGATATAAAATAATGAGAGAAAGGAAATTGGAATTACATAGATGTATGGACAAGACTGCTTTCTTTAGTGTTTAATAGGTCAATAGTTTCTGTTTTGACTCAATAAGACAGAGTTACCCTCATTTTGTTTTGCTCAACTTTCGAATTATGACATCATGTAAAAACTACTCTGATTTTTATTATTGGGGACCACACGTGGTGATGCCTAGCATTTATTATTGGCTCTGCGCTCTGTGACCACTTCTGGAAAGGTTCAGGGGTCTACACAGGGTGCTTGGGCTCAAACTGCATGTAAGACAGTCACTCTGTCTCCCTTTAAAGTACTTTGATATTGATGTAATATGCTACACTGTATGTTAATAAATAGGTAATTATCTAATTATTTTTCACTGATACAGGCTTGTGTCAAAAATAAATTATAAATAAAACAGAAATTTCAATTTTTTAAAAAATTATTTAAACAAAATTCTAGAGGAATATAGGCATATTTTGCTACAACAATGTAATTAAATTTTTTTGTGCAAATTCAAAGTAGATTGAAGTACTTCAAACTATGTATACAAATATATATACATATATATAAATATACATATGCTTATATATACTTTTGATTTTTTTGGCCACACCTGGCAATGCTCAGGATTTGCCACTGACTCTGCACTCAGGAATTACTCCTGGCAATGCTCGGGGGACCACATGGATGCCAAGGATAGACCCAGGGTTGGCCACTTGCAAGGCAATTAACTTACTTGATTTACTATCTCTCTGGCCACAAATGATATATCTTTATTACACAGACTTTTCAGCTTACTTTAAAACATATGAACCTTCTACAAGGAAAAATATATTTCATATTACTAGGCACATATTCCCCAATTTTCAATATTGGAATACCTGATAAATATAATGTAGTTATATTAGATTTAATTAGAAGTAGAATTAAACATCAGATTTACATAAAATACTTAACTGAACAGGTGATTTGTCTTCCTCTCTCTATATTTTAATATATATCTTAAAATAACCTATAAAGTTAAACTCTGAAGTGATATCATCATGAGGAGAGTGGGTCATACCCCCCCGATGTTATTCTGGGACTGTTTCAGATTGCACGCTGCAATGCTGGGGACTAAACTGGGGTTCAACTACATAGAAGATGAACATCTTTTCCCCTGTTATATCTGTTTGAACCAAAAATAGTTTTACTGAACTCATTATATTTTATCATATTTTAAATGAACCAACGTCAGCTACATTTATTTTGAAAGTGTATTTTAAATTAATAGTTGTTTATAATAATGTGGAAACAAATTGATGTTAGCCAGTCTTTGCATTTTGTGTGTGCTTATATTAAGAAGTATAATATGTGTGGTTATTGCCAATTTGCACATTTTTATTACCTTTTCTCAAATGTGCTTATGGCCTGAGTAGTTTGCCAGGCTCTGCCATGCAGGCGAGATACTCTTGGTAGCTTGCCAGGCTCTCTGAGAGGGACAAAGGAATCGAGCCTGGGTCAGCCACAGGCAAGGCAAATGCCCTACCAGCTGTGCTATCGCTCCAGCTCCTACTTTGCTTACATTCCATATTTCGACACCAGTCTCACCACCACTCAAACCTGCCCAAAAGGCAATGCTAGGTCATTTGTTTGGTACTGCTTGTTATGGGTAGAATATAATGCAAACTATCCGTGGCGTATTGGATATGCTAAAACCAGTACAACAAGTCTCACAACGGAAATGTTACTGGTGCCCACTCAAGCAAATTGATGAGCAATCAGATGACAGTGATACAGTGAAATTTACATAAATAGCAATTACAGGACATTTATTTATTTTGGTTTTTGTGCGCCACTCAGCTTTCTTGTGACTCTAAGTAGAGCTCTGGGGAAACATATGAGTTTCCAAGGATTCAACCTGGGTCAGCTACATGTACGGCAAGTTCGTTACTTGCTGTACTAATTTTCAGCCCAGAACAGACATCTTTGTACCAACATCTAATATGGTTTTGGGAATCTTTAAGCAATTCCATTGACTTTGTATAGAAACTGTTGATTCTTGATTTAGAATTTAGGATAACTTTAAATATGAGATAAAATTTTTTATCTTATTTTTTTAAACTGGGAGGTAAATGAATGTTTTAAATCAGTTCAATAATAGCTTAAATATATAAGTTATTTCATATCATCATTAACAACCATCTTAATAAATCTGGCAAAAATCAGACATGGTTTTATATATATATATTTATTTATTTATATATATTTTTGATGGAAAATACTCTTGCCTGAGCAAAACACAAAATGAAGTTCTTTTCCTCTGCAGCACAATAAGAGCATGTGTTGGATATAGGAGAATCAACACAGCTGGTTGTTAGCATTATGATTATGGATGCACTAGTTTGGATAAAATAAGAACTGGCCTGAATCTTTGCTCAAAGATTGAACTGAAATGACCCTTTAAGAAGTTAAAATAGTTTTTAATATTCTCACTCTCCAATTTCATATGACTTGTTTTTATATGAAAGATTGAGAATATCCTATTTTTTTAGTTTAAGCAAGAAAAATTTTAAAAGAAAAAACAAAATAAAAATGTATAGAACAAGATGCATGCCAAAGTTTAGTAACCCAGCTTTAAAAAACAAAAATGAGAAAAGATGTTGAAAACCAGTATGATAACAGTATATGGTAGCATGAGCCTGAGCAGGTTCAAACCCTGGCATCACATGTACTCAGAGTCATGTGTGAGACCCTGGTAATTCCTGGCACTATAGGACCCTGGTATTCCACATCCTCAAGCCCTGACATAGAATTTCTGGATAAGGGGTTTCTACATAATCCTGAGCATCTCTTGGTAGCCCCTGCTTTCAAAATAATTAAATTAAAAAATTGAGTTAAGATAAAATTAATTTCTTCTATGTAAGTCATTCTCGGTCGAGATTCTTGAGAAACATTAAAAATTATTTTGCCGGGACTGGAGAGATAGCACAGCGGGTAGGGCATTTGCCTTGCACGCGGCCAACCCGGGTTCAAATCCCAGCATCCCATATGGTCCCCTGAGCACGGCCAGGGGTAATTCCTGAGTGCAGAGCCAGGAGTAACCCCTGTGCATCGCCAGGTGTGACCCACAAAGCCAAAAAAAAACAAAAAACAAAAAACAAAAAAAAAATATTTTGCCGATAGACTAGAACAAAATGTATGGAAGGGTGGGTTTGGGCCATACCTGGCAAGATTCAGGGCTTTATTTTGACTCTGTGCTCAGGGATCACTTCTGGTAGGTTTCAGGAGACCATATCTGGTTCGAGGGACTAAACCTGGGTCTGCCACATGCAAAGTGAGCAACCATAATCACTGTACTATATCACTGACGCTAACAAAATGAGTGTTTAATGTTCACAAGTTTGTTTTGTTTTGTTTCTTGAGCCATACTTTAGAGAAATCAGGGCATATTTATGGCTTTCTGCTTAAGGATTACTCCTGGTGGGTCCTGGAAATAGAACTAAGGCAACAGAGCGAAAGACACTTGCCTTACCCTCTATACTATCTCTCTAGCCCAAATTTCCACAACACTTTTAAGAATTAATGTATGTTTTGTTGCTGGTCAGTATGCATTTTGTGTTGTTTCTGGCTTAGAAGATCATAATCACACTATACTGATAGGTCATTTTCCTAGTAGACCGGGCAAATTATAGTTGTTTAGTTTGATCTGGAATATGGGCATAAGTATCTGTAAAATATTAACATAAAAGTATGTAATTCAATCACACATGCAGTTATCACAGAGTGGTTGGAAATAGAACCAGTGTGGTTGGAAATAGAACCAGTGTGACATCCAGATTGGCATGGAGAAGAAACGGGTCCCAAATATCTTCTGTTCACAAATCTTCTATTCACAAAAATTCAGATTTCACTATTTTTGTCTGAACAAGCCACTAGTGTTGCATTTCTCTTTAAAGGGAGTTGAGTAAGAAATCATAAACCAGGTCAGAACATTTTAGTATCCTCCTGCCTACTGATTAACATCTCTGAGTAGAATCACTTGAATTAAAAAGCCAGTTAGCAGCAACTGAAACTGGAGTTTTAAGAACAAGTGAAGGCAGAGGCATGACTTACTCACTGATATACATAAGTTAACAAACAAAAATTACACTTGCATTTTTGGTGGGATGAAGCTCCCATCCAAAGAAACTATGAAGGAAAAGGGGTGAAATGAAATAGGGGATATACAAAATAAAAAGTGAAGGAAAAAGAAAATGGGGGTAAAGTTCGATGTTAGAAAAAGAAGTAGCAGAGAGTGATGAGAAATTAGAAAATAGGAAAGAGGCAAGCCATGCTTAGACAAGTTAGGAAAAAAATAAGGAGGGAACAAAAGTCACAAAATTATCAGTTTCTCTCTCTCGCTCTTTATTCCTCTCTCTAAATCTGGTTCAACATTTTTCTTCTCTTACGCTTTGTCCAATAATTTTCAAACAAACCTGATTTGAAATAACTCCCTGCTACCCATTATCCAGGTCCCAGATTTCTTGGCAGTTTTCCTGACGATCTTCTCAAAACTCAACTCTAACACCTTTTCATGTGTGACGACACAACACTCTTTCATATTTTTGAGAGTCACAAAACTATTTACAAAATAGTTAGAATGTTGAAAAATAGACATCACGTGAGTTCTTTAGCATCAACCAGACTACTGTTATTTCAGAATAGAATTAAAAATAAAAACAGATCCTGTTCTTATGGCCTGGTGGTTAAACATTCTGATAATCTTAAAACTCTTCAAAGAAAGCAAACATTTAAATATTCATTGGTCTATCTTTAAACCGGCACTGAATCACTTAGACCCTTTTCTACTGTGATATTTTGAAACAAAACAGAGTTAGTTTGGTCTTTGTCTGAACTTTTAGTCTGAGTTCCCCAAACAACTGTAATTTTCTAATTTTAATTTCCCAATTTTTTTTTAAAAATGATTGAATCACCGTGATAACAGTTACAAAGCTTTCAGGTTTAAGTCTCAGTCATACAATGATCAAACATCCATCCCTTCACCAGTGCACATGTTCTACCAGCAAGAACCCCAGTATACCCCCAATCCCACCCCACCCTGCTTGTGTGGCAGATGATTTTCACTTTATTCTCTCTTTACTTTGATTACATTCAATGTTTCAACTGGAAATCAACTATTATTATTTGGAATTTTCCCCCAACAATCATACCTGCCGAAAAGGCATCATTTGATTTTTTTTTCTATTGCTTATAATGAAGAGCATGTGATTTTGGATTTCCAGTATTTTAGTAATTACTTAATTACTAAGAGTGATTTCTGCCAGAAGACAATGGGTTCTGAAATTGGTTTGTGTGCCTCTGGGATTATGGCCATTCAGGAAGGAGTGCGGGAGCTGCTTGTGGATGACCGCTTGGGGTTTCATCTGGGTGGGGAGCAGCAACGATACCATCCCCCCATCCCAATGCTTGCGCCATCACTGCAAACTCATACCTCCCATCCAATGGGCTCTGAAAGTTGGCGGTTGCCATGCTGCAGCTGTGGAGAGAAAAGTCCAAGGGACAAAATCCTTTTCCCTCCAGGGGTGGCAGGAGACCACAGCATGGTTTACAGTCTAGATGCATTCTGCAAGATGCCACTGGGTTCTGGAATTGGTTTGTGTGCCTCTGGGGCTCTCTCTATAGTTTTGGGCATTATATTTTTCTTGGATATTCAACAGCACCGTTCAAGCCTACCTTCTAGGGGCAGATGCTAGATCATCTATTTTCCATTGCTCACTTTGCATATCAAGAAATGTCACTCAGCCGTGTAAGCAGTCGCGGTTCAGAGAAATAATCCTGGTCCCCACATACTGGAGCCGTGCTTGTAGAAGCTCACGGTCACTGGGATTCCATGTGAAGAAGGTGGAGAGACTGCACCTCTTCCATCTGGAGCACCCCGGTGATACTGGCTTGGTTTGTGGCCCGGAGTACCAGAGTATTCTCTGGTGTTGTGTTGCATTGCTTGCTGGCCAGGATTCTTCACTGCTGAGTGCCTAATTTCCCAATTCTTTTTTTTTTTTTTTCTCTTTTGGGTCACACCCGGCATTGCACAGTGGTTACTCCTGGCTCATGCACTCAGGAATTATTCCTGGCGGTGTTGATATGGGATGCTGGGATTTGAACCCGGATCAGCTGCGTGCAAGGCAAACACCCTACCCGCTGTGCTATCACTCCAGCCCCTAATTTCCTAATTCTTGAAGAATAATACGAGCAACCTTCATTGTAATATTTGATTTCTGTCCCTAGTTTCTGAAATAGTTACTGTGTGATAGAGATGAAAATGACCATTATTATTACAATTTACTATGTATCATCAACTGCTTTTAATCACAGAGGAGTTGGTGTTCATGAGATAATTTTTGTAAAGCTCCTAATGATGGAGAACAGGTTGCAACTGGAGAAAAATGGAGTGCATTTAGATGGTTTGCTCTTTCATTACAAACCCCTGAATTTCATAGGTCTAGGAGGGAAGCAGGATTGGAGTTTACAACTGGTAAGCAAAGATTTAC
The DNA here is from genome assembly GCF_027595985.1 of Sorex araneus. NCBI lineage: Eukaryota > Metazoa > Chordata > Mammalia > Eulipotyphla > Soricidae > Sorex > Sorex araneus. Next base: position 169,833,227 of record NC_073303.1, on the reverse strand, counting down.
AACTGGTAAGCAAAGATTGATACAACTCTTTCTACATAATAAAAAGGTTTAATATTTGCCACTCCAAATATTTATCCAGAGGGGAGCAGAAGTAAATGAGCTGAGTATAGAACTGAGTATATTGTAAGTTCCACAATATACTCTTCAGACATGAGATATTCATAATTTCACAAATCCTAGACATGAAGGGAAGTGGGCCCTCTCTGTCCAAAGGGAAACATGGACACAAGGAATCAGCACCATGATTGTAGTGCAAATCATAATCTATACCCTGATTCAGAAAATGTGTTTTCGTCAAGATAAATACAGATATAAAAATATAACATGTACTTCATTGAAGTGTGTAGAAACATCCTAGACCTTTATCCCTTCCATATTTGCTGCAATTTAGTATATCAATTCTGATTTCACATTCTTTTCTTCAAGTTCTATTATTTTAATATCTCAATTACTTTCTGATTTTCACGTAAAATAGAGATCAGCAAGAAAAATCTATTTCCTGCCTCTTGTACATATCAATGTGCCTTTTATTTGTGAGGTTCATCCTTTATAATTCCTTCAACTACCACATCCAATTCATTTTAATACCTTACTGACTCTACTTTCTAAATATACTGCAGACACATTTTCCTTCCCTCAAAACACCTTGGTTGATGTCCTTGACTAAAATTAGACACGTATCACTATTTCACGGCATTAGTAAAACACACATTTTAAAATTGAGTTGATGCTGATGCTGAACAAAATGTCTGGAGTGGAAGGACAAATTAGTTTATAGCATAAACCTCTTTCAGGAAACAATGCTTTTGTAACAGCACTAAAAATTTAAACTTTTTCTGTATTAATTTATTATATTAATATGTTCCAAAATACAGTTAATACTCAGTGCACTTAGTCAAAATATTTCTTTTTAAGATTTTGACTGATTTCTTATATATCTACAGACTTAAATATTACAGCTCCAAATTTTTATTCTAGTTTTTTGGAGGACACATCTAGCTATGCTGAAGGCTTATTGATGGCTCTGTGCTCAGTGATATTTCCTGCTAGCGTGCAGAGGATCAAATGGGTGCTGGGGATAGAACTGGGGTTTCTGTGTGAAAGATAAGCACCTTGCCCTCTCTACTTTGTCTAGCTGCTCACTTATTTATAAAAATACTATTTTGTGGACTGAAACGATAGCACAGCGGGTAGGGTATTTGCCTTGCATGCGGCAGACCCAAGTTCGATTCCTCTGTCCCTCTTGGAGAGCGCAGCAAGCTACTGAGAGTATCCCACCCACACAGCAGAGCCTGGCAAGCTACCCATGGTGTATTCAATATGCCAAAAAGCAGTAACAACAAGTATCACAATGGAGACCTTACTGGTGCCTGCTGCACCAAATTGATGAACAATAGGATGATAATGTTACAGTGCATTGCTACTGTTTTGTATGTTGTCGATTAATTAAGTAAAGTTCATTTATTATTTTTAAGCATGTTTTACAGTGGCTTCAAAGTTTAAATGCATTGAAGACTTATAAATCAAAATATAGAATAATTAGCATTACTCCAAAATGTCCTAGTTGGATAGAGCAATGTAATTTAAGTATTCAGGAAACTTGGACTGGAACTAGAGCACAGCGGGTAGGGCATTTGCCTTGCATGTGGCTGATCCCATTTCGATTCCTCCCTCACTCTCGAATAGCCCAGCAAGCTACTGAGAGTATTCAATATGCCAAATAAAGTAACAACAAATCTCACAATGGAAACATTACGGGTGCCCACTTGAGCAAATCAATGAACAATGGGACAATGACAGTGCATTCAGGAAATTTATGTAATTTTTACACTATTTTCTAAATGCTAGTATAGAAATATTGGATTTAATTCAATGATTCTAAATCTTATCATAGAAAGTGATAATATTTGCCATCTACATTTTATGTTATGAACAAAGTTCACTAGCTTCCACATAAGTGCATCTGATACATGATTATATGTAAATAAAATAGCTTTTGTTGTTTTTATTCAGTTGAGAGCTACAAGAGCCTTCTGAAGTTTAGTCTAAAAGTAAAGTATGGAGAAAATGGGACTGTTAAAGTTTAAGATGATTTCTTTGACATTCAAGATTTAAAGGGAATGGCAAATATTTCTAGTGAGAAAGAAGTCAACTGTGATGCTTAATTGGCATTCTAGGCAGTAAAATTATTTATTTAGGCTAGTGATAGGCTAGTGTAAGTGCACTTTTTAAAAGCCATTTAGGTGGTTGTTCTGTTTTTATTTTTTCTATTAAAATTGTTTTAATTTTGTAAGCTAACCTTCTTCTAGCCATGCTAACTCTAAATTAATATCTGTTATAAATTAAATTACTTTGTGCTATTTTTATGTGTTTGGAAATTAAAGAACTAGGAGCATATTAGTGACTAAATTTAGGAATAAAAATAGAATCTGCAGCAAGGAGAGCAGCATACAAGTGAAATTATTTATACCAAGTAGCACTGTAGCACTGTTGTCCCATTGTTCATCGATTTGCTCAAGTGGGCACCAGTAACATCTCCATTTCGAGACTTGTTGTTACTGTTTTTGGCATATGGAATTCTCCACGGGTAGCTTGCCAGGCTCTGCCGTGTGGGCAGGATACTCTCGGTAGCTTGCCAGGCTCTCTGAGAGGGACAGAGAAATCGAACCTGGGTCGGCCACGTGCAAGGCAAATGTTCTACCCACTGCGATATTGAACCAGTTCTTATACCAAGTAAAATATTAAATTTTATTTGATATTTGATATTTATCAAAATATCAAATATCAATGGTGGTAGAAATCAAAGTTAATTGAGAAAGTATTAAACTTCTTTGGATTTTGCCTAGCTTTCTAATATAACTCAAGGTTAATATAACTCAGTTTACATTTAAGTCATACATTAACATAAAACATACCAACTGAGGCTCTAGAAATTGGACTGGTGGTAAGATATTTTTCCTACACATGGAAGACCCTGGTTTGATGGCCGACTCTGCAGCTGGTCCTCGAATCACTATCAAGAGTGGTTCTTGAGCACATAGCTTGGGGTAGCTCTGAGCATTGCTGGGCATGACCTAAAACTTAAAACAAAATGTATGTATTTAGCTGCAATGATGATTATTCATTTGGTGTTCAGTTCTTTATTTAATATCTCATCCAACAAATATCTAGCGAATATTTGCTGTGTGTTAGATACCTGGCTAAAGACAGAAATTAAAATCTAATTACAATAACACATTAGCCCTCAAGATCACACAGGGAAATGAACATGTAGAAAAACAATTGGAATATGTGATAGGTGCTAAAATAGAGACAGACAAATAAGCTGGAAAAGCTCAGAAGAATAAAAATTTAATTTGGAAGTACCAAAGAAGTTTTCACAAAGGCATTAGCCTTTGAGCCAAGTAACAAATCTAACCAGCTAAGTAGGTATTATTTATGGTTAGAACAAATTGAAGGAAGTTCCAAGAAAGAATATATAATGCACAAAAAGACTAAAGTATTAATATTAATAATAATAAATTCAATTAGCCTAGAAATTTACTTTGTTCAGTTTATGTGTGAACATCACATAGGAGGAGATAAACTTGCTCAAGAGAAATGAAATTCAAGCACACATATCTAAATTTTCTAATTTTTATATGATAAAAAGTAAAAGGTAATGGTAAATTGATTTTATTAATATGGTTTTGCATCAGAAACTTATAAAATATTACTATTTAATAGTAAAATTGTAATTGAAATATTTATTACTTTTATTAACAACTGTTCAAGTAGAATATGGTCTATACTTTCACCACATTTCAAATCAGACTCATCATATTTCAGTGTCCATTAGACAAACGATGTAAGTGAATAATTTGTTGGACATTGTACCTAGAAGTTTGGGTTGTAAAAGTATAATAACATGATTTCTTATATGTAGATATTTAATTTGAAAGAGGACACATTATCAGCAGTAACTCGTTGCAAACAAAACATTTTTATTATTTAATTGTGCAATTACTAAGGTGTTTAATAATATGCACAACCATAAATTTAGTCATACATTCCTCAAAATGACTACTTGTAATGAAGACACAATTACACTAAGACCACTTAAAGATTAATGCTTTTATATGATGAATAATATATTTTGATTAATCCTAAAACAAAACATAATGAAAGATGACTACTGTATGTATGTTATTCTGGCTTCTATATATCATATACTAACTGAAATTAGTACCAAAAAAGTTAGCTATCTGAGGACAGTTTCTTTCTGAAAATGATGTATTTAAGCAACCTCAAGCTTCACATTCAACCAAATTTATTTATACAAATAGAATCAAAAATGAGGAGAGAAATCTGTGTTAGTATACAATTTAGTTTGTTTTTATATTATTTAGGCGTATTCTTGTTCTTCTGAACATCAATAAATGTTTTATATTTTAATTTCTATTATTCTAGTTTGCCAAGATGTCAAATGTCAGATGGGCCGAACACATAATGCGATTTAGAGATGACCACTGAACTAGAGTTGTTACCGACTGGATTCCACGGGATGTCAAAAGACTGCATGGCCGCCCACCTACGAGATGGTCAGACTTCTTTGTCAAAACCCTGAACGAACAGTTTGAGGCTCTTTGTGTTCCTGGAGTGAGCAGATAACATTGGGCTACACTAGCACTCGAAAGGGACGAATGGAGATGTTACTGGTACTTGCTTGAGCAAATCGAAGATCAACGGGATGACAAGTGATACAAGTGATTTTTAATATAAAAAATAAAATAGCCCAATATGGTATTAATGTACTTTGGAAAACAAACTTAAGTACTTTTTTGAGTTTTAGGTCACACCCTGTAGTACTCAGAATTTACACCTAGCTCTGTGTTCAGGGATCACATCTAGCAATTATCAGCAACCTTACAGTGTGCCAGGTGTGTAATCACAAAATAAGGTGAAGCAGGTTCTCTCTCCCGCCATGAGTGTTCAGTGGTTAGGCACTTCTCCCATCATGGATGGCCCTGGTAACAGACGAAAGGAGGAGAAAATGGGGCCCAGCTGGTTGGTGATCAGCTGTCATTTCTTCTTCTGCCTCCTTCCAGTCTCACTGCCCGTATTTCTCCTTCTAGTCCACTCCTAAAGGTTAGTTATCTCAAACAATCTCCAAAGGTTGGGAGTAGTAATTACAAACAGGTGAGGTAGCACAATCAACATAGGTATAGCCCTTTCTTGAGAACTCTTCTAAGACAAAGATCTCCTGCCAGGTGATCTGCTCCTGGGCATGTTTTTTTCTAAGGACTTACTTCTCCTCTCCTTAGTCATAAAAAATAACCAGGATTTACTTACTTCTTAAAAATATTAGTTATTTTGTATGGACACAGTAAGAGATGCATTAAGCTTATAGGGTGGCTCTCCTGGGGACATCTTGCTACAGATCCCAGACTATGGTGTTTAGGCCTGTGTGGCCCAAAAATCAAACAAATAATTACTTAAGTTTATTTTCCAAAGTACATTAATACCATATTAAGCTATTTTAATTTTTATATTAAAAAATCACTTGTATCTTTCCTAACCCTAGCAGGAATCTTGTCCATTTGTTTCTCTTTGGATCATGACATAATTTGTCCATGACCATGCTCTTAAACTTATAGTTAAGTACTTGGCGCTTGACCTGTCCCATTTGATGCCAGGGTAGCTCACAGCTTGTCCTGGGTCCATCCAGTCCCTTTGTTGGGAACCTGATTTTGGGGTGCTAGGAACTAAGGGCTACTGAGGCTTAAGTCGAGTAAATATGACAGATGCTCAGAAATTATTTGGAGACAATTAAGTCCCAAATTACAAAATCATAGCATAACTCTTTTCCTGTGTCTATACAAAAAGGACATTGTTCTAATGTAAACTACGCAAAGGACATAAGGAAAAGAGAAGATATTCCACTTACAAATAAGCATCCAGAGATCTCTGAAGAGTTTGACTTGATAAGTCACTTCACAAGTCACTGCTTAGAGGAAAAGGTGATTAACAGGCAGGGGAAGCAGAACACAGAGGGGAAGTTAAAGATGAGTCTAGGGGATGAGAGTGCTTCAGGAGTTCTGTGATGGATGTTACTCAGTAAATCTAAGCTCTGTGCTGTGGAAGAGAAAGGTTGGGTGAGAAATAGAAAACCAATGTTAAACCTAAAATGTCTAGGACGATAATCCAACACTAAGGACTGAACCCAGGTCAGAAGTGTACATGGTAAGCACTTTACTTACTGCGCTATCTTTCATGTCCCTAATGTAATGAATGATTCTGTCAATTCTTTCTTCCGTGAGTGTCAACTCAAATGATACAGACATAGTTTCCCATTTTACTCTTGCAGTCTGGAGGTGCTTCCCATGTGTTGTTGTGTAGCTTGGTGACTGGAGTTAGGATGTCATTGTATGTTCACTGTGAGTTTTGAAGAAGCAAAATAATGGGCTGCTATATTAGCGGTTTGACCAGTGCGTCAGAAGGGGTCCTGATGGGAGGTCAATTGGTGAGCCCGAGTACTTCTTCCTAGCAAGTAGGGCTCCAATCTCATACCTCAGTTTCCATACAGGTATATTTTTCAGAAAGTATACTAATAAAAACTTTATGATGTGTAAAAGGAATGATGTAAAACAATGCAAGAATCAGTGAAAAAGAATAATTTGAAATATAAAGAAAATATACATTTTCGATGACCTTAGTAGGTAATGGTTCTTGTTTGAGAAATGTGGCTGTTGTCACATTAGAATATTTCTCTACTCTTTTAAAGGGAGTCACTTTGTTTCCTTGGAAGTACAAAGTCAGGCTGCCTGTGAATGAAGGTAGTTGTTGAGTATGGTTGTAGTATGTAGGGTTCTAAAGAAAGGAAGCTGAAACAATACTACAGAAGATACAATGTTTACCTTGCATTTAGCCAAACCAGGTTCATTCCCCTGCATCCCTTAGGTTCCCCGTAGGCCATCAGGTGTGACCCTGAATGCAGAGCCAGAACTAACCCCTGAGCATTGCCTGGTATGCTTCCCCCCCATAAAACAAAAAATTAAAGACATGTAAATTTGGGAAAGGAATATGTAGCATTTAAATATGCAAGTAGATGGGCACTTATTCAGTATGGGCAAGTAAACACAGTTATATATTATTTAAACCATTGTTTGATTTTGCTTAGAAATGTAAAATAACACCCCATAAGCAAATCAATCTCATTATTTTATAACACATCAATTATATTTGTTGATGTACTACTCTTTCAAAAAAAAATAAAAATAAAGGAAAAAAAAGAAACATTTGTACTCCCCAGCATGTCTAAATGAGCAGTAGACTTGAATGGTTTCTTGGCCTACTAGTTTTTTTTTTTTTTCTAACGGAACAATATTCAAGATATTTGCTTGAATGTACATACATGTCAATGTATTTTTTCTGTACAAAGTTTGGTGGCAATGATTTAAATATTATCCATGTCAGCTTTTGAAAGTAACACCACTAGCTTTTTTTAAAAGAAATGTAATTAGGACTCTAAAAATATTTTATCAATTCCACTCTGATATTCATCAGCTGATTGTATTTGATCATTCATTAAAGGTGCCTGTAAAGTGATTTTCTAGTGGTCTTTATTGCTGTCAATACATACCATTTAAGATACGGACTAGTCAACATATTTTTTGTGGGTACATGTGAACATGAATTTAATTTGATGTATACCCATTTGACGATGATATAACTTCTTTTTTATTTTAAAATTATTTAGAAACTTACATCTTATTAAATAATAAAATATTCAATATTGCAGCTGTAGCACTGTAGCACTGACATCCTGTTGGTCATCGATTTGCTCAAAGGGGCACCAGTAACGTCTCCATTGTGAGACTTGTTGTTACTGTTTTTGGCATATCTAATACACCACAGGTAGCTTGCCAGGCTCTGTTGTGCAGGCAGGATACTCTCAGTAGCTTGCCGGGTTCTTCGAGAAGGACAGAGGAAATAAGTCCAGGTCAGCTGCGTGCAAGGCAAATGCCCTACCCACTGTGCTATTGTTCTAGTCCATATTGCAGCTAAATTCAAAATATTAAAAAAATAATAATTTGCCTAAATATAATATTTATAGGTATTATACTTTATAGGCAAAAACATGTCCTTAAATATTTGTTTCTTGAAAGTCACACCAGGTTAAGAAAATATGATTATAAAAAGTTAGGTGTTCCTCACAAATCAAAGATACTTAAAATTTTGTGGACTATTAAATGTTTAGTTGTTAATTTTTTATTTTATGAAAAGTGTTTTGATGCTCAAAAGTATGAAATTATACTTTAAGTTGTTAAACACAAAACTTCTCTGTGCTTCCCATGTAATAGTTTTTTTGTAAATTTTATGTGGAAGTGGTGTAGGCAGGTAGACAGGGAAGGCCCCCTCCCAAGACAATGGCAAAAGCCAACCTTGCAGAAAACAGGAAAAACATGAACTAAGGCCTGATAAGACCCTCACCTGGCAAACCAACAGACCCAAAGAAGTTCCTGCAGGAACAAAAGGCACAAGGCCAGGAAAGGAATTTTAAAGAACATCATCACCATTCATAACTCCCCTGGTAACTTCCTTAGAAACGAACTTTGACTAGGTAGAAGCCCACTTGGGGGCAGGTTGGAGAAACCCTATAAAGGTTACCTTGAACAAAAGGAGGGTGGGCATATGCCCATGTGCTGCTTTGGCCATGTCTCTGAGCACATGTGGTGCCCAAGCACATGTGTCACTCCAGAATTTCCTCTCTTGACATGTGTACTTTTGTGTTTTCATGTCCAATGTTGGGATGTGTCTAGGGGCTCTTTCTATGCCCTTGGAGAAGCCTGTGTTCTCTCTTGAGTATCTCTCTCTCTCTCTCTCTCTCTCTCTCTCTCTCTCTCTCTCTCTCTCTCTCTCTCTCTCTCTCTCTCCCACTTCACACCTTTAAAAATCTTCCAAATAAAATCTATTTGCCTTGATGCTTCTCTACTCCTGAAATTCTTTTCTGTGAGGGGAGACAAACCCAGTAATCTTGGGTCCTGGGTGGCGGAGGCAGATGAGGAAAAAGTGACCATCTTTCACCTCCCCGCTTCATATAAGTCACCTGTGGGGCCCACTGAAATCAGAAGGGTATAGTGTTTAGAGTTATACAAAAGGTTTTTCAAAAATTAAAGTTCTGTACCAAAATTTCACTATAATTTTAATTGGGTAAATACCTTTGTCGCTAAAAAGAAATAATATATAGCATATATATATTTTTTAATTGCAGCACGTCAGTCAGATCTGACAGGAATATATGAAATAGAAGGGAGATTTCTGCATAGATAGGAGGTTTTCATCAAAACCTCCTTTTGATTTGATTTCATCAAATCAAAAATTTTCATCACAAATTTTTTATAAATTTTGTGCCAAAAGCAATGATATAAATATAGAAAATATAGTCAAATGTAGATGTTTTATTTTACAAGTGGTTGCACAAATTCACACTGCAACTATCATTATGTAATGTCCTAAAATAAATAGAAGTTCCTCAGTAAGAAAACTAGTCCTAATGATAAAATTAGCTGTTTTGATAAAATTAGTGCTATGGACTCTCAATAGTTTACTTTAATAGGCAAACATACCTTTTTATTATAAATGAGATTAATTTATTGCATACTCCAGCAATGGGTTTACATTTTTCTTTAGGATGGTTTTCTAAATAACCTAATTTGTTTGTCCTTAATGAATTTCAAATAATTTGCCCTTAGTCTGGTAGAAGTGAGCATTAATCCATTCATTCATGAAATATTTATTGGAAACCTGCTATTTCCAAGTGTATTCTAGATGCTCAACATAGAATGATAAATAAACAGTCTTGATACTATTATGAAAGGTTTGCTTGTACATAATAGTTAATATATGTACAAAGAAATATTTATTATGGTGACAATAGCTTTGTCAGATATAAATCAAAGTGTACTAGGTAGCAGCAGAATCAGAAAGAGGTTTTTCAATGTGAAATAGGTTTGGCAAGGCAGTGATCAATCGGAAGGTAGAAGTTGAAAAAAGTGCTATAAGAAACATGAAAACAAGCATTGATGTGTCTATGTTATGGGAGAATATTTGAAGCAGAAGGAAAATAAAGCACAAAGTACTCAGGAGGGAATTTGTCTAGGTGTTCAATAAGTATTAGGGCATGAACTGAACGGAGTGTAGAATTGTAGGTGATGAGGTCAAAATAGTAATAAAAAGGAAAACAGATCACGTAGGGTCCTGTAGGTCATTTAAGAACCTTCACACTTACTGTGAGCTGGGAAGACATCAAATGGGTTGGGGCAGAGAAATAAGATGATATGACTTACTTTTTAAAACAACAATAAAGTGTATTGAGAAGACGCATTAGGAGAAAAGAAAAAGACAAAAAGATTATGATGGAAATGATAGCAATAATTCCAGTAAGTGATAATGATGGAGTGAGTAACCAAGGGTTTGTTTATTTTTATAAAAACAGTGTGAAATTATTAGTGTCTGAGCATCTTTGAAAGCATGCACAATATCATTTTGGAAAAATTAAATTCTGAAACATAATAATAAAGTTTAAGCTTAATTATGTAGAAATATCTGATTGTCATAATTGAAATAATAATGACCAGAGGAGGATAAGGTAGAAGAGCAAATATCAAAAGACAATGGCAGAACTGAGGTTAACACAGTGAGTGCGTGGGTGATCTCATCTCAGTGTATGATGGCTTCACTTGAGGTAAATCATCACACTGGTAAATAACAGACTGGTTTAGGGTGTGATATTGGAACACTGTATGCATAAAATCCTATCAACAATATTACAAATCATAGTGCCTAAAATCGAATATATATCAAGGACCGCAATTTATGAATGGTGATATTAACTTGGAATTAGTTTATACCATGATTAGTTCAGGAGAGGTCAAAACTAATGGCATATATGCATAGGAGTTAATTGCATGAAAATTGGTTTTCTTTATTCATTATTATTGTTGATATCATTTCTTTTATTATAGTTAAGGCAACATGGTTACAAGAGTGTTAATATTTGTGGTACTAATGTACACAGTTAATGTACTCTCTCCACCAGAGTGCAAAACTCTCTTAGCGTTCTTTTAGTCTTCCTCTTCATTGCACCCACATCTCCCCCTGCCACCCCACACCCTGATTCGGTAGCTAAATTTTGTACAGGCAAAGCATTTTTCATTAATTGTTGGATAACACTGGGTTGTCTTTGCTATTCCCGAAGAGAGCTTAAGTTCTATTTAGCCACACCTACAACAGTGCAACTGATGCACAACTAATAATAATATATTGTTTTTCTCTTTCCTTTATGTCATTTGTATGCTTTATTTAGCGCTGTCCATTTTGTATAGACACAGGAAGAAAATTGATGTTATGCTCTGTAACATGGGAGTTAATTAACTCCAAAATAATTTTTACTCCTGGGCATCCATATTTACTTGATTGAAGCTTCAGTTGCCATTAGTTACTAGCACTCCAAGAGCAGGGTGAGGATGAGGGACTGATGGGCCCAGGGCAACTGGTGAGCTACGCTGCCATCGAAATGGGCCAGACCAAGGGCCATAATACTTAACTATAAGTTAAGAGCATGTGGTCATGGACAAACTGTCATGACCCATAAGAAGTAACTGAATAAGGACCCTGCAAGGGTTAGGAAGACTAACCTAGCCTGAGGACTGTGGTATGGAATATATAGTGAGAGGTCCCCAAGAAGAACCAAACTTTAAGCTTAAAACATCTCTTACTGTACTCATACAAAATGACCTTGCTAGAAATATTAGAAGTAAATTTACTACAACTATTTCAGTGGATTACTAGCTGAGTAAAGAAGAAAGCAACGCATCCTGGATGGAATACTGCCCTTGAGCAGATTTCCTAGTAATCTGGAGTAATCTCCTTAGATGATATTTTCGTCCTTGAGTTAATCTCCTGGAAGAGTGGCCTTGACAATTCTTTGTTGATATATTAATGTTCATCCTCACCTTTGTATCCCCATCCTACATTATTTCTATATAAATTAGGCTGTAAGGGGCTGGGGTCATCAGATGATCAGAAGGGTCAGATGATTGCCAAAGTGAGAAGGTTAACAGTTCGCCAAGGTCAAAAGAAGAGAGAAAGAAGAAGACTTAGGAGGTCAGACAGAGAGAGACAACAGCAGCAGAAGAGTCCAGAGACTGAAAAATACAAAGGCAGACTAGAGACCAAGAGACCATAAGAGAGACTACAGAGAAGAGAGTAGGAGACTAGAGAGACAGAAAAGAACACAACGCCACACACAGAAACAGAGCACAGAGGAAGAAGATAGAAAGAACACAACAATGAAGAGAAGGCCACAAGAAGCCAAGGAGGGAAATTGAGAACTTGGAGACTCTGAAGTCCTCAAGGAAACTAGGATGATGAAACTAATGACTGACCAAGACTACGGCCATAATGACAACTATAATTACGCCAAAATGGGAGAAATCAGACAAGCCAGGGAGTCTGCCTGTCGCCCATCCTTCGCCCATCCTTCGCCAGTCATCCCTTTTCCTGGGGAGGCCTGTACCCAGCCTGTATGCGGGCCTGCATTTGTAACAGCTCACCATTCTTATTTCTTATCAGTTGTGTTGATGAGTGCAAAAACTCACAATTAATCAATACTCTTTCCTTGGTTTCTCTCTCTCTAAAACAAATATGAGTGAGAAAATCATATTTGGCCTTCTCTATCTGATTTATATAAATTACAGTGGGCAGGGCATTTGTCTTGCATGTGACCGACCCGGGTTTGATTCCTCCATCCCTCTTGGAGAGCCCAGCAAGCTACTGAGAGTATCCCACCCTCATGGCAGAGCTTGGCAAGCTACCATGGAGTATTCGATATGCCAAAAACAGTAACAACAAGTCTCACAATGGAGACTTTACTGATATCCACTCGAGCAAATTGATGAACAATGGGAGGAAAGTGTCACAGTGCTACAGTGCTAACATTTTAACATTATACCCTTGGGTTCCATTCATGATGCTGCAAACTGCATGATTTTATACTTTCTTACAGCTGCATAAAGCTCCCATGTATATGAGCACTGTTCTCCCATTGTTCATCAATTTGCTTGAGTGGGCACCAGTAATGTCTCCATTGTGGACTTCTTGTTACTGTTTTTGGCATGTCGAATATGCCACAGGTAGCTTGCCAGGCTCTGCCATGAGGGCAGTATACTTTTGTAGCTTGCTGGGCTCTCCGAGAGGGATGGAAGAATTGAACTGGGTTTGCTGTGTGCAAGGCAAATGCCCTACCCATTGTGCTATTGCTCCAGTACCAAATTTCCAATGAATGGATAAAAGTTTTATGTATATATATATATATACACATAATACATATATACATATATATGAGCTTTATGCAGCTGTAAAATATTTATGCATATATATACATCTGTTGGGACTGGGATACGTGTATATATATGCATAAATATTTTTACAGCTGCATAAAGCTCATATATATATGCATATATATGTATAAAACTCCTTTATCCACTCATTGGAAATTTGGTTTGCATATTCTTGCTACTGTATTAAACTTACTACTGATGGGAAAGTCATCTGGGTCAGCATTTATAGAAAATAGTATGGATATTCCTTTTAAATGTAGATTAGAACTCTCATATGAGCCAGTGACTCTACTTCTTGGCATCTAGCCTCAAAACACATAAACATTGATATAGAATTATCTGTTTGATGCTAGGCACTTTTTATGGTTCACATGAGCACTGCCAGGAGTGAACCCCTGAGCAACAGGCAAGGGAGAAGTAATCCCTAAACACTACTGGTTATGACTCCAAAACCAAACCAAATCACAATAGTCTATGTCTACTTGTGAGGGGGACAACTTCCAAGAGGTGCTCAGGAGATCAAGTGATGCTGTGCAGTTGATAACTCTTGACCATTTCTCTGTCCTACAGTGTAGCTTGGTCTCTTTAGTGGTAGGAATCACCCAGGCTACAGTGCTGAAGGAACTTATCTGGTGATGCTCAAACCAAACAAGTGACATTTAACCTCTAACCACTGTACAAACCCTCTGGCTTCCTGGAAATAGGTTTCAAGCAATGGAACTGAATGAAATCTTTGCGTAAGACAGTAAACTATAGAAGAATAGATAATCCTATGGCCTTACAAATTGGCAAAATAGTAAGAAAATATAAAAATGGTTTGTCTTGGAAAGTAAAGCCAAACAAGGTCTGAGACAAGTAGGAGATGATATGGAAACAAAGATTGTCTCCTAGACAAGGCAAATTAGATAGAAATTGAAAAGTCACCATTGGTACTTGGCTGTAAGAAGAGACTCTTGAACAAGTGGGGAAAGGTAAGAGACTGAATGTAGCAAGCACAAGAGAAAATAGGGGGAGCTAGAAAAACAGTACAAGGAATTATACATTGAAAGGTTCACTGGAAAAGTATAGCAGGAAAATAAATTATTGTCAGAAGGGGATATGGAGCTGAGAATTTTATGTTTTTATTTGGACTGGAGTAATAGCACAGCAGGTAGTGTGTTTTGCCTTGCATGCAGTCGACCCGAGTTCAATTCCTTCTTTTCTCTCTGAGAGCCCAGCAAGCTACCAAGAGTATCCCGCTCTCATGGCAGATCCTGGCAAGCTACCCGTGGCATATTCAATATGCCCAAAACAGTAACAAGTCTCACAGTGGAGACATTACTGGTGCCCGCTTGAGCAAATCTATGAGCAACGGGATGACAGTGCTACAGTGCTATGGTAGGAATTACTGACATCTAGTTTACTGAAAATAATTTAATAGGTAGTAGTAAATCAAAAAGTAACAGAAATATAATTTCTAAACTATGTGACCTTGTGTGAAAAAGAACAGACTGCAGTGCCTATGAGGAGAATTGATCTTAGTTAACCCCAAGGTTATAGAAAGGAATGAATATAGGGCAGGAATATCCATTTGAGCTGGTGGAAGTTTTTTTTATTATTGCTCCTTTTTTTTCCCCTAGGTTATATTGAAATAATGTTATCAGCTATGAGTGACACTGGTGATTTGAAGATCTGTAGACAAGTAAAAAAGCATTCTTGGAGCATAGATTATTGATTGGACATAGGGAAATTTACTTTGATTTATCCCCTAACGTGCACACGTGATGGTAGTGGCAATTATTATAAATTGAGGCCAGACACCATTATGGGCTAGCTTTGTCCTGTTGTGTTCAGCTATATTTGTATAGGTGTGCAATAAGCAGAGAGCCGGTTTTAATTATATATCAGGCCTTGATTAGCGAGTATGCTAAGGAATGAGAGAAGTGGGTGCTAGAGTATGGCAATCAATTTTCCACCTGCAAAATTTTTTCATTTTGTGATCATTTATTCTAACATTATTTTTGCTTAAATAGTCTTTGTGGTAGAATTGCAACAATTCCAAAGGTGTGTAAGATTAAATAAGCAAATTCACAAAAACCCAGTGCAATTCCATGTCCCAGAGATAGGCACTATAAATAGCTTTGTCTATCCTTCTAGACATTTTCTATGAATACATAAACAGATAGATTTTTTTAAAGCAAATATTGCTTCTCACTATTCATATAGTTCCAGTACTTACTTTTTTCACTCAACAATATATCACAGGCAAACTTTCAAACTTCCAAGTTCATACTTAAAAATCTATCTCATTTCACAATCTGCAATTGTATTGCTGAACCATAATTTATTTAAATAATCACTTTTTGATTTAGGTTGCTTACATTTTTCTCTATTATGGTTAATGCAAAAGAAAGAACATCTTTACCTGCAGAAGTTATTAGGCCTTGAATTATTCTTCTGATATAGCTTACTAGATGAATGATTGTTTAGTCAGAGTGTACACTATTTCATAGTTTCTACTAAATGATAGCCAAAGGATGATAACAATTTATTTCTCTTCCAAAATCTCATCAACACTAGATATGAAAAATGATAATTCAATTATTATGAGTTGAGTTGTGAAGTGCTTTCACATCTCTTTTTAGCATTTTTAAAACAAAAATGAGATCATTTCAAAAATGAGATCACTTAAATATATAAAAAATATATGACAACCATATTAGTCCTGATAATATTGAAGTTATTTTGCCATTGTTTTATCATATCTCTATTTTATTTCAATTGAGTAATAGAATATTTATGTAGATCTTAATAATTATCCTATATATTAAACTTTCTCTGTTCTAGGACAGATTAACATGCCCTAAAGATTTTTTGGTGGGAGGTTAACATATACCATATTATCAGTTATATTTTACATTCCTTCTCTATTAATAAGTGCCAGGAGGGAAAATTTTTATTTGTTAGAATCACCATAAATCTTGAGTATCCAGGATGAGGTCAATATGCATAGCTACACAATAAATAATTATGAAATTATTTATAAATGGCTGCATATAAATATACAGCCTCGCTTATTAGTAATTTTACCACAAATATAAATGTCCATAAATGAAACTATATTGTATTTATTTCTTTAGTATTATTTACAATTTGACACTTTGATCCCTAATTATGTAAATACTCATTTATATTATTAACTTTTTGTACTATAGTACTTTTTCTCTTTACAATTAATATAGATGTGTTATTTTCATATGGATCTTTTAATTTTTTACTTATAAATGAAATTGCCATGTAAAAAAATTTTCTCTTTTAGGATATTAGATGGGCTGAAGCCATAGCACAGCAGTAGGGCATTCGCCTTTCACACGGCTGACCAGTGTTCGATTCATCCGCCCCTCTAGGAGAGCCCGGCAAGCTACTGAGAGTATTTCGCCCGCAAGGTAGAGCCGGGCAAGCTACCTGTGGCATATTGGATATGCCAAAAACAGTAACAACAATTCTCACAATGACAAAAGTTACTGGTGCCCGCTCAAACAAATCGATAAGCAAGGGATGACAGTGACAATGACAAGATATTAGATATTAATTCACTACTAAAAATGAATTAGTATTTATTAGCAATATCATGTTTGATGCAAAATTATCAATCTTTCACTTTAGAGTTTTATCTTTTATCTTTTTTAATGTATCTGAAAAAAAGTTAATTTGTTTTATATTTATTTAAATGTTTCATGTTTTACTCCATATTTACTTTAGGTAAAACTAAATCTCTTTTGTGTGTGAAAAAATGAAGTCAGGATCTAAAACTATTATTTTTCTGTCATTTATTTCTTGGTCATTCTCCGCAGAGATTTTTCATTTATTATTTTCATCTATTTTTCATTTATTATTGGTATTTTATAATTGAGTTTTGAATATTTCTATTATATTTTGTGATATATTTCATTAATAACAATCTTTAGGTACATTTTGTAAATTCCCAAATACATGCTTATTATTTTCTGATCAATTCTTAATATTTTAATTATATAATAAAATTGGTTTGATACTTCTTTTCAATTTGATGAGCTATCTTTTGAATACTTAATTTTATTAAATTTCAATGTGCATATTTAATAAAATATAAGTTGATAACAAGGATGTTCAACTACAATATAAAGTACAAAAAATTATTATTAAAGGGAGGTGTTAATAGCCTAAGTTTCATTTCTAAAATGTTAACTTCATTGCTGTTATTTCTGATATGCTACCTAATTTTTTTTCTTGAGCTATACCATCCTAAATTGTAACACAAGGAAAATGACAATGTCTATACCATCTCACTTACAAGTTTTATAAGATTCACCTTAGGGCTTGTTATAGAATTTACAAATATATTATTCATAAACAGGGAGTTCTTCTAATGCTTTCTTTCAGTGTCCCAGCATCTTTAGATAATGGTAGGTAATTAGGTCTTTGAGGACCAGTGTACTGGATCCTAGAATCTTATAAGCTTCATTAGATGTTTTGCTTGGAAGGCAAGGCAGACAAGGTCCAAAATTCAATTACCAAAGTTGCAATTTTCAAGTTTATCCTTCAGAAATGTTTTCTTTGAATATTAAAATGTAAAGAAATGGGATGCAAGGAGTAAAATTAAACCATACCTAAAATCATCAGCTTTAAAAGAAAACAGCAGCATTAAAGAACAGTTTGCAAGCCTTCAAGCAGAACCCCAACGCCAAAAACTTCCCAAACCCAGCCACAGCCATGTTGTGTAATCCCATCAATGGCCAAGATTCAAAGACTACAAAACAAAGCTCCTGGAAGAGAGCAACGCAGTCTCTTGCCCCTGTCCCTGGCTGTCTTCACTGGGGCCCCTCGGAGGGGGCGGGTTGAGTTTCCCTCCCCGCCCAGAACAGAGATCCAGCAGCCAAAGACCTCGGGAACCCAGCCACAGCCATGCTCAAGGTCACTCTCCATATACTCAGACAAGCCTCAAGCATGAATGAACCAGCAGAGTAACCCAGGTTTGTGGGACCCGGGACTGAGATCTCCAAGCCTGCTCAGATTGGGACAGTGCAGATCTTCCACTTTTCAGTAACTATGCAGTCACACCCACAAACTGTCCCTGGTGCCATGTAATCCCATCAATGGCCAAGATCCAGAGACTATATAATAAAGCTCCCAGAAGACTTCTTGTAGTCTAGTTCTTCCTCTCAGAGAACTTAGCAAGGTACCGAGAGTATCCTGCCCGCACAGCAGAGCCTGACAAGCTCCCATGGCATATTCGATATGCCAAAAACAGTAACAATGATGAGTCTCATTCCCCTGGCCCAGAAAGAGCCTCCAATGCGGCACTGTTGGGAAGTACGAGTAAAGAGAGACTGCTAAAATCTCAGGGTTAGGACAAATGGAGATGTTACTGTGCCCACTTAAGAAAATTGATGAACTACGGGATGACAGTGATACAGTGATTGTGAGCCTTTATTCATGCACATATAGGTACAAAGTAAAATATTAAAGTTATATCTATGGGGTAGGAGAAAAAATTAAAATGAGGCAAAATTTAGAGCAGAGTAAAAGTGGAAAAGCCAGAAACATTCTGAATGCAGTTAAAC
Organism: Sorex araneus; assembly: GCF_027595985.1. Taxonomy (NCBI): domain Eukaryota; kingdom Metazoa; phylum Chordata; class Mammalia; order Eulipotyphla; family Soricidae; genus Sorex; species Sorex araneus. Next base: position 169,814,263 of record NC_073303.1, on the reverse strand, counting down.
TGCAAAGGGCCTACTACTTAAGTGCTCTTATATGATGTCAGATAGTGAAATAGTGATGGTCTATAAAGGAAAGTCTCTAGTTCTTTTTATTTTCAAGGAGGGAATTATATTTTTTACACTAAAACTTTCAATGCATACCTGTAAAAAATCGCTATTAGTGAATTTATTTTATAGGATTAAGGGAAGAAAGCAGAATCTCCTGACGCAGTGCCAAGCTGTTTTCACCGGGGCCCCCTCAGAGGGGGTTGGGTTGAGTTTCCCAAACAGAGCCCCGGCAGACAAAAGTCAGAACCCAGACACAGCCATGCTCAAGGGCACTCTCCACACACTCAGACGAGCCTCACGCATGAAGGAACCGACAAAGGAACCCAGATATGCGTGACCTGAGATCTCCAACCTGCTCAGATCAGGACTGCGTCTCCTCCACGTAGGCCCCCCATTTTCCAGTAGCTTGGCAGTCACCCCCACACACTGCCATTTAATCTCATTAGCGGTCAAGATCCAGAGACTATAAAACAAAGCTACCAGAAGAGAGTGATGCAGAATCTTGCACAGTAGAAACTGGCAAGCTTTGTGGTGTATTTGATATGCCAAAAACAGTACCAATAAAGGGCCTCATTCCACTGAACATGACAGGGATGGAGACATTACTAGTACCTGCTTGAACAAATTGATGAGCAACGGGACAATAGTGATACAGTGATACGGTGGTAAAGGAAGAAAAGCAAATGCTTTATGAACAGTTCATTTAATGGATTTAAGCACAAATATCAACATCAATCTTATTATTTTGATAAAACTGATAAACATTTACTGGCATATTTTGTCCATGATTGAAGTTATTATGACAGTTAAAATAGTATTATAAGACTACCTCTTAAAAAAATGTTTGAAATTACGATTCTCAAACTGTACTCAATTAGGACAGCAATGATTAATTAGTGTGTTTTTACATTAGTGTTTCTATTGAGATCCAGGTTTTCACTAACTTTGTACCTGGATAATATCTATATTCTTTCCCTCCATGTCATAAAGACTTCTTTAGCATTAAAATAAGACCTGATTCTGCTATTTTTAATTTATCATTTTTCTTGTTCATTTTTATCATAATAGTTTAATTTCACTAGCGCTAACTACTAGAATTACTACACATAATATAAAAGTGTCACATTATTTGCCACCACAGATATCATATCACAATCAAACTGTCCATATATTTTATGGAAACACCTTGTTTTTCTACATCACTGCTTCCTAATAACAAGAGATATAACCATCTGAGGATTTTGAGAGCAAGTTTGCACAAAGTTGAGCTATGAATATTAAAGTATTTGGAGCAGATTCTTAACAAAATGCAGTAATCCTAAGGTGAAATGAAAGTTAGATAGGAACTTTATTAACATTTATGATTTTCGCTGATACTATATATATTAACAAATTTTTCATTACTTTTTTCTGTCACGTGGTTTAAGAGTGAAGCTCATAACAAATGAACTACTATTCAATATTAAGGAAAATATTGCTTCTGAGTGAGATTTTTTTCTGGCCATGGATAACTTTCTGCATATCTTATAATATGACCATTCCTTTTAATTCCTTCCCCAGCTTTACTTCCCTATAACATTTTCCATGTGATATTTAATACCTATTTTCACCGCTTACTTCCTCCCATGAGAAATAATAATATTTCTTTTGTTTTACTTGATAATATTCTTTCTATATTTTGGCAGATTGGAAGTATTAAAATTTTTAGAATTGAAGAAATAGAAAAGAGAATATAGCTTTAAAAGTTAAGAAAGAACAGGCAGTTCATACAAGGAAAAAGATTTTTTTGATATTTGTGTTTTGTAAAACTCACTATTTTTTCCCAGTTATATGAGTGTAAAGAATGCAAAGAACATGTAGTAACTTCACCTATACTGCATTAGAGATACAGAACAATTACTCTGATACAAAATACTTCTTTATTTTGTTACTTTGTTACTGCTGCTCACTGGAGCAAATCAAAGAACAATGGGACTACAGTGCTACTCTTAATTCTTAACAAACAGACTCATTCTCCATTCCTATTACTCAATATTTTCACTCTGAAAATACTGAAGAACCTGGAAACAACTGACCAACATAGAGATCCACCATCAATGCCCTTGCATCAATAGTTATGTTCCTTCTGGATAGCATAAAATAGAATTCTAAGTCATATGAACTTCTTACTCTAGTGTATTTTCTGGTGGTTTACCTGTTTCTATATTTGTTGTCTATTAGATTATATATCATTAGTTAGGATTTTTATTTAATCACACAGCTAACAATATTTTTAATAGCATTTGCAGAAAAACTGAGCTGCATTTTATTTATCTCTCTGCAATTAGTATTAAATTGCTATAAACTCAGTGACAGATATCTACAATAAATATTACTGTTTATACACTTGCAATTTGCCTATTTTACTCTATTAGACGATACTGAGTTACTTATAAAGGTACTATATAATTTTTTTCTTCCCACTAGCAATGGAAGAGAATTTTAATTTCCATTAACACATTTTTTTTTATTTGGCAGTTTCGGAGGTATTGTTAGTCAATTGTTTTAAATTATGATAATGAACTTTAATTTACCATTTCTGAGGTGGCTAGCATATTTATGTCACATCTGAGTACATTACATAAAACATGACCACAATGATTCTCTAGTACTCCTAAACTCATAAAAGTTTTAGGTTTTAAATTTACCTTTGTGTTTACTGTCTGTTGTGGACTAATTTCTGCATATCATGTTACATATGCATTGATTCTCAATTGTTTATACATGGATATACAATTTAACATGGCCATTTGTTGGGAAAACAGTAATCCTTTTTCCTTAAATTGCCTTTTGACTTTGTCAAAAATCAGTTATTATTTGGGGTTTGTTTCTGAACTCAGCTTCACGTTTGATTAATCAGCATGTAAGTTCTTTTGATGAATTGTCACACTCTTTCAGTTTCTGTTCTTTTGTAGTACATTTTCTGTACTTTAATAGTAAGCCCCAGAATTAAATATCCTGTGCAAGGGATCCAACCAGGTTGCTCACATGCATGCAAGAGCCCTACCCACTGTGCTATAGCTCCAGCCCAGGGATTTGCTATTTTTAAAGTTAAGTGATAGCACAGCAGGTAGGGTGTTCGCCTTGCATGCAACTGACCTGGGTTCGATTCCTTCGCCGCCCCTCTCTGAGAGCCTGGCAAGCTACTGAGAGTATCTCGCCCGCATGGCAGAGCCTGGCAAGCTCCCCGTGGCATATTCAATATGCCAAAAACAGTAACAACAAGTCTCACAATGGCGACGTTACTGGTGCCTGCCTGAGCAAATTGATGAACAATGGGATGACAGTGAGTTCTTAATTTTATTCTTTTTCATCAAATTTTATTATTTTAATTTAATTGGAGATGCTACCACACTGTGCTCTCTCCCACTTAGACTTGGTCACCTGGGCTGTCCTTGAACTCTAGAGCCTGAGTCTGTGCTGCTGCTCAGTACCTGCACTGCCGAGGGCCAACTTTTTAGCTCAGTAGTGCTCAAATGTCCCCAGGGCTATTCTCAGAGAAATTTGGGTTCAAACTGGGGTTCAGTACATGGGAAATATGAACCTAATTCTTGTGCTATCTCCCAGCTTCTTTATCATGTTTTTAATATCTAACAGTAATTCTGCTACTTCTATTTAATTTTTGTTGTTGGTAGTGGTTTTGGAACCATACCCGGAGGTGCCCAGAGGTTAAGCCTAGCTCAGTGTTTGGGAGTTATTCCCAGTGATACTCTGGGGACCTTGTGGCACTGAGGATTCCTGCATAGGAACCATGTGGTACAGGCCCTTGAGTCATTTTCTCAGCTCCTGGATTTTTTTTTAAATTGCATTGATCTATTACTTTGAGGAGTACTTCCACTACAATTGCCTTCCAATTTTAAATGTAATCTAATTATGTATTACCTCTTGGTTTATTTCCTCAATGTTAGTGGGGCTTACGTGGAAAAATTTAGAACATATTGTGATAGATTTATACCTAAGTATTTTACTTGTGCATACTCTTGTAAATGTTTGTATTTTAAACCTTGATTTCTAAATATGCAGTGTTACTTTTGAAGAAAAAAAAATAACTGATTTTTGCACTATTAATCTTGGATTCTACCACTGTGCTACAGTCTCCTGTCAGTTATAGTAACCTTTTGAGCAGATTCCATGAGTTTCTATAGAGAGTTCAAATATTTAAAATAGAAATAGTATAATTTCCGCTTTCCTATTAGCATGCTTAATTTTTAAATAATTTGCATACTTTACCAATACCAGTGCATCTTCCACTGCTATTGATTTATGTCTGAGCTTTAACCACTCCTGAATACATCTGAGAATAAAATATTTGGTTGGTGCCTTAGATCATTGTTCAACTCTCAAATCCACTGCTGATTTTTATTGGATGGAGATGTTGATGGTGGTACCAGACTTATGAATTCAGAGATTCACAAAAATATTTTCAATATATCCTTTATAATTTCTAGTTTTTAGAGGACTCATTTTCAAGTTCTTTCATGTGCTGCGAACAGGAAGATAGGGGAGCTCTGTTAAAGGATATTTGGAAAATAATGACGGACTCTAAAATCAGGCTAAAGGTGTGAGAGCTCTTCACGCTGGGGGAAAGTCATCCCATATAGAGAAGGGAGCACCAAGTAAAATGTGATTGGAAATCCCGAGTGGGGAGGGAGATGCACACTGAAAGTAGTCTAGAGACAGAACATGATGGCCACTCAATACCCCTATTGCAAACCACAACACCCAAAAGGAGAGAGAGAGAACAAATTGGAATGCTCTGCCACAGAAGCGGAGAGGGATGGGGGGGATGGGATAGGGGGTGGGAGGGATACTGGGTTCACAAGTGGTGGAGAATGGACACTGGTGGAGGGATGGGCTCTCGAACATTGCATGAGGGAAAACAAGCACAAAATGTGTGAATCTGTAACGGTACCCTCACTGTGACTCACCAATTAAAAAATAAACAAATAATAAAAAAATGAAAATAAATAAAGATGTGAGAGCTCTAGATACAAATGACCCATCTCAGAAGCCTTGAAAACCACTGAGATGGAGAATTCCAGGCCCAGACTCTGATGGAAGGTTAAAAGGAGAGATGGCTCTGAGCTCCAGGAGGATCAGAGGCCCAGGCACTAGAACAAAGGCCATGCGAATATCAAAAGAAGTTCATCAATTCTCTCCCCCAGGGAACCACCTTGGCCCAGGGAATGGGGTGCAGTTTGGAAACTCTGTACAGAAATTAACTTGGCAGAGGAAGATGTGCACACATGCTGCCCACACACATGCTTCCCACAGCTCCTGAGATGTGGACTTCATATTTTTAAGCTTATTTCCCCATTCTGGAGAAATGGAACTGCACACCCACCCTGCTTGGGGAATGTACTGGCTTTTTCCATCCTGAGAAAGTCTTTGTTTTCTCTTGAGTGCATTTCCAAATCTGTCCCTCTCTTTTCCTCACTTTATTTCTCCAATACATTTGTTTTACATCACCAGTGGAGCGATAGCACAGCGGTTAGGAAGTTTGCCTTGCATGCTGCCGACCCGGGTTTGATTCCTCCATCCCTCTTGGAGAGCCCGGCAAGCTACCGAGAGTATCCTGCCCAAGCTACCGAGAGTATCCCGCCCACATGGCAAAGCCTGGCAAGATAGAGGGAGACATATTTCAATTCAAATTATTTGTTTATAATCTTGGGCTCATAAACACAATGTAGTACATGCTGAAGAAATTATTTTCTTTTTTATTTAATCACTGTGAGATAAAGTTACAAGGTTGTTCATGAATGGTCTTCAGTTATATAATGTTCCAACACTAAGTCCTTCATCAATGTATATTTCACCAATGTCCAGTTTCCCTCCTGCCCACCACCACCCCACTTCTATGGCAAGCATTTTACTCTTTTATTTTCTCTTTCTCTTTTTCTCTCTATCTTTCCCTCCCTTCCTCTCTGTCTCTCTGTCTCTCTAAATCCCTCTACATCCTTCTCTCTCTCTTTTCCTTGGGCATTTCCTTTGGGCATAGTGGTAATTTTAGGAGCCTGTGTCATTTTCAATTCAGCTCTGCGACTGGATTTACCTTGAGTGCATAAGTAAGAATAAAAGCAGTAAGGAGAAAAAGTATCCCACCACTCTGGGATCTTGAATACCCCTTTACTCTTATTTCCTGGCCAGACAGAGGGATTTTCCTAAGGTATTTTGCTCTCTGTCTGCAGGCTCTTACACAGTTAAGAATCTGTTCAGGTCAAAGATGGGAAAAGAAAAGAAAAAGAAGAGAAAAGAAGAAGAGAGGAGAGGAGAGGAGAGGAGAGGAGAGGAGAGGAGAGGAGAGGAGAGGAGAGGAGAGGAGAGGAGAGGAGAGGAGAGGAGAGGAGAGGAGAGGAGAGGAGAGGAGAGGACAGAGGAGAGGAGAGGAGAGGAGAGGAGAGGAGAGGAGAGGAGAGGAGAGGAGAGGAGAGGAGAGGAGGGGAGCGGAGGGGAGGGGAGGGGAGGGGAGGGGAGGGGAGGGGAGGGGAGGGGTAGGGAGGGGAAGGGAGGGGAGGGGTAGGGAGGGGAAGGGAAGGGAGGGGAGGGGAGGGGTAGGGAGGGGAGAAGGGAAAAAAAACAATGGGGAACTTATTCTCCTTGCCCATCATTTTTCAAGTTTTGGTATTATAGTCAATTTAGCTACCAGTACCTAGTTTTAAGATCCTTTCTATTGCTGATTTTTATATTCTGGAGGCAAGATTTTATGTTGAGGTCAGTTGGGAGTTGATAGATGGACAAAATGTAGTAGTTTTTTTTTCCCTTCTAAAAAGGAAGCAGAGGCAGAAAAAGACATGTTTCATTCTACCAATATCCAATTTTTTGTTTAAAAACTCAAGAGAAAACCAAGTATGTGATTTCTACCAAACTTAATATGTAATTTCAATTAACTATAAATCACATTGAGATCTTTTACTACGTTTTGAAATATAAAATTAAGGTATGTGGGGCTGGAGCGATCGTACAGTGGGTAGGGCATTTGCCTTGCACACGGCTGACCCAGATTCAATCTCGGCATCCCAACTGGTCTCCTGAGCACTGCCAGAAGTGGTTCCTTGTTGCAGAGCCAGGAGTAACCCCTGAGTGTCGCTGGGTGTGACCCAAAAAGCCCCACCAAAAAGTAAGGTATGTGTTGTTTATTACCTACATACTATTATGTATCATAAACATTAATTGGGAGTTAAGTATAAAAGTTTGACATTTATAATGGTAAAATGACAAGCTGTCACTGTCACTGTAATTCCATTGTTCATCGATTTGCTCGGGCGGGCACCAGTAGCGTCTTCATTGTGAGAATTGTTGTTTCTGTTTTTAGCATATCGAATATGCCGTGGGTTTCCAGGCTTTACCATGTGGGCTATAAATAAAGAGTGGTCATATATCTACTTAATATCACATGACTGAAAATATAGAGGGAGATATATTTCAATTTAAATTATTTTGTTTATAATCTTGGGCTCATAAACACAGTGTACTACATGTTGGAGAAATTATTTTCTTTTTTATTGAATCACTGTGAGATAAAGTTACAAGGTTGTTCATGACTGGTCTTCAGTTATATAATATTCCAACACTCAGTCCTTCACCAATGTACATTTCACGAATGTCCACAATTTCCCTACTGTCCACCCCCACTCCACTTCTATGGCAAGCACTTTTTTCTTTTTTCTCTTTCTTTTCTCTGTCTCCCTCCTTCCCTCTCTCTCTGTCTCTCTCATCTCTCTATCTCTTTTCCTTTGGGCATTATGGTTTGCAATATGGATGCTGAAAGGTTCTCATTTATCGCTTTATCTAGCTTCAACACTCAATTCTAGTCCAGAGTGATCATTTCTAATCACTGTAATAGTGGTCCCTTCTCTATCATAACTGTTATGTGCCATTCCACACATCTGTGACAAACTTACTAATACTGACCACTCCTCCTGGCCCCTGTTTGAGAAAATTATTTTTTAATAACATCAACATTTAAATTCAAGCTGGAATTTAATAAAAAGATGTTGAGTCATTCATGTTGTTATTAGTTCATAAAGATTCTATAATTACTTCCTTTATTATATACATGGATACCATATATAATCAATTAGTACTGTTTTCATGTATGTCATATTATACCAGAAAGGGTGAATATATAAGTCATTATACAGCCATTAATCACCAGACCTTTTATTTGGTGTTATGACAAAGCTATACCTAAAGTTAAGATGGAGAAGAGAATGGTAAGAGTTATATCTGAAAAATGAGACAATTAGGGAAACTTGTAATTAAAATCTGTGATTAAAAATGACATAAAAATGATATATAAATAGTAAGGCAAGTTCACATCATGGGGAGAAGTTGGTATGTGTAAGATCATAGTAAGATAACATAATAGAATATGTTATCTCTACTTCTATGGCACAAAGAATAAATGACAAGGTTACATCAATTACATTGACTGTTGAACATCATTAATGCTAAATAGAAAAGGCATTATTTTATGGGTCATATCTTTCAAGCATATGCAAACCTGAGGTTTCCAGTGGGACAGGGTTGATAGGGTTGAAAGAATACAGGCTATCCCATAGAGCATGGAAGAGGGTTATAGGTACTTTGGTGATTGACATGGTGTGGGGACGTAGGTTTGAATATGTGTAAAGTAATGCTGAAACATCTACCATCTATTAAACCAACATTACCTCAATAAAAATAAATAAAAAATATTTCTAAATTTAAATAAATCAGTAAATTTATTGAATATTAAAAAATCTATGTCTAGTAGGTCCTTAGAGTAGGTGACTACTTGCTTTGAAGGTACAGCAGCAGGGAAGGTTGATGTCATCAACATACACTTAAACATAGGCTGATCAAAGGAGAACACACGGTGTCTGAAATACAGGAAGCAATTCCCACAGAAGGTGAGATTCCAGGTGATTACTCCTTAGTTCTTCCTAAGGAAATGTTCCAGGCTCAGTACTCATTTTAATGAGGCCAAGAAGGTGTGAAAAGACTGTATGAGAATATTATTTCCAACTATTTCATAACATCAAAATGTCAAAATTACTTTATTATATATCTAAACACCCTTATGAAAAATTCAAACTCCATATATACAGTTATTTGACCATCATGGGAATCTCAAGCATAGAAGCCATGTTTCCTGGCAGTCCACAGCTTTCTCTGCTGTGTGATGCATTTTAATGCTCATTAATTTTCAGTCATTTATAAGACTGAAAATCAAGAAAGAGCAATCTAAGAATTATTACAATAATTAGAATATCAATTTTAATTTTAATATGAAATATAGTGTTTTCATTTTTATTTGAAGTGTACATGAGGAATTAGCAATGCTACTAGATTGCATATAAAAGCAAATGATTATCCTATAATCCTGTAGCATAAACTCCAGGCAATGATACACTGTAACTAAAGGATTTAACCCATTATTTCTACTGGAATAAAAAGTTCATCAGTGTAACTATGATTGGATTATAATGTAAATACTATTTTATTATCTTTCATATTTTTATAATTTTTAACATAATCATTTCTCTTGTTATGTGACTGGCTATGTACTTACTCCCTTAAAGACAATTGGCCATTTCCCCAAAGCAGATAGAGGCAGTGGACTGAACAGGATTAGCATCAAAAGTCACAACTCCTTCCCAAGCAGAGTTTTTTAAAATAGGATCATTGAATAATAAGGGATTTAAGTCTCAACCAAGCAGGATACAGAAGGAAATTATTTTTATTTAGACCAGTAGAGATTAGACTGTGATTAGAGACTACCATGCCCTTTATATCAGATTAAGGAATTTAAAACAGAATACATGCAGGGGAAAAAAATGTCACGTCATAATTTCCCACCTGCCTCCCTAAATCAATCAAATAAAGATCACTTTTTCCTACAAGCTCTGAATCTGAGAGCACGGACTTGAAGTGAACACAAAAAGGTGAAGGTCTAGCAGTGTAACATCATCAGGTGTAATGAAAATTACCTTTGGGAAAAGAGTCGATATAGGAGCCAGGGAACTAAGACAGGTAAGCAATAATAATAACTTATGTATAGATCTTTTATCCTTAGAATCCAAATACAACTTCCAGAGAAGAAAAGACATCACACTCAGCTGAAAGTCATCCATCCCTACAGTGAGATATTATATATAATATAGAAACCAGGAACAAAAAGAAAGAAAGTTGTTTTTTGTTTATTTGTTTTCTTTTTGGATCACACCCGGCAATGCACAGGGGTCACTCCTGGTTCTGCACTCAGGAATTACCCCCAGCAGAGCTCAGGGGATCATATGGAATACTTGGAATCGAACCCGGGTTGGCCGCATGCAAGGCAAACGCCCTGCCCACTGTGCTATCTCTCCAACCCAGAAACAGTTTTTCTATATGACATAAGGTTAGTTTACATTGTTTAATCATATCTTGGATACAAGAGCTACTCTTTGATTTTGCACATGTTCTTTTCCCTCTGGGTTGGTTTCTGGGACACATCCAAAGATGCTCAGGGCTTGCATCGAGCAGGACTCAGGAATAAGTAGCATTTCCCTATCCACTGTACTATCTCTCCAGTTCCTGATTTTGCTAGAATTTTAAACAAGGAAGTGGATCTATAGGATCACTTTTGTTTTGTTTTCATTTGGAGGTCATACCCACTGGTACTTAGGGCTTATTCCTGGCATATTACTCAAGAATCATTCCTGACAGGCTTGGGGAACCATATAAGGTGAGGGGATTGAAGGTGGGTTGGCTACTTGCAAGGCAAACACTCTACTTGTACTATCATTGTGTCCCCGTATGTGAGATCACTTTTGAAACTTTCCCCAAGGGGAAGGAGAAAGTATGGCATAAGTTCATGTTCTTAACTTAGATTCAGGCCCTAATGCCACATGCCCCCTACCAACAAGAATGTCTGGAGGCCCCTGGACACCTATGAGTGGTCTGAGTAATCCCTGCAATCATCAGAACTGACTTGCATCTCGTTGACTGCCCACTTTACCAAGAATTGATTCTGGGGCTCCTGACTTTCTGAGCAATACTTGGGAAGATCCCCTCCAAATGTAAAAATATTTCTTAATCAAACTGACATAGATGTCTATTTATATTAACAATTAACAAAGCAATTAATAGTGAAGCAAAAATCTGGTATCAGATATGAAAAATTATTTTAAATTGAAAAATATTTTACTCTTATCAGTTGAAGTTTCAAATTGATATTGAAAAGTTAGTTGTTCAATCTATGTTTCCTTTTTGAACATAGTCCATTGAAGGAAAACCTGACTAAAATGTATTAAGCTCGGACACAATAAAATCAATGCAATTTTTTCAAAATACACATGAAGTTGAATTGATATTTGAAAACTTATCTGAAGTTCCACTTACTCTGATATTGGTAGAAAGTTTCTCAAGTAGCAAAATATAAAGTTTTTATCTATGGATAAAATATCTGATGTGCACACACATATATCAGTCCTTTAGAATAACTTTAGTACAAATTTATCATTTTAACATTTAGATGGTAATTGAGATAGGCACTATGATTTAGAATGATATACACATCAATTTTTATGTAAACACAATAAAAACAGCTTTTTCTTTCTATGGAAGCAATTATTCCTCTTTATTGTATTACTCTTTGATTCTAGCTTTTACTTATAGGGCTGTGAAAGCATTAACTAATATGCTTGGTAAAAATTTTACTAATCTGTATGAATTAATCATTATCCTGAAATTGGACAGAAAATATTCTGTATTTTTTATGTTTATTAGTAAAAATAGTAAAATGCATTTATAAACCGGATTAATTGGGCTGAACTGAAGCTCAAAAACCTCAGTGATGCCTGACGTCAGTCTATAGCATTGGAATAGCCCCTAATACTACCAGGTGTAGCTCAAAAACCCTAAAATAAAAATGAATTATTTGATTTTATCTAGATTAACTTATTTAGTTAACTTATATGAATAGTTAGCTATTGTACCTATACATGTATGCCTAAAGCATATGAATGTTTTACATGGGTATAAATATGAATTCATGAGAATTAAACAGTTATATTTAAATTTAATTTTATTTTTTTAGTTCTGGGATTAAAATATAGGGCCTCACACATGTATAGAATGTGCTTTAACTACCCTTGAGCCATATCCCACACCACCACACTTCGTGTGTGTGTGTGTGTGTGTGTGTGTGTGTGTGTGTGTGTGTAGGGGTGGGGGTGCAGATGAAGAAGACAAGTACTAGAATTGGAGCCAGGGTGTCACACATGTAAAGTGTGCACTCTATCACTAATTCACAAACCTAGCTCAATAGCTATTTTTATAAAACATTTTACATATGCTCTGTATTGCTAATCATGAGGGAGATGTTAATAAAGCAACAATGAGATATTATCTCATACCACATAGATGGGCACACATCCAGATGAACAAGAACAAACGGTCCTGGAATGGATGCGGGGAGAATGGAACTCTCATTCATTGCTGGTGGGAATGCTGACAGGTCCAGCCTTTTTGGAAAACAATATGGGCATTCTTCAAAAACCTAGAAATTGAGTTTCCATTAGACTTAGCAATACCACTTCTGAGAATGCACCCTAGGGGTCCAAACACACACAGCAGAAACACCATCTGCATTTCTATGTTCATTGCAGCACTATTCACAATAGCCAGAATCTGGAAATAATGTGGTGCCCAAGAATAGACAAATGGATAAAGCAACTATGGCATATCTACACAATGGAATATTACACAGCTGTTAGGAAAAATCTGGTCAAGAAATTTGGCTTTAACTGAATGGACTTGGAGTGTATCATGCTGAGTGAAATGAGTCAGAGGGAGAGAAACAGATATAGAATGACTGCCTTTATTTGTGGGATTAAAAAAGCAGTATGGAAATAATATCAAGGCCAGAGCATCAAAGGCCAGACAAAATGGGCTAGGAGGACTGGACAATGGTTGGAAATTACCTTAGGGTGTAGGGGATAGAGTGTAGTTAAGAAAGAGGAGGGTTCATCATGACATTAGTTGGAAATGGTTACTCTGGACAAGAACTGAGTGTTGAAAGTAGGTAAAGGGATATACATGATAACCATTTTAGTATCTGTATGGCAAACCATGATACTTAAAATAAGAGAGAATGAGAAAGATAGAGAAAAGAAAGGTGCCTGCCATAGAGGCAGGTGGGGGTGAGGGGTAGCTTAGAGGGGTGGGAGGAAACCTGGGGACACTGGTGCTGGGAAATGTACACTGGTAGAGGGATGGGTGTTGGAGCATTGTATGACTAAAATCCAACCACAAACAACTTTGTGATGCTCTATCTCATGGTGATTCAATTAAATAGAAAAAATACTGTTTTATCAGGGTATGATTGATACGTAGAAAGTCATGTAGAACTCTGTGAGTTAGAAAATGAGTCTACTTGACATTCAAAAGAACAAAAGCAACCAGTGCTGGCATAGATATAGGGAAAAAGGGATGCTCCTTCACTGTTGGTGGAAATGCCAACTGGTCCAACCTTTCTGGAAAACAATATGGACAGTCCTTCAAAAACTAGAAATTGAGCTTCTATATGACCCCACAATACGACTTCTGGGAATATATCCCGAGGATGTAAAAAAGCACAGTAGAAATGACATCTGTACATATATATATATATATATATATATATATATATATATATATTGCAGCACTGTTCACAATAGCCAAAATCTGGAAGGAACCCAAGTGCCCTCAAACAGATGATGGTTAAAGAAACTTTGGTACATATACACAATGGAATACCATACAGCTCTTAGGAGAGCTGAAGTCATGAAATTTGCTTATAAATGGATAAGCATGGAGAGTATCATGCTAAGTGAAATGAGTCAGAAAGAGAGGGACAGACATAGAGGTACAGCACTCATTTGTGGAGTGTAGGGTAGCATCACATGAGGCTGACACCCAAGAACGGTAGATACAAGGGCCAGAAGGATTTCCCCATAGCTGGAAGACTGCATGAGTGGAGGGGAGAAGGCAGATGAAATAGAGAATGGATCACTAAGAAAATGATGGCTGGAGGAACCAGTTGGGATGGGAGATGCATGCTGAAAGTAGATAATGGACCAAACATGATGACCTCTCAGTGTCTGTGTTGGAAGCTATAATGCCCCAAAGTAGAGAGAGAGTATGGGGAATATTGTCTGCCATGGAGGCAGGGGGAGGATGGGAAAGGGGCGTATACCTGGGATATTGGTGTTGGGGAATGTGCACTGGTGGAGGGATGGGTGTTTGATCATTGTGAGATTGTAACCAAAACATGAAAGCTTATAACTATGTCATGGTGATTCAATAAAATTTAAAAAATTTTAAAACAAAGAAAAGAAAATGAGTGTACTTGAAATCACTTCAAATAATTTCCTCACACCACTTCTATATAAGTCTTATGCATTGTACCTCAATTATTAACTTGAATCATGATGCTTGCCAGAGGTAAGCATTATTCTTTTCATGGTTAGAGGTTTTGGTTTAGAAGTATGTTCTATATTATAGTAATAATTCATTAAACAGTTAGAATTATGTTCTACTGTTGCATACTATCCATTAGTAACAGAAAACTGCTTTACTCTGAGATGAAAATTTCATTGTCACCATGAGCTGTTAAGTGTTCCAAAATTAAAGGCATTATTTTCACAGTGACATGAGAATCACCGCTACCTTGAAAGTATTTCTCATCGCTAATATGTCCTTATCAATAACACAAATTTCCTATAAGAAAAACAAGTCCACTAAGAAATTTAGTAGATTGGAATCAAATCCATTGTAACAAACCTTGAACAAATATAAGCACACACATCTATATTAGAAAAGGGACTGCTCTGAGACTCGAAATAAAGAGTATTGAAAACTTTAGCCTACTTGCAATATTTTGTTGTCCTCCTGAATTCAGGGGCTGGTTATTTTGATTAATGGGGAGAGGTTATGGAAATGACTTCCTCAGAAATCGTGACTAGGCTAGAAAACCATCTGTCTTACATGGCTTAGTTGTAGTTCTGCCTAGAGGCAAAGGATAGATAACCTGAAATAGAATAAGAGACCCAAAGGAGAGGATTAAGTCACTAGATTAGTGGTGACCATATGCTCTCTAGAAGATTCAAGAAATTGCTCACTTCCCTGGGAAAAGATATGTTTTCTCAGTGGCTTTGAATTTGAGTAAGAGAACAATGCAACCAATTAATTTTAAAAGGTCCATTAAAAATAACTTAAACAAATAATATTTTAAGGAGAATATTTTTTGCAGATGTAAAAGTGCTGAGGTATTAAGAACTTTTTTTACTCCACCTCTTCTTACTTCCTTCTCTTCTTTCTATTTGCTTTTATCTCTTCTACACCCTGTAGTCCTCTCACACTCCTGTCTTATTTTCTTTCTTTCTTCCTTTGCTTCCTAAATAATTTGGAATGCTTTGTCTAGGTGCTCTGTCTCATTCAATTGGTAAGAGAATATGCCACAAATAAGTATTTGTTTTGTTGCTCCTTCCAATTCAATGCTCCTTCTAATTGCTATATTTTATTTAGATATATATTATTCTTTTAAGTAGATTTTTTGCATAAAATAAAATAAAATTAATTTTCAGAAGGTTCTTTCATAATAAAGATTACTATGGAGTTCCATGAAGCTAGAACATATATTAAAACTTGTTTTAAATCTTCTCTTTGTGTTTGGATTTCCTTTTTTTTTTTAGTAAATAATATAGTGCTTTCTTTATTCCTGCTGAAAATGGATTTGGTCTCTAAACAGGATGTTAAACAGGATGGAAGGATGTAACATAGTAGACAATGAGTTTACCTTGCATGCAGCCAGCCAGGTTTGTTCCCCATCATCACATACGGATTCCAGCACCACCAGGAGTGATCATGAATATAGTACAACTGGGTGTGGCCCTAAAACTAAACAAAAAAGAACAAAAGACAAATGGGATGATAAAATCAAACTATAGCACTTATTTTTTAAAATTGAAGTCATGTGACTTTATATAATGCAATGCAATTTCCAAGAATACATTATAAAAAATCAAAATGTGAATATATATATAAATATATAAATGAATAATATATAAATGAATAATTTTTTCATTTATTTATTTATTTCTTTTAATTTTTTATTGTGGAAAGTTACAAAGTTACAAAGTTTTCAGGTTTAAATCTCAGTTATACAATGCTCGAATACCCATCCCTTCACCAGTGCTCATATTCCACCACCAAGAATCCCAGTATAGCTCCACCCCGCCCCCTCACACCCCAAACCCCCCCACGCCCCTAGCCCCCCACCCAAAGCCCCCCCGCCTGTGTAACTAATAAATTTCACTTTACTTTCACTTTGATTGCATTCAATATTTCAACAAAAACTAACTATTATTGTTTGGAGAGTCTCTCCCCTAAAGTCAGACCTGCTGAAAGGAAGCATTAGATAATTTGTTTTCCATTGCTGAGGATGAAGAAGTGTGAGGTCGAGTGACCACACTTAGCGGCCTCTCAGTTTTGGGTTTCTGTAATTTAGTATTTTAGTAACTAAGTCCAGAGAGATATCTGCCAGAAGTTGCATCGTTGCCAACTAGTACTTCTCAGTTACATTATATTCCACATATGAGTGCAATCTTTCTATGTCTGTCTCTTTCTTTCTGACTCATTTCACTCAACATGATACTTTCCATGTTGATCCACTTGTATGCAAATTTCATGACTTCATGTTTCCTGACAGCTACATAGTATTCCATTGTGTAAATATACCAGAGTTTCTTTAGCCAATCATCTGTTTTCGGGCACTCTGGTTTTTTCCATATTGTGGCTATTGTGAACAGAGCGGCAATGAACATGGAAATGCAGATGTCATCTCTACTATACCTTTTTGCCTCTCCGGGATATATTCCCAGGAGTGGTATTGCTGGGTCAAATGGGAGCTCAATTTCTAACTTTTTGAGAATCGTCCATATTGTTTTCCAAAAGGGCTGAACCAGTCGGCATTCCCACCAGCAGTGAAGGTGAGTCCCTTTCTCCCCACATCCACGCCAACACCGGTTGCTTTTGTTTTTGGGGATGTGGGCCAGTCTCTGTGGTGTGAGATGATATCTCATTGTTGTTTTGATCTGCATTTCCCTGATGATTAGTGATGTTGAACATTTTCTCATGTGCCTCTTAGCCATTTGGATTTCTTCTTTGGAAAAGTTTCTGTTCATTTCATCAGCCCATTTTTTGATCGGGTTGGCAGTTTTCTTCTTGTGGAGTTCAACCAGTGCATTGTATATCCTTGTTATCAACCCTTTATTGGATGGGTACTGCATAAATATCCTTTCCCATTCTGTAGACTGTCTTTGTATTTTGGTCACTGTTTCTTTTGAGTTGCAGAAGCTTCTTAGTTTGAGATAGTCCCATTTATTTATCTTTGTTTTCACTAGCTTAGCCAGTGGCGTGTCAGCTTTGAAGATACCTTTGGCTTCAATGTCGTGGAGGGTTTTGCCGACCTTATCTTCAATGTACCTTAGGGATTCTGGTCTGATGTTGAGGTCTTTAATCCATTTTGATCTGATTTTTGTACCACTCGGCCGGCAGTCCAGAGGGGAGGGCTAATTTTTTCATTTAAAGTCTAATTCTATTTTCTCATACAGTTTCCTCTTTGTTTTGACTTTGCCAACTACCTTCCCACTTTTCCTTCTGGTAGCTACTACTTTGTTTTATTGTTCAAAGATTTTTTACTTTTTATTATTTCACTTTTTTTTATATGTTAAATAATAAATGAAGGGATGAAATACTTTACTTGTCTGACTTATTTCACCAAGAATAATACTACTTAGATCCACTCATGCTGATGAAAATGGAGGAAGTTTAAAAAGAATGTTATTTAGGGTACGCCAATTTGCAATTATGTAGCAAATAAATAATTAATAATACTATTAATGTCACAGTTAATATTTAGCAAACTTTTCTTAGCAAAATCAATTCTATAGACCAACTCTCAAGGTCTTTTATAATTAGCCATACTTTTAGTACTATTATGCTTTAGACATGAAATGTTTCTGTATGACACACTCCCCAACAATGCCAATGTCCCTCACCACTGCTCAGTCTTGCCCACACACCCATCCCCACTCACAATTCCTTCTATGTTGAAAACTCAAGTTAAGTTCTCAGAATTCTAGTGTTTGTCTACATTGGCCAACTAAACATTATGTTTTGAAACAGTGCTAACTAATTAGCATCCGCTTCCCTTTGAATAGCATACTCCCTCCCTAGATAATCAGAATTTTATGACCTACACGTTAATTAACTTATAATTTTTATTTTTATAGAAATATAAATCCATTTTCATAACTCATTATGTATATGAAGAAGTATACCATTATGGTATAAAAGGTATATAATTGTTATTATGGAAACATGAATAATAAATTAATTGTGTTGATAATAAGTACATAGAAATACATATATTTTCACATAAAAATAAAGCAAAAATACTAAAATTCAAGATTCACATTTTTAGACAAAAACACTCAATTAAAAGTTATATTCTGTAAATTCTACAGCACCCGGTATTCCTAGGTGGTCTTCCATCCAAGTACTAACCAGGCCCAACTCTGCTTAGCTTCTGAGATCAGACGAGATCGTGCGAGTTCAGGGTGGTATGGCCGATAGCACAGCAGTTGGGCTTTCGCCTTTCACTCGGCCAACCCGAGTTCGATTCCTCCGCCCCTCTCAGAGAGCCCAGCAAGCTACTGAGAGTATCGAGCCTGCACAGCAGAGCCTGGCAAGCTACCGGTGTGTATTGGATATGCCAAAAACAGTAACAATAAGTCTCTCAATGAGAGCCGTTACTGGTGCCCGCTAGAACAAATCGATGAGCAACGGGATGACAGTGACAGTGATTCTGTAAATTCAAATAACAACTATATTAAATTCAATGTGTGAAACAAAAAAATAAAGTATTGTACTCCTTTTTATTTAGCTATTTAAAACTTTCCTGTTATAAATGTATTTTATCAGTTGATTAGATTCTTTACTACCATTCATCATCAATTAAGAAAAGACTCTTAAACCTCCTCAAGAAATACTATTTAAACTATTTTTCTTTATATTTGCACACATTGACTGGAGTGATAGCACAGCAGGTAGGGTGTTTGCCTTGCATGTGGCTGACCGGGTTCCATTCCTCCGCCCCTCTCAGAAAGTTCAGCAAGCTACTGAGAGTGTCCTGCCCGCACAGCAGAGCCTGGCAAACTACCCATGGTGTAGTCGATATGCCAAAAACAGTAACAGCAAGTCTCGTAAGTGGAGACTTTACTGGTGCCGACTCGAACAAATCGATGAGCAATGGGAAGACAGTGCTACAGTGCTACCTTAATAAAAATAATGCTATTTCACAGAAGGTCTTGTATCCTTAATATCCATATTGAAAGGTGTTGTTTCCTTAATATCCATATTGAAAAAAAATACTTGGACTTAAACTTTACATCCTATAATGAAACATAGCACAATAATAAGAAAAAGCACTTGCATTTTAAAGGTAAGATATACAAATTATAATAAATTCAGAGTGTGGAACTTGAGTTCTACTTAGATATGATTAAATTATTCTTAGAACTTTCTTAAAGTTATTTTTGTGTTTTATGAGTTTCTAGAAATGGAGGTATAAAAGTAAAATATTTATTTAAATATTAATTGAACATCTAAGTACAAGGGAAATATTTGAACTGAAAGTGTAGTGGAAGAGTAGAAAATAAATTTTTTATAAAGCACAGTAACTAAGTAATGTTTTGCCCCTTTTGTGCTATGTATCTTTAATGAATTTCTTCCTCAGTTCTGGTGCAGTTTTTTTTTTCATTCTCATGTTGGCAGTGCATACTTTCTCCCTTTTATAGATGACATAACCAGATACTATTCCATTCCTAATTGTGTAACATCTGTATTGTTTTGATAAAACAGCATGAAGTGAAATGTACCTTTATGTACACACAAAACTGTGCATATAATGCAACCACATGTATATTATACACATATTTAAAATATAACGATCTGCATTCAAAGCCAAAGTAACAAGATTTAATGGAAAAAATATAAAGATAAACATCAAGTTATGTTAATTTTGTTTGTGATAAAGGCAGTGTTTCTCTTGGAAACACTGATGTTTGCAATGAAGTAAGATACTAAGAGAACAATTTAAAAACTATAAATCCAAAGTAAAATTCTGTAAACTCTCCTTAAGGGGAAAGAAGAAAGACAGTTATTTGCATAAAACCAGGTCAATAATCACTTTATAACAAAACTTTATTTTTTAATAACTTTCCTTCAAACAACTTTAGTTTCTTCTGAGACCGTGAAAGCTTAAAAATTAAAAGTTTAGGTATCTGAGGATACATCAAGTCCTCTGTATTAATATGACTCACTTCATTAACATGCGGGGAGTTACTTCTTTCAGTTTTTCAAACCTGTATCAGCAAATCTGGTACCGTTTTAATTTTTAAGATGAATAAGTGTTTTATTTAGATATTTATGATTATTTATATATTATCTTACTGATACTAATAAATGGCTCTTCCCAGATTATTTTACAGTCTATATTTCTTAGATATAAAAAAATGTAAACTTCTAAGTCCAGTTTACCTTATGGTGAATATAAATATAAATGGTAGTATTAACATTAAAATTCATATTTTAGCTGAAATTTGCTAGGATCAATTGGAAGAAATAAACATTTATTATACAATAAAATGTACTATGTTTACAGATAAAATTAATAATTGACTTTATTTCCAATAGTCATGCTTTTCAGTTTCCTTTTCATTTTCCTTTTCTTTTATTTATTTTTTTTGGACCACATCTGGTAGGTGGTGATCAGTACTTACTTCCAGCTCTGATCTCATGTGCATATATATATTATAAATGTTGAATATACATGTAAATGGATATATATTACAAATACATATATTAAACACTGATAGCTTCTATAATATTAGCATCTTATCAAGTAAAAATACTAAAAGCTCATACGAAATAAATGAAGAAAGTAAGACTAGTGACACAATAGCTAAAGTTACTATGCTATTTAAAGATAGAAATAATTTTTAAAATTCATTTTTAAATTATCTTGACTAAAATTATTGCTGTGAAAAATATTTTATATCTATCAAATGCTAGATTTTTGCATAAGCATATAATGGAAATGCAATGTGAAATACACTTTATACAAACTTATTAAACCTGGATAGTATTATTTGGCTTTCTTTTTTTTATTAGTGAATCACTGTGTGGGTACAGTTACAGATTTATTCATTTTTGCACTCATGTTTCCCCCATACAAAGTTCGAGAACCATCCCTTCACCAGTGCCCATTCTCCACCACCAGTAAACCCAGCATCCTTACCACCCTCCCCAGTCCGTCTCCCCACACCCCACACTGCCACTATGGCAGGGTATTCCCTTTTGTTCTCTCTCTCTGATTAGGTGTTGAGGTTTGCAATAAAGGTGTTGAGTGGCCATTGTGATCAGTCTCTAGTCTACATTTGGCACACATCACCCTTCCCCCTTTTGACCTCTTACCACATTTACTTGGTGTTCCCTTCTCTGAGTTGCCCAGAATGGGAAACCAGCCTCCAAGCCATGGAGACAGCCTCCTCGTACTTATTTCTACTATTCTTGGGTGTTAGACTCCTATTCTATTATTCTATATTCCACAGATGAGCGCAATCTTTCTATGTCTGTCTCTCTCTTTCTGACTCATTTCACTTAGCATGATACTTTCCATGCTGATCCACTTATATGCAAACTTCATGACCTCATTTTTTTCTAACAGTTGCATAGTATTCCATTGTATAGATGTACCAAAGTTTCTTCAGCCAGTCATCTATTTGTTCTAGGGCACTCAGGTTTTTTCCAGATTCTGGCTATTGTAAACAGTGCTGCGATGAACATATAAGTGCAGATGTCATTTCGACTATACTTTTTTGCTTCTCTGGGATATATTCCCAGCAGTGGTATTGCTGGGTCAAATGGAAGCTCAACCTCTAGTTTTTTGAGTATCGTCCACATTGTTTTCCAAAAGGGCTGAACTAGTCGGCATTCCCACCAGCAGTGTAGAAGGGTCCCTTTCTCCCCACATCCTCTCCAACAGTGGTTGCTTTTGTTCTTTTGGATGTGTGCAAGTCTCTGTGGTGTGAGGTGGTATCTCATGGATGTTTTCATCTGCATCTCTCTGATGATTAGTGATGTAGAGCACTTTTTCATGTGCCTTTTGGCCATTCGTATTTCTTCCTTGGTAAAGTTTCTGTTCATTTCTTCGCCCCATTTTCTGATGGGGTTGGATGTTTTCTTCTTGTAGAGTTCAACCAGTGCTTTATATACCATTGATATCAACCCCTTATCTGATGGCTATTGTGTAAATATCCTTTCCCATTCTGTAGATAGTCTTTGTATTCTGGTCACTGTATCTTTTGCGGTGCAGAAGCTTTTTAGTTTAATGTAGTCCCATTTGTTGATTTCTGTTTCTACTAGATTGCTTAGTTCCGTGTCATCTTTGAAGATACCTTTATCTTCAGTATCGTGGAGGGTTTTGCCGACCTTGTCTTCAATGTACCTTATGGTTTGTGGTCTGATGTTGAGGTCCTTAATCCTTTTTGATCTGACTTTTGTGCATGGTGTCAGGTCGAGGTCTATGCCCATTCTTTTGCATGTGGTTGTCCAGTTGTGCCAGCACCATTTGTTAAAGAGGCTTTCCTTGCTCCACTTCACATCTCTTGCTCCCTTATCAAAGATTAGATGATCATACATTTGGGGTTGTGTGTAGGGATATTCCACCCTGTTCCATTGGTCTGCGGGTCTGCCTTTGTTCCAGTACCATGCTGTTTTAATTGTTACCGCTTTGTAGTAAAGTTTGAGGTTGGGGAGGGTGATGCCTCCCATCATCCTTTTCCCAAGAATTGTTTGAGCTATCCGTGGGCGTTTGTTGTTCCATATGAATTTTAGGATTGCTTGATCCGTTTCTTTGAAGAATGACATGGGTATCCTTATAAGGATCGTGTTGAATCTGTATAATGCTTTGGGGAGTATTGCCATTTTGACAATATTGATTCTCCCTATCCATGAGCAAGGTATATGTTTCCATTTCCTCATGTCTTCTTTTATTTCATGGAGTAGCATTTTATAGTTTTCTTTGTAGAGGTCTTTTACTTCCTTGGTTAGGCTGATTCCGAGGTACTTGATTTTCTGGGGCATGATTGTCAATGGGATTGCTTTTTTCATGTCCCTTTCCTCTGCCTCATTGTTTGTATATAGGAAGGCCATGGATTTTTGGGTATTGATTTTGTAGCCTGCAACTTTACTGTATAAGTCTATTGTTTCTAAGAGGTTCTTAGTAGAGGCTTTAGGCTTCTCTAGATATAGTATCATATCATCTGCAAATAGTGAGAGTTTGATTTCTTCCTTCCCTATCTGGATGCCCTTAATCTCTTTTTCTTGTCTAACAGCTATTGCAAGTACTTCCAGTACTATATTGAAGAGAAGTGGTGAGAGTGGGCATCTTTGTCTTGTGCCTGATCTTAGAGGAAAGGCCCTTAGTTTTTCTCCATTGTGGATAATGCTTGCCGTAGGCTTGTGGTAGATGGCTTCGACTATCTTGAGGAAAGTTCCTCCAAAACCCATTTTGGTGAGAGTTTTCATCATGAACGGATGTTGGATCTTGTCAAATGCTTTCTCTGCATCTATTGATATGATCATATGATTTTTATCTTTACTTTTGTTGATATGATGAATTATGTTGATTGATTTCCGGATGTTAAACCATCCCTGCATCCCTGGGACGAATCCCACTTGGTCATGGTGTATGATCTTCTTGATGAGTTGTTGGATCCTATTTACTAGTATTTTTTTTGAGGATCTTTGCATCAGTGTTCATCAGGGATATTGGTCTATAGTTTTCTTTCTTATTGGTGTATTCGTTTGCTTTGGGTATTAGGGTGATGTGTGCTTCATAGAAACTGTTTGGAGTGTTCCTGTTTTTTCAATTTCCTGGAAAAGCTTGAGGAAAACTGGCAACAGTTCTTCTTTGAATGTTTGAAAGAATTTGCCAGTGAATCCATCTGGGCCTGGGCTTATGTTTTTGGGGAGATTTCTGATTACAGTTTCAATTTCCTTAACATTAATGGGTCTATTCAAGTATTCCAAGTCTTCTTTGTTCAGACTTGGGAGATTTTAGGAATCAAGGAATTCATCCATTTCTTGTAGGTTCTCTTGTTTTGTGGCGTATAGACCTTCAAAGTAGTCTCTGATGATCTTTTGAATCTCACTGGTTTCTGTTATGATTTCCCCTTTTCATTTCTGATTCGATTTATTAGGGTGCTCTATCTTTCTTTCTTTGTGAAGTCTTGCTAGCGATTTATCAATCTTACTTATTTTCTCGAAGAACAGCTCTTTGTTTCATTGATCTTTCGGATTGTTTTTTTTGGTTTCGATGTCATTAATTTCTGCTCTGATTTTTATTATTTCTTTCCTTCGTTCTGGATTGGGTTCCTTTTTCTGGTCCTTTTCTAAGGTCTTGAGCCGTGAAATCAAGTTCTCTATGTGGGTCCTTTCTTCCTTCCCGAGGAATGCTTGGAGAGCTATAAATTTTCCCCTTAACACAGCTTTATCTGCATCCCATAGGTTTTGATAACTCGTGTCCTCATTTTCATTTGTTTCTAAGTATTTTTTTATTTCTTCTTTGATTTCCTTCCTGACCCCCTCATTGTTCAACATTGAGTTGTTTAGTTTCCAGGTGTTTGATTTGGTTCTCCGTGTCAGTGTGTGGTTAGCTTCTATCTTCAGCGCTTTGTGGTCTGAAAAGATGGTTGATACAATTTCTATTTTTCTGATTCTATTGAGGCATATTCTGGGGCCCAGTACGTGGTCTATTTTGGAAAATGTTCCGTGTGCACTGGAATAGAATGTGTATTCTTTCTTTTTGGGGTGTAAAGCCCTGTATAGGTCTATTAGGCCTCTCTCTTCAATTTCTTCTTTCAGAGTCAGTATTTCCTTGCTGAGTTTTGTTCTTGTTGATCTATCCAGAGGTGGTAAGGGGGTATTGAAGTCTCCGACTACTACTGTGCTGTTAGTGATGTCCTCTTTGAGGTCTGTAAGGAGTTGTTTTAAGTATTTAGCCGGTTGTTCATTGGGTGTGTATATGTTTAAGAGTGTGATTTGTTGTACATATCCCTTGATGAATAGAAAGTGGCCTTCGCTGTCCCTTCTAATCTTTTTCATCCCGAAATCTATATTGTTGGATACTAGGATGGCCACTCCAGCTTTTTTAAGGGAGTTGTTTGCTTGCAGGATTGTTTTCCATCCTTTGGCTTTGAGTCTGTGTTTACTCTGTTCAGGTGTGTTTCTTGCAAACAGTAGAATGTTGGGTTTAATTTCCGGATCCATTTTGCCACTCTGTGTCTCTTGATAGGTGCATTTAGGCCATTGACATTGAGAGAGATTATTGTGATGGGGTTTTGTGTCATCTTTCTGTGGGGTTAGTTGTTCTTATGGGGTTCCTCCTTAGCTTACAGTAGCCCCTCTAGACCCTCTTTTAAGTTTGGTTTTGAGTCTATGAATTTCCTGAGCTGTTGTTTATCCAAGAAATAGTGTATGGTTCCTTCGAGTTTGAGTGAGAGTTTAGCCGGATAAAGTATTCTTGGTGAGGCATTCATTTCGTTGAGTTTTTTCACTATGTCCCACCATTGTCTTCGGGCTCGGAGAGTTTCCTCTGACAGGTCTGCTGTAAATC
The DNA here is from genome assembly GCF_027595985.1 of Sorex araneus. Taxonomy (NCBI): domain Eukaryota; kingdom Metazoa; phylum Chordata; class Mammalia; order Eulipotyphla; family Soricidae; genus Sorex; species Sorex araneus. The sequence continues at coordinate 169,788,432 of NC_073303.1, read as the reverse complement.
TGAGGGGTGCTCCTTTGTATGTGATTTCCTTCTTTGACCTTGCTGCTTGTAGAATTGTGTCTCTATCCACAGCATCCGCCATTCTGACTATGTTATGCCTCGGAGTCTTTTTAGTTGGGTCTCTTTTTGCTGGCACTCTTTGGACTCCTTGTATCCAGATGCCTGCCTTCTCCAGCTCTGGGAATTTCTTAGTAATGATGTCTTTGACTGTGTTTTTTCCGTTGGGGTTACTTCCCTGTGGTTCTGGTACTCCAATGATTCTTATGTTCTTCCTCTTGAAGTCATCCCCACTCTATAGCCATTTTGAGGTCTTTGGCCATGATTTGTTGTTGTCTGTAAGCTTTCTGCAGCTCATCCTCTAGGTCGCTGATTCTGTCTTCGGCTGTAGTCATTCTACTGTTGAGGGCATCTACTGAGATTTTTAATTCATCTACTGATTCCTTTATTTGTGTGACTTCCATTCTTAGGTTTGAAATTTCTGCTCTCATTTCTTCCTGCATTTTTTTTGGTAGAATGTTCCAGTGATTCATTCATCTCCTCCCTTAATTTATTGGACGTCTGCTCCATAGTTGCTTGGAGTAGGTCGATTCTCCTCCAAATTTCCTCTCTGATTTGTTTATCTGAGAGGTCATAAATGTGATTAGCCCCTTTTGAGGTTTCTGGTATCTTTTCTTCTCCCTTTCTTCATGGAGGGGATTTTTGCTGCTTCTTCATATTGTTATGGAAGTATAGAATTGGAACTTTGTAGTTGTTTATTCCTACTCCCTCTTGCTGAGAGAAAGAGGGGCTCTGGTTGTGCTATTGCTGTTTGCAGCTTTGTTCCTATTCTAGAGTTCTTCCTTATACTCATGCGTTTCTTCCTGATTGATGTGGGGTCTTTAATGAAGACTTAAGGTTAAGTTTTCTTTACAAAGGTTTTGCTAGGCTTCTCTTATTCACTGACAATTTTTCTAGAGTTGAAGTAAGCTAATGGGCTAATTTGCATAAGTGATTGAGATGGGTTAAAACGATTTTCAAAGCAAGACACTGTACCTAATGTGCTAAGGTAGGAAAGAATAACTGCGGCCACATTAGCAGCCGCTGCTCGGGCAGGAGGCCACGCCCCCGTTAGGCCACGCCCCCTGATATACAGGCCACGCCCCAGTTTCTTCCTTTCAGGGGCTCCTGGGACGTGGGGCGGCCGCTTGGGAAGGGGGGGGGCACCCGGGAGGCGTGGCTGGGAGTGGCCTGATTACCTGCAAAACGGCCGGGTTGGACGGAGCCGGATGGGAAAGGCTGGGCCTGCGGGACGCAGAAAGCTATTTGGCTTTCTAAGGACAGTAAATTATAAAATAACCAAGGCATTTAGATGCTTATGCCATTTAAAATATAAATGACTCTGAAAAATAAATAACGTTAAATAAAAATACATAGTAAAAGAAGAAACAAATTGCTAAATTTAAAAAAATAAAAAGAGAAGTTTTTGTCAATAGAATTGAGCTTACTTGATTCAATGTGAGGGATTTAGGAACAGTGGTGGAGGAAAGAAGACACTTTGGTGATGATATTGTGGTATTGGAATTATTTATACACAAAGCTATCATCTTGTGAATCATGACATCACAATAACAAAGTTTTGACAAAAAATTAATTGTATATAAGTGATTATTTAAATATATATCCGACATAGAATTTTGTGCACTAAAATATGCTTAAAAGTTTTCAGAATGGGCTCCTAACTTTTCCCTGATATAACACAAATAATGTTATAAAAAATAGTTCCCTGAAATTCCAATTTCAATAGGCACTTTATACAATGTTTTGAAAATCTAAGTACTGTTAGAGATTGTAGGTGGACTATGGTGTATTAATATTTTCTCTCATAATTAAATATTTCATTTAGTCTGGAAAGAATAAATTATGTGGGATGATCACTAGTGATAGTAGGATTTTTCTTTTACAAGCCTATAAAAGACATAAAATACAAATGCAATTAATATTTGTGTCAATTTTAGATTTTCTTGTCTGAAAATAATAGAATAAGTAAAAAAAGTTACATAAATTTCGAAGTACTAGTCTCATTCTATATAAGAAAAAGACAAAAAGGTAGAAATAGAATATCCAAGAACAAATCCCCACATTTATGGTCAGCAAATTTTTGACAAAAGTACTGAGAGCCTGAAATGGAGTAAAGACAGCCTCTACGACAAATGTTGTTGTCAAAACTGGATAACCGCATGCCAAAAATTAAAACAGTATCTGTATTTCACACCTTACACAAAAGTCAATTCAAAGTGAATTAAATACCTTGATATCAAATCAGGATCTATAAAACACATTGAGGAAAATGCAGGCAGTACACTTCAAGATCTTGATCTCAAAGTTGTTTTCAATGACACAATGCCTCAGGCAAAGGCAACAGAATCAAAAATTTAAAATGGGATGACATTAAATTAAAGAATTTCTGCATGGCAACAGAAACACAGGCTAAAACTGAAATTAAGAAAGGTCTAACTGAATAGGAGAAAATATTTGCACTCAACACATTAGATGAGGTGTTGGCATCCAGAATATATAAAGTACTCAGCAATTAAAAAAAAAATCCAAACATACGAGCAAAAAATGGGGAGGAAATGAACAGAACCTTCTCTGCAGAAGACCAACAGATGGCCAGTAGACACATGAAAAAAGACTCATCATCACCTATTATTCGGGAAATCCAAATCAAGATGACAATGATATACCATCTCACACCAGTGAGAGTGGCACATAGCAAAACAGTGGGAACAATTTGTGTTGGTGAGGATGTAGTAAGAATCAATTCTCATTCACTGCTGATGGGAATATTGTACACTGCTGGTTCAACCCTATGGAAAATGGTATGGGAAGGTTCTCAGTAACTTAAAATTGAGCTATTCTATGATCCAGAAATTCCACTGCATCTACTCCCAGAACAGAAAAAAAATTATTTAAAAGGATATATGCATACATGTATATATATATACATATATATATTCACTGCAGCACTCAGTACAATAGCTAAGATTTGAAACTAACCTAGAAACTAAACTAGCAGCAAATCAGTGTATCATTTAGAAGTGGTACATATTTACAATGAAATACTATGTAGCTGTAAGGAGTGATGAGATCATGTCATTTTGCAATTTTATTTACCTGAGTGTTTACATGTCATCATCATCATCATCATCATCATCATCATCATCATCCCGTTGATCGTCAAATTTCTCAAGAGGTCTCAGTAACGTCTCCATTCGTCCTAGCCCTGAGATTTTAGAAACTTCTCTCTATTCATCCTTCCCAACAATGCCGCATTGGAGTGTTTACATGATTATAAGTAAATATGAAGAGTCAGATGGCCTGCTTCAATGGTGTCAATGTCTTATATACATATGGTATGTATAGAATTGGTTATGCATACATACTGGTTACGTATATATATATAAAATGGTTAGTTTAAAATCTTGAAGTTATTTTAATAAAATGAAATGAATCAACAGATGCTAAATAATTATGTAAATATGTACACACATAGTTTAATCATGCAATTTGCTGTAACATGAATGGAACTGAAAAATTTCATGTTAAACGAGAAAACCATAAAAAGAGGGAAAAACCCAGGTTAATATAACTAATATGTGTTATTTAGAGTCACTGGATGAGGAAATGCAACAGTTTGCAGGGGAGATGCCTAGATCACCTTGGCCCCAGAGTATAAGGAGGAGAAGAAAAGAAATGGAGTGAAGTGAAAGGAAGGGGGAGAAGAGATACCTGAGGAGCAACCAGGCAGGGGTCAACGGGATTCAAGTACATTGTGGCGTTAAGGAATGAAAGAGCTAAATATCCAAACCAAAGCCAACAACACTGAAATCCCGAGACTCAAACATTCATAAACCAATTTAAAAGATGCTTATCAAGATGGCAGGCTGGGGGTGGGGCTGACTATTGGTGTAAGAGAGGGAATGAAGGAATATTGATGGAGGGAAGTTGAGATGGAGGCAAGGATAGGTGATCGTATATCAAAAGCCCAATAATGATTAGCTTCAATAAAGTTTTGAAACAAATTAAAATAAAAAAAATCTTACCAAAAACTCTTTAGTGGTTAGACATATTGCAAAACCATACACTAGACTAGTCCTGTCCTGTTTTACTTTAATATTTATCAGTGGTGATGGTGGTGGTGGTGGTGGTGGTGGTGGTGGTGGTGGTGTGTGTGTGTGTGTGTGTGTGTGTGTGTGTGTGTGTTCGAGTGCAGGGGGTGGGAGGGGTTGCAGAGCAATACACAGGGATCTGGCGGCCACTTCCTGTATTAGTTCACTAATAGGACACAGAGTTCAGTGCTTTGGCTTGAGATTTTAGGCTGCTCAGGCCTAGCTGTGTTGGGGGCCACCGGAACTTTATCTTGGGTTTATATGCAGTATAGGGGACTGAGATCAAGGCTCAAGCAGACATGTGTGGGTGTGCTTCACTCATTTGTGCTATCCCCTTGACCCTAATATTTTTAAATTTTAACCAATTTCTTGGGGCATTGTTCAAACTAGCATATGTAGAGATTTAGCAAAACTTTTAAGAATCCAACGTATGTTGGGTCAGAGGCGTAGAACAGCAGTAAAATACTTGTCATGGCTTGGTTAAGCTCCGATAAATACCTACAATTGCATATCATCTCCCAAGCACACCAAGATTGATAGTTGTCCAAAGAGTATGGAGTAATCTCTGGACACCACTGGGAAGTGATTTCCAACATGATCACCAAAAGTAAAGAATCTGAAATACATTTTCCTCTTCCTGAGTCTTTAATTTAGATAAAAATCTGCAACACAACTATTATCTATGAAAAATGTATTGTTCTTTGGATATTTATAAGAAAAGTAAATATTAGGGTTTTTATCTAGGTGAATGTCTCTCTTAGTTTTCTGTGAGCAATTTCCTTCAAAGAAGATTGATCTAAAAATAAAATACAATAGCCTACTGCAATTTATGTATTTTTTGCTGTTAAATTTGAAGGGACATTGAAAGAAAAATAAAGGAAGGAGTTTACTACAGGCAAGGAATTTGTATAATATTGTCCTGTTAGCTTTTTAACAGAGCACGAAGAATGTAAATAATTGGCATTTCAAGAGAAAGTTAATAAAACTCAGGATATTTTAACCCTTTGTTCATATTATATTAATATCTTTTGTCTCATGTAGAGTAAAATCTGAAATGCTTACAAAAACCTCCAAAAGTCTTCCACACTTGATCTCTCAGGTTCCCTGGAACAACTTTTCATTTTGTTCCTGTTTCCAGCTAAATATCTATTGGTTTATCCTTGAGTTCCGGTTTACGTATTAATTACTACATTCGGAAAACATCTCGTTGTTCATCAATTTGCTCGAACAGGCACCAGTAACGTCTCCATTGTGAGACTTGTTGTTACTGTTTTTGGCATATTGAATACATCTCGGGTAGCTTGCCAGGCTCTGCTGTGCGGGTGAGATACTCTCGATAGCTTGCCGGTCTCTCCGAGAGGGGTGGAGGAATCGAACTCGGGTCGACCACATGCAAGGAAATGCTCTACCCACTGTGCTGTCACTCCAGTCTTAAAGGAATAAGCAGCAATTTATTATGGTCACAGACCCTGTTGATCATGAACTGTGGAGAATTTTGCAGGGAAATCTTAGTGCTTCTCTACATGTCTGAGGTTTGGGCTAGAAGAGATAAAGGCTGGAGACTTGGATACGTTGCAAGGCTTATTCGCTAACAGTTCTGTCAACTGGTAATAATTTTCAGCTTGGGGCCCTGTTTCTCTCCACATGATTTTCTCCCTGTAAATATTGCATGTGAGATAGTTACTTGATTCCTCCCAGCAGGAGTATCTTGAGAGAAAAAGAGCCATAAAGAAACCATCTCTCCTATTAGAAGTTTTGTGTGGAAGATAGCAGTGTCATTGCTTCTACATTCTTTTCATTAAGGGAATTACAGCATCTGCACCGAGGAAAAGAAGAGGACTTGGAATGTTCTTCTCAGTGCCCCAGATGATCTTGTTAACATTTCCCTTGCCTGAAGTCACAAACATTTGGCACAATAAATGCGTTTTTTTTTTCTCCCTTAACACTGTTTTCTCCTGTGTTTTATGACAACATACATCTTCTATGCTGTGGGCTGCTTATTCTCAGTCACCTTTCTATAGCTTTAAAATATTTAGGAATCATTAGATCTCAGATCTTTAGCTGAATTCTATTCTTCATTTGAACATTTTTCCTAGTAAATCTTAAATCCATGGCTTAAACATTATGTCTTTGCCAATAATTTCCAAGTATGTGTGTGTGTATGCGTGTAGATATACATGTGTTTCTACACACAGAGCTTATCATTTTACTGAACTCCTGATACCTATATCCAAATACAAATTTTGCACTTCAATTTGAATATATCATAAAATTCAAAATCAATATGTCAAAATGTATTACCTTTTTCTTACCCACACAACCCTTTTCTTAAAAATCATCAGTAAGTAGTATTATCTAAAGTATAATCCATATCCTTACTTCAAATCCATTGACTCCATATTTTAACATTCTAAATCTGAATTTCCCCTCCACTACAATCTATGTTTACATTCTTCAAATCTTTATGTTATTAAACTATTTTTTCACATAGTTGGAACAACTTTATACTCCATCAAATAATTCAGGTCTTTGTTCATGAGGCGGGGTGGCTACTTTGACTACATAGTTAGTACAGTGTATAGTACCAGTCAGGTGATTTATTTTCAATTTCTTTACATTAGCAAAATGGGAAGAACATAGCTATACTTTTAATAACTTGTTTTAATGAATTTCTGTGATATTATGAATGTTATATTTCTTTGTTTTAAGGGAACATTTTTGTTTGTTTGGTTTGGGGCCAAATCTGATGATGTTCAGGTCTTACTTTAGGCTCTGCACTCAGGAGATTTTCCTGGTGGTGCTCTGGGGATCATATGGGATGCTATACTGCTATACTATCATTCAAGACCCTCAATGTTACTTCTGAACAAGTAGTTTACCAGCAAATAGTATTTCCTTAAAGAATTCCCATTCGCTAAAATAAAAATATTATGATATTTGGGAGATTAATAAGCCAAAAAATAGAACCATCTATCTTTCTCTTTTATTTTTTCATTTCAAAAACTTTAATCGAAACACCATAATTTACACAGTTATTGATAATTGAATTTTAGGAATACAATGCTTTGTAATCTATTTTTTTTTTACAGGCAGCACATCCAGTGATGAACAGGAGTTACTCTTTCCTCTGTACTCAGGAATTACTTTTAATGGTGCTCAGAGGACCATATGGAATGCAGAAGATCAAATCCAAATCAATAGTGCAAGGCAAACTCCCTACCCTCTCCTATCCCTCTAGCACCCACACAATGTTTTAATACCAATCTCAACCCTAGTGTCAACTTCCCTCCACCAGTGTTTAAATGCTCTTTCACCATACTACCTTGATGGATATATTTCAAACTTCCGTAGTAGTCACAGGTTAGATATTATGTTTCCAGTGTCATTGAGTCTGTACTGTGAATGAATACATAGCTATGCAACTCTCCAGCCTTTGACGATCACTGTATAAACTACAGATATTTTGGAAAATTATCTCTATACTTGTATTCTCATCCAATTTACTGTATTAGTTTTCTATGCCCTAGATCAAATGCTTCAGAAAATCATTTTAAAAAACAATTTTTGAGTATATTAATTCATGTATTTTTTTAATTGAATCACTGTGAGATACACAATTACAAGTTGTTATGACTGGGTTTCAGTCATGCATTGCTCCAATACTTGTCCCTTCATCACTGTACTTTCCCCACTGTCAATGTCCTTAGTTACCTACTCTCCTGCTGCCTCCATCCCCACCTGACTCTAAGGTAGGCACTAGAAAATAATTTTTAAAGACTTAGAGAGATAGTATAGGTAATGCTTTGCATACAGACAATCCGGTTTGGGCCCTTTGAATTTCATATGATCCTTTGAGTGCTGCCAGGAGTGATTCCTGAGTGTGAGCCAGGAGTAACCCTGAGTTGCTCAGTGCAGCTGCTAAACGAAAAGAAAATACTTTTAGAAGCTTGATGCATTTAGAGATGCCATAGAGGCTAGACTTGTTCTATGAGCAGTTTCCTCTCCTATTCAACATATCTTGATTATTGTAACACTGTCTCCTGTAGAATTTGTGTTAGTCTAAAATAGGGCTGGAAGAGAGGGCAGTTAGAATAGAGAAGGTAGTATTATGACTATTATGACAATGATGGCTGGAAGGGATCGCTCCAGATGGGAGATGTATGCTGGAAGTGGATAAGTGGGCAAAGGACCAAAAATGATGGCCTCTCAGTATCTGTATTGCAAACCATAATGCCCAAATTGGGGGGGAGAGAAAGAGAGAGAGAGAGAGAGACAAAGACAGAGATAGAGTGAGAGAGAGAAGGGGGGAAGGAGGGAGGGGGAAGGAGGGAGGGAGGGAGGAAGGCAGGAGAGGGTGGGAGAGGAAGAGAGAGAAGAAAAGTGTTTACCGTGGAGACAGGCTACAGGGGATGTGTGTGTCGCAGGAGGGTTATAGGAAATATTGGCAGGAAGGATATGGGGATATTGATATACAGTGCTGGAGGGATGGGTTTGGAACATTGTAAGACTGAAACATAATCATGAAAGCTATAATAATTCAATAAATAATAAATAAAATAGACTAGAGCAATGATTCTGATATGATTCCTTTTCAAGAGCTTCCAAGCATACTCAGGTAGAGGTATACACCCTTCGCTCTGTTGTAAAGGCACTAACTTATCTGAAAAAAAACATTAAAAACACGAAAAATCACTTTAGGTAATACTTAGTATTTTTTAGAAATAGATTAATTTTAATCAAGGTCTTAGCATGCTTTGGAGTCAAAAAGTGGCTTGCACTCTTATTTGCTATTTACTCTATGTCAGTGCTTTGGAGTTAAACCCACAAATTCATACCCATCTACAAAGATGTGCCTACATTTAATTTTTATTGAATTTTTATGCAGTAACAATGCCTGGTATCTTTGGAGAAAGTATTATAAGAGAAAATTGCTATTTGATAAATAAAGTAAGGAAACTTCTGCTGTTGGGCATTTACTTAAGGAGTTAGAAAACTAGGAGGCCACAAGCTTATGTTTTTAATTTTAATATTTACTATATTTTGACATACTTATATGTCTCTTCAAAGATGTCTTGATAACTGAAGTTCTCTAATATATTAATTGTTACCTCTCTTAGTTATATATAAAGGTCTTATTCCTTGTGTCTAAAAGGCTAGGGTGTCAGAAGAGAAAATGATGTGTTTGGATCGTGTTTGTCTATTATTTTTTTTATAGCCTGGGCACTGAAACCAAATATACTAATGAGAAAATATGCCATGTTTTCCAACAGTTTGTGTGGAAACCGTAAGATTTTGTGATTTTTATATTCAAAACTGAGATTAGGATGGAAGATATAGTGAAATGCTAATTATATATACCTATGTTTGAGTACTAGAGAATAATAAAGAATATGGTTCATTTTATTCCCAAGGGGATAAAATTTCTAAAACAAAATAAAATGCTCAGAAACGTTTTAGAAGTAGTGTATAGAAAAAGAAAAACTTCTCGAAATCAAAATATACAATTAGCAAAATTAAAATCTAAAAATTGGTAGAAAATATTTGGAACACAAGATGCGTCATTTGAACATATAATCAAGGAAGAAACAAAAAGGAAAATTAAAGATAAAGCAGTACCAATGACTAAAATACACAGTGAAAGCATACTTGATTTTGTTGAATCCATGATGATTTAAACCTTATACTATACAATTATTGAGAGATAAGAAGAGTGATATTATTATCCATATTTTTAAATAGATTCCTGAATTTGCCATGGACATAGATTTTGGGAAAAATTAGAAGTGACTGTCACACTCTGAAACATGTATATTATGTGAGACTTCAGTCAGAATTGTGACACAAGTCACTGTTTTTTTAATCTCCCTTTGATACACAATGAATGAGACATTCATAACATATGTGCCTCTGGGAATTGCAGAAGGATAACCTGGTGATTTCAACTGAAGATGTTTCTGAATGTAGGAATATTCCGTGGGAAATGCGGACCCTAGATAATCAGCAAAAGGTTTCCTCCCTCATGCCCCAAGATGGGAGGAAGAGGGAAAGGAAAGAATAGAGAGCTGTATGGATGGCCATGAGGGATAATTTGTAGACACTGAGCCTAGCAGATTGGTGAGTCTGGCAGCCTATCAGAGGGGCACAGAGACAGCTTTAGAGGAAGAGGGGAGAGAGAGAATAATTTGCTAAGAACACTTCTCTTCCCCAGGACAACACTAAAAACTTTGGGGATTTTCACTGCCTCTGGCAGAGGTAGTGAAAATTGAAAGTGGTAATTGACTGCCTAGCTGTTCCAACTGTGCCTTTGCCAATAGATGGTCCCGTTTCTCTGCAACAGCATCTGAATTTATAGGAGGGTGGTCCATGACCGGGGGTGAGAGAGATAGGAAAAAGGCAGAATAGAGCAGCAGAGGGCATGGGAAGATTCTATTTCCTATCACTTCAGGACTCCTACAGAAGGTCCGCACAGTGAAACTCTTGAGTGCACAACTGGCGAATGCCCACCCCAGGATGTGTGTACCCCCAAACTCCAGGATACTAAACCCATATCCTGGCTACCACTCTGCCATACCCTGATGCCTGTCCCTTGTGTACGCTCCCAGGAGTGAAAAACTTGTAGGAGAAACCTCAAAATTGAGCAATAGAGCCACGTACTGGTATAAGTTTGTAAATTTATGCTATCTTATTTGTTTTTGCTTTATTTTTGACCACACCCATTCTGTTCTTGAAGCTTACCCCTGGACTGCACTTAGAGTTCACTCCTGGTGGGAGAATAGACGGAAACTAGGCCAGCAGTGTAAAGCAAGCGCCCTCCCTGCTGTACCAACTTGCTGACCTTTATTATTTTAAATTTATCTTTTAATATTTTATTTCGATACTCTGACTCACTGTGGTTTTCAATAGTGTTTCAAGAAAATAATTAGTAAAGTTAGCAACTATATTACATGCAAAAAATCTATGAATTTTTAAACACTATGAAGAAAAACAAGAGAAACACAGAGAAAACAGGTCATCAAAATTTTGTATTGTTTTTGAGTCACAGCTTTGCAGTGTTCAGAACTTATTCCTAACTCTGTGCTTAGAGATCATTCCTAGCAGAGCTGGGGACCAGGTGGTGCTCAGGATTGAATCTGGGGTGGCTGTGTGTAAGGCAAAGGCCCTAACATCTGTATGATCACTCTGACCCACATCATAAGATTTTGTGCTACAACTTTTGTGGATACAAAATAGCTTTTATGAAGAAAAAAAAAGAAGGGAAACATAATGGTAATTCAGTAAACTCAGGAATGAAATTATTGAACAGAAGAAATTATTTGCCAGAAGTATTGGTACCAAAATTGATGAAAAGATTACATTAGTCATACATATTACATAAATGTACATATATAGCTACACATTGCATTCCGAAGCAGATGTTATTTCAGGAATATAGAAGAATGCAATAGAAAGCATTATAATAGACCAGATGATATTAAATAAAATTATGACTTGAAGGATAGGAATATAGTAGAAATAATTTATTTAGAAGGGAAGCAAGAGGTAAGCTTTTAAAACATAAACCCCAGTAGAGTTATTGGATTTAATCAATAAGTAAAAATATAATAATAAGTTCTGTGCCAGAAGAAGAAAATAAGACTAGGGAAGAGAGTTTATTTTATGAAAATGGCTCAAATACATATCAAAAACATATAAAAGCTCCATGATATTACTTTAGGTGATGTCATTGCCTGCTATTACACTAAAAGAAAAAAATAGCAAACAAAAATCAGCAAATGGGAGTATATCTAAGCACTTATGCACATCAAAATGAACAGCAAAAGTGGAATGACAACCTCAGAATGGAAGAAAAGTTAAAAATCATATTAAATAAAGGGTTAAAAGTTTAAATAAAGACCTTATAAACTAATAACATCAATAACAAAAAGATTGGAAAAAGGGGCAGATGAACTCGATATTTATATAAACAACAGTCAGTCAACCAGTACATGAAAAGATGATCAATGTAACAAATAATTAGGACAATGCAACTCAAAACTATAATAAAATACCACTCCACATCGCTAAGAATAGCTGTCATCAAGAAGACAACAGGTAACAAGTATTGCAAAAGGTGTGGATTAAAAGCTAGGTAAACCTTTCATTTCTCTTATTAGGAATATAAATTGGCTCAACATTACTGGAATAACTCAGGGGCTACTTTAAAAAAATATGATTCAGTGTTTCCACTCTGTGTTTATATCTGAATGAAATTAAATAGAATATAGAGTATATATAGGAAGTATATATATATATATATAAGCATATCTAACTATATCTAAACATACTATGGGTTTATGTATATGAGCATAAGTATAGACAGCAGAATATTATTCACTCATGAGAAAGATCTTCTGTTTTCCACTACATGAAAGAATTTGAGCAAATATGTCAGAGAAAACTCATTCTAAAAGGTAGCACTGTCTGTAGCACTGTCATCCCATTGTTCATCGATTTGCTCGAGCAGGCACCAGTAACATCTCCATCGTGAGACTTGTTGTTACCTTTTTTGGCATATTGAATATGCCATGGGTAGCTTGCCAGGCTTTGCTGTGAGGGTGGGATATTCTAGGTAGCTTGTAGGGCTCTCTGAGAGGGACAGAGGAATCGAACCCAGTCAGCCGCATGCAAGGCAAACGCCCTTCCTGCTGTGCTCCAGGTGTCATTTTAAAATAGTTAACTGAAGAAAACAATAAACCTATGTAAATAAAATTTTGATGGTATTAGGGATTAGTAAAGATATTATTTAAGGACATACATTTTTTGCAAACTGTAAATAAATCTTAGGGGACTAAGGTTTGAGATCTAAGTACAGTTTATGAATATGAAACATAATATATATTGAAATAAAATTTTCTTAGAGATTGGAATTTAATTATTTTAATTATTAAAAAGGCTCATTGTTGTTACTGTAAGTCAATTCCAAATGGGATCAGACAACCATCTCCTTCATGCAAAATTTTACTTCACAAAGCTGGGAGAAATGGCTGCAAAGTTTAAGAGAACTCCCAGAACGACCACCAAATGGGAGCTCTTTGGCACTACTGCAGCAATACGGGAAGATGCCGCCGTTGACAACATTGACGAGGTATGCAATTGACTGGTTCAGCACCTCCATGACTGTGTGGAATGCAGAGTAGGAGAAAGCCACAAAAATTCACCTGTCTTCAGAAACTGTCGAACTGATCCACCAATGTGGTCTGGCGTGAGCCTTGGACAATCACAAGCTAACATTTGAGCTCAAAAAGCTGTGCAGAGAAGCAATAAAGGAAGACCTCAAAGAGAGAAGAGCAGCAGTGTTGCCCGATGCAGCAGAAGCCAGGAAGAGTATTCTCAACACCCCCCAGTCCTTTGCCAACTATAAGACCAAGATGATCGCCCTCCGATGTCCTGATGGATCTATCACATCTTCCAGAAGGGCAATGGAAAAGATTATCCACAACTTATACTGGTATCTCTTTGATAGCCACATCCACTTGCCTACATACGAAATTCTGCAGGATGGATATGTCATTCTCAGTGTTCTCCCTTCTGAAATCCGACACGCCATTTTGTCAGTAAAGAAGCGTACAGCACCTGGTCCAGACAAGATCAGACCCAAACACCTGAAGAATCTGCCGACAGTACTCCTCAATACATTGGCTTGGCTCTTCACACACTATCTGTATGAATGCAAGGTTCTGTCCCAGTGGAAAACCAGCAGGATCAATTGATATGATTCAATTGTATCATAACTGAATGTAAATTTTGTTCTACAAGAAGGGAGACATCCAAGACATTGACAACGATCACCCAATCTACCTGTTGTCCATCATCTACAAGATATTCACTCGAGTCATCCTAAATAGGATGGCCATAACATTAGATGAAGGACAACCATGTGAGCAAGCTGTGTTCCAAAAAGAATTCAGCACAATTGACCATATCCACACCATGACCAAGCTCATTGAGGTTTTGTGAGAATTCAGGTTGCTAGTCGGCCGCATGCAAGGAAAATGCACTACCCGCTGTACTATCACTCCAGCCCAATATTTTAAAATATATACACATAATTATTTTAACTGAAAGGAATTGTATCATAATTGAATGTAAATTTTAATATAACAAAGTTTAAAATCTCTGTATCAAATTTGCTCTCCAAATTAAAAAAAACATGATTTTTCTGTATTCTTTTAGATTTTTTTGTACACAGATAACATAAGAGCTGATTATAATATATATAGACATGTGATTTCTTCACTTAGTAAGGTATATAAAATTTAATGCATAAAATTATTTTCTCATTCTTGATTTAGCTGATAATTTTATTTTCCAAAATCTTAATAAATGAAACATGATGCACTGAATAAGCTTGAAGGCATTTTTTGCATTAGAGTATTTTGTAAGGCAAATTTCTTTAATATGTCCATTGAACAACATATACATTTCCTTTGCTAAAAATAAATTTGACATATACCCATAAGAGTTTAAGGTTTGCATGTTAATTTGATACACATGCAGTGTAATTTGATTATTATTGTGCAAATAAGTAGTACCTTCATCACCTTCATGATTATTTATTTTTAATCACTTGTATCACTTGTCATTCTGTTGTTTGTCAATTTGTTTGAGCGGGCTCCCTGTTATGTGCTAGTGTATGTAGCCCAATGTCATCTTCTCGCTCCTGGAACACAAAGAGCACCAAACCATTAATTTAGGGTCTTGATGAAGAAGTCTGACCAGCCACATGGTCTTTTGAGATCCTGCGGAATCCAGTAGGTAACAGCTCTAGTCCAGTGGTTGTCTAAATTGCATTATGTGTCCAGCCCATCTGATTTTCAGTGCCTTGGCAAAAGAGACAGAGTTTCTGATTCTTGATCATAGGAGGTCAGGACTCCAGATTCCTTCTCTCACTTTTGTCAGAAGTGATACTTCAAGCATAGCTCGTTCAATTCCTCTTTGCAATGCCCAAATAGCATTCTCATCCTGCTTTCCTAGGGCCCAGGTCACTGAGGTGTATGTTAATGCAGGAAGAACTGTGGAGTCAAAAAGATGTGCCCGAAGCAACAGGTTGTTCATCCTCTTAACTTCGTCGATGCTCTTGAAGAAATGTAGCATGATATTATAAAGATCATATGTGTAATTTGCATTTTAGAATTAGGAACACACAACAAAATGTGTACACTAATTTTTGCAAAATTTTAACAAAGTATTTGCTTATTTATGATGCTGTGTTTACACCATGTTTTACAACAAGCAAAGGTAACTTGGTCTTTGTAATCTATTAATTCACATATTACTGTAGAGTCATAGCATTTTGGAGTCAGAAGTAACTTTAGATATCAACATGATGAACATCTTATTGATTTCAAAAATTTTGTTTTCACGACAATGTAATTGTTATCACGACAATGATAAAGATTTTACAGGACATTACATTTAATTCTTAACATCTTCCTCAGATGATGTCAAATGTCTTACTTCACATGGTTTCAAATCTCTTTACTACTTCTAATTCTTATAAAATTCTTGAAGTTCAGGCAAAACCTGCCCATGGTTGGAGCTTACTCCTGGACAGGCTCAGGGAATACTCCTGGTAGGGCCTGGGACACCGTTTGAAGCAAAGGGATTCAAACCAGGATTGGTCACATGCATTAGCTCTCTGCTCTTTATTATATTAAAAGAAAGCTGTACTCCCTTTACTGCATACAAATCCTCAAAATACAGTAAAATAATTATGATATATTTATAGTTAACAAGTTAATTTTGTAAGATTTTTTGGGGGGTAAGAGGGGTGTTAATTTAATAAATCAAAACTTTGTTTATAAACAAATTTATTTAATTATACTAGGTATAATTGCATATTGAAAAACCTGAAAACTTTGCTGGTTCTTTAAAATAATCATTATTATTGAGGTACTGGAATTTAAAATATTGTTAATTAGACTTTTCATGCAGACATAATGTCAGCACTATATCCATCATCAAAGAATCCTCTTAAGTAATTCTGGAAGCACTTTTTTTTTTTAACTTTCTCTCTGAGCCTGTAGAACTTGCTTCATAAACTCATTGCCCTGAAAGTACAGCTTATTTTCTAAACTATGATTTTTCTAAAAGAACTTATTTTTTAGTGTATGTATTTTTATAGAATTTTCCTTCCTATTTCAGATCACCACTGTAAATGATTGAGGCACCCTGAACTTAAGATTTGGTCACTAAGGTAAATATGCCCTTATTTAATTATGATCTTAGCACGACTGTCCTCTACTTGCCCCAGATTTTTTTTTTACTAGCATCTGAACTACTAACGTGTGGCATCTGTTCCACCCAATTCTTGTGTAATTACTAAGACATTCACAGACTTACACTGACTTGTAATAAAAGAGCAACTTGATCTTGTAGCTGTAAGTAGGAGGTGACAGGGTATGTGGCCTGAATTAGGCTACTAATTTTCTAAAATAAACACACACAAGCTATATTTATAAAACATTTTGGTAATATTTTATGTGCACATTAATACACGAATATATTGAGATAGCACAGCGGGTAGGACATTTGCCTTGCATGCGGCTGACCCGGGTTGGATTCCTCTGTCCCTCTCAGAGAGCCCGGCAAGCTACTGAGAGTATCCCGCCCATATGGCAGAGACTGGCAAGCAACTGTGTCATATTCAATATGCCAAAAACAGTAATAACAAGTCCAACAATGGAGATGTTACTGGTGCCTGCTGCAACAAATTGATGAACAATGGAACGACAGTGCTACAGTGCAGTTTATTTTGTTTGAAGATTCATGTAATTTATTTTGTGAACTAAAAACTACAGACTTTTTTAACCTTGGTAAATTATAAATTTACAACTATTCCTATACTCTTTTCTCTTTTTTCTTAGCAAGTGTTAGATTTTGTTTTTTGTAATTCTGACAGTTGGATTTGGAGTCTCTACATCTTTTGCATGTGATTCATCAAGGAATAAGCACAGCACTGTGTGTTCCAAATTTCCAGTAGAAGGATTTAGAATAAGTTTATGAGATACATATGACTAGGCTTCACATTAGCAAAAGGTCTAGCATCTTGTAGATACAGAGCCCTGAGCTCAACTTGCTAAGGCCATCATACAAATGTGCAATAGAAACACTCAGCATAGATAGAGAATTATCTGCAAACATTATCCTAACAAACACCAGGTGTTTAACTGGGAATACAAATTCTGGAAACTTTAAGACATTCAACATAACTTCAAGTCTTTCATAGAAATTAAATAATGGGTAAAGAAAAAAATGATCAGATTGTTTTCCAAAACAGGGCTTAGAGTAACTGAGGTATATTTGTTGATTTTTGGATTATGTGGCATGGGCCTCTGGTATTAATTCAAGCTTATTCTAGTTGACTTTGCAGACAAATGAAGAATATATGGTAGCTTAAACAGGATTAACCTTTCTTGTCCACATAGTACTATAAAAGGTGGGTATTTGTGTGTTATAATCAACTTTGTCTTGCAATGATCAGAAGATTATGGTCTAGCTATTTTCTTAGGAATAAGGAAAAAAGTTGATATAATTAAATCACTAACCAGTTCCTAAATATCAATACTACTGTTTAGTGACACATTATTTATGCTAATACATCAGAAATATGAGTTTGAATATACATGCTGAACACTTTATGACTTGCAGTTTTTTTGGAATCATTTTATGTTTTCTTTGTCCTATAGCTGCATTTACTGTCTTCAATTACTAAATATCATAGCCAGTTCTAAACCTACCTTTTTTCTGGTCCGAAGTCTTTTATGTTTATTCTTCGGGTTTCCATAAATTCAATGAATGTTTTTTTCATTGGAAAAAAACAAATATGGAAATGTTTTTTTTAATTCAACAATCTAAAACTTAGATGTAATTGCACATTTCTAATGACATGAACATACCTTTCAGAAGTATGTTACTATATAAGTGCAATTTAATGTTAAGGCAAAATGTGTGGTGCTTTTAGTTTATTTATCCTGATTGCTAGAACTGTTTGCTTCTCCTATTCTTTCTTTGGTTGCCAAGTACTTTATAAATAAATGCCT
Source organism: Sorex araneus (assembly GCF_027595985.1). Classification (NCBI taxonomy): domain Eukaryota; kingdom Metazoa; phylum Chordata; class Mammalia; order Eulipotyphla; family Soricidae; genus Sorex; species Sorex araneus. Next base: position 169,770,203 of record NC_073303.1, on the reverse strand, counting down.
TATGATTTTTGGGAGCATAATGCTCTGAGTGACTTTTTACACAATCCCTTAAAATAGTCAAATCAGACAAAATTTTTCAATACGGGACTTTGTAGCTGCTCTCAATAATGCTAAAATACCTATGATAGGTTATCATTAGATTGCCACTAAGTGATACATCTCTTTGCAGAGCAACAATTGCATAACCCCTTCTTACTACCTATTATTAACAAGTCCATCAATCAAGATATTAAAAATGAAAATTGAAATAATAACTGATACAAATTCATTATCTTATTTTTGCCTTCTTATCACTTCTCTTTATATTATTTTTAAACATTCAGTTAAAAAATAAAATTAGTTCTTAATGCATTTAAATAGACCTCTCTGTTGACCTATTTATCTTTGAGTTTATATAAAATTCCGAAGTGTGAGATGTCATGCGTATTTTCCTCTTATCATTCTGACTAGACTTGAAATTTCAATGTTGGCTATGAAAGAATGATAAAAAAATTATAGATTCTTTAAGATTGCATTGATTTTGTTAAAAGAAGGAAGGAGTGTGTGTTAGAGAGAGAAATATATATACATATATATATATAGAGAGAGAGAGACAGAGGGAGAGAGAGAGAGAGAGGGAGAGAGAGAGAAGCAAATCACTTGCCATAGTGACAGGCAGGTGAGGGGAGGTGATGAAAGGGAACCTGGGGAAACTGGTGCTGGAAATGAAAATATACACTGGTGGAGGGATGGGTATTGGAATATTGTATGATTGAAATCCAGTTATAAACAGCTTTGTAATGGTCTATCTCAGAGTGATTCAATAAAAAAAATAACAAAAGATTGCATTTCTAGTATTATGTAGATTAATGCATGTTTTTTAACTCAGATTTTCTGATAAAAGTATTGGAATGTTCTCTCTCAGGTCTTAGGTGTAGCATTTAAGATGTAGTATCACCTCTGAATTCACTCAGAACTCAGCTTCTGAAGCCTGCTGAGGTAAAGTAAACAACTAAAATCACTATTGGTGCCTCACAGACTAATTTCCTTGACATCTAAATGCAGATAAATAGAAAGCCTAGTTTTGATTATACCTCACATAAAACTTTTAATAAATATTAATGTACATGGTTACTGCTGGCCTCTCTCTAGACTTAAAATCAATAAAGGTTGATTAAGTTCTTTTGGTTATCATTACAGAACTGAAGACTCTATTTCCGTTGTCTATTTGTGCTCCCTAACTGGGTTAATAGTAGGCCTATTAAAAGAACAAAGTACCAGAGAATACCTGAGCAAGGAATCAGGTAATGTCTATTACAACTACATGGATTATATAGTATTTATTATTAATTTTTTCTCCTATAGTTTCAATTCTGGTTCTTACATTGAAATGACCATAAAAGATATTCTTTACATCTTGAGCTATCAATCAATTATATTTTAGATAAGAAAATTTCTTTCTTTGGTTCTGTTTTAATGGCCATTGTAAGCAGAATTCAAGGGGCCACTTCCACATGAGTGCTTAGGAGTCCTGGCCAATGATGCTTGGGAGGCTATGAAGTGCTGGGGATCAAACCTAGGCCATTAGGCCTTTGAGTTCTTGCCTATTGCCTTGTTGTATTTCATTTTTTCAACCAAAATCCAAATTTATCATCTAGACAAATAGTTTCACCCAAAGAAATATTTTATGAACTTAAATTTTATCACTAATGTATAGTACATACATATATATTTTTAAATATTATATTATGCTCATTTACTCCTCAAACTAAGACTTGGTGCCGGATAATCATACTAAATATTATTATTATTATTATTATTTTGGTTTTTGGGTCACACCTGGCGATGCACAGGGGTTACTCCTGGCTCTTCACTCAGGAATTACCCCTGGCAGTTCTCAGGGGACCATATGGGATGCTGGGATTAGAACCCGGGTCGGCCACGTGCAAGGCAAACGCCCTACCCGCTGTGCTATCGCTCCAGCCCCCCTAAATATTATTTTTTATATTTATTTTTATCTTACTTTTGAAATTTTTATTTTATATAAAGTTATTCATGGTGATTTATTACATTCAATATTTTAACACCAATCCCACCACCAATGCACCTTCCTACCACCATTATTTCTAATTTTCCCAACCACCCCTATAACAGGCTACCTCTATAAAAGACCATGAGTAATTTATTTTATATTGCTTATTATATGAAGTCCACTAAAAATGATGGAAAAATGTTTTCTTAGCAGACAATGTGTGAAATATTGTTGTATATCACCATGGAGCCATTAAGCCCTTGTAGAAGATATTACAAACATGTTGTTACAGGGAAAGCCTTGTGTGTTTCCATTTCCTTAATCGAAATTCATTGCCTTCTACTTTGCATCCCATCCAATGTGGTGTGCTCCTCCTGGTTTTTCAGTGTTGTAGAGTTTAAGATGTCATGTGACCATGAATGTGGCAAGTGCTCAAGGAATTCGATGTTTTTCAATGAGGTGATACAACTGAAGTTAAATGTTTTACTGGATTGTGACTTTGGGTGCTCCAGATGACAGAGCCTGATGAAGGGTCTGGAAGTATCTGCAACTTGTTGATCTCTTTCAAGATTTCTTTATGAGTCTCTGGATAAAATTGTCCAATTAATGAGCTTTTTTGGTGTCAGAAGCAGTTCAGGAGTTTGACTGCTGAGGTTTCCCGAAGAACAGGGAGATATGGGGAGGTAGCCCATCTCCTACTCCATGAGAGCCAAGAGATTTCAGTCACAAAAACCACATACCTGAGTTTTTCAATAGATCAGTTTCTGAATGAGGTTCATTGCAGAGCAGTGGAGTCTGGCCGTGAGCCTGGTGGAGACTGTGGATTGTGGAGGTTTTTTGCTGCTGACACCGTATGCTAAATATGAGACTCAAAATTAAGTCACAGAAAATTATCATGCTCATGTAAAAGATACAAAAGAATAAAAATAAATAATTATGCCCAAAATAAAGAGTAAAACTATACATTTGGCTAAGCATATATGAAGTTAATACCAGCATGGAAAATAATTGGAACATTTTGCAGTTACATAAAACTAAATCATCAGATTGAATAATTAGAATTTTATATAGCTAACTATAGAATGATGAGGGAATCTATAAGGTGACCATCAGAGAAATGCAAATAAAGACAATAATCTCGTATCAGTGAGAAAGACACTCATCACACACACACAAATACACACACACACACAAACCCCACAAAGATAGCCGAGTAAATGAGTGTAAGGAAAATGAAACCCTCATACACTGCTGTAGTAATATCTACTGGCAAAACCTTTTTGTAAATAAAAGGGGCACTTCTAAAAAAAAAAACACTAGAATCTATCTTCAATATGACCTAGAAATCCCACTTTTGAACATTTACACCAAGGGCCCATTTTTTTCCTGGTGGCTTCGTAGTATACCATTATATAGACGTACCATTGTTTTTTGTTTGTTTTTATCCAGTTGTCAATAAAACTACATTATAATGCTACATTATAATAAATGGTATTTTATATTTTACTCTTTCTGTCTCTCTCTATATATGTGTATGTATATATATGTATATATATTTGGTTTTACTAAGATCAAGGCTGTGGGGAGCACATAAAGATCATAACATTACTGCAAGACTGTATTAATGTGAAAATAAATTATTCTACACTTAAATATGTGATTTACAAATCTTTGAGATTTGCTGAATAGAGTTTCAAGGCTACTTATTAAAGCCTTTGAGATAATCACATAGAAACTATTAATTTTCCAACTATACTCAATAACAACTTGGCACTTTGTTTCCACTTTTCATAATATATTTTTAAAAAACGAGAACGTCATGCAACAATCGGAATCAGAAGGAATGGGAGTGAAGATAAACGGTCGGCAACTACACCACCTCCATTTCACTGATAACATTGTTTTAATAAAACCAAACATTAGCCAAGCGGCACAAATGCTGGCAGACTTCGACCGTGAGTGTGGTAAGGTCAGACTACAGCTAAATCTCACCAAGACAATATTCATAAAAAAAATGAACTAGTCCCTGACGTTCCATTTGCTCTCAATGGAAAGAACATCTCCAAATACAGCAGCTATGTGTACCTGGATTGAGAACTCAATATGAAGAACGACTTGGCACCAGAACTGCAGAGGAGGAAGAGAGCAACGTGGAATGCCTTCAAGAGCATCAAATAAGAAGTTGTTAAGAGGATAAACAACCTCCGGCTCCAGGCACATCTTTTCTACTCCACCATTCTTCCTGTACTAACATACACCTCAGAGACCTGGACCCTATGAAAACAGGATGAGAATGCTATTCAGGTATCCCAAAGAGGAATCAAAGGAGCTCTGATTGGAATATCACATTTCACTCAAGTGAGAGAAGGAATCCTCTATCGATGATCAAGAATCAGAGAAGCTGTCTTGTTTGCCAAGGCATCTAAAATCAGATGGGCTGGATACGTGATGCGATTTAGAGACAACTGCTGGACTAGAGCTGTTATCAACTGGATTTCACGGGACAAGACCATATGGCCGTCCACCTACGAGATGGGCAGACTTCTTCATCAAAACCCTGAATGGTTTGAGGCTCTTCATGTTCCTGGAGTTAGCAGATACCATTGGGCTATACTAGCAAGAGACAGTGATGAATGGAGACATTACTGGTGCCTGCTCTAGGATATAGAAGATCAATGGGATGACAAGTGATACACGTGATTTTTAAACATGTTATAATGGGCCAAGAGATAATAAAGAGGTTTAAACACTTCCTTGCCTGAGGCCCACCTTGGTTCAGTCCACAGTGTCACATATTATACCCTGAACACTTCCAGGAGAAACTTCTGAGCACAAAACCAGAGTCAGCCCTCAGTACTGCTACCTATGATACTCTCCTCCACTTTCCACACACACACACACACACACACACACACACACACACACACACACACACCCTTAATTTTTAATAATATTTAGAAGTTAAGCAAATTCCAGCTAAGCAGTATTTTCATTTATCATGTTCTTTTTCTTTTATGTGCAAGCTGAAAACTTTATAAAAATTCAAACCATAATACAATCTTTAAGGAACAATATAATAATGTGATCATTTTGTATTTAGTGTGGAATTAGAAACTTTTTTTTGTAACTGTACTAAAATGTGAAATAAAAATAAGCACTTATAAATTACAAAGCTTTGTGGCCATTAAGAGTTTCCTGCTGACATAAAAATGCCTATAACATTAATATAGAAAAGCTTTTATTTTGTTACTGGTACCTAGAAAAATATGTTAATATATTTAATTGTCTGTGGGAATTATAAAACAGTAGTTGAATACCACAGATTGCATATGTGCTTTCTGTCTTTAATATATACATCGTATTGAACCAAGAGACAGTTTAGTCAATATGTCTCCTTAAGAGAATAATAGGACTTCAGGATTGCTTGCTCCGCTTCTTTGAAGAATGCCATGGGTATCCCCATAGGGATCGCGTTAAATTCTTGGGAAAAAGATGATGGGAGGCATCACCCTTCCCAACCTTAAACTCTACTACAAAGCGGTAACAATTAAAACAGCATGGTACTGGAACAAAAGCAGAACTGCAGACCAATGGAACAGGGTGGAATATCCCCACACACAACCTCAAATGTATGATCATCTAATCTTTGATAAAGGTGCAAGAGATGTGAAGTGGAGCAAGGAAAGTCTCTTTAACAAATGGTGCTGGCACAACTGGACAACCACATGCAAAAAAATGGGCTTAGAACTCGATCTGTCACCATGCACAAAAGTCAGATCAAAATGGATTAAAGACCTCAACATCAGACCACAAACCATAAGGTACATTGAAGACAAGGTAGGCAAAACCCTCCAGGATATTGAAGATAAAGGTATCTTCAAAGATGACACGGAACTAAGCAATCTAGTAAAAACAGAGATCAACAAATGGGACTACATTAAACTAAAAAGCTTCTGCACCGCAAAAGAAACAGCGACCAGAATACAAAGACTATCTACAGAATGGGAAAGGATATTTACACAATACCCATCAGATAAGGGGTTGATATCAAGGGTATATAAAGCACTGGTTGAACTCTACAAGAAGAAAACATCCAACCCCATCAAAAAATGGGGCGAAGAAATGAACAGAAACTTTACCAAGGAAGAGATACGAATGGCCAAAAGACACATGAAAAAGTGCTCTACATCACTAATCGTCAGAGAGATGCAGATCAAAACAACCATGAGATACCACCTCACACCACAGAGGCTAGCACACATCCAAAAGAACAAAAGCAACCGCTGTTGGAGAGGATGTGGGGAGAAAGGGACCCTTCTACACTGCTGGTGGGAATGCCGGCTAGTTCAGCCCTTTTGGAAAACAGTATGGACGACTCTCAAAAAACTTGAGGTTGAGCTCCCATTTGACCCAGCAATACCACTGCTGGGAATATATCCCAGAAAAGCCAAAAAGTATAGTCGAAGTGACATATGCACTTATATGTTCACCGCAGCACTGTTTACAATAGCCAGAATCTGGAAAAAACCCGAGTGCCCTAGAACAGATGACTGGTTGAAGAAACTCTGGTACATATATACAATGGAATACTATGCAGCTGTTAGAAAAAATGAGGTCATGACGTTTGCATATAAGTGGATCTACATGGAAAGTATCATGCTAAGTGAAATGAGTCAGAAAGAGAGAGACAGACATAGAAAGATTGCACTCATCTGTGGAATATAGAATAATAGACTATAAGACGAACACCCAAGAATAGTAGAAATAAGTACCAGGAGGTTGTCACCATGGCTTGGAGGCTGTTCTCTCATTCTGGGCAACTCAGAGAAGGGAACAGCAAGTAAAATGTGGTTGTTGGTCATGTGGGGGAAAGATGATGCGGGCCAAATATAGACTAGAGACTGAACGCAATGGCCACTCAACACCTTTATTGCAAACCACAACACCTAACCAGAGAGAGAGAACAAAAGGGAATTCCCTGCCATAGTGGCAGGGTGGGGTGGGGGGAGACGGGACTGGGAAGGGGGGGTGGGATGTTGGGTTTACTGGTGGTGGAGAATGGGCACTGGTGAAGGGATGGGTTATCAAACTCTGTAAGGGAGAAACATGAGCACAAAAATGTATAAATCTGTAACTGTACCCTCACGTTGACTCACTAATTAAAAATAAACTATAAAAAAAAATAAATAAAAAGTTGAACAAATTGAAAAAAAAAGAGAATAATAGGACTTAAAAAATATAATCCTATTTTGTAAATTAAATTCTTTTTTGTTTTTTATTTTTAATACTCTTTATTTATTTATTTATTAAATTTTTATATTTTTTATTAATGAGGCACCGTAAGAGTGCAGTTACAGAGTTTCGTGCCTGTGTTACAGTCATACAATACCAGAGTACCCATCCCTCCACCAGTGCCCATTCTCCTCCATCAATGGCCCCAGGGTCCCTCCCCCCCCATGCTGTTAGCCCCCCCTCATCTCCCCCCTTCATGACAGGGAATTCCTTAATGTTCTCTCTCTCCTTTTGGGTGTTATAATTTGAATGGAGATACTGGGTAGCTATCATGGTCAATCTATAGTCTGCTTCTTAATCCATGATATTAATTCTATATTTATTCCCTTCAATATTGTCCCCATACTAGAATCTTTTTTAGACAAAATACAATCTTTGCCCTCTTCTATGTTTTCTTTCATTTATTCCATTTCCTTTCCTTTATTCACATGGTTACACTTTACATTTGGCTCTGTGTGTGTGGGGGGGGCGTATGAGTGTGTATGTGTGTGCTATGTGTGTCAATGATGCCTCAGCTTTATATCATGAAACCAGGATAAGTGAACAAACAATTCCATAATTGTTATTTCCCCCTAGATTTTCAGATGACTAATTATGAGGGAAATCCCTTAAATTCTTAAAAATATAATTGCTTAATTCTAAACTCATGAATGCTAATCTAGCATTAATTTAAATAGAATTTATATATGATATTGCTATCTTATTTTTATATTTAATCCACAACTTAAAAAATAATAAAGAGATACATGTACTCCTATATGTGCTATAACATTGATTATAATAGCCAAAAGTTAAAAATAACCTAAATAATTATGGACAGTTGACCGGTTAAAGAAGATGTGGTATATATACAAAACAAAATATTCACTTGTATCACTTGTAATCCCGTTGATCTTTGATTTGCTCAAGCGGGCGCCATAACATCTCCATTTGTCCCTGTCGAGAGCTAGTGCAGCCAAATGATATCTGCTTACTCCAGGAAAAGGAAGAGCCTCAAATCATTCATTCAGAGATTTGACTAAGAAATCCAACCATCTAGTTGGTGGGCGGCCACAAGGTCTTCTGACGTCCCGTGGAATCCAGTTCATAACAGCTCTAGTCCAGCGGTTGTCTCTGAATCACATTACATGACCTGCCCATCTGATTTTTGAAGCCTTGGCAAACAAGACAGCATCCCTGATTTTTGACCGTCAACCAACGGAGGTCAGAACTCTGGATTCCTTCTCTCACCTGAGTGAGACATGATATTCCTAGCATAGTTCTTTGGGATACCCTAATAGCATTCTCATCCTGTTTCCGTAGGGCCCAGGTCTCTGAGGCATATGTTAGTGCAGGAAGAATGGTGGAATCGAAAAGATGTGCCCGGAGTCAGAGGTTCTTCGTTCTCTTAACCACCTCTTCGATGCTACTGAATGCATTCCATGCTGCTCTCTTCCTCCTGTGCAGTTCTGGCACCAAGTCATTCCTCATGTTGATTTCTCAACCCAGGTACACACAGCTGCTGCATTCGGAGATGCTCATTCCATTGAGAGCAAATGGAGCTTCAGGGACCAATTTGTTTTTCATGAACATCATCTTGGTGAGATTCAGCTGCAATCTGACCTTTCCACACTCGTGGTCGAAGTCAGTCAGCATTTGTGCCCCTTGGCTAATGTTTGGTGTTATGAGAATGATGTCATCAGCGATGCGGAGATGGTGTAATTGCCGATCGTCTATCTTCACTCCCATTCCTTCCCATTCCAGTCATCACATGATGTTCTAGAGGGTGGCACTGAAGAGTTTCGGTGAAATGGTATCACCCTGCCGCACCCCTCTCAATGATCACTTCCTTGTAGAATGGTGAGATCCTGGTGGTGAATCCATAGTACAGCTCTCAGAGGATTTTGATATACTGAGTTTGAATGGCCTGTTTGGCCAGGGCTTAGATGACCCCCTCAGTCTCAACAGAATTGAAGGTCTTTAAGTCAATGAACGTTAGACAGAGCAGCATCTTGAACTCTCGCGAAACTTCAATGAGTTTGGTCACTGTGTGGATATAGTCTATCGTGCTGAATCCCCTTCAGAACCCAGCTTGCTCACATGGTTGTCCTCCGTCTAGTGTTCTGCCTATTCTATTCAGGATGACATAAGACATGAGTGAACAACTTGTAGATGACCGACAGCAGGCAGAATGGGTGATAGTTGCTGATGTCATGGATGTCTTCCTTCTTGTACAACAGAAAGGTCCTACTGGTTTTCCACTGGGACGGAACTTTGCATTCAGACAGATAGCGTGTGAAGAGTCGGGCCAGTGTATTGATGAGTTTCTGGCGGCAGATTCTTCAGGTGTTCAGGTCTGATCTTGTCTGGACCAGGTGCTGTTCATGTCTTTACCAGCATAATGGCGTGTCGGATTTCAGAAGAGAGAACGCTGGGAGCGACATATCCATCCTTTGGAATTTGCTATGTGGGCAGGTGGATGTGGCTGTCAAAGAGATCCGAGTAGAAGTCGTGAACAATTTTCTCCATTGCCTTTCTGGATGATGTGATAGATCCATCGGGATGTCGGAGGGCAGTCATCTTGTTCTTGTAGTTGGTGAAGGACAGGTGAGCATTGCGAATACTTATCCTGGCTTCTGCTGCACTGGTCAACACTGCTGCTCTTGTCTCTTTGAGGTCTTCCTTTATTGCATCTCTGCACAGCTTTGTGAGCTCGGACATTAGCTTGTGGTTGCCTGAGGCTCGGGCCAAACCACATTGACAAATGAGCTCAAGAGTTTCAAAAGACAAGTGTCTGTTTGTGGCTTTCTCACTCTCGGCATTCTTCTCACAGACATGGAGGTGCTGAACCAGTTGATCGAATTCTTTGTCGATGTTGTCAAGGACGGCATCTTCCCACGTTGCTGCAATAGTGCCAAAGAGCTCCCAGTTGGTGGTCATTCTGGGAGTTGTCTTCTAAAACTTAAATTTTGCAGACTTTTCTCCCTGCTCTGTGAAGTAGAATTTTGCACAAAGGAGACGGTGGTCTGATCCCACTTAGAATTTTGGGACAACAGCGAGATGGGTCAGGCAAAACCTTCGATGGAATATGATGTGGTCTATTTCATTGTGGAACTGTCCACTGGGAGACTCCCATGTCCAGCATTGGTCACGTTGGTATCCTTGTCAACACGCACTTGGCCATGAGCATCGATTTATTCAAATGCCTAACAACCCGAATTGGACCATTACGCTTGAATAGATGTGGCTCACTGCCTGCAGTTTCTATCTTCATCGTCTATGCACCAAATTCCAAGTATGATGAAGAAGAAATTGAGAGGTTCTACATGGAACTGAAGAAGTTCTATAAGGAAGACCACACCTTCTACAATTTCATTGCTGGTGATTTTAATGCCAAGATAGGTCTGAGAAGGTCTCCGGAACAACTCCACATTGGGACACATGGCCTAGAATGGAACAATCAGGATTAGAGACTATCTAAATTCATCATGTCGACCAAGACCATCCATGGTAACTCACAGTTCCAGAAGGCCGAATCTTAACGCTGGACATGGGAGTCTAAAACAAAATATTAGCTGGGAAAATGATAATTTGTCATTGTCAATAACATAAATCAACCTAGAGGTATTAGGATTGTGAAATAAACCATATGGAGATTCTGAATGTTTTCAAGCATATATAGTGAGAAAAACACACAAAGAAATTAATAAATTAAATAAAGCATATGAACTTTTTGAATCACAAAATAAATTAGAAATTACTAACATGGAATCAATGGTAGCAATCTAGCACCGTAGCACTGTCTTCCCATTGTTCATCAATTTGCTGGAGTGGGAACCAGTAATGTCTCCATTGTGAGACTTGTTACTGCTTTTGGCATGTCAAATATGCCATGGGTAGCTTTCCAGGCTCTGTCGTACAGGCGGGATAGTCTTGGTAGCTTGCTGTGCTCTCCAAGAGGGATGGAGGTATCAAACCAGGGTAGATAGGGTAAAAATGATCAATTACACTATAAAGAACAGCATCAGATTTTAAGCTCAATGTAGTATGTAGAAGCTCAAGGTAGAATAATTTATAGTGATGTACACATGAAACTTGTAAGTCTATTCTCATATTTCCTCAATTATAAAAAATAGCAATAAAAATATTTTTAAAGAAGACATCAAATATCAGTTTTATGTTACTTATCCTTGGTCACATTTCCAAAGGAAGTAAAATATATATTTGAAGCATGTCATCTGATTCTATCAATGATCATCATCATAATCATCATAATCATCATCATCATCATTGTCGTTGTCGTCATCCTGTTGATCATCAATTTACTCAAGCAGTCTCAGTACCGTTTTCATTCGTCCTTGCCCCGAGATTTCAGAAGCCTCTTTTTATTCATCCTTGCCAACGGCATCGCATGGAGGCTCTTTCAGGGTCACGGGAATGAGACCCATCATTGTTACTGGTTTTGGCATATGAATATGCCACAGGGAGCTTGCCAGGCTCTCCCATGTGCACAGGAAATTCTTGGTAGCTTGCCTTATTAGTATAACTAATTTTGTACTGAAGTATTTTACCTAGCATTAGTTATACTAGTATAACTAATTTTGTACTGAAGTATTTTACTGCATTTGCATCCAGTGATACTAGATCCCAAATTCAGCAGGGATTTGGTGGTGTCAGGAATTGAACTTGGTTAGTTACTGTCTACTTGCCTCACAATTTGATAATGTTTTTAGGAAGGACTAAAATATGGTAGTTTACAGCAAAGCCTTAAATGCCAGGTTATCTGGAATTGTATCAATCTATGCCACATAATTACTAACTTTTACTGAAATTAGACTAAATGAGAAACTAAATAATCTCACCTACTTTGACTGGTAGATCATGAACAGAGTAAAGTAAAAAAAAATAAACTACGAATGAGTTTAATACATTTCAATTGGCTAGTGAAGAATTTACCATAATAAAAACATTACTAATTTGTAGCCTCAGCATTATGCTTAGCTGGGTAAATACAATTTTAGTGTCATCAATGCATATAAGGACCACTTGGCTTTGACTGAAAACCTTCTCCTCATAATAACCGATGCCAATAAACTAGGTCTTTTCAAATATGTAACTAGGTGCAGATAAGAAAAAAACAAGATATGTTTTAGCATTATGAAGAGAGGAATATATTACCTTTGCTTTTTTAAAAAAAACATTAATATCTAAAAAAAATTGACAATGTTGAACTCTAATATAGATTAAGATATATTGACCATAATATTCATGTCAGATAAAATACTCTTTCATCCTTATAAATCCAAATATTTGTACAACAATTTTTCAAGGTGCATCATCCCTACTGTCAAGTGAAATTAATCCAAAAGCATTTCAAATCTGAGCCAGGTCTGACTCTGTTTGTATAAATCCTATTTTATTGTGGATTCCAAATAAGAATTGCTGACAAAATAGGATTTAAAGTTGATGTTGAAACATCTAATTAAAAATTCTGATTAGATTTGAATGCAATTATAATTCTGCATCTTTATGCCACCCATAAGCACATAAGATATTTAAAGCAGAAGAGTTTGTTTTAAAAATATACTTAATGATTGCCAGAATTTTTGGTAAAAAATATATAATTGGTAGAATAAAATTAGTGATTCAAGTTGACATCACGAAAATATATTTATAACGATAATTTACTCTACCATAGTATAGAAATGTCATTATTTAACTAAATATGGGTTGATTTGCCTTCACAGTTTTCTTACCTGTTAATTAATAGTTTGTTTTTGATGTTTTCATACTAATTTATACTTACATCATTCCAATAAATACTTTGGTCTCTATATCATAAAGTAAAATGCATGCAATATGAACGCCTCTGATATTAAAACTGCTCATAAATGCATGATTTTTTTCAAAGTATAAAGTCTTCCTTATAATTTCTTTGTAATAAAACTTTTCAGCTTATTTTACTATGGCTATAGTCACCTTTTCTGATGCCAGTGTACATGCGTTAAAAGTGCAGATCGTTACTTTAGAACTTCGTTTTGGCAGCCTAGTTCTTGTTAGTCAAGGCTATCATATTGGGGGCTCTTCCAGGGTCAGGGGAATGAGGCCCATATTTGTTAGCATTATTGGCATATTGAATATGCCACGGGTAGCTTCCCAGGCTCTGCTGTTCGGGTGGCATGTTGTAATGATATGTGTTGGTTTGCTCTTTACCCATTGGCACTGTTGCCGCTCTCTTGCCACAATAAGGCAGTGAACCATCAAGGTTGGTGGACCTTTCTACTCCTCCCTTGTCTATGTCTATGATCTAGAATCAGGGACACTGTCTTGTTTGCCAAGGCATCGAAAATCAGATGGGCCGGACATGGAATGCAATTTAGAGACGAGAGCTGTCACTGCCTGAATTCCACAGGACGTCAAAAGAATGCATGGCCGCCCACCGACGAGATGGTCAGACATCTTTGTCTAAATTCTGAACAAATGTTTTGAGACTCTTCATATCCCTGGAGGCAGCAGATGCCATTGGGCTACACTAACTTGCAACAGGGACAAATGGAGATGTTACTTGTGCCTGCTTGAGCAAATCAATGAACAACAGGATGACAAATGATACAAGTGATAATCACCGTTTGGTCTGTTACTCCCCACCTCTCCTTTCAAGTACTTCTTTCTCTTACTGTAATTGTGTCCAAATGAAGCAAAAGCTTTTCTTTGACTACGCTTCTTCCAGCTTCTACCAATCACAAACGTTTTTGTGCAAACAAACCAGAACACATGAAGGAAATGAAGTTCAAAGAATGTAAGATTAGAATACCTGACTCAGTAACCTGACTACTTTATCTGTCAGAAATCTCTGGTTTGACCTCTAGCACTGCCCACATCACAAAATGATCCTGCTGTACCACAACCAAGAGTATGGAATTCTCCTTCTCATCCAGCCCCCACATCACCACTGTATGACCCCCAGTGGCTCAACCTTAACAAAAAAAAGAACATAGACGTAAACAGTGGGTCCAACATAACAATGAGGTTGTATGAGAACTGAGAATTCTCCCTTTTCCGCAGTGGGAATGTCACTGATTTCTTTTGCCAAAGAAAATCTAAGTCACGTGAAAAAGTAAATGAGTAAAAAAGAAAATGTACTTTGGTTAAAGGCACTTGCTTTACACAGAGCCATTCCAGATTTGATTGCTAACATTACATACGGCCCAGCACACACTGCCGGGAGTGATTCTTGAGCAGAGAGCCCGAAGTCAGGACGGAGCAGAACCAGAAAGTAAGTTTATAAAAAAGAAGTCAGAAGCTTGTTTCCTATGAGATGTGGATAAAAATGGAAGGCAGAACCTTTCTCTCTCTCTCTCTCTCTCTCTCTCTCTCTCTCTCTCTATTTTTTTTGTAATGAGGAATATTTTTAAAACACTAAATAATTCATTGAAGTTTCTAACTCTTTTATTATCATTATTTAAAAGACAAAAATATAGACATATTCTTTTTATCTTAGCTCTAAGAGTAGATATGCAGATATTCTTTGATAATTGTGCTTCTTGACTCTTTTGATGAAAAGAAAGAGGTGAATGAGAAAAATAAGGCGAAGGTCTATATCATATCAGAAATATGAATTCAGTGACTATCTTTCAGTTTATGATGTGGAGGCCATTTTCATTTTAATAAAATAAAGGAACAAGTGGCATTAACAATTATAAACATATTTATTTTACTTAAGTCTCCTAGGAATATCTTTGTTCCTCTCTCTTTATTAACTGAAAAGATACACATAATTAAAACGGCTTCACCTGCAATAAAGTAGTTTAATAAATATTATCATATAAACATACATGCAGATTAAAGGAAAAAAACAGTTAACTAAAAAACAAATACATAGGTGGACAGTTTACAACAAATGAGATAAGAATGTATATTAGGCAAAGAGCAGACTTTTTAAATAGATGGTTTTGAGACATATTTACTGCATATAAGACATAACATTAGTAAACATTTGAATATTCAGCTTGAAACCACGTAAATTTTTATGAAGCAAATATACATGGAAAGCAACCTGAAAACTATTTAGCAATACAGTTTTGGATGTGATACCATAACGAAAGGCAACAGTAACAACTCAGCAAATAAGATAATATCAAATAATAAAGCTTTTACACAGTATAGAATATCATCCAGAAAATGTAAAGGTAACCTACAGAACAGGATAAAGTATTTTAAAATCATATCACTGATACTATATAATTCAAAATATAGAAAGTGTTTATATATGTACAATAACAAAAACAAAACAATCTGAAAAAGTTGCAGAGGATTTGAATAGAATTTTTTCCCAAACAAGACAGATTTGGTCAACAGGTATATTAAAGCATTAAAGAGGACTCTAAGTTAGCTATGTTAAACTTAGACAAGAGGTCAAACGGTGTGTTACTATTAGAAAGTATTGATGACATTGGAAGAGCAGAAAGATATTGTCCCTGATCTCTCTGCCATGAGAAGATTTACCTAGGAGACGACAGTATTCAAACTAGGAAGGAATCAGTAGCTAAAGTCTTGCAGTGCTGACACCCTGAATTCAGACTTTCAGTTTCAGAAACTGTGAAAGAAACAGTGTAACTAAAGGTTACATTGGGCAGTGGTGGAGGATCCTGGGCACTTTGGTGGTCATAGGATGCAGTAACTATGTACATCAGTACCTATTTTCCTATGTCAGCATTACCATGAACATCCTTCCTAAACAATAAAATTCAAGACAAAAGAAAATCAAATTTCTGTTGTTTAAATGTCCCTATGTATGTATAATAATACATTTTGTTATTGTATCCTGGGAAAATTAAGACAGACAAATGTTACTTTTTTATCCCTGAAAAAAAAGAAGAAATCCACACACTCATTCTACCTACTCAACACTATTTTTCATATTTCCACATGAATTCATGAATCTTCCAGCTCTGTTAACTTTCCCCTCATTTAGTCACCTGTGAGTTCCTTCAGATCATCATCATCATCATCATCATCATCATCATCATCATCATCATCATCATCATCACCATCATTATCATCATCATCATCGTCATCATCATCATCATCATCATCCCATTGATCATCGAATTTCTGGAGCGGTCTCAGTAACGTCTCCATTTGTCCTAGCCCTGAGATTTTAGAAGCCTCTCTTTTCTTGTCCTTCCCAATGATGTCACATTGGAGGGTCTTTGAGGGTCAAGGGAATGAGACCCAGCATTGTTACTGGTTTTGGCATATGAATACGCCATAGGGAGTTTTCAAGGCTCTCCTATGTGGGCAGAAAACTCTCAGTAGTTTGCTGGGCAGGAAACTCTCGATAGATTGCCAAGTTCTCCCAAAGGGAGAAGTAGGCTATAAGAGCTTGGGTTTAAGTCTCTGGATGTTGGTTGTTGGTGGGATTACACGGTGCTGGGGACAGTCCCTGGGTGTGACCACCTAGCTACTGGAAACTGGAAAATGTGGGTGGAAGAGGCCCAGTCCCGATCCAGGCAGGCTTGGAGGTCTCAGCCCCGGGTTCCACACACCTGTGTTCCTCTGCTGGTACCTTCATGCATGAGGCTCCTTCAGATACAAGTGAAAAAAATAGCACTGCAAATGTGAGTAAAAGACTCCTCATATCTTCAGAAATGTTTTCTGTCAAAGCATAAATATTAGATATGCACAACTTTACCATGTGAAATATAAAGGGTTACTAAAATGAATTTAATTTTTGAGAGTATTTTAAATTACATTGTAACAATTTTAATGTTAATAGCTTCACAAACAGAATAAAAGCATTGGTCAATACCTTGCCCCCTAAAGCCAGTTTACACACTATGTTGTACTTCCATTAATTAAAATAATATAAAGTAGGGATCAAGCATTAAACCCATTAGTAGAATGTGTAGGTAAAGAAGAGATTAATATAACCAAAGTATTAAAGACTTGTATATTGAATAACTGGTATAGTGATTAACACATATTCACATACTAAAGTAAATTATTATGAAAAATATGTTTAAACTTATATGACCACACGGATATATATACAGATATTAGGCAGTTACATATACATGCATTTTTATACAGAAGTTTCATGTATAATTTTTATAAGCTTAAATATGATTACGATTGGTTAATTTCAACTAGTATAGTAGATGGACTGGAGTGATAACACAGCAGGTAGGGCATTTGCCTTGCATGTGGCCGATCTGGGTTCGATTCTTCTGTTCCTCTCAGAGAACACGGCAAGCTACCGAGAGTATCCTGCCTGCATGGCAGAGCCTGGTAAGCTACCCATGGTATATTTGATATGCCAAAAACAGTAATAACAAGTCTCACAGTGGAGACGTTACTGGTGCCTGCTTGAGCAGATTGATGAACAAAGGGACGACAGTGCTACAGTGCAGTATAATAGATACTGAGTTATAATATATAATAGCCACTAATAACAAAATAATTTTAATAAACTTCAATAATTTGGCTAAAGTATGGTATTTATAAAAATTTTAAACCTGATTCAAATTAAAGATGTACTATGAAATTAAAAATGTTTTGCTATAAATTTGCAAAAGAAATTCTGTGACATTCATAACCTTTTCTTCAACAGTTTCACTAATAATTTTTGCATAAAAACAAAACAAGTTGCTAATTTTCTAAATTTTTTTATTTAGTTTTTCCTCCTGTGGCCTAATTTTGCCACCAAGTGAAATCAAATAATAATTCAGTTTGTTGTTAGCTAAATGTCTGAGTTGATAAAAAAAAAATCCTAAGTTAAATTAAATACATTGAACAATTGCAATAATTTTCTATGTTACAAATTAGTTTATTTTTATCCAAGGGAATAGGTTTTCTCTTTCCTGATGTCAGACATGTGTAACTGGTTACATGATGCTTTTAAAATAAAAAATAAAATCTACCTTTAAACCATTTTGATATTTTTAAATTATTAAATTTTTTCAAGACCCAGTTAAACACCTGCCTCTACCTAATAATGTAGTGCTGAAGTATATCTTAAATCAAAGATAAACTATTTAGAACTGTTATATAAAAACATTTCATTGAAAAACTGATTGCTTACTGAAATTTTCCTTTAATTTTCAGAAAAATCTTCTGATATGTCTGTAAAGACAATATAATTCAAGATATTTCCACTTAAATTATTTATTTTATGCTATTTAAAACATTTTATTTGCTTGTCAAAGAAAATAAGTCACGAAATTACCGTTTGCCAATAATAGTCAATTACCCAAATTTGTTAACAGAAAAAATTGTTAAATTTTTATTAAATAAAATTTTATTTAAATTTTATTAAGTAAAATTTAATTCATGTAAATAAATTATATATTATTAAAGTAAAATAACTGGGTCTTCAAAACAAGCACACAAAAGCAAAATTTTAAGTATATGTTTCCCCTTTTAAAAGCTTCATGATATAAAATGTAAGGATATAAAGTTATAAAGCTGGAATACACTCATTTCCAATGTACATATCATTTAACATCAACAGTCATGAGTTAATGATGAGTTTAGATCATGTTCAATGTCACTATCACTGTCACTGTCATACCTTTGCTCATCTATTTGCTTGAGTGGGCACCAGTAACGTCTCCATTGTGAAGCTTGTTACTGTTTTTGGCATATCGAATATGCCATGGGTATCTTGCCAGGCTCTGCCATGCAGGCTAGATACTCTTGGTAGCTTGTCGGGCTCTCCGAGAGGGGCAGAGGAATCAAACCCGGGTCAGCCACGTGCAAGGCAAGCACCCTACTTGCTGTGCTATTGTTCCAGCCCTCAAAATGGAGACGTTACTGGTGCCCACTTGAGCAAATTGATGAGCAACGGGATGACAGTGACAGTGAATGTTCAATATACCATGTTATGCTTCATCCTGTAAATTTTTTTAGATGGTCCCATATGTTACATGAGTTTATCCAAATTGTTATTTCAGAGTTTATTTTGTACACAAGATTATTCTTGGGCCAGAGAGATAAGATAGTGATTAAGACACTTCCCTTAACTTGAATCACCCTGATTCAATCATTGGCACCATATATGATCTCCTGAGTAGTACCAGGATCAGAAGTGATCCTGAGCACAGAGCCAGGTCTATGACCTGACTACCATTGGGTGTGACACCAAAACAAACCAAAGAAAAGAGGTCAAGAAAAGAAACAAACAAAATGAGCAAGACATGTCTAGAACATGGTAGCAACATTTTATGTCTAAAAATTCTACCAATAATTACCAAGTATTAATACCTAATCACTTTTGAAATTTTGTATTGTTTAGTAAATGCACATTTTTACATTGCATCATATTATAAACAAAGATCACCTAAGTCATTTCAGTTAAACTATATGTCTTTTAATTCTTCTAATCTGTTGACTTCCTCCCAATCTTCCCCTTTACCTTGCCATGTGTTGAAGAGGAATATATGTTCCAATAAGAGCTGCACATGATTTTTATCAAAGAAGTGGGGTAGGAAGCTTGAAGCAAGAAGATTTATTTAGAGGTATGTACACATGCCTCTGCAGCCACAGATGAACTTGCTTCCTGACTGTCTAAAGATATACCTAAGACAAGGAAGTTGACCTTTTTATTATTTGTTGCTCCATGTGCAGACCAGTGATAATATTAGTGTCTTCCCAAGGATGCTGTGAAGATTAATGAGATAATATTGATAAAGCACTCGAAACTTGTGAGAAGATGCATTTGAAAAGCTTCTAAGAACTCTATAATTTAAAAAAATATTCTTCTCTAAGAGACTAAGGAGTCACCTTTAGAAAATACACTGTCCTATATGAATTGTATATTAATGATGAATTAATGGCAGATATAAATCATTCTAAAGCAGAAGAATATGAGTTATTAGGATAGATAAAGCACTATAGGCAAAAACAAATAACTCATTTATATATTTTACTGCTTATCCATGTGTTACATAGGAACAGCCCAACTTTCTTGAGACTTAGATGAGTCTATGAAACTTAATATTGTAGTTTATAATAAAAATATTATTAGTTTCTAAAAATTCACAGTAGTATGTCATACATTAATACCAACAAAATTTTAGCCAGTATAATTTTTTAAAAATCACTATTTTTTAAATTTTAGGTACTGTAATATTACCTACATTAATCACCTTCATAATTTGAGTCATCGTGATAAATATTAAAGAGACTATAGGACTTAAAGCAAGAATAATTCTATAGTTTTAATCTTTCTAAAGCAATTAAAATATGTGTAACCTGGAGCATTTCATTTAAACTGAGCTACAATTTATTCTATGGTACAATAAATGAGTTTTTCTTTACAGATTTAAAACTCTGAATTAAGGAGAATGCTGTTCTATTGAAATAATTTCATTGTATTTTTATCTGTCCTTGCATTTTTGTTAAACAAACTAAAATTAAGACTCAAAGATGATAAATTTACGGAAGCAATTTAAATTCAAAATATCTCTATTATTCCACTATACTTCAATTGTCTCTGCTGTTGAATTATCCATTTTAGAATAGTTATTTTAAGATCATGGTGTTAGGGAACTTACTCTGATAAATGTCCCTTTAGTTCAGAAACATCAACAGTATCTAGAATTGAAGAGCCTATGCTACTTTTCTTTCCCCACATTACATTTTAATTTTATTATATCACCATGAGATAGAGTTACAAAGCTATCATTTTTGAAATTCAGCTGTATGATGATGGAACACTTATCCTTCCACCAATGCACATTTTCTACCACCGATGTCCCCAGTATCCACTCCCCCCCAAACCCCACCCCACACACACACAACACACATCGCAGTCCTCACCCTTCCTCTATGGCAGACAATTTTTCCAATACTCACTAATTTGGGGCATTACGTTTTGCTTGATTTTTGCCACCACCATTCAAGCCTACCTGCCAAGGGCAGATGCTAGATGGTTTATTGTGTATTGATCATTTTGAATGTGATGAGAACTCACATGGCATGATTATAAATGTAAATTTCTAGATTGTAAATGGTTGGGTTCCAGAGACATCTCTGTATGGCACTAATCCATTATGGCATTCAACTGGGAGTCTCTGGGCCAGGGCTGTTGATGCTCTAAGATGGCAAATTTTGGACATGACAGCCAGTCTGCTGGGCGGGCAAGGACCTAGGGAGGAAGAGCCCAGGTCCTCTGCTACCATGAGGCCTGGAGATTTAGTTCTGGAACCCGAATACCTGGGCCTTGCTTGTGGAAGTTCTTGGTCCCCGGGATTCCATCTGGAGTAGGCAGGGAGACTACACCTGTTCCATCTGGGGTGCCCCAGTGATATTGGCTAGATATGGGGCCCAGAGAGATCCCTGGTGCTGCAGCGTCTTCCAGGACTTGTCTCTGTGTCTCTGAGCCAGGGCTGTTGGTGTGCTAAGATCCACACTACAAAATTTTCAGCAGATCATATCTTGGTGAGGTCCATCCTGAGACAGTGGAGTGAGGCTGGGGGTATGGTGGCAATTTTGGACTGTGGAAGCAAGTGACAGCCAGGGATTCTGCTTGAGCGGGCTCAGGCCAACCCGCCCCTCCAATTTACTTTGGTCTGCTCAGCCATGCCTATGCTACTTTTAATATAAAAGACAGAGAGGAAATTCCTTTTAGGTAATATAATATACCTTTTATTTCATATATGTGGCTTATTAATTCATAAACCAAACTATAAAACCCTACAAATTTAGAAACAATGGGTAGTTAGCATAAAGCCTTTCAAATAATATTTTATAATATTTTTGTTGATCAAAACATTTTATATAGTTTATATTTGTCGATTTATGCCATCTTTCATTTAGAAAATAATTATTATTGCATAACTACTCTAACATTATTTTGATGCTAATATATAGTTCCCTGTTACAGGGACAAACCCTCAAGGTAATTAAAAGGTTAAGTAGAATTAAAAGATACCTATAGGAAGGATAGTATTATGTGCAGATTTATGTTGATTTATGTAAATTTATGTATAGCATTTATGTTCCTGGTTCTGATTTAAAATCCTTATCTTGAGGAGAGGCATGAATTTATTAAGAAACAGAAACAGATTTAGTTACTTAAGGTTTTGAAAATTGTTCAATAACGTGCTATAGAAACATTTTGTTTAGTCTTCTCTGCAGGGTAAAATCAATGGCTTCAAAATGTAGGACATAGGGGCCACTTGAACTATGTGCACATAATCTTAGATATCTATTCTTATTAAAAGTTTATATTTGAATAAAAATTGCTTAGTACAATATAAGTTACATTTTTAATCTAGACTTCAGATTAAAACAAAGTAAAATTTTATTTCTGTTCTATAGAAAAGGAAGCCAAAGTCTTCTAAGCAAATAATCAAGGATATGTATTAATACTTCAGAGTATTAAGTATGAATACTAGGTATTCATACTTAATTATTACTATGTATGTATATGTATTAAGTATTATGTATTAATACTTCAGAGTAGTAAATTAACTTAACATTCTGATTGTATTTTATCTTCAGATCCAAGCTCATTGCATTGCATTCAGTCTACTGTATGATCTAAATAAGTTACAAATGTTCCAGATCAATAATTACTCCAACAATTCTAATAAGAATATAACAATGTGTTAAGAAAAAAGACATTTAGACACATCTTTATGCATTCCCAACTTTTTTTTTTTTTGCTTTCTGGGTCACATCCGGCGATGCACAGGGGTTACTCCTGGCTCTGCACTCAGGAATCACCCTTGGAGGTGCTCAGGGGACCATATGGGATGCTGGGAATCGAACCCGGATCGGCAGCATGCAAGGCAAACACCCTACCCGCTGTGCTATTGCTCCAGACCCGCATTCACAACTTCTGCAACAGTTCATCAACTCACTTTTGAACAGGGAAATTTGTTCTTATTTACATAATTAGCTTCTGATTCATGGTGTTTGACTAAAAAAATCTGTTGACTGTTTGCAACATGGTTTTTTGACAGATGTTAATATAACATCTTCGCCTGTGTTAGTGCAGAGCAACTGAGATCAAACTCGGATTCACACAAGAAAGTCTCTTCTACTTCATCTATATCCCTGGCTCCTAACGTAACTACTGTAACTTCTTGTTTCTGTGCATTATAGTAGAATAATTTTCCAAGTGCTTCTTATCCTCAAAAATGATTCACTTTTTCTCTTTTTAAAATTAAGTTAAAGCACAGTGAATTACAAAGTTATTCATAATTAGGTTTTTGACATACAATATTTTATCACTAACCCCAGAACCAGTGTCAATTTCCCAGTTTCCCAGATTCCTTTTCTAACCTATTCCCCAGTGCCCCATCCCAGCCCCAGTCTGAGCCTGCCACATTGACAGATACCTTTTAAATTTGGCTGTTCAAGTTTGTGTCTCGTGATTGCAGTGTTGCTGACTCTGTGGTTTGGATGTTTAGCTCAATCATTCCTTAACACCATCATTGTACCTGATCCCCCTGACTCCTGCCCTGTTTCTTCTCATCTGTCTTTTCTCTCCCTCCCCTTTAGCCTATTTCTTTCTTTCTCCCCCCCATAACGTGGACTTAGGAAGATCTAGGCACTCCCCCTTTAAAATATTGAATTTCCTCATCCAGTTATTCTACATAACACATATGCCTGACACCATTCTTTGTTTATCCTTCTTATTCTGGCTTATTTTGTTAAACATTGTATATTTCATTTCCACCCACACTGCAGCAAATTGCATGATTCCATCATTCCCTATAGCTGCATAGTATCCCATTATATATAATATATTACATTGTATTATATACATACATATATACATACATGCATATATGTATGTATATATACATATATACATACTCATATATATACTCATACACACACACACACATATATATATATACTCATATATATATGAGTCGGAGTGATAGCACAGCAGGGAGGGTGTTTTCCTTTCATGTAGCCGACCCGGGTTTGATTCCTTCATCCCTCTTGGAGAGCCCAGAAACCTACCAAGAGTATCCCGCCCGCATGGCAGAGCCTGGCAAGCTCCCCATTGCATATTGATATGCCAAAAACAGTAACAACAAGTCTCACAATGGAGACGTTACTGGTGCCCACTCGACCAAATAGATGAACACAATGGGACAACAGTGCTACAGTGCAGTGCTCTATACATACACAACATATATGTAGATAGATAGATAGATAGATAGATAGATAGATAGATAGATAGATAGATATAATCCATTGTCATGATCCACTGATCTGTCATTGAACAACTAGGTTAATTCTGAATCTTAGCTTATTGTACTTGAGTGCTGAAATGAATAGTGGTGTGTGTATGTCCATTTGAATGTTTTTTTGTCCTGGGGGTTGATCCCTCAAAGTGAATTGCTAGGTTCTACGGCACCTCAATTTTAAGTTTGCTGATAATTCCCATACTATTTTCCATGGAGGTTGAACCAGAAAACATTCCTACTACATTTCAAAAGGTGATTCACTTATGTATCACTTGTCATGGGCAAACAACCAATCATAACCTTTCCTATTTCCCCAAGTCAAAAAACATTTTGGAAAAAGAGTACTGATCATATTATATCAATAAGGTCTGAACAATTATTCTCAAGTTTTAATTTTTGATATATTTTTGATAATTTTTGATAATTATGATATTTTTAATGGTTTGATAATACCAAATTACTTGTGAGTAACTTTATAACTATTGACAGTCGCATAGTCCAACTGCAAACAAATGAGTAACACTATAGATCTAAAGAGATAAAGGACACTCTCAGTGAGAATCAACATATAATCATCCTAAGTATCCCTACAGCTCTATATTCTGAAAATCTGGACATACTGAACAACTTTCCTATAAACTCATAAAAAATTAGAGATCTATTTTGGAAATCATTGTCTAATTAAGCTGAGAATGTCTCTCTGCATTCATTTCTACAACTTGTGACACTAGCTGTTACATTATGTGCCTTTTTGTTGGTTTTTATATTTGGCATCTGACAGTGCTCAGGGTTACTCCTGGCTCTGTACTCGTAGGTCATTTCTGTGAGGCCTGGGGAACCATACGGAATACTGGGGCCTACATTTTGTTCCACCACATCTGAGGTAAGTGCTCCAAGTGCTGTACTATCTCCTCCAGCTCTTATATCTACAATTTTGCATTCTGTCTTCTCTTCTTCTAGATGCCACATAACTAGTTGTTTATGACCTGAAATATACTTTTATTTCAGGACATCATTTAGGCACTAATTTGGCTGTTGATTTTCAACAATGCCAAATCACTTAATTCTCTAGAAGCTATATCTACCTATTTGAGTTTTTTCTTTGCCCTTGCAGCTCTAGGGCTGGAAGCCAGGTCCTTGTACATAAAAGATATGAGCTCCAACATTGAGCCATGGTATCACCCTTTGAGTTTCTTGACATAGTTTCTGTGATTCTTCCACATCTAGCTCCTCTCCCTCTCTGTTATTCTCATTCTTTGTATGTCCTTCTTCTAAGATTGCTTGTAAGACCTGGTTGTATCTTCTATCATTATCCTGGACTTTACACTTAAATTTTTTTGAAAAGCATACTAAAGTGAGCTTAATAACTGAAATTCTGGGTAAGTATTAATGGATGTTAGATTTTTTCCCCTGCAATATAAATGATTATTTTCTGAATCTGTAGATTAAGCAGTATATAAAGAAACATGTTTTTTCAGAGAGATAGAGATAGGAACCTGTACTGTATTTTTCTTTCAGTGGAAACAAAAGAACACTATTGTCATCCAAAATTACACTCCAGAGCAATGATTAAAGATTGATTCCATGGACAAAAAAAACCCAAAACATTCTTTCTGCCAAATACTGTTAAATATTAGTTACTGTAGTAACAGAATTTAAAAAATAAAATCAGTTAAAAACTTGAAACATTATGAAACTATTTTTTTAACTTTGAGAAAATTTTGAGACTTCCAGAATCAAAATCTTGACAATATTCAAAATTTGTTATCCCTCTATTTTTATTTCTTTTTGAGTCACACCCAATGATGCAAGGAGTTACTCCTGGCCCTGCACTCAGTAATTACCCCTGGTGGTGCTAGGGGACCATTTGGGATGCTGGGAATTGAACACAGGTTGGCCATGTGCAAGGCAAGCGCCCTATCAGCTGTGCTATTGCTCCAGCCCCTCTCCGTATATTTTCCCCCTTACTTTCTCTGTCAGTACATGATTAATCAAACAGTTGAAGAGATTGAAACTGTAAAAAGAAATTTTACAAATTAATGTGAACATCATGATTATTTTATCTTTCTTTTTTTTTTCAATATTCTTAGGGATATGTTAGTTAAAATGTGTAAAGAAAGACTAAACTTAATTCCACAGGTATTTATACAAGTAGAAATACTGAAAATACAAGACTACTTGTAAAAATACTGAGTAGTTTGACTAGAGTTTATCTTTTTATAGGAAATAATATGGGATTGCTTATTTGTTCATATTTTTTCAGTTCGGGATTTTGGGTCTTACCTGGCCCTTTTTTCAGGAATCACATGCAGTGCCCAGGGACAGGACCTGGGTATTCTGTTTACAAGGTAAACACTTAACCTTGTACTAATTGCTCAAGCCCAGGTAGTATTCTTTCTGTGTTTTGATCAACTTACTTTTATCTTTTGTGTACCCAGAGTCATAAACTATCCTCTAATAAACTATTCTCTCATGTTTTTAATAGATGTCACTTACTCTGGAATTGTTCACTTTTTTTTTTTTTGCATAACCACTTTTCTCATTTATGTCAGAGAGTCTGATTTAAAAAAGTTTTTCTGACTGCAAATTTAGAATATCTTGACAGCGTGAAATCCTACCAATGGCCAACATCCAGAGACTATAAAACCAAGCTCTCTTTTAGCCTAGTTCTCCCTCTGAGAGAACTTGGCAAGCTACCAAGAGTTTCCTGTCCACAAGGGAGAGCCTCGCAAACTCTCCATGGCGTATTCATATGCACAAACCAGTAACAATGATGGGTCTCATTCCCCTGACCCTGACCCTGAAAGAGCCTCCAATGTGACACCATTGGAAAGAAAGAGCAAAGCAAGGCTTCTAAAATCTCAGGGCTAGGATAAATGGAGACGTTACTGAGAGCACTCGAGAAATTTGACAATTAATGGGATGATGATGATGATGATGATGATGATGATGATGATGATGATGATGATGATGATGATGATGATGATGAAACAAAAATAACCAAAGACATTCCACCAAATGAAAATTTACTTTTAGTTGCCCACAAAATTCTGGACAATTCAATTCTTCTTTCACCTCAATTTCTGTCACTGTCACTGTCACTGTCACTGTCATTCTGTTGCTCATCGATTTGCTTGAGCTGGCACCATTGTGAGACTTGTTACTGTTTTTGGCATAGCGAGTACGCCATGGGTAACTTGCCATGCTCCAAACACCTTAATTTATAGATGGTAAAGTTAGACTGAAAATAAATTGTATATCATTGCCTCCAATTCACCCTGGGCAATTATTCAGGCTGAAATCTGGAGGAGGTCACCAGACTCTAATCTGCCTTATTGTCTTCAATATAATAGAATGTTTGGTAGGAGCTTTTTCAGTTTGTCTCAAACAAAATTCTCCTGGAAGATATTGTGCAGGTAATAATGAATTACTACTCTACTCATAAGTTCACCGCTATATAGATTTTAAAGTTTAAATTTATACATTTTCATATTCTGAAACTGAGTAGTCAATCTAAACTAATCTAATATCAAGATGTGTATTATAGTTACTACCTATGAGTCACTATTATATATTGCAAACATAGTACATTTGTCTCAATGAATGGAGATGTTTCTGGTGCCCGCTTGAGTAAATCGATGAACAGCAGGATAATAGTAACAATGATACAGTGATACTACATTTTTGTAAAGGTAACCCTTGTAAGGCTATCTTTCATGTACTGTCATAACATTTTGGTAAACCAAAAAGTAAGAAAAAAAATTATGCTATTTGCTCCTCTATAGGTGAAACTAGAGGGTATCCTGAAGAGTGAAGTCAGTTTGGAGAGGGACAGACACAGAATGATCTCTCTTCTGCGTGGGATATAAGAAAATATAGTTGGGAATAACAGAAGATTGAAGAAGACGGTACCTGAGAACTGGTTTACAGAACTGAGCTTACCACGGGTGTGCACAGTGGGTGGGTGGACTGCAAGAGACCCTGAGGCGGTGTGGAGAGAAGTGGACATTTCTGGATGGTGCAGCGCTAGAATGTTGTATGCATAAAATCCTATCCTTGTAAATTATAGTGCTGCTTCAAATTTCAAAAACTATATATATATATATATATACATATATATAGAGAGAGAGGTGTGTGCTGTGTGCGTATTTGTGTGTATAATAGTAAGCAGTCATACAGCAATTAACCATGTTATGAGAAATTTTAGGTAGAAGAGGAGAAATTAATCTTTTTTTTTAATTTATTTTATTGAATCACCAAGTGGAAAGTTACAAAGTTCTCAGGCTTATATCTCAGTTATACAATGCTCAAACACCCGTCCCTTCACCAGTGCCCATATTCCACCACCAATAAAAACAACAACAAACAAAAACAAAAACAAAAACAAAACAGTATACATCCCACCCCTCACCCCCCAACCCCCCCCCCCCCCGTGCGTGACTGATAATTTCACTTCCTTTTCTCTTTACCTTGATTACATTCCAGATTTCAACACACAACTCACTATTGTTGTTGGAGTTTCAAAACAGACTCACTATTTTTGTTGGAATTTATCCCCCAAGAATACAGCTCTATTAACAAGGAAATATTTGATAATAAGTTTTCCACTGATGAGAATGAAGAGATAAAAAGTTGCGCGGCCGCAGTAGCGGCCGCACAGTTTACAATTTCTGTATTATAGTAATTAAGTCCATGGAGATTTAAGTTGGAAAATGAATCATTTCCCTTCCTGGAAAAGCATGTAGCAAAAGCTTAGTTCACAGTCTCCATACCTGGTTGCAAGCACTTGCTGGAACCCCAAATCCTAAAGCTGTCTCTGGTTCCCGCTCGTTCCACATCCACGTGGCTGTGCAAAGGCATGGCCACCTGGGTCGAAACTCGACCAGAGCCCGAGCTCCAGCCTGGGCTGAGACTGCCAAGGAGAAATTAATCTTTATAAAAATGCATTTGTATTTTAATTATCCAATTTTCCATATCATTTGTCTTTTTTTAGTGAATATGTCACTATACTAATTATAAAATATACGAATAGCATAAAGATTATAGCTAAGAATTAGTCCAAACAAGGTATTCCAGGTAAGCTTTCTTGATATATATATATGTATATATATATTTTTTGTCTTGATATATATATACCGTGTGTGTACACACAAACACACAGACTAGTGAGTCTTAATATCTCAGTTTTTTGCTTTAGGAGTTGGGTTTAACTGGTTTTACAGGTGGGTCTTGTGGAATTGTCACACAGTGTTTAGGACTCTCTTGTTAGAACCTTTAAATTGGCAGCTGAATTAAGTTATTTAAGGTTATAGTTATGTAGGTTCCTGTTTTTCTGGCTGTCAGCTGGAGTCACTGTCAGCTTCTCAAGCCTTTCCACAACTAGACCTACAATGGAAATTTCCTTCTCCTTTCAGGCAAGTCATTTATTCTACAAAATGACCATCAATAATACCTGTGACTAGTGACTAGGTCACAGCACCCGACTTAACCTTATTATCAATAAACAGTTCAATAATAAGTAACCCAATCATTCTAATGACATCACATAATATTCAATTATTGTTCATCAATGAACAGTTCAATAATAAGTAACCCAATCATTCTAATGATGTCACATAATATTCAATTATTGTTCACATAATCAAGATAAAGATTTATTTGGGTCATTATAGCACCCTACAGATAGATATCTTAGGAAGAAAGAATAGCTGTGAAGTTGATATTGTAACCTTATCCTATTTCTCTGCATCTTTTATGATATATATAGAAATAATAAGACAAATTATAGAGAGGGTAACTTGTGTTTGTTTTTTTTTTTTCTGACAAGCATCATTTTCTCTGGGAAATGCAAGAAAAATGCCCTTGAAATTATATAGGAAATAATAAAAAAAAAATCAAATGAGCTTTTCTGACATTCCTAGGCCTAGAGCACAATAAATATATTCTAAATACATGCCTGCCACTATTTCTTGTTTTGCTATGCTGTGCTCTTCTTAGAAAGTTTATTACATATTCACACAATCTCCTTTATCTCAGCTGACGTCTATATCTACTGGCAAATAAAATGTAAAATACAAGGTCTTTAAAACCTGTGGTCATTCTCTTTAACAACACATTTGGATAACAAAAATATTTATAATATTTCTATCCCAAATATTAAATGTATAATTAAATTTCCTAGTGACATATTTTTCAAAAATATGCCATAGGTACAGAATTTTTGCTTAATAGATGTTGAATTTAAAAAATTATAAGTTACAGTCTACAATTTTTTTAATTTTTCAATACTGAATATTGAATTTTTATAGTTTTAACCTTTTGTCTACTTGGTTACTACTTATCTCTTGATTTGAAAAAAAAATATACCTTTATATGTTTATGTTCATAGTTATTGCACACATTTTTTTAGCAGATCTTGTTGAAACCACTCAATGGGATGATACTGTAGTTCTACTGGGCTATTTTATGAGGCAATAATCTTGTTTTTTATGAGTAAACTTGATTATAACCTTATACAACTATAATAGAAATGCTATTACCTTGCAAACATGTTTGGTTTATCTTTCATTTATTTTTAAATTATGTCCTGTACAGATATAGTTAGAAGTCAAAGTTCTTCAGGTGCAGTCTAACTGAAAATTGAATTAAAAATAAATACAAAATGAAAATACCAACTGATCTATGTGTCTTGGTCTTTCCCCAAATTATGTCTCTTGAACTTTCCTTTATGTGGTTGACCTATAATACTTGTGTGACTACTTATTTTGTGATAGTTTGTGAAGGATATATATATATATGTGTGTAAATATATATATAATGCTGTAATATAATCATTTTGAGTAATAATTGTTTCTCGAATTATTGATTTTGCACCTTCACTTTTCTATATTATTGGTGATATTTAAATTTGAAGTAAGATGAGACAATAACACCGGATTTCATATTCTCTCCTTCTATTTAAATTAATTTCACTTTTATCTAAGCTACTCAAACTTTTACAGTTTTTTTTTTTTTTGAGGGCACACACCAGGTGTTATTCATTGCTTACTCCCATTTCTTCTCTCAGGTATCACTTCTAGAAGGCTCAAGGGACCATTGTGTGGTACTGGGGATCAAACCAGGGTGAGCCACATGCAAGGCAAGTGTCCTACACACTGTACCTTCAGTCCGGTCCTAATCAAACATTTTAAAGAGCCCAACTATTTACTGAATAATTGCTGCATGCAAAGACTGTTCACTATCTTTACAAAAAGAGAAGCTAACTCTAGCATGTGATCTTTGGAACTGCCTGCAGTATAGACAAGCATGTCATGGTTGTTTTGCTTAGCCTTGTTCTGGGAAATATCATTTTCCTACTATCATTCCATGATCATATACAAATATTATCCACGATTGCTCTAATATTGGATGTAAGTAACTGAATCACTTGGGTCAAAAAATGGAAATTTCACCTTATTTATCGCTTTAGAATTATTCGAGATACTTTGACAAATTTAGATAAACTTTTTCTTCTGATATCTTAAGACTATTTTTTATCTTTTTATTAATTTTTTATTCTTCACTATATCTCTGACTATTCTAAGAATACATTTTCTTCAGAAAAGGACAAGACATTTGTCCTTTTCTGTCTAAAGACATTCTTCAGGAGTATAAAACTGATCATTTAAAAGTATTTATTAAGTGAAGAAGCCAGAAGAAAGACAAATACTGAATATTCTTACTTACTCATTTGTGACATATAGAATAACAGAACAAGGAATCCAAGAATCAAATGTGGAATATCTAGTTTGCCTTACTTACCTTTTATTCCAGAAAACAAGTTATTTGATGTCCCCCGGAAAAAAATCTATCTTCTTTAAGAGAACAAATAGAAAATGGACCCCAGTTTCACCAAAGACTACTTCTTACCTCTGTATCTTCCTGCATCTCACAGGCTGAAGCTGTTTCCACTCAGGAAGCAGCAATTTAGATACTAGCTTATTAAATTTTTCTTAGGTAGGTCTCTTTTAAGTCATTTAACAACTAACCATGTTTTAGGGAAAATACATAATAAGTCAATGGATATTGAAAATAATGTGTTTTTAAGACTAAGTTTATTATTCCTATGCCTCTACCTCATATAATACCTACAAGTTACCCTCATCTGTCTTACACCTCATATTCTATATTCTCAAATAATGAAAACTTTGCTTTTTAAAAATTTATATTTAGTGGCAAATTCCCTTTTGAAGAAACTACTACAGATGTATGATTTCTCAATCTGTTGATTTTTAAAGATATGACAACCATAAGAAATTTCTTTCCTGACAGGAATAACTTTCTAAACTAGAATCACCTTCAATATTTCATTTAAGGTAAAAATAACCCCTACATCATGTAACTACATACATATAGTAAATTCCTATATAAATTACAATCTACATATTATCTATCTATATATAGTAAATTCCTTTATAAGTTATAATCTACATATAATTTTGAAACATTCAGCTTACATTGATTTTGTCATTCACTTTGTTTTTCCTGATACTCTGGAAGATATTTCTTTTATTTTTATTTTTTGGGTTACATGATAATAGTATAGTTTCTAATTTCACATCATATTATCAGAAGCTTTACCTTAAATAGTGTCACTTTTATGTTACTTAAGGCTCCCTGTAGTGAAAAGTTAAAATAATTCAGTTGTGAACAATAAATTCTCCAATTCATGTTCTAAAACATAAGATTTTATCTCCTTTTAAATTATCATTTTCTTGTGTACATTTTGATTTGTTCACAGAATAAAATATGTAATTTTAGCCTATAATTTTCAAATGAAATTAGCAAATGTTTATCATGTCAAGATCTTAAATTTACAGTCTTCCTTTCTTTCTTAAATAATGAAAACTAAATTACTGAAATTAAATAAACTTTGTCTTAGGTATGGCATTCAAATGTTAATTTTGATTAAAGTCTTATACAAAATCATAATTTTCTACGTGTTATTTCTATTTACATATAATTTTAATTTTGTTTGATATATTGATTTTATAAGCATTATTGCTTCATTTTTATAGTTTTAATTTATAGCACATTTCTACATCTTATAAAAATCTACCAAATATTGGCGCTGGAGTGATAGCACAGAGGGTAGGGCGTTTGCCTAGCTCACAGCTGACCCGGGTTCGAATCCCAGCATCCCATATGTCCCCTGAGCACCACCAGGGGTGATTCCTGAGTGCAAAGCCAGGAGTGACCCCTGTGCATCACCGGGTGTGACCCAAAAAAGCAAGAAAAAAAATCTACCAAATATTTAAAGTTAATTTAGTCAGGCAGATAATTCAAGAACATGAAACCTTTAGGAAAATAGAAAAATATTTCCAATATTCATATAAATTTATTCTTAGTGGATTTGGCAATTTTACTTGTATACACACTCTACCACATAACTTGTAAATTTAAGGGAGCTTTGTTAAAGCTTTAAATTAAATTCATAACAAGTTAAGAGACTGGTTGAGTTAAATATGTGTGCTGTGAACAGATTTATATTAAAATTTATTTTCCCATTAGTCAAAAGTTGCTAACTACAGATTTGCAAACTCTCTTCATCTTTTTCCCTACCAGATTCAACTTAATTTCAAACTCTTATTCTTTTTATTGTTCTAGTTGTCTATATCTAGTATTGACTTATTTTGTTACTTAAATGAATCTTGACCAATCAGTAACTCCCCATGATTATTTTAAAAATAGAAATGAGGAATCAAATTCTCTTTTTTATAGACATTCAGACTTTGCAGAAAAAATTGAGGACAAAAAGTGAACACCAATAATAAATAATTATTTTCAAGTAGAAAGAAGCAAAGAAAAGGTAAACACAAAGAGAGAGGTATGAGGCTTACTGAAATGCTAACTTCTTTAACTTGTTTAAGTCATTAAAGTTCAATTTTTCTACTTTAAACTTAGTCATATTTATGTTGTAATTAAACTCGTTTCAATGTTTTGAGTAATAGACTGGTTTCTCTTAAGTACTTTTAGTTTTAAAATAATACTTTAAACTAATTTTGCCAATATATGAGATTATGACAGCTTTGACATTAATACTAAATTTTAATTCACTGTATCACTGTCATCCCATTGTTCATTGATTTGCTCAGGCAGGCACCAGTAATGTCTCCATTGTGAGACTTGTCATTACTGTTTTTGGCATATCAAATACGCTATGTGTAGTTTCCAGGATCTTCCGTGCAGATGGGATACTCTCGGTAGCTTGCTAGGCTCTCCAAGAGGGACGGAGGAATTGAACCCCAGTTGGCTTCATGCAAGGCAAACACCCTATCCTTTGTGCTATCACTCCAGCCCTTTAATAAATAGATAGATAATACTCTTTTAGTGCTGGATATGTGTAATACATATGGGAAGATTAAAGAACCTTCAAAGGACTTTCATTTGAGGCGGAACAGAAAGATATACAGAGGGTAGATCCCCCAGCATCCCAAATGGTCTCCCAAGCACTTCCATGAGTGATTCTTGAGTGGTTGATTCCCAAGCCAAGAATATGCTTTGAACACTGCTTGTGTGACCCAGCTGCTCCTCTCACCCGCCCCAAAGACTTTCATTTTAAATTCATTAGTTAAAATACTAAAATCTTATATTGAAATCCAAGTATTTCTTACTTGATGCAAAAATTATGTATTTTAAAACAGTAATTTAAAACAAAAGATTTAAATAATTAAAAAATATCTTTATAAAGTTGATAAGCACAAACTTTAATTCTACACTATCTCATTTCTAAACTATTAGTATATTATATTCATATAATAAATCCTAGTTATATCTTTTGTTATATCTAGTTATATCTTTTATATTATGCAAAAGATAGGACAATAAAGTATTTAAATGAATGTTATGTAGACATACATAAATATTGTTTTACATATCCTAGAATATATAAAATGAAAAATAATTAGAAAATCATTGAATGTATTGTTTCATCTCATTTGATGAAGTTATCACTGAAAGAATTACTTGAGATATAATCAAAATTTACCGTCAAAACTAAAATATTCAGTAAAACAGCCCACAAAGGTTATAAGAATTTATTCCATTCTTAGAGATGTTTACCTGAACTTGGGATTCTCTTAGACTTTAAGCATGATCTTATTAAATTCAAATAGTACTGGAGTGATAGTACAGAGTGTAGGGCATTTGCCTTGCACATGGCTGACCCAGGTTCGATTCCTCGGTCCCTCTCAGAGAGCCCAGAAAGCTACCGCACAGCAGAGCTTGGCAAGCTACACATGGTGTATTCAATATGACAAAGACAGTAACAATAATTCTCACAATGGAGACATTACTGTTGCCTGCTTGAGCAAATCTATAAACAATGGGAAGACAGTGCTACAGTGATACTTAAATTGTATCAGTTAACAACTTATCCCTGTTGTGTAGTAAAAATGGTGAGATTGAGGGACTAGAAAAATCATTACTCATAAGTGGTCACCTAAATGCCCATTAATTGAATAACATTAACATGTATTAAAATGCCTAATATATTTATAAAAGAAGTCATGGGTATGTTTGTTTTCTTATTACAATAAGGAGGTTACTCCAACACTATTACATAAAGATTAGATTGAATTTTAGAACTTTAATAATCAAGATTTTAAAATATGTTTTACCGTTTTTAGATTATCAAAGGTATTTTGAGTGGCAGACATCAAGATTCTACTTTCCTTAAAAACAAAAAAACAAACAACAAGAAGTGATTCACTAAATTATGGAAATTTAGTAAATGATGTCTTTGATAGCTATATGCATTACAAATCAAAGTCAAAATGTCTTCTGACAAAAGTTGCTGCTAAAAACCTTTAATAGGTTCCGCACAGTCCTTTAAAACTATCTTTGTCTTTTGGTAAAATGTTAGTGGTACTATAATTGTAGCAGTTTTCTCTTTGGTGAATATTAGAGAGATTTATTATTTTAAACACAAAGATAATATAAAAAAGCAGAAATAGGTTAACCAGTGTCTAGGAATTTCACTTAGCACAATCAACTAAAAATAAAAAAGCTAAAACAAAAAAAAAAACAGCACAGAAAGATGAGCAATATTTGCTAATTTCCTTTGAGAGGAATATTTCTTCTGGGAGCTGAGCAGAAATTTTAGAATATTAGAAACCTGGAATATAAGAGACAATATGCTTCCACTTGTCTCTTGAAGATGCCATCTTCAAAAATAGACATCGGATCTATCTATCCAGTACCTGGATTTTTTATTTTTATCCTTTATGCTAAAAGTATCACTGTATCACTGTCATCCAATTGTTCATCAATTTACTTGAGCGGGCACCAGTAATGTCTTCATTCGTACCAGTCCTGAGATTTTAGCAGCCTCTTCTTACTTGTTTTTCTCAACAATTGGAGGCTCTTTTCACGGTCAGGGGAATTAGACCTGTTATTTGTTACTGTATTTGGTATATCAAATACACCATGGGGTGCTTGCCAGGCTCTTCCGTGCAGGCAGGATACTCTCAGTAGCTTGCCAGGCTCTTCGAGTATATATATATATATATATATATATATATATATATATATATATATTTCCTTTGTGGCTGCGTGGTTCAGGAATATATTCACTCATGTGTGAGGCTTGGCTCGTTGCATGTGGAAAGTGGCCTGGAGTGTGGCGTGAGTGGGATAGTGGAGATCAGCTGCCAGGGCTGGGTCACTTGGGGCGGGGAGGACTCTCACCAGCCTCCCTCTGGGGCACCCCTGGCGCAGAGTCTGATGGCATGGTTATGGGGGTCTCATTTTATGCTCCCTTCCAGGAAAGCAGCCATGAGTTCTGGAGGGTGACTGATGAGATTATCTGGTGCCAGATAATAATGCTACCATAAATGTTAACATCTTTATTCTGTGGCCTACAAGAGGCTTTCATACAACTAAAATTTTGGTACAGAATGATATTGAATCACTACACATACCTTTGAGAAAACACAAAAGGAAAGCTTTTTCTTGCGAATAGAGTTAGAAAGCAAGGAAGGAGTATAAGGAAAATTTAGTAGATATAAACATACATCATTTTAAGCATTTTTATAAGTTCCATTTTTTCTTTTCTATAACTTTATATGTAGATGGCATTTATAGAAACATGTATCTATTCATAAAAGCACCCACATCTAGAAGACTTTTTTAAAAGACAGGTATGGTTTTTGTGATAACAGAAACCAAGGAATATTTATAGTACTACTTTGGTTGAATAGTTTACTTCATTTTCTGCATAAACATATATATCTTAATTACATATGTAATGTATTTATGTTTTATATGTGCATATATACTGCTAAAATATCTACATTTTGGAAAATGCACATGTAAACCAATTTTTCTAATGTGTGAATATCAATAATTTGGTATATTAAGATCTACTCTAGGTGGCAAGGGGTTTCTAGGGATTAAGGCTCTTACGTGCAGGCAGTGAATCCAAGTCGGATGACTAACACTCTGTAGTGTCCCCAGAGAATTTCCCGGAGTGATCTCTGAGCACAGAGTCAGGTAACACACTGACCATCAAAATGTGTCACCTGAAAAACAATAAATAAATAAACAGATAAATATATAAAGAATAAAATATACTATAGCATTCTATTATGGAAAATTTTGTTTACCTGAGCAAAATTCATCTAATTGATGTAACAATTTTACTGTTATTCCCAGAATTATTTCCTATTCCCAGGGATAGAGAATTCCTAGGACTTTCCTATTCCCAGAAGTGTTTTATGAGAAAGTTTTAAAACTTCCTTGAATACTAAACATTTTATTTGTCTTTAGAGGCAGAGATCTGTGTTGTGTGACCTTAATGATAGAAGGAAGGGGAATAGCTATGGGAAAACCACATTCTGTAAGCTACTTCAGACATTTCTCCATAGAGTAGTAGCCATAGAGTAGTGTTTTACAAAGCCATGTAAACCATTAGGTAAGCAGAATTATGATCTTATTTGGACACATATAACTCTGTCATTTTTGTGTCATGGCCTTGGACAATAGTGATTTGATTTTAGATGGAGTCTGACAAAAGGCAGAATGTGAAGAAGGTGAAATACAAGTAGACTCACAATGAATTAGAGGCACCATATTTCTTTGCCTGTCAGGCCCACAGTTGTGACCTGCTTGAAGAGGCAGAAAACTAATATGAAAGAAAGCTCAGAGAATTCAAAAATCTTGGTGAGAAAATGCCACTGAGAAAAGATAAATAACCTTTATGGGCTACATTTTTCATGTTTTGTGAACTGTTTCCAGAGTCAATTTTTGAGAGAAATCACATGAATGTACTTTCATCTAATCATGTTACAATCATTTTTGTTAAGCAATTTTAATAATAAAGTTAATTATGGGAGGAGTTATAAGGAAGTCCAGTTGTGTTATAAGGAATGAACTTAAATGTGCAAATGGATAAGGCAAGAAGAGAGTGTTTTGAATTATTTTGAGGTTTTGTTTTTGTTTTTGTTTCCCATAAAGATTTGTCTCGGGGTCTGTAACATTTTCTGTTATATTCTATTTCATATTTTCTAGGTCAACAAGAAACACTGATCTCTCAGGAGTTATTTGATGAAAAAAATGTGTTATGTCCTAGGAAATGGAAGTCTGTATGTTTTTTTTTCCCCCTTCTAATCCTGTATGCTTGTATGGCTTGTATGCTTCTTGTATGCTTCTTGTGGTTTTTCTTATATTTGCTTTATTACAGCTTCTGGACGTTGAAGGGTAAAAACAGAGAATGAAATCAACAGATAATTCTAGTGAGAAAATGAATCAATTAATGCTAAGATCTTTGAAAGTTTAACTTAAAAAAACATCCTTGGAAGTTTCTTCATAATAAATAAACTCTTTTTTGTTTTGTTTTGTTGTTTTGGGGTCACACCCCGTGATGCACAGGGGTTACTCCTGGCTCCTGCACTCAGAAATCACCCCTGACGGCGCTCAGGGGACCATATAGGATGCTGGGAATAGAACCCAGGTTGGCCGCATGCAAGGCAAATGACCTACCCACTGTGTTATTGCTCAAGCATTCAATAAATGCATTCTTGATGAAGAAACACAGTAGATTTTGAACATTTCTAACTTATTAGAAGGCAATAATGAAACTATGTAAATCTAAATTGGTAAAGTGATTTTCTTAAATTCTATTTTCTAAAGTCTACTTTCTAAAGTCTTCTACATTTATAATTTAATTCATCTATAATCCTGAAATCACTCTGACATCCCATGCTTCCCCATGCCATATCCAAGCTTGAATTCTTTTATTTTTTCAATGTAGGAGCACTCCTATCTATTCAGCCATTGATTAAGTTGATTCAATTGGGCATGAACTCCACATCACTTTTTTAAAATTTTTTTAATTGGATATGAATGATATAGACCATTACAAAGCTGTTCATAATTGGGTTTCAGTCACACAGTGATCAGCACCCTTCCCTCCACCAGTGCATGTTTCCTACCATCAATGTCCTCTGTTTCCTTACCACCATCACCCGATCCCCCAACGCCTACCACCAGCCTCCCTCTATGGGAGACACTATCCTTCTTGCTCGCTCTCTCTCTCTCTCTCTCTTTCTCTCTCTCTCCTTTTCCTTTTGTGCACTATGGTATGCAATAAAAGTGCTACGAGGTCATGGTGTTTGTTCAGGGCATTTGGTATCTTTATTGGGAAAGTAAGGCTCCTGGAGTAGCTTTTCAATTGGGTGGCACAAGCTTGAATTCTTAAAGGCATTATTTTCTCTGATGCTTCTTTGTCAAACACTTTTGTATAAGTACATTTTATTTTGAATCAGCACATTAGATTAGAAATAGCACATTAGTATTAATACATTCCAATCTTGGAATGCAGTGGCTACTGGCAGAAATATCTCTGGACTTAATTACTAAAACACCAGAATTTCAAAACCACAAGGCCACTGTGCGACATCTATGCTCTTCATTATCAGCAATAGAAAACAAATTATCTAATGATGCCTTTTTGGCAGGTCTGATTGTTGGGGAAAAGTTCAAATAACAGTAGTGGGTTTTCTGTCGAAATTGAATGTAATCAAAGTAAAGAGAGAGTAAAGTGAAAATCATCTGCTACACAGGTAAGGTGTGGGATAGGAGGGTGGTATACTGGGGTTTTGGTGGTGGAACATGTGCACTGGTGAAGGGATGGGTGCTTGATCATTGTATGACTGAGACTAAAACCTGAAAGCTTTGTAACTGTTCTCAATGTGATTCAATAAAAATAAATAAATAAATAAATAAATAAATAAATAAATAAATAAAAATAGGGACTTCAGAAAATGAACAAAAAATGAAAAATAAGAGTGAACAAAAACATACAGCTGTCCCAAGTTAGAACTTAACGACATGTAACTTCTAGTGATCGTCTACATATACACTTCTACAAGTGGAAAACAAAACAGGAACGTTTAGAACTAGGTGGGAAGTGTTCATGTGTTATTTTTTTTTAATTTTACACCTTTCAGAATATAAAATATAAACAAGTACAAATATAAATCAGTTATTTTTAATTATTACGTGATTTTATATATATTACATATGTGTAGTCTATTGAACAAAATAAAAATGAGATTCTTTGCTTGATTTTCTTTAAATTTTGATTTTTTGTTGTGTTTTTGAGTCACATTTGGCTGTTCTCAGTACTTAAAAAAGCAGGCTTGACGTATCATATGGAATTTCAGGATTTAAACACAGGTTGGTTGTGTGCAAGTACTCTACTAGCTATAGAATCTTCCAGGTCCTGAAAATAAAGGGTTTTTTTTTTTCAGGAAATTGAAATGTATACAAAAAAATTGATGTCAAATTCTTAACTTTTGATTTTCTTATATATTTCACTGATTTTTTTTACTTGTTTACTTTATAATTCTGGAGGTCAAATTCTGGCTTATGGTAGGCAAATGGTCTACCACTTAGTCATATCCTTACTCTTAAAAAGTTTATGCTCTTAAATTAGACATTCTACAGTTTGAATACATCAAACAATTCTGACTTATTGGAAAAATAAAGTTTACAAATATTTTTAAATGTTTACAAAAAAATTATTGTTTCTATTCCTCTATCTCTCTCGGAGAGCCTGGCAATCAAGCCATGGAGTATTTGATATGCCAAAAACAGTTACAACAAGTCTCACAGTGGAGACATTACTGGCGCCCGTTCTAACAAATCAATGAACAATGGGACGACAGTGCTACAATGGAGTGCAGTGCTTAGAGTACAGGTCAGCTATTCTTAAATTAGCAAGATGAATGTAACTATGCAATAAAATACTTTACAACTGAGACCTTTAATCTGTCTTCAGCAAAGTATGACTATCTAAAAATGTATTATTATTTTCTGACAATTCAAGTCTTTTTCACTTTTACTTTTCTCATAAGTGATCCCAAGTAGTATAAGAAAGTCATGATAATGTCTTTTTTTTTTTTTTGGTTTTTTGGGTCACACCCAGCGATGCTCAGGGGTTACTCCTGGCTCTGCACTCAGGAATTACTCCTGGCGGTGCTTGGGGGACCATATGAGATGCCGGGGATCGAACCCGGGTCGGCCGCATGCAAGGCAAACGCCCTACCCGCTGTGCTATCACTCCGGCCCCATGATAATGTCTTAAATGCACTTAGTTTTAATGGTTAGGATGGTATTTGATAATAACTTAGTAAACTGTTACACTTTCAATATATGATATTTTTGTTTAATTAACTTTTATACTCTAACTAGATTATAAGACATTAATACCAGACTAGCCAACACTTAAAGACAAATTAAAACTTTTGTAATATTATCTTTAATCATAGTTGAGGTTACTTAGATATTATAGTGCTAATATTTATGATTTGGGAGTGCAAAGTTAATGTGCTTTCATCACCACCAAAATAACAAAGATTATCCCCATTTTCCTTAGATCACTTCAAAACTTCTACTTACCTTTTCACCTGACCAGTCGATCTGCCTGTGGTCTAGAACCTCAGGTATTGTAATTAAAGTCCAAGGATTTTATATCATTGGATACTGCTCATTCTCCTACTTTTTTTTTGTAGACCACTTATGAGATAGGAAAAGAGAGGAGAATGAGAAAGAGAGAGAGACAGAGATAGAGACAGAGAGAGACAGACTTGCATTTATCCCTCTTCCTTTGAATTGTTTTTGTTGTCATAATCTTGATTATAAGATTTAGAGCACAGAAGGTAGGGCATTTGCCTTGCACAAGATCGACCAGGTTCGATTCTTCCACCCCTCTCAGAGAGCTCGGCAAGCTACCGAGAGTATCCCGCCTGCACAGCAGAGCCTAGCAAGTTCCCTGTGGCATATTCAATATGCCAAAAACAGTAACAACAAGTCTCACAATGGAGACATTACTGGTGCCTGCTCCAGTAAATCAATGAACAACTGGACGACAGTGCTACTGTGCTACAATCTTAATTATGCTGGCTTTCTGTTCTTACAGAGAGAAAAGAACCGAAAAATCCCTGCCCCTGGGTTTGCTTCTTTTTACTTCAAGGAGAAACTGACGAACTGACTGTAGTCAGTTGAAGTTGAAGCTAAGGACAACTGGGTAAATGATGCCTGCACTTTTATATGTTCACCCATGAACATGTTTGACAAAAGTTCCTACTGTTTTTCTCTAACAACCAGAATGAAGAGAGTCTGTTATTCTGTTACAATGATAAGGATATCTAGTACAAGCTGATGAGAGTATGATAATGAGTGCCTCTATTTTGAAGCTGTGGTGAAAGAAGATAGACAAAATTCATTATAGATATGCACATAAACATTCAGAATTTAAAAATCATCAAAGCTTTGTTCTTTGGTAAATAATTATCTATAACATGCAGAAAATAGTTACTTAACATCAGTTTGTTCTTTTTTTTTGTCTAAGATGTGAGTTATATTAAAAATCAGAGTGGCTAGAGAGATGGAACAGTGATTTTTTTCACAAAATCAAAAATTAGGACTATCATGTGCTGTAGCAATTCTACCCTTAGGTATATGTTCAAGAAATCACAGAAACACACATATAGTGTATGTGTGTGTGTGAGAACGTGTGTATACCTATGTTCACTGTGGGAAATTGCCCTGTGCATATAAGTTCTAAGATATGGATGATATCCTGAGTTCAGTAAGCCTAAAAGAAAGCACTATTCTAAGCAGGGAACAACCTGCTAGAGGATGCACAGGATTTACCCTATAGCCAGATCCAGGATGCACTATTCACTATCTTTTATTTTACGTACAAACTCACAAATAGTGGTGTACACGCAGAGAGGGAAGAGGGGCATGGAAGTTTGTAGTAAATAAAAGTTGCTGTTCTACCTGGGCAAGGCACCATGTCTGTTTCAGGTTTTGCAACCGATCCTGCTGGCTAGAGTTTATAAGTGCCAATCCAAATTGCCTTTATTTTGGTAAATCACCATCTTTTGCTGCAGTATTGTTTATAATAGCTAAAATATAGACCCCGATTTAATATCTTAAGACAGATAAGTTGTAGTATATACGCATCCAATGGAATATTTATTCATTGACAAGAAGAAATAAGAGTCTGCCTCTTTCTACAGTGTGGGTGCAGTGGAATAAAAAAGACAAAAATACAGGATGATCTCTACATATATGATATGTAAAAAAAATTAAGAAAACATAGACTATGATAAATAAGAAGAAAACCATTAGAGCGACCAGAAAATTATGGTTACCAGGGGCAGAGAGAAGTGTCACTGGCTATGAGTTCTAAAGAGACACTGGGACTTTGGTAATTGACATGGTTTGGTTGCCACCATTTGTGTACTCTTCAAGCATATAAGCATTTTCACTCTTAAAAATCAATGTTACCTCAACAAAAGTTGTAAAATACTTTTATATTTGGCATGTAGACCATAAATTATTCACCAATTTTTATTTAAGGTAGCAGTCAATGGGTTAGGAATAGCCAGAGGAACTCTGTTAGAATAAAATGCTATACATTTTTTCTTATGAATAGTATAGGTTAGTGTATACTTACATTCAATTTTAGTCTTAAGAGGTATTTTGTATGCTTTACTAAACTCTAGCTTATATTTATATTTTAGGGATTACATAAAGCAATAGTAGCTATATGGTTAATGTTAATAAATTCTGTAGCTATTTCCTCTTAAATCAGTTTTGTTCCTTTTTTTTCATGTGGGATATGAAATGAAAATGTAATACCTAAATATATTTTGTCAAGGTCTCAGGCAAAG
This sequence comes from Sorex araneus, assembly GCF_027595985.1. Lineage (NCBI taxonomy): Eukaryota > Metazoa > Chordata > Mammalia > Eulipotyphla > Soricidae > Sorex > Sorex araneus. The sequence goes on along the minus strand of NC_073303.1, from coordinate 169,725,483 downwards.
GAAATAAGTTGAGTGAACTGACACTATAAATAGTATTTATCTTCTCTCTTTGATTTACTGCATTAGGTCTGTCAATTTATGAATCATTTGCAGAGTAACTATCAATTTGATGGTTTAACAGGTCCATTTTCTTCTTAATAAGTACCTGCATGATGTAGATATTTGTTTTTATTCACCACAGGATTTACTTATTGTTTAAAAAAAGTGGACTCTCCAGATACAACTAAGCTTGTCTTTAATTACAAGTGAATATTTTTTGATAGTGAAATATTTAATTGGAATAATTCCTAAAAACTATTGGACTTTTTAAATATCTAAACACACACACATCTTCACAAAAATTTTATTTGACTAACTAAAAGCTTGATAAGTATATTAGTAATCAAACTCTTGAAATTTCCTATGTCAGAATTTTAATGGGAGTTTAATTCTTCTATTCTAACAAGTATATATATTAGTATCTTCTAAATATTTTTATTATACATTTGATTTGGTATTTTTATTTTCCTGATGTTTACATGGTTATAAGTAAATATAAAGAGTCAGATAGCCTGCTTCAATGGTGTCAATGTCTTATATATATGTTATATGTGTGTGTGTATATATATATGAATTATATGCAATGTCTTACATATGTATGTATAGAATTGGTTATGAGTACATACTGGTTACATATACATATCAAGGTTAGTTTAAACTTTTGAAGCTATTTTAATGAAATAAGATCAATTAACAGATGCTAAATAATTACATGAATATGTACACACATATTTTGTATTTTGTTGGAGGGAAAGGTAGAGAAAAAGAAAGCGCTTGCTCCACCTTTCATTCCACAAAATCTGTTTTTACAGTATGGCTGATTCTATGAACAAAATAACATGATAGCAATCCCCTTATCTACACTTTTTGTTTATTTTTAACTTTGGTAGTCTATGGATGGGCTAAATTTTTTGACACCTAATTTTCCTATTATAAAACATGTCAAGCTCAAGCATTTGGATGATAAAGGGAGATTTTCAAGTTCCATCGTCAAATGCTAGAATACCTGGAAAAAATGTTTTTCTCCTGATTTTTCTGAAAAGTAAGTTTCAGAGAATAATTGCATTATATTTTAAAAATATTTTTCGTTAATTGAAAACCCTTTACATTTATTTCTGAAGTAAAAAGGCTTCAAAAACCAAAAGTTTCCAGTTAGGTATGGAAATTTTAATCAGGAAGTCAAATGCGTTAAGTCATTGAACTATTTTAGACATGAAGGATGAAAAATGAGGAAAATAATTTTCTTTGCTAAGTTTCTTATATCTTTTACATAGGTTTAGTTGTGTAAGAGTCTTTTAGTTGTTCTTTAAGCTATAAGAAGAGCACCAGAGATTTCTTTTCACTTCTCACCTAAATATGAAGCTGCACATAAGGAATATGTGCATCTACTCAAATCCTCTTATAGTTCAATACAAAATAAATACTCAAATAGTTAAATGTTTCCCTCCACCTCTCACATTTCCCTTTCCTTCCTAATGATTCCAAAAGCAATTCTCCCTTGACTGTTATCCAATTTACCTGCTTTTTAAATATTCAATAATGAAAGACAAATTCTGCAAAATATTGCTTATATATGGAAAAAGAAAGGTGATTTTATCAAAACAGAACAGATAAGTGGGTTCTAAGAACTGGAACTTTAAAGATGGAAGACACAAAGTCTTGTAAGAGTGGTATGACAGTATTAAGTTCAATTATCTCTCAGGATTTAATTTAGAATTGATAACACAATAGTGAATAAAATGTTTGTTACTTGAAATGTTTTGAAACACATATGGGTAAATGTGTAGCTGATGACTTTACTTATGACTTTATTGGAGAAATTCTTTTATGACAAAAATATCAAATACATTTAAAATCTCTTCAAATTTATTTTTAATCTTAATAAAGAATTGCAATAAAATATAATTTTATAGATATAAAGAGTCCAAAATATGAAAAGAACTGACAACATGCATAAAACATAGCAAATAGTTGAAATTATTCATAGTGACACTTTGAAATTAGCATTATTGATGACATAACATATACACTTTTAGAGTGCATTTATACTTGTGATCCAGTGCTGATACATTAAATTTACCAGTCTTAAATAAGGGACACATTCTCATATATACAATTTAATGAATATACTCTTGGTAGAGCTGCATAAATGTATACATGCATGCATGTATATACATATATATACAGAATTTTAAAAAACTGGCCATGAATTTAACTTTATGAATTATTTTGTCTTATTTCCTGATACATGTAATCAAAATTAATGTTGTGACATATGATAGCACCAAATCCTAGAAAGGGACTCCTGACCAGACTACGTGACTACGTGACTGGCCCTGAGGACTCAATCCCTATAAAAAGGCTGACTAACCAGCGCAGACTGCTGCATCCACCTGAGGTGCAGCCCCAGCATGTTGGTCTGAATAAACTTTTTGTCTTGCAAGAGTCTTTTCAACTATCCCGTCTCTCTCTCTTGAGGCTCCGGTCCCAACACCTTCACTGTCATGTATGCTGTTAGAATTCAAGATTATGAGTTAGGTTAGTGATAAAAGAAAATAATATGTCAGAACTATTTAAACAGTTGTAGGCAGAGTTTTCCAATGGAAAGTAATTGTGTGTCCATGTAACATGCTGTGTATTACTTTTCCATAACTGTTCATCTTTACCATACTCCATGAAATTTCTACACCTTGTTATCAACATGCAATAGAGAGAAGTGTAATCATATGAGAGCTAACCTACTTTTTCATCCCACAATTGTGCATCATACTCAAACATCATCCACTTGAATAGCTCTTCTATCTCATTATCTCTTTAACTTAAATAATTAATCTCTCATTGCTTAAAAATTCTTTTATTAAATTTGCTAATAAAATAAACTTCATTAATTCCTAGATAATTCCATTTGACTTTCTAATAAAATTACATATGGATAATCACTTATTTTTCTTGAAACATATTCTTTCAGATTTTCTTGATTATACTCATTTTTTTCTAACTTTGTTAAAGGTAACATCTCAATTTCTTGTGCTTTTACTTTCCCTTTACTTGACAGACAGATTCTTTTGTTTTTCTGTTCTTAACATAGTCTCATTATGCGCTGGCATCTATTTAAATGGACATACACCATACATATATTATGACAACTTGAATTCATACATTTTCCTTAATGTTTCCTTGTATGCCAGATACAAATATAGGAATGACTACTTTTATAGTTCTTAGTAATCTTTATCGACATATATGCACAAGCAACTTACTCAGTAGACCTAATCTTGTACAACTTTCTAAGCAACATTACATTCAAAGATTTTCTGTATTTAGCTATATCACAGAAGTCACTCAAATAAAAGCTTACAAACTCATCAAGTGAAAAAAAAAACAATTTTATTTGCTTTATCAGAGAGACTTTATGATGGGCCCATGATCTTCTTTTCTGGTTGCCTTGGTGGATTCTTATTCTGTCTAATCTAGACAAGATATTTGACTTCTCTTTTGAGGATGGAGCATGCAAAGGTAACATAATATCTCTTTTTTAATTACTGATACATAAAGTTGTGGTGCTAATTTATTAAGAATGTTTCCCTCGGGGCTGGAGGAATAGCACAGCGGGTAGGGCATTTGCCTTGCACTCGGCCGACCCGGGTTCGATTCCCAGCATCCCATATGGTCCCCTGAGCACTGCCAGGGGCGATTCCTGAGTGCAGAGCCAGGAGTAACCTCTGTGCATTGCCAGGTGTGACACAAAAAGAAAAAAAAAAAGATTGTTTCTCTTTGGACACTAAGAAATAGCTATATGGGGACACCCAAAAGGAAGGATATAGAGCACAGCCACCAACTAACAACCAACATAAACTCATCTCTCCGACTAAAACCTCACATGGAAATAAATGTTGCCAACAACCAAGTGGGTACATAAAAAGATGTCTTTTAGAGACATACTCTTAAAAAAATAAGATCAGGATTAAAATGTTACCAATTGCTTTGTTGGATCTTCAATCAACAGAACCAGATAAACCTTGATCTAAGCGTGGAATCACACTCATTAATTGTGAGAAAGCAACTGTGCATTATTTTAATCCACTATTTTTCTAATGCTAGTCTCCTGAAACAATAGGCAATATACTTATTCCTTAATAGGCACTTTGCTTCTCATGATCTATTTATTACATAAGAGGTCATTATTTTAGAGCATATTCACAAATATCTTAAATTGTTTATATTTATTTAAAACTAAAAATGTTTGACTACCTTTTGTTATTAAATTTTATATTAGGATTGAAGATAAAAGAAGAGCTATATCCTACACAATAATTACCTACATTTGCATCTGTATTTCTCTACCTTTATTCCATTTTTGATGAAATAAGCTTTATTGTTCCACTAAACTATATTGTTCAATATTCAAACTCCTAATGCTACCAGCCTTAAATTTTGGTAAGCAAAGTTCTCTTTTCTATTCTCTGTACAATCACTTGTGTTCATCAAAATACAAATTCTTACTTATCCTCTCCTAATATCATTCTTGTTCTTTGATTACTGTAATACTATTATTTTGTTTGTTTCACTTTTCTTGTCTTTTGCTCTTACTTCTTAAATAAAAACCTTCCTCTAAATCTCTTTCGCTCATCCTGTCTTCATGATTTTTTAATGCAATTTATTTATTATTATTTCAATAACTTAAATAGAGGAGATATCTATTTCAGAATTTCCAGGCATATAATTCTAGATATATTACCCAAATGTCTCACAAATATCTTTACTTATTACATCAGTATTATACTTTGTCATATCTCATTACTTACTTCTAATAATCGTTGGGAAAAACGAGTAAGGGAAGGGCTCTAAAATCTCAGGGCTGGGAAGAATGGAGATGTTACTGGTACCCGCTCTAGTAAATCGATGAACAATGGGATGACAGTGATACAGTGAATATAGATACAAATATACATGTATAGATATAATCTTCCTGCTATACAAATTGTTCTACCACTTTCCAAACTTTCAAGTAAGATATTTTATTATCATACTTTAAGTCAACTGAACTCTTTTCTTTCACTCATACAGGCATTCAGTTTACTATTTTACTCTGCCACTTAGTGGAGTAATAAGTATCTAGGGGACTTATTATCTTTCAATTTCTTAGGCTGATTTCAGTGGATATTGGACATTATCTCCTTAGCCATGCTTAGATTCCTGGAGAGTTCTCTTGGTTATAGTCTCACCCAGTGTTGTGATCCTGATGGTTCTGGTGGTCAGGCCAATTGCTGTGGTGTTTCCCTGCAGCAGTGCTTGGTGGCCATCATGACCACAACCTTGGGCTTAGAAACATGTGCTGCAGCCTTTTGAGCTATCTTCCTAATCCATCAGTGGCTGTTTAAACATATTCTTTGTCTCATTTCCAACTGATTGTCTATACTATTGTCATATTAATGTGAAACATGGTAAACCATTCTAATATTTTCCTGTGACTCTTATGCAATATTATTATAATGCAAAAAACCCTTAATATGTCATATACAATCTTTTATAAGGATAGTCATTTTGAGCATTTCTCTTTTCAGGTTTTCAATGCCCTACGTAAATCCATCATTTTCTTAGCCACATAGTGTTTTGAGAATTTTAGCTCTTTCTCCTAAATTACATTCAAATAATTTCCTCTTGAATTATCTTTTCCTAAGATTAACTCAGTCTTCATATAAAAAGGTCTATCCTTTTTCCCACATGGAGTCTAATTTTTTTCTTTATGTTTTCAGTGCATAATATTTACATATTTCCTGTAGAAACCACTATATATTTTAAGTATTTTCCTAGATTTTATCTTTTAAGGCTGAGGTTCTAGATATCAAGAAAAATATAGGAGTGAATTTATGAATATTCCATTCATAGAGCATAAAACAGGAACCAAATATCCTCTATTTTAAGTTAAGTGATCAGTACTTAAATATTTATTAGCCATTAGCAAACAGATCCAGAATAGGTATATCAATAGCTAGTCAAAGTACTTGACTAGCTATTGATATATATGAACTTGTAAGATATGACCCCATAGGGTCCTCTGTGACCTTCCAGGAGTGATAACTGAGTTCAGAATTAGTAGTAAGTCCCAAGTATTGACAGGTGTGGCCCTAAAACAAACAAATAAAAATATGAATGGCAATTTTCTATTTCAAAAGACTAACCCCAAACTTGGACTGGCCACGATTTTGTTATATACCTAGTATTTTTCTAAAATACTAGGATAATTTATACACTTTAATTTAGTCTTTGTAAATGAAAGAAAGCTATTTGAAATATCTTGGGCAGAAAGGGAAATTGGATATAGTGAAGCAGAGATAGATCATTGAAACTAATAACTCATTTGGACCTTGGTATTGGACTGGAACAAAAAAGGTTGAAAGTTCTGTTTTTCCTTTTAAGCCCTTCCCTGACAAGCTTGCTTTTGTCTCTATATATCTTCACATTGCCTGTAAGCACTTATATAGTCCACACAGGTTGCATATAAAAATTTCTGTACTATTATCAATGTGGTACTTATCTTTCTTTCTACAACACAAAAACATATAGGAAGAGAATAGTTTAAAATTATTGCAAGGAAGCTGGAGATATGGTAAAGTGAGGAGACATTTGTCCTGCACATGGCAGACCTGGGTTCGATCCTAGGCAATCCATATGGTCTCCCAAGTAACATCAAGTGTAAATTCCTAAGTGTAGAGTCAAGAGCAACCTCTGAGCATCACTGGGTGTGCCTCCCCACCCACCAATAAACTTACTGTGACTAGTCTAAGAGACCATGACCGCTGATTCAGGGTTAATAAATATTTCAGGACCTACTGCTACAGTTGAGTTCAGGGAGTAACTGTTCCTTAATGGTCCTAGAAGGTACCACAGTCCTAGTGAAGAGGAGGGCAGGTTAAGGGCTAAATTTGCCTTTGTAACTGTTTGCCTGCTTTGAAAGATGTTTTTCAGACCTACCACTGGGCAGGAAACTGTCACCAAATGGGTCAACAAACTGCCCTAGGAACTGTAAGCAAACATTTGCAGGGAAACAGTTAACAGTCAACAAATGTTGAGATAAGCAAATTAAGTGACCTATGTGTGATCCCCTTTGATCCATAGGTGTGATTTCCTTTGATCTAATAGGTGTAATTTCCTTTGGTGATTCCCTTTGATGCAATATGTGTCATTTTCCCTTTTCTCCCCCAAAAGGGTATAAAAACAGCTTGCCTTTTGAGTTTGGGGCCTTCAGTTATGCCACACTATTAAGGCACAGTTGAAGGTCCCAATATAGCTATTTGGCTGGAATAAACCCCGTGCTTTTGCAGAAAGAGTTGTCTTGGTTTTGTTCTTTTGTTTCTCCGAGCTTCCCCAGGGCAGAGATCTACCACCCCTAACACTAGAAGGTACCAAGGTAGTGTCAACACTATATACACAGGTATAATTCTTTTTCATAGTATGAATGCCTATGACATATTGCAAATATTAAGCCAGAATATTTATTGTATACAGAATTAAGATTTTGTGGGGGAAAACATAAGCTTCTGATAAGCTTATTTCAAAGTTCTCTATGCCTTAATGAAGGTAACTGATTGAATATATTCATAGTCTATTGTAAGAAACTAAAGCACGCTGACAGGCATGTGCACTCTCGGGCTCTCTGGGCGGCTCTGTCTAAGCACCTGCATTCGGTGCTCTGGAACCACTGTGTGTGGCTGTTGGTCAAGGGGCAGGCAATGGAAGAAAGAAGGCCAAACTGGTTGATCGATCAGTTCATTTCATTCTCTCTCTCTGTTTCTCTCCCGGTTCTGGATCTCTTTCTGGATCTCTGGATGTGGCCCCCCAACTCACTCTTACAGCCTAGTTAAATTCCCCCAGCATGAGGGGTTTGGGGAATACATATAGATGTGGTCACAATCAATAGGGGTAAGGTTCCTTTCCCTCAGGGGATGCTTCTCCTACAACTGATTCTCTTTCAGAAGGAGGATCCACCCAAGGGTGGAGCCCCATGAGTGTGTTTCTCTTCTCCTCATCCAGCAAACATATAAGCATTCATAATATTAATCATTTTGTATGGATACAATAAGAAATGCATTAAAGCTTATAGAATTGCTCTCCTGGGGCCATCTCGATCTCAGAATACAGTACTCAGGCCAGATTAGTCATTCCTATCCCAGGCAGGGTCCTAGTCTCATCATTACTTTTGGATCATGACAGCATTTGTCTATGATAAAGCTCTTAACTTATAGTTAAGAATTAGACACTTTGGCCAGGCCCATCTCGATGCCAGGGTAGCACATAACTCACCGCTTGCCCTGGATCTGTCCCGTTCCTCGTCGGGACCCCGCTTTTGGGGTGCTAGGAACTGAGGGCAACTGAGGCTTAAATGGAGAAAGCAGATGTCCGGGAATGAATAATATTCGAAGCCAATTAAGTACCAAGTTACAAAAGCATAATATTGTCTTCTTGTGTCTATAAAAAAAGGACATTGCTTTAAAGTAAATTGTTCAAAAGGCATAAAGAGAGGAGAAAGGCAATATTATAATATTCAGTGTTATAATATTCAATATAAACTTATAATATAAAGTTCAGTGTCCTAGGAAGGTCTGACCTTACAAATTAATAGAGTTAGATTAGGGGGAAAGCTGATTAACTGTTTTGGGGACTAGAGCATAGAGAAGTAGTTACAGCTAAACAAAGGGATGGGAGTGATTCGGGAACAACTTGGTGGGTGTGACTGGGGTAAGCCTAAACTCCGGGAAAAAACGGGACAAGCTCCTTGTGGCAAGAGGGGAGGGGACAAAGTAATGTCATCCTACAGTCTATAGCATTTTTTTTATTTTTGAATATCACATATGAATGAACTATTTCTATCAACAATGTTACTGTTTAACTTTGACTCTGGTACAACATTTAATTTATGTTAGTTTCAGGCTCTTGACTATACATGGATGAATACTGAGGTAGAATAGGTAGGTAATATCTGAGTTAATTAAAATCATTTTCTCCCTTTTATTAGCCACCAAAGTTCAGAGTTATCCAAGTTGGTGCTCTTGATGGGAGTAAGAGTTAGAGTTAGGAGATGGGCTGTTTGGGTTCATAAGGAAATTTTAAGCTAGTGACATGTTTTAACACTCTCAGAAATGTCCTTGTTCTTCGAAATTGTCAGAGTTGGTAGCAGAAAGTTTTATAGAAGACCAACTACATCCATTATGTGTCTTAAGACTTTTCTTATAACTGCATTCTCTTAACATTACACTATCTGATTGAAACCAAAGCATAAAGTAAGCAATATAGAAACTACACTATATTCATTTTGCCTGTGATTTTTTTAACTGCAATAAAGTTTGTCTTACAAATAGGAAAAGAGCATTATAAAAGTCTGTCTTAACATTATTTTCCCTGGAGGCAATTTAAAATCCTTTTAATTTTAAAAAGCATATTTTAACAATTATTTATAAACTACCTGGGAATGTTCTTTGAAGGTTAGAAAAGACATTAAGCTTTCAAGAGTTAGTAAAGATCTATGCAAGGTCACTACTAATTTGCTTAGCAGAGCAAACATTTAAAACAACTACAGATGAGGAATACAAAACAAGACATTCTAGTAAAGTATTTAAGAAAGGGATAGAAGTGGAATAGTAATTTTATATCTCAAATATACGTGTATGAAATTTTATTTATGTTCTGTCCACTCTCTTATCATGGCATATTGCATATTGTGTTTCTTATTATCTGGATGGGGTATTTATTCCATTTTTATTATTTTAATAAACAAATAGACATATTAATATAAATCTTAATGATTCAGAGGTAACCTTGGTGCTTCCTGGTGTCATGGTACTTTTAGAAAGTGTACAAATTATTGTTTTGCACACTTGTAAATATTCTAAAACAAGAAATTACAAAGTCAAAAAGCAATGAGAAAATGATCCTGTTGCTAATCAGTATATATTTGTTCTAAAAGCTTGTTGTACAATTTAAATAAGCATGTCTTATGAATCATGAACTGGAGTGACCGCACAGCAGGTAGGGCATTTGCCTTGTATGCAGCTGACCCGGGTTAGATTCCTCTGTCCCACTTTTTAAAAAAAAAATTTATTGAATCACTGTGAGATAGTTACAAGCTTTCATGTTTGAGTTACGATCACAAAATGATCAAACACCCATCCCTCCACCAGTGCACATTCCCCACAACAATTTTCCAGATATATTCCCCATTTCCCACCCTCCCCGTGCCTCCATGGCAGACAATATTCCCCATACTCTCTCTCTACTTTGGGGCTTTATGGCTTGCAACATAGACACTGAGAGGTCATCGTGTTTGGTCCATTATCTACTTTTGGCACACATCTCCCATCCCGACTGGTTCCTCCAGCCATCATTTTCTTAGTGATCTCTTCTCTATCCCATCTACCTTCTCCCCTCCGCTCACGGAGCAGGCTTCCAGCTATGGGGCAATCCTCCTGGCTCTTATATCTACTGTCCTTGGGTGTCATCCTCATGTGATAATTGTTCAATACTCCACAAATGAGTTCAGTCCTTCTATGACTGTCCCTCTCTTTCTGACTCATTTCACTTAGCATGATACTCTCCACGTCTGTAAAAAACTATGCACGCTGAAGGGTGTGTGCACTCTCACAGGCTCTCCAGGCGGCTCTGTCTCACCGCCCGCGTTTGGTGCTCTGGAACTGCTGTGTATGGGCTGGATCGGGACGGCTGTTGGCCAAGGACAGGCGAAGGAAGAATGAGGACCAAGCTGGTTGCTGATTAGTTACCTTTTATTCAATCTTCCATCTTTCTCATCTCACACACTCCTAGCTCCATCCTCTCTCTGGATCTACCTCAGCCCCTCTCTCTTCCCTTTTTCTCTCTGGCCCTAGGCTACACACAGCCAGGTAGCAAAATCAGCATAAGAAAGCCCTTCCTGAGGGCCACCAGGTTCAAAGGGAACACTGCCTAGGGGCATTCCAAAGCCCTTCCTGACTGTCAGTAGGCAAAATACCTCTTAAGGAGTTTTTCTCCTTTCCTTAGTCTAAACACTCATTAACATCTTAATACTAGTTATTTTTGTATGGGCATAGCAAGAGATACATTGAGATTTGCAAGGCAGCTCTCCTGGTAACATCTTGCCACAGACTCAGACTACAGCACTCAGCCAGATTAATCATTCCTAACCCTAGCAGGGTCTGAATCTAGTTATCACTGTTTGGATCATGACAACATTTGTCCTTGACCAACCTCTTAACTTATAATTAAGCATTAGGCACTTTGGCCAGGCCCATCTCGATGCCAGGGTAGCACACAATTCACCTCTTGCCCTGGGTCCGTCTTGTCCCTCATCAGGACCCTGCTTTTGGGGGTGCTAGGAAGTAAGGGCAGCTGAGGCTTAGGTTGAGAGAACAGATACCCAGGAGGAAAATATCATGTAGAGTCAAATGACTCCCAGGTTATAAAAGCATAGCATTTGCTAAGTCTTCCTGTGTCCATACAAAAGGACATGGCTCTGAATAAACTATGCAAGGGACTCAAGGAGAGGAGAAAAACAATATTTACAAGTCAACAGAACACAAAGAAAGAAGTTACAAATAAACACAGAAAGAATAGGAGCACTGTGATGGGAGTAACCCAATAAACCTAAACTACCTGAGGCTATTTTATCCTACACATGTCTATCTATTTATAAGCAAATTTCATAACTTCATCTTTCCTAAAAGCTGCACTGTATTTCACTGTGTAGTTGTACCAAAGTTTCTTTAACCAGTCATCTACTCTAGGGCTCTTGGATGGTTTCCAGATTTTGTCTACTGTGAACAGTGCTGCAATGAACAGATGGGTACATGATATAGGTACAGACGTCATTTCTACTGTGCTTTTTTGCATGCTCCGGATATATTCCCAGAAATGGTATTGCGGGGTCATATGGAAGCTCAATTTCTAGTTTTTGAAGGACTGTCCATATTGTTTTCCAGAAAGGCTGGAACAGTCCATATTCCTACCAACAAGTGAAAGAGCATCCCTTTTTCCCCACATCCATGCCAGCACTGGTTGCTTTTGTTTTTTTGAATGTGTGTCATTCTCTGTGGTGTGAGATATTACCTCATTGTTGTTTGTTTTTGCATCTCCTGACTATTAGCTATATGGAGCATTTTTTTCCTGTGCCTTTTAGCCACTTTTATTTCTTTTATGAGGAAACTTCTGCTTATATCTTCTTCCCATTTTTTTGATGGGGTTGTAAGTTTTTTTCTTGTACAATTCTACTAATGTCTTGTATATCCTGGATATTAATCCCTTATCAGATGGGTATTGGGAAAATATTCTTTCCCATTCTGTGGGCTCGTTCTGTATTTTGATCACTGTTTCTTTTCACTTGCAGAACCCTCTTAATTTGATGCAGTCAGTCCCATTTGTTTACGTTTGCTTCCACTTGCATGGTCAGTGCTGTTTCATTCTTAAAGATGCTTTTAGCTTCAATGTCATGGCAAGCTCTGCCTACATATTCTTCTATGTACCTTATAGATTTATGTCTGATATTGAGGTCTTTAATCCACTTTGTTCTGACTTTTGTGCCTGGCATTAGACAGATGTCAGAGTTCATTTTTTTGCATATAGCTATCTAGTTTTCCCAGCACAACTTGTTGAAGAGGCTTTCCTTGTTCCACTTTGCATTTCTTGCTCCTTTGTCAAAGATTAAGTGGCCATATATTTGGGGGTCTGTGACAGGATATACAATTCTGTTACATTGGTCTACAAGTCTGTTTCTGTGTTCATTAGGGATATCGGTATGTAATTCTCTTTCTTTGTGTTATATTTGTCTGCTTTTGGTGTCAGGGTGATACTTGCTTCATAGAAACTATTTGGAAGTGTTTTTCAAAAACTTCAGTTTCCTGGAAAAGTTTTAAGAGGATTGGGAGTAACTCCTCTTTAAAGGTTTGGAAGAATTCACTAGTGAATCCATCTGGGCCAGGACTTTTGTGCTTGGGGAGACATTTTATTACCTTACATTTTATTTCCTTGGTGGTGATATGTCTGTTTAGGTATTCCAGGTCTTCTTGGTTCAGCCTTGGGAAGCTATAGGAATCTAGGAATTTATCAATTTATTCATTTCCTGAGTTTTTCGTGTTTCATGGGAAAAAGATTCTCAAAACAATTTCTGAGGATACTTTGAATTTCTGTAGTTTCTGTTGTAATGTTCTCTTCATTTCTGATTCAGTTTATTAGGGTTTTCTCTCTCCTTTTTTTGTGAGTCTTGCTAGAGGTCTATCGATCTTGTTTATTTTCCCAAAGAACTAGCTCTTGGCTTCATTGATCTTTCAGATTGTTTTTTGGGTTTCCATCTCATTAATTTCTGCTCTGAGTTTTATTATTTCCTTCCTCCTGTTCAGATTGGGCTCATTTTGTTGGTTATTCTCCAAGTTATTAAGCTGTGAGGTTAGGTTACTTATGTGGGCTCGCTCCTCCTTCCTGAGGAATGCTTGTAAAGCTATAAAATTTACTCTTAACACAGCTTTTGCTGTGTCCTTTAAGTTTTGGTAACTCGTGTCCTCACTTTTGTTTGTTTCCAGAAATCTTTTGATTTCCTCTTTAATTTCCTTTCTAAGCCACGCGTTTTCCAGTAGTGAGCTGTTTAATTTCCAGGTGTTTGATTTAGTTTTATATTTGTGTGTGTGATTTATTTCTAATTCCAACTCATTGTGGTCTGAGAAGATCATTGTACAATCTCTTTCTTCTTAATTTTATGGAGGTATGTTTTGTGGCTCAGCATGTGGTCTATCTTGAAGAAAGTTCCATACACACTTGAGAAGAATGTGTATTCAGCTTTTTGAGTATGAAGTACTGTGTATATCTACTAAGTTCCTTTCTTCCATTTCTTCCTTCAAATGAAGTATGTCCATGCTAAGCTTGAGTCTGTTTGATCTATCAAGATAAAGCAGTGTTGAAGTTTCCCACAGTATTGTGTTGGTATCAATGTCTTTCTTCAAGTCTATGAATAGTTGTTTTAAGTACGTTGCTGGCCCCTCATTAGGTGCATATGCATTTAGCATTATAAATTCTTCCTGGTGTACAGACCTCTTTATCAATAAGAAATGACCTTCACTGTCTCTTGTCACCTTCTTCAGTCTGAAATCAATGTGGTCTAAAAGTTGAATAGCTACCTCTTCTTTTTATGGGAGTTGTTTGCCTGGAGGATTGTTTTCCAGTCTGTGACGTTGAGCCTGTGTTTGCTCTGACTGTTGAGATGGGTTTTTTGCAATTGGCAGAATGTTGGGTTCAATTTTCTAATCCATCTTGCTACTTTGTGTATTATAATTGGTGTGTTTTGCTCATTGACATTGAAACAGATTCTTATTATGGGTTTTTGTCCTATTTTTCTTCTGAAATTTGATGTATTTGAGGGGCCTGTCTTGTTTTAAAGTAGCCCATTCATTTGTTCCTGTAACCATGGTTTTGATTCTATGAAGTTCCTGAGATGTTTATTTGTGAAACTGTGTATTGTTCCTTCTGTTATGAATGAAAGTCTAGCTGGGAAAAGTATTTTTGGTGAGACATTTTTTTCATTGAGTTTCTTCACTATATACCACCACTGTTTTTGGGCTTTGAGGGTTTCATCAGACAAGTCAGCTGTTAATTTTAAGGATGCTCCTTTATAGGCAATTTTTTTCTTTGATCTTGCTGCTTTCAGGATTTTGTCTCTATCTAAGGTTTTGGTCATTTTGATCAGGATGTGCCTTGGGGTATTTTTGTTTGGATTTCTTCTAGCTGGTACCCTTCCTGCCTCCTGAATATGGTCACACATTTTCTTCAGCTCTGGGAACCTTGTACCAATGAAGTCTTTGACAGTTTCTTCTTCCCCAGGGTATTCTTCCTGTCCTCTGAGACTCCAATAATCTTATGTTACTCCTTTTGGCATCATCACAATCTTCACTTGCCATCTGTTGCCAGATTATGAGTCTCTTTTCCATTTTCTGTTCTTTTCTGAGAGTCTCTGGACTTCATCTTCGAGCTCACTGATTCTGTCCTCAAAGCTGTTACTCTGCTGCTGAGGTCTTCCACTGAGGTTTTCATTCGCCTACAAAGTTTTTCAGGTCTGACATTTCCGTTTGTAATTTTGTTTGCATTTTCCACATTTCTACCTTCAAATCCTCTTGTATTTTATTGCCATTTCTTCCCATTGTTTCCTTTAGCTCCCTAAGCATCCTCAGTAGCTCCCTTATAAATTCCTTGTCAGAGAAGTTGTCTAGCAATTCACTGCTGTTGGGGTCTTCTGGTCTAGCCTCTTCAATAAGTAAGCTTGATAGGGTTCTGCATTGCTTTACCATTGTGACCTGTGTGGCTTAGCCCTTCATGCTCACTGTTACTATTCTGCTTATGATGCAGTATTAATTGAAGTGGGCTTAATGAGTTTTTGGCTCGTGTGTTTCTGGTGGTTAAGCTAACCTAGTGAAAGTTCCAACTAAGAGGGTGATTTATGGTTCTTATGGAGTATGGAGGAGGAGAATAAATGGTGGCTGGGTTAGCAGCCACAGCTCCAGAAAGGAGCCCTGACACCAGCCGGGTACCTGGATGTGATGAGCAGAGGGTGCCAGAACATTGCAACTTTGGGTGCACGCAGGGTGCCTTGATTCTCGTCCCCCACAGACCAAGGATGAAAATCGGCTGCCCTTGGGTCTAGTTGGGCGCACAGCTCCAGGAAAGATCCCTGACACCAGCTGGGTATCTGGATGGGTTCTCTTCCATCCCTCTTGAAGAGCCTGGCAAGCTACTGAGAGTATCCCACCTGAACAGCAGAGTCTGGCAAGCTACCCATGGTGTATTCAATATGCCAAAAACAGTAACAACAAGTCTCACAATGGAGACGTTACTGGTGCCCACTAGAGCAAATCAATGAACAATGGGATGACAGTGCTATGGATCATTAAAATCCTTATAAATTTGAGAGCGAACTAATACTGGATGATCTCATTAGTCTGTAGTTCATGACGAGACAAAGCAAGGTAGTTGAGAGTAGCTAATGATAACACATATTTGGATTCTGACCACAAAATTGAGGAAATTAGGTGGTAGGGAAATGTTTGGGGGAAGATAGAAGAGGTGAACTATGAGTGTTACAAGAACAGTGGTGGGTCATACTTGATACTTTGGAGGTGCTGGTGGTGCAGTAACTGTTTTTTTATGTTAGTTTTGTTTGCTTCCTTGTTTTATGTTAGGGGCCACACCCAATTATACACAGAGAATATTCTGGCTCTGGCTCAGACAATCACTCCTGGGGGAAGAACAAGTGACCAGGTGGGGCATATAGAGTGCCAGGAATCAATTCTGGGTCTGTCTCATGCAAGGTAAATGCCCTACTCACTGTACTGTTGCTTCAGCCTGAGTTGATGTAACTTTGTACAGCAAAATTATTAATGTTAATTATTATTCAAACACCGTTTTCCAAAAACCAATAAAAAGATACTATTTGTGGGGTATAATCTGAATGAATCTTTGTATATTGTTTAAATACTGATAATACATTTTGGGGGCCCATATGACTAGGAAGAGATGAACAGAAAACAACAGAACTTGAGAGAAGTAATCTGAACTCTTAATTGGTTATGTAAAACATTTTCTTTTACTTCTTGGTTTTTATGATACATCACTGTGCTCAAGAATAATTCTTGGATCTGTGTTACAGAATCCTGGTATACTAAGGGACCGTATAATGTACCAGTTATTCTAACTAGCACCTTACCACTTAGAATTACCACTATCTCTCTGGCCCAGATATAAAAACTGAGTTACTGAGTTGCTGATATAGAGATGTTAATATTTTATTAGCTTACTTCATTCAGCATGCCTGAAATATTCTATAATTTATTGAAACAGTTCTAAAATGTAAGACTTATTAAAGTTTTGAATTGATGTTATTAAAAATGACTGAAATAAATATAAACACTTAAAATTTAATCTTAAAACCATATTTATTTTTATTTTCTTTCTTAAGGGTTCCTTTAAAAAATTATACTATCTTTACCTATATTTTAAAGGAAATTTTAATGTTCTTTTTTATAAATAGCAATTTTCTTTATGAATAAATTATGATACTGAATCCTGCCCACTTCACTTATAGATAAGCTTGTTTCTTAGTAAAATGTAATGACCTACACTAAATGAAAATGACAATAACTGCCATATTAAGCTTTAATTTAAAGCATACTTATTTTTAATTAGTCATTTATCTTTTAATAACACTCTGTGTTGTGTGTTATTGACCTAGCTTTACAAAAGAAGTCTAAGAGAATAATTAATTATTTTTCCAGATTTGACATCAAGTTACATTCAACACTCAAATATATAACACATAATAAGTCATAGCTCAAACAAAAAAATTACAAAAGCATAAATCACAGAAGGTACTCTCTCAGACAACAATGCCATGAAAGTAGAAATTTACCACCTATAAATATGAGGAAAACTTCCAACAATTGGAAACTGAACACAGTATTGTTAAACAACAACTGGATCAAAGAAAAAATAAAAAAAATAAAAAGATTCCTTGAAACTACTGATAATAAAGATATAAACTATCAAAATCAATGAGATACAGCGAGAGCTGTACTAAGGAGAAAATTCACATCAAAGCAAACCTACATTAAGAAAAAAAAGGTAGAAATCAACAATTTAAACACATATCTAAAAAATTTAGAGAAAGAAAACAAGTCAATCAAAAAGCCATAGAAGAAGGGAAATGATAAAAATTAGGGCAGAAATAAAAAAACAGAGTAACCAAAATAGCAACACAAAGAGTCAGTAAGATCAATAGCTGTTTATTTGTGAAAGAATGAAAAATATAGACCAGACTTTGGTAAGACTTATGAGGCAAAGAGAGAAAATTGCCAAATAATTTTTTTGAGAGATGAAACAGGAGAAATTACAACAGACCTCTCAGAAATTAAAAATGCAATGAGAGGTTAGCACTGTAGCACTGTTGTCCTGTTGTTCATAGATTTGCTTGAGCAGGTACCAGTAATGTCTCTATTGTGAGACTTGTTGTTACTGTTTTTGGCATATCGAATATGCCACGGGTAGCTTGCCAGGCTCTGCCATGCTGGTGGGATACTCTCGGTAGCTTGCCAGCTCTCTGAGAGGGACAGAGGAATCAAACCCGGGTGGCCACATGCAAGGCAAATGCCCTACCTACTGTGCTATTGCTCCAATCCAATGAGAGGTTACTATGAACAAATTTATGCTGTTATACTAAAGCAACAAGAAGAAAGGTACAGATTCTAGAATCATTTAAATTTCCAACACTTTGCAATGTTCTTGTTACTATGGCAGGTGAGGTCTGGGTTCTGGGACAGTAGGGATCCTGGGACCATTGGTAAAGAAGCATTGACACTAGTGTTGAAATAGGTGTTGAAGTATCATATGCATAAACCAAAGTATTGATCATTTTGTAAATTTCCATACTTTAAGTAAAAAATAAATAAAATTTGCATCAAAATGGGGGTTGAAAGACTAATCCTCAAGAAGTAGAGGCTATCTATAATAAGCTTACAGCTAGTATTGAAATTGAAAAGTAGCTGAAAGAAAAACATGAAAGGATGTCCTATGAAATCAGATAAAAGGCCAGGATGTCAACCATCTCCAATTTTATTTAATATAATATTAGAAAATTTAGCCATAATAATCAGGCAATTAAAGAAATCAAAGAATTCAAACTGAAGAAGAAGCCAAATTACCATGATTTGAGAATTCATAATATACATAGAAGACACTAAAGAGTCCTCAAAAAAGCTCTATAATCAATAAACAATACTACAAAGTGTGCAGCTACAAAGTCAATAAACAATTGGTTGCAGTATTATATACAAATAATGAATCAGAGAAGAAAGCAAAGAATCTATCCCATTCAATATCACTGTATCACTGTCATCCCGTTGTTCATCGATTTATTCGAGTGGGCAACAGTAATGTCTTTATTTGTCCTAGCCCTGATATTTTAGCCGCCTCTCCTTACTCATCTTTCCCAATGATTGGAGGCTCTTTCAGGGTCAGGGGAATGAGACCCATTATTGTTACTGTTTTTGGCATATTGAGTATGTCACAGGGAGCTTGACAGGCTCTGCTGCACATGTGGGATACTCTCCGGCTCTCTGAGAGGCATATATAGATATATATTATACATATAATATTATATATCTATATATGCACCTATGTATATATATATATATCCCTCTATGGTGTTATGGAGGGCAGGAGCAATAGCACAGCAGGTAGGGCGTTTGCCTTGCATGCAGCAGACCCAGGTTCGATACTTCCTTCCCTCAGGAGAGCCCGTCAAGCTACCTAGAATATCTCACCTGCATGGCAGAGCCTGGCAAGAAACCATGGCGTATTTAATATGCCTAAAACAGTAACAACAAGTATTACAATGGAGACATTACTGGTGCTCACTTGAGCAAATCAATGAGCAAGGAGATGACAGTGATGATGACAGTGATGATTTTATGGAAAATGGGTAGGAAGTGTCTTACAATGTGTCCAGGAATATGTTAACTCATGCGTGAGGCTCAGACCGAGCATGTGGAAAGCAGACTGAGGCGTGGTGGTGGTTGGGTAGTGGAGGTTGGCTGCTGGGGCTGGGTCCCTTGGGGCAGCGAGGGCTCTCATCCGCTCCCCTCTAGGGTTCCCCCAGTGGCTCAGAGTCCGGTAGCATGGTTTTGGAGCCTCATTTTCTGCTCCCTTCTGGAAGAAGCAGCCATGAGATCTGGGTTCCTATGGAACCCATTCAATATAGTGTCCAAAAATTTTAAGTAACTACTGGATTCAGAAATGTAGATGTTGATCCTTTTTGTTTAGAGAGAAGACAGAAAAAACTCAGGTGGAGAAGAGAATGAGAAGCAATGTGTGAGCAGGCATCAGTGCCTCAGTTATACTGATGATATGAGTGAGTTGTATATCCATATATCCAAACTCAGTAAAACTGAAAACATGAAATCTGAGCTGAAACCCTGAAGCTTTGTAATGTGTCTGCGAAATTGACAGGCAGATACAGGTTGGGGTTTGGGCTGGGGATGGAATATGGGAACATGGTTAGAAGGAAGTGGCACTGGTGGTGTAATTGGTGTCAAAATATTATATGCCTAAAATTCAACTAGTAATAACTTTGTAAATTACATTTCTTGAACAAAAATAAATTTAAAAGCCAAGTGTCTAGAAAACAACAGAAGAGGTAAGAAACCTATATCATGATAACTTTAAGTCACTTTAGAAATAATGCACCATTAGAAATGGTAAAAACTATTTCATGTACATTGATTCAACGAAACAATGTTGTCAAATGAAGATCCTATATAAATTACTATATATGTAGCACTGTCATCCCATTGTTCAAAGGTTTATTCAAGCAGGCACCTTGAGCAAAGTGGCATCTCCTTTGTGAGACTTATTGTTACTGTTTTTGGCATAACAAATACACCTCTGCCATGGGGGCAGAATACTCTTGGTAGCTTACTGTGCTCTCTGAGAGGGATGGAGGAATGGAATGGATAAACGCCCTACCCACTGTGCTATCACTCCAGTAGGTTATATATATTCAACCAATATACAATTGTTGTATATTGACTTTGTAGCTGGACACTTTGTTGTACTATTTATTGATTTTAGAAACTTTTTTTGAGAACATTTTAGAGTCGTCTATTATGTATATTACGTATCAATGAAGCCCCCTTCCAAATTTAGGTGACATTCTTCAAGACTGTGCAGTCAGTAATAAAGTTTATATGGAGTTAGTAAAGACTCCGAATATCCAGAGCAATACTGAAAATAAGAAACTTTGATGTATCTTATCACCTAACTTAAATTATACTACAGAGCTAGAATGTTCAAAACAGCATGGTATAGGAATAAAGAGAGGCTCTTTGATAAGTGGGTTTGAATTAAATACCCAAGGGAAAATCCTCATTTCTATGGTCGACTTTCTACAAAGAAGCTATGAACATATAATTGAGTAAAGATAACCTCTTCAACAAGTGATAATCATGAGAAAAAATAAAAACTATTTTTATATATTGCATTTTACACAAAAGTCAATTAAAAGCAGATCAAAAAAATCTATATTTCTCATAAGCAAAGAGCAGTTTTTTCCTAACTATTGAGATTTTTAAAAATAGTATAAGTATTATTTTCAATAATGTCTATGAGCATTTAATTACAGCTAACATTGGACATTGAGTACTCACTATGAATTATTCTTCAAGTAAATTATCTCAGTTGTCTCACATGGGTCACCTCATTTAATTTTGAGAACTAGTTATTACAATAAATAGTTTTTTACCTCTTGTCTATGGATGAACAAATTTAGATGTAAAGAGATTTTAGAAGGTAGTCAAATCCACAAGTGTGTTGAGAAATACAGAAGTATATTTATCAACAGTCTAACTCAAATCTCTTGTTTTGACCCACTATGATACATGGTCTTCCTGTTTTTCATTCATTAGCTATGTATAGAAGCAAGGAATTAAATAGGACAATGGACTAGAGATAGGATAAGACTATTAAAAGCTATTGAAGTTGTTCATATTTACTAATCCACGTAAAGGCTATTGTGCAATATTAAGTGTTTACAATGTTTGACTATTCTATTTCCATTACTTTCATGTTTGTTTGTCAAATAACCAGAAGTTTCAAATGCTTATCGTGAAAAATAATTTTTGCTATTTGTAAATTGGAAATTTCATAAGTGCATATATTGCTTGTTTTTTTATGTTTAACAAAAAGACAATCCTGTTGATCATTTTTTTATACTGCAAAAAGAGGATGACACTGAGTTCTTAGTTTTGCATTTGTGGAATACTTGTAAATTTATCAAAATTTCTCACTATATTAAAGCATGATTTTAGCACAATAATTGTTGAATAGAGGTTTTAGCATTATAAGCTTAGCATTGTTATGTTAAAAATGTTTAGGTCCATTTTCATGACTATAATTAAAAATATATATTAAAAATTAAAAAGTTTCAACTGCAATTAATAGTGGCTCAGAGTATAAGGCAGTAAAGGACTTCTCAGCGCTTCTTGTGTAAATGTTGAATAAAAGTTGAATTCTCTAGGGAAATAACTTGAATATCTATTGATTTTACTAGTACAGTAATTAAATATATTCTCTAGGGAAATATGCTTTCATGTACTAGAAGCTGCCTATTGTTTGAATTTTTGGCCAGGTAAGCAGTTTTCTGATTGTTAGCACTGGGATTGCTCACTGTCCTTATAATTATTATCTATAGAAGAGGTCTGTGTCTTCCTGTCTACTTAAAGTTCATCTATATTTTTCCAAAGTACATATTCAGTTACTTTAATTTTATGATTGCAACTAATGTCAAGGGAGACAAAACATAGGGTTTATTTAGCATTGATCTTAGAATTTAGTAAAGAGGTTAATACTGAAATTAATTACAGAAATTTAAATTATTTAAAAGTTTTGAAAAGTCTTTGTAATTACTAAAGTGTTATCAATGAGTTGCATTTTTTATCTGTTGTTTAATTATAAAAATCCTATAGTAAATAGCACTGAAGATAGTGATATTTATAAAAGTGTACTTTTCTACCTCCACTGGTTATGCATTCTATAATTCAATATTCATAAATGTTCTTTTGGGGGACATAGATCTACTGATTGAACATAGATAATTGAATTAAATTGTGAGACTTAATGTGAGTTGATGCTAAGGAATTTGATAAAATACCAATATTTTTATCTAAACAGTTTGTGGTCTTAACAGTAGAATCTATTGCACACCACAATGATCATTGAACACCCTCTATGAGTGACATATATAGGCAATGCAAAAGACTATTGTCATCTAAAATATTACAAAATAAATATGGATATAATTGTTAACTGCTATAAGGAAGTAAATGTGAGGATCTTTTTACTTCCTTTTAGAAATGAGAGATGATACTTTGAAGTAAATTATATGAAAAAATGCTTAATTAAGAGAGAAAGATTGGGTAAAATTTGGGAATTCTATGAAAGGTTTTTTGAATGAGTTTAAGGTGGAATACATAACACAATTTTGCACAAAAGGGAAAAGCATATTAAAAATTCCAAACAGCTTCCAGATACACTCAATACTATATAAAATATGAAAATATTTCTATTTTACAATAAATATTTGGAAAAGTTTTAAGTTCAAGGTATTTCTGTACCTATTTGAAAGCTGAAGCAAACAACAGGATATCTAAGGAAAAACTTTGAAGGAAAAAGGAACTTGAACACGTGCTCAAAAGAAGTTCAGGCAGAGATTATAAGAAATAAGTTAGATTATTTATCAACTTAGTAATGGATAAGGGCAGGGATACAATATATAACTGATAAAGGCAGATACAAGGGATATATTTTTCCTGGTTTTTGCCCTTTCCATCTCTGTGAGGGACTCATTGAAAAAGTGAAAATTGGGAAATCTTCTGAAGTGCAGATCTTAGTGCAGATCTAGGTGAAGAGGAATAACTGTTGTTTGAAAAACATGAATATATACCTTTACCCTTTATTATTTTTCCTATTGAAAAGAAGCTAGCTACTGGAGTGATAGCACAGCGGGTTGGACGTTTACCTTGCATGTGGCCGACCCAGGTTCGATTCCTCCATCCCTCTCTGAGACCCCGGCAAGCTACTGAGAGTATCTCTCTGGCACGGCAGAGCCTGACAAGCTACCCGTGGCATAGCCAATATGCCAAAAACAATAAGAACAAGTCTCACGATGGAGACATTACTGGTGCCCGCTCAAGCAAATCGATGAGCAATGGCATGACAGTGATACAGTGCTATTGAAAAGAAAACATATTCCATGAAAAACTGATGTGATAAAAAAAGCCAGATATCCTCAAACAGAGGAGGAAAGTATTGTGTCTAAGGGAAAGGGAGCGTGAAAGCAAAACAACTTGTCTATGATTGGAGGAACAAAAATGTATACCAGACTCAGAAGTAAAAGTTAAGTCAGTTTCAGTAAGAAGGTTGTGTGTTTTATACTAAGCAATGGTTTGTCACCAAAGATGGGTTAAATCAGAATTTCAAAAAGTATGTCTTTCCCATGCTGGCAATGATTGCAAAATAGAGATGTACGACTTTAGATGGTGAAGGTAAAACATTAAACCAATTTGGCATCTATTTGTTATTATTATTATTTTTGATATTTGGGTCACACCTAGCAATGCTCAAGTGTTACTCCTGGCATTACTCAGGGAATCATATAGGATGCTGGGAAAGGAACCTGGGTCGACCACGTGCAAGGCAAACACCCTACCCAATATGCTATCGTCCAGCCCCTCCATTTATTATTTAGAAACTTTCAGAAATCTAGGGAGAAGAAAATTTCCAAACCAGATAAAAGATATCTATAAAAAGTCTTCAAGTTACATGATATTTAAATATTAAATTATAAAATGTTACTCTTAACAAAGAACAAATATGCTATTATAACTCCTACTCACATTATGTAGACGTTTTAGTGAGATCAGGTGAGAAAAATGTGCTTATATTAGAAAGGAATAATTTGTAAGCAACAAAACTCAAGAAAAAATTCTTTAAAAACCTACAGAAAATGCTTTAGAAATAAATTTAGAACATTCTTGAGATACAATTCAGCACACAAAAAATCAATTGTATCTTTATTTTTTATAATTGCTTTTACTGTTTACTAAAATATCATTTCTCACATCATCACAAGTGACTTAGGTTTGCATCCAACAAAGAATGTTTAGGATCTCCACACTGAAAACTATAAAACATTGGCAATATAAATAAATATAGAGATATACTATGTATTTTCTTGAAATACACTAGTTTAAAATGGCAATTTTCTATATATTAGTCCTAGGTTGAACATAATCTCCATCAAAACTGCAATAATCTGTTTGAAAATAAACTAGAAAAATAATATAAAATTGCAACAAAAAAGGATAACCAGACAATTTAAAAAAATGTTTTGGAGTCACACTAAGACTTGTTATAATTCTGATAAAATTGAAAAGTGACTAAACAAAAGAATAGACTAGAACATCAAGAAATAGACAAGACAAACGCAGTTCACTTAGTTTCTTCAAAGACAAAAAGGAAATTAAAAACAAAAGTTGTAATCTTTTCAACAAAAGACACTGTACATTTAAGTATTTTTAAACATGATGTTAGGGCATGTATACATCCCAAAATAGTACTCATAAGTTGTTTCTCATAGCTTATACAAAAATCTTGTTAAAACATTGAAAAATGTTGGAATACTGTATGAATGAAATTCAATCATCAACATCTTTCTAAGGGTCTATCTCAGAGATTTAATAAAAAAGTATAAGAAAATTGTGCTAAAAATAAAATAGACTTAATGATTCAGGGGAAATACACATAGAATAACTTAGTAGTCAAAATAAGTTAAGCAAAGAGTACTTTTTCTTCTTTTTTAAATATATAATACCAAATTCAGTCTCTATCTTCGTCATCTACCCACCAACACCCAACTACAACAAAGAAGAAATTGAGAAGTTCTACATGGAGCTAGAGAAATTCTATAAAGAAGACCACACCTTCTACAAGGACATTGTCCACATCGGGACCCACAACCTAGAATGGAAGGAACAGGGTGAGAGACTGTCTGAGTTCATCATGTTGACCAAGAACATACATGGTAACTCGCAGTTCCAGAAGGCTAAATCTAAACACTGAACAAGGGAGTCTCCCGGTGGACAGTTTTACAGTGAAATTGACCACATCATATTCAATTGATGGTTTTGCCTGCCTGATGTTGCTGTTGTGCCAAAATTCCAAATGGGATGAGACCACCATCTCCTTTGCGCAAAATTCTACTTCATGGAGCAGGGAGAAAGGGCTGCAAAGTTTAAGAAGAGAACTCCCAGAATGACCACCAACTGGGAACTCTTTGGTACTATTGCAGCAATATGGGAAAATGCCATCCTTGACAACATCGATGAGGAATATGATTGACTGGTTCAGCACCTCCATGATTGTGCGAGAAATGCAGAGAGACAGAGAGAGCCACAAAATCCGCCTGTCTTCAGAAACTCTAGAGATCATTCACCAAGGTGGTCTGGTGCGAGCCTCAGACAAGCACAAGCTAATGTTCAAGCTCGCAAAGCTGTGCAGAGAAGCGATAAAGGTAAACCTCAAAGAGAGAAGAGCAGCAGTGTTGCCCGATGTGACAGAAGGCGGGAAAAGTATTCGCAACACCCTCCTATCCTTCGCCAACTATAAGACCAAGATGACTGCCCTCTGATGGTCTGATGGATCTATCATATCTTCTAGAAAGGCAACGGAAAAGGTTATCCACAATTTTTACTCCAATCACCAATAGCCACATCTACCTGCCCACATACCAGTTTCCATAGGATGGATATGTTGTTCCCAGCATTTTCCCTTCCAAAATCTGACATGCCATTTTGTTGGTAAAGAAGCATACAGCACCTAGTCTAGACAAGGTCAGACCTGAAAACCTGAAGAATTTGCCACCAATACTCATCAATACATTGGCTTGGCTTTTCACCTGCTACCTGTCTGAATGCAAGGTTCCATCCCAGTGGAAAACAAACAGGACCATCCTGTCGTACAAGAAGGGAGACATCCACGACATGGGCACCTATTACCTAATCTGCCCATTGTCTGTCATCTACAAGTGGTTCACTTGAGTCATCCTGAATAGGATTGGCAGAATACTAGACAAAGGACAACCATGCAAGCAAACCGGGTTCTGAAAAGGATTCATCATGATCAACCAGATCAACCATATCCACACGGTGACCAAGCTCTTTGAGGTTTCACAATAGTTCAAGATGCCACCTCTGTCTAACGTTCATCGATTTAAAAAAGGCCTTTGATTCTGTTGAGACTGAAACAGTCATCGAAGCTCTAGCCAAACTCAATACATCAGTATACTCCGTGAGCTGTATTGTGGATTCACCACCAGGATCTCACCATCCTACCAGGAAGTGATCATTGACGTAAAGAGAGGGGTTTAGCTGGGCAATACCATTTCACCGAAACTCTTCAGGGCCACCCTTGAGAACATCATGTGATGACTGGAATGGGAAGGTATGGAAGTGAAGATAGAAGGTCGGCAACTACACCACCTCTGATTAGCTGATGACATCATTCTCATAACACCGAATATCAGCCAAGCAGCACAAGTGCTGGCCAACTTCGACCAAGAGTGTTGAAAGTTGGACTGCAGCTGAATCTCACAAAGACAATGTTCATGAGAAACAGACTAGTTCCTGAAGTTCCGTTTGTCCTCAATGGAATGAACATCTCTGAATGCAGCAATTATGTGTACCTAGGCCTAGAACTCAACATGACAAATGACTTGGCACCTGAACTACACAGGGCGAAGAGAGCAGTATGGAACGCCTTCAAGAGCATCGAAGAAGTGGTTAAGAGGACCAAGAAACTCTGGTTCTGCGCACATCTTTTCGACTCCACCATTCTTCCTGCACTAACATATGCCTCAGAGAACCGGGCCCTACAAGAACAAGATGAGAGTGCTATTTGGGTATCCCAAAGAGGAATTGAAAGAGCTATGCTTCAAGTATCATGTTTCACTCCTGTGAGAGAAGGAATCTGGAGTTCTGACCTCTGTCCATGGTCAAGAATCAGGAATGGTGTCTCATCTACCAAGGCATCTAAAATCAGATGGGCTGGACACGTAATGTGATTTAGAGACAACTGCTGGACTAGAGTTGCTACTGACTGGATTTCAGGAGACATCAAAAGACCATGTGGCTTACCACCTACGAGATGGTCAGACTTCTTTGTCAAGAGCCCGAATGAACGGTTTGAGGCTCTTAGTGTTCCTGGAGGGAGCAGGCACCATTGGACTACTGTTAGCACGCAAGAGGAACAAATTGAGACATTACTGGCGCCTGCTCAAACACATCAAGGAACAAAGGAATGACAAGTGATACAATACCAAAAAAAAATAATAACACAATAAAAGAAGGAGGACTTTACAGAAATTAGTATATTCAGTTTCAGCATTGACACCTGATTTTTGTTGCTATTTTGTTGATGGGCCCTAATTGATGGTGCTCAGTGATCCTACAGGGGTTGGGATTGAGGAGAGCGTATGGAGCGAGTCTCATCCAATTGGTCTCAGTTTCTTGCAAGCCAAACATCCTGCCTATTGCACTATGTTTCTGGGCCCCAAAATTTAACACAGCATATAAGTCAATTAAAAATATAACCAAACTTTTGGGGCCAGAGAAGATAAAATAGAGGTACACCATTTGTCTTGCACATAGCTGACCCAGATTCAATCTCTGACACCCCCATATGATCCCCTTAGCTCTCCAGGAGTAAGTTATAATTGCAAATTAGTTTCAAAAATAGTGAACTTAGAAGTAGGCTAGAAATGAGATAAGGACAGTGATGTGTCTAGAGAACTTTGCTAGTAGTGAAAGTACCACAACTTTGTACATTGCAACTATAAACATTAACACAACTATAACCATGTTACCTAAAATAACATTTTTATCTATCATGACTCTATGGCAATATAAATATCATCGAACAAACAAATATAAAAAGTGTAGAGAAGAAAATGCTGAAAAATTGAAAGAAATAGAAAATCATCATTCGAACTTTATTTTTAAATCCAGACAAGTTCCATTAATGGATGATCATTAATTTCTCCTTTAATAGATGGAGAAATATTTGAAAAAACAACAGTTACATTTCATAATTTTAAAATTTCTCTCTCAAGTTATTTACAATAACAAATAGGAAAAAGTAACATTATCATGGATATTTAATGAAGCTTAAAGGCACAATAATAAAACCAATAATCGAGTTAGCAATTAAGGCATGTAAAAGACTTGCATGTGGCTGATAGCTGCTGGATTCCTGGTGTGGCTATGAATGGCACAGGAGGTACTCCATGCTATGCTAGATGTGGCCAGAAGAATTTTGAGTACTGGCCCAGGTAATCCCTAGTACACACAGACCACAGAGCTGGGACAACATCTCATTCTCAAACCCATACCTTGAATTCCTGGTCTAGTTTTTCAAGTATCTCCAGAAGAATCCCCCAAAACATATGAGCACTGCTTAGCTGCCCCTCACTTCATGAAAAGAAATCGCAATAAAAGACACATGTGAGAAGCATGATAATTTGATCAGATGTAGAAAAGAAGATAGATTTTTAAGAGAGTGTGTTTCAGTACCATAAAAAAAAAAGGTGATTAAGGTACTAAAGGGAAGATAACGATTCAGAGATTACACTCAACTTTTCTATTTTAGAAGCATTAGGCATTTTGATGTGAGCTGAAAATACCTCTGTAACGATCAAGTCTTTAACAACTTCCTGGTAATAAAAATCAAATAACCCTTTTCCATCTAGCGACAAGACACTTATTCCCTCTCAACAATCCATCTTTTTCTGAAATCTAAATCTTATTGCTAAGGTATAAACTTGCAATTTGATTAACACGTTCATGAGACTTGTTAGAGAGGATACCTATGCACGAAAAATAAAATCACAGGAAGGGTGAAATTCAGATTAGTACAGAAAATCCTTGGACTCATTGTTCTAAACAGTTCTAAGTTGGTTTCTCCAGTCACTCTAGATTTACCCCCAGTCAATCTCTCATATATTTACTTTTTCATATTTATAAAATAAGGTTGATTGTTATAACCATCATTTGAATTGTTTGAGGATCAAATATATGCAGTTTAAATCAATGTTTGGCATTTAGGACACTTTAACTAAATCAAAAGAAAGTTGTTTTTATTATTGGATTTATTCTCTTTCCACTTTCCTCCTTTTAGAAGTTGCATATAAACTGATAAATTACTTGCTTAGTCCCATGTAACTCAATATGTGATTTGACAAGTGGAGTGAAAAGAAATTGTATTTGCGTTCATTTTCCCATTGTTTCATTTTAATTACAGAGCACAAAAATGACAAAATTTGTCAGTTGTTATTAGCAATACTGATACTATTCATACATTCATCACCACTATCTGATAAATTAATCCAATCAATTTTTATAAAATATATTACAAATACAAGTTTTTTAAAACACATAAGGTAAGTTTTGCTTTTGTTTTTGTATCAGTTTGGTTTCATTTGGGAGCCATACTTGGTAGTACTCAGGAACTGCTTCTGGCTCAGTGCTCAGTAATCCTCCTGGTGTAGCTGAGGAGGACCAAGTTGGGTGCCAGGGATTGGACCTAGGTTGGCCATGTAAAAGGGAAGAACACTACTCCTTGTACTGTCACTCTGACTTCCTGAATGCATAAAGTAAAATAATAGAATACATAATATCCAGTTGTCACTTAAAAGTAGAATAAAACAGATAATTTGTAATACCTAATATTTGGGAACAAAAACTAAATTTTTCAAAATTAGTTAATTATCAGGAATATTAGAAGATATGCTTCCACAAGAAGAAAATATTACAAAGCTGATGCAGATTTAGAGTGAATTTTTATTCAGGTTTTGAAGATCTATATAACTATATTGGGAAGTCTGGGTATAATTAGAATGAATGTGAACTGAAGTTAATGTATAGAACATTAAATTGGGTCAGATGAATAGACTTATAATGTGACATATGAAATAAGTATTTAGATAAGACAACATTGAAGTAAAATCCAAACTGAATATTATTCCAGACAGATGTATATAACTAGTGGTCTATAATAAACACGGAAGTATTACTAAACAAATATGGAGATCATTATTATATATAACTAAGTATGTTTTGTGACATTATAGATTCCAATATTTTAGTAAATTCAAAGAATTTGCAGTTAGTAAATATTTAACTAATATGCTCATAGGATATATGGCAGTTTCTACCTTGCATCATTAGAATGTTTTCAAAAGTGTCACTTCAACAAAGATTGCATGATAATTCAGGACTAAATTAGGTGATTTGAATTTTTCCAGGGACTAAAGAGATTGTGTAGGGGATAAGGTGACCATGTTGCATGTCATCAATCCTAGTTCAATATCCGGCTCCCCATATGGCCTGTCAGAAGTGACCCTGAGAGCAAAACCAGGAGGAAGCCTTGAGAACCAGTGACTATGACCCCAAAACAAATAAACAAGATGCCAAGTCTAGGAAACTTGTATTTTTCCACTACCAGATACTTTATTGTGCTATTTTCTTTAGTGATTTATCAGTTTATTTTAAGTTTATGAGGCTGGAGCTGTCAAGAAGTGTTTCAAAGAAGAGGGGGTGAAGGGGGCACTCATAGTGATATTCAGCCAGACAGTTCAATGCCAGACTCCAGTGTGGTGATGCCACATAGGACAAAGAAGTGTCAGGGAGAAGACACGCTGGAAGAATCAGGGCCACCAGCGCCTCATCTGCTGATTACTGGGGATTTCGTATGAGATCACAGATATCAAGCTCAGTTCCTTGTGCACATAAGACATATGAATCTCATTCTTGAATTATTTTCTCAGCCCTAGTCTTCTATTCCATGAATGCCTAATATTATATATTTACATACATTATATTGAGGTTTATCTTTGTTAGCATTAACACAAATTCTATTGATCACATGAGAAAAATCTAGTGTTTTCTAAACTTTCAGTAATGTTCATGCTTATAGCTCGATATTAATAACTTGATCACTTGTTTTTTCTTTTTTACTTGATCACTTGATGTCTTATAGGTTTCTCTTTGTTGAGAAGCCTACATCATTTGATTTGTATATTAGATTTTTTAAAGCAAACATTCCCTCATATATTTCTCTTGTCCAGGCTTTACCTGCGCACTGCCTTTGTTATGGCAAATAAAGTCTGAAATAAAGCTGCCAATCAGGAGTGTAAGAGTCAAGAGAACAGAAATATGAAAACTAAATTTGGGGATAAGATCACTGTGACCTGTTCTTTAAAGGTAAATCTGAAATGTATCCTGCAACATTCAGCTATTGTCAAGACTGTTTTTCTGATTATTTCTTATATTTAAAGTTAAAAGATTTTTTACTCTTTGAATTAAATGTATATTCAGCAGAGTTAATAACACTTCTAAACATATTAGATGTTATGATTTTTATAGAGCTTATAAAAATTAAGTTCTAGACAAGAATTTAGCTTTTCTTCTTTCTGATGCTAAACTGAATTTCCTAGAACATTATAAAAACTATTATATTGTGTTAATAACACTCAAGGTTATTAATCTTTGAAGACTGTACAAAATTTGAAAGTGCTGATATAAAAAAGGACAAAAATTCATTGCTCAATATTTTATTGCACATACCCTGAATATAATTACTTTCTGAAATCAGTGGAAGAATTATTCTATGATCTAAGAGGTTATATTTAATCTTGCCACAAATTATTTGGTGTATTTGGGAACTATGGGAACTTCCTCAATAATTTCCATAACATTCTGTGTTTTCTTGATTAATTTCTCATTGCTATCAATCTTTACACTATAAAATATGTTTGTTAGGGCCCAAAATTGTATATTAAATCTCCCTAGGGAATCGAGAGAACAAGATTTATGCAATCTTGATCTTAAGGAATTTGCCAGAACAGGAAATTCTCTGTCACAGACTGTATCCTCTAAGCCATTATCTGTAAGAATTTCACATCATATTTCTGAAAGACAAATATGATCACATAATTTTCTATTTAAGGTCTTCCAATTCTCCTTGTAGCTCACAGGAACAAGTCTAAAATTGTAGCATACCTTCACTCCAAAACATTTCACAACTTGGTTCCTAATTGCCTCTTTCTCCTCTTTCACCTCTTTTGATTTCAAGTTACTTATCTATCTACTTGTAAGT